>NC_092719.1:149240139-149909173 GCF_047496885.1 Scyliorhinus torazame
CCCCCCCTCCCCGGCATTCGCACTCTACCCGCTCCCCGGCACTCGCACTCTACTCCCTCCCCGGCACCCGCACTCTCTCCCCCTCCCCGGCACTCGCACTCGACCCCCCTCCCCGGCACTCGCACTCTACCCCCCTCCCCGGCACTCGCACTCTACCCCCCCTCCCCGGCACTCGCACTCTACCCCCCTCCCTGGCACACGCACTCTCCCCCCCTCCCCGGCACTCGTTCTCACCCCCCCTCCCCAGCACTCTACCCCCTTCCCCGGCACTCGCACTCTCCCCCCCTCCCCGGCACTCGCACTCTCCCCCCCTTCCCGGCACTCGCACTCTCCCCCCCTTCCCGGCACTCGCACTCTCCCCCCCTCCCCGGCACTCTATCTCCCCCCCCTCCCCGGCACTCTCCCTCCCTCCCCGGCACTCGCACTCTCCCCCCCTCCCCGGCACTCGCACTCTCCCCCCCTCCCCGGCACTCTCCCTCCCTCCACGGCACTCGCAATCTCCCCCCCTCCCCGGCACTCGCACTCTACCCCCCCTCCCCGGCACTCGCACTCTACCCCCCTCCCCGGCACTCGCACTCTACCCCCCTCCCCGGCACTCGCACTCTACCCCCCTCCCTGGCACTCGCACTCTCCCCCCCCTCCCCGGCACTCGTTCTCACCCCCCTCCTCAGCACTCTCCCCGCTTCCCCGGCACTCGCACTCTCCCCCCCTCCCCGGCACTCGCACTCTCCCCCCCTTCCCGGCACTCGCACTCTCCACCCCTTCCCGGCACTCGCACTCTCCCCCCCTCCCCGGCACTCTCTATCTCCCCCCCTCCCCGGCACTCTCCCTCCCTCCCCGGCACTCGCACTCTCCCCCCCTCCCCGGCACTCGCACTCTCCCCCCTCCCCGGCACTCTCCCTCCCTCCACGGCACTCGCACTCTACCCCCCTCCCCGGCACTCGCACTCTACCACCCTCCCCGGCACTCGCACTCTCCCCCCCCTCCCCGGCACTCGCACTCTACCCCCCTCCCCGGCACTCGCACTCTCCCCCCCTCCCCGGTACTCAATCTCCCCCCCCCTCCCCGGCACTCTGCCCACCTCCCCCGGCACTCGCACTCTCCCCCCTCCCCGGCTCTCGCACTCTCCCCCCTCCCCGGCACTCTCCCTCCCTCCACGGCACTCGCACTCTACCCCCCTCCCCGGCACTCGCACTCTACCACCCTCCCTGGCACTCGCACTCTCCCCCCCTCCCCGGCACTCGCACTCTACCCCCCCTCCCCGGCAATCGCACTCTACCCCCCTCCCCGGCACTCGCACTCTACCCCCCTCCCCGGCACTCGCACTCTCCCCCCCCTCCCCGGCACTCGCACTCTCCCCCCCCTCCCCGGCACTCGCACTCTACCCCCCTCCCCGGCACTCGCACTCTCCCCCCCTCCCCGGCACTCTATCTCCCCCCCCTCCCCGGCACTCTCCCCACCTCCCCGGCACTCGCACTCTACCCCCCCCCCCCGGCACTTTATCTCCCCCCCTCCCCGGCACTCGCACTCTACCCCCCCTCCCCGGCACTCGCCCTCTACCCCCCTCCCCGGCACTCGCACACTACCCCCCTCCCCGGCACTCGCACTCTCCCCCCCTCCCCGGCACTCGCACTCTACCCCTCTCCTCGGCACTCACACTCTCCCCCCCTCACCGGCACTCGCACTCTCCCCCCCCCCCTCCCCGGCACTCGCAATCTCCCCCCCCATCCCCGGCACTCGCAGTCTACCCCCTCCCCGGCACTCGCACTCTCCCCCCCTCCCGGCATTCGCACTCTCCCCCCCCTCCCCTGCACTCGCACTCTCCACCCCCCCCTCCCCGGCACTCGCACTCTCCCCCCCCCTCCCCGGCACTCGCACTCTCCCCCCCCTCCCCGGCACTCGCACTCTACCCCCCTCCCCGGCACTCGCACTCTCCCCCCCTCCCCGGCACTCTATCTCCCCCCCCCTCCCCGGCACTCTCCCCACCTCCCCGGCACTCGCACTCTACCCCCCCCCCGGCACTTTATCTCCCCCCCCTCCCCGGCACTCGCACTCTACCCCCCTTCCCGGCACTCGCACTCTACCCCCCTCCCCGGAACTCGCACTCTCCCCCCGTCCCCGGCACTCACACTCTCCCCCCCTCCCCGGCACGCGCATTCTCCCCCTCCCTGCACTCGCACTCTACCCCCCTCCCCGGCACTCGCACTCTCCCCCCCCCCCGGCACTCGCACTCTCCCCCCCTACCGGCATTCGCACTCTCCCCCCCCTCCCCTGCACTCGCACTCTCCCCCCCTCCCCGGCACTCGCCCTCTACCCCCCTCCCCGGCACTCGCACACTACCCCCCTCCCCGGCACTCGCACTCTCCCCCCCCTCCCCGGCACTCGCACTCTACCCCTCTCCTCGGCACTCGCACTCTGCCCCCCTCCCCGGCACTCGCACTCTCCCCCCCCCCTCCCCGGCACTCGCACTCTCCCCCCCCTCCCCGGCACTCGCAGTCTACCCCCTCCCCGGCACTCGCACTCTCCCCCCCTCCCGGCATTCGCACTCTCCCCCCCTCCCCTGCACTCGCACTCTCCCCCCCCCCTCTCCCCGGCACTCGCACTCTACCCCCCTCCCCGGCACTCGCACTCTACCCCCCTCCCCGGCACTCGCACTCTCACCCCCTCCCCGGCACTCGCACTCTACCCCTCACCTCGGCACTCGCACTCTCCCCACCTCCCCGGCACTCCCACTCTCCCCCCCTCCCCGGCACTCGCACTCTCCCCTACATCCCCGGCACTCGCACTCTCCCCCCTCCCCGGCACTCGCAGTCTACCGCCTCCCCGGCACTCGCACTCTCCTCCCCTCCCCGGCACTCGCACTCTGCCCCCCTCCTCGGCACTCGCACTCTCCCCCCCTCCCCGGTACTCGCCCTCTACCCCCCTCCCCGGCACTCGCACACTACCCCCCTCCCCGGCACTCGCACTCTCCGCCCCTCCCCGGCACTCGCACTCTACCCCTCTCCTCGGCACTCGCACTCTCCCCCCTCCCCGGCACTCGCACTCTCCCCCCCCTCCCCGGCACTCGCACTCTCCCCCACCTCCCCGGCACTCGCATTCTACCCCCTCCCCGGCACTCGCACTCTCCCCCCCTCCCGGCATTCGCACTCTCCCCCCCTCCCCTGCACTCGCACTCTCTCCCCCCCCTCCCCGGCACTCGCACTCTACCCCCTCCCCGGCACTCGCACTCTACCCCCCTCCCCGGCACTCGCACTCTCCCCCCCTCCCCGGCACTCGCACTCTACCCCTCACCTCGGCACTCGCACTCTCCCCACCTCCCCGGCACTCGCACTCTCCCCCCCCCTCCCCGGCACTCGCACTCTCCCCCACATTCCCGGCACTCGCACTCTCCCCCCTCCCCGGCACTCGCAGTCTACCCCCTCCCCGGCACTCGCACTCTCCCCCCCTCCCCGGCACTCGCACTCTGCCCCCCTCCTCGGCACTCGCACTCTCCCCCCCACCCCGGCACTCGCACTCTACCCCACTCCCCGGCACTCGCACTCTACCCCCCTTCCCGGCACTCGCATTCTCCCTCCTCCCCGGCACTCTATCTCCCCGCCCCTCCCCGGCGCTCGCACTCTCCCCCCCCTCCCCGGCACTCGCAATCTCCCCCCCTCCCCGGCACTCGCCCTCTATCCCCCTCCCCGGCACTCGCACTCTCCCCCCCCCTCCCCGGCACTCTCACTCTACCCCCCTCCCCGGCACTCGCACTCTACCCCCCTCCCCGGCACTCGCACTCTCCCCCCCTCCCCGGCACTCGCACTCTACCCCTCTCCTCGGCACTCGCACTCTCCCCCCCCTCCCCGGCACTCGCACTCTCCCCCCCCTCCCCGGCACTCGCACTCTCCCCCACATCCCCGGCACTCGCACTCTCCCCCCCTCCCCGGCACTCGCAGTCTACCCCCTCCCCGGCACTCGCACTCTCCCCCCCTCCCCGGCACTCGCACTCTGCCCCCCTCCTCGGCACTCGCACTCTCCCCCCCTTCCCGGCACTCGCATTCTCCCCCCTCCCCGGCACTCTATCTCCCCCCCCTTCCCGGCACTCGCACTCTCCCCCCTTCCCCGGCACTCGCACTCTACCCCCCTCTCCCCGGCACTCGCACTCTACCCCCCTCCCCGACACTCGCACTCTGCGCCCCTCCCTGGCACTCGCACTCTCCCCCCCTCCCCGGCACTCGTTCTCACCCCCCACCCCAGCACTCTCCCCCCTTCCCCGGTACTCGCACTCTCCCCCCCTCCCCGGCACTCGCACTCTCTCCCCCTTCCCGGCACTCGCACTCTCCCCCCTCCCCGGCACTCTATCTCCCCCCCTCCCTGGCACTCCCCCCCCCCCCTCCCCGGCACTCGCATTCTCCCCCTCCCCTCCCCGGCACTCGCACTCTCCCCCCCCCCCTCCCCGGCACTCGCACTCTACCCCCTCCACGGCACTCGCACTCTACCCCCCACCCCGGCACCCGCACTCTTCCCCCTCCCTGGCACTCGCACTCTCCCCCCCCCTCCCGGCACTCGCACTCTCCCCCCCCACCCCGGCACTCGCACTCTACCCCCCTCCCCGGCACTCGCACTCTCCCCCCCCTTCCCGGCACTAGCACTCTCTCCCCCCCCCCGGCACTTGCACTCTACCCCCTTCCCCGGCACTTGCACTCTACCCCCTTCCCCGGCACTCGCACTCACCCCCCTCCTCGGCACTCGCACTCACCCCCCTCCCCGGCACTCGCACTCTCCCCCCCTCCCGGCACTCGCACTCTCCCCCCCTCCCTGGCACTCGCACTCTCCCCCCCCTCCCCGGCACTCGCACTCTACCCCCCTCCCCGGCACTCGCACTCTACCCCCCTCCCCGGCACTCGCACTCTCCCCCCCTCCCCGGCACTCGCACTCTACCCCTCTCCTCGGCACTCGCACTCTCCCCCCCTCCCCGGCACTCGCACTCTCCCCCCCCTCCCCGGCACTCGCACTCTCCCCCACATCCCCGGCACTCGCACTCTCCCCCCCTCCCCGGCACTCGCAGTCTACCCCCTCCCCGGCACTCGCACTCTCCCCCCCTCCCCGGCACTCGCACTCTGCCCCCCTCCTCGGCACTCGCACTCTCCCCCCCTTCCCGGCACTCGCATTCTCCCCCCTCCCCGGCACTCTATCTCCCCCCCCCTTCCCGGCACTCGCACTCTCCCCCCTTCCCCGGCACTCGCACTCTACCCCCCTCCCCGGCACTCGCACTCAACCCCCCTCCCCGGCACTCGCACTCTACCCCCCTCCCCGGCACTCGCACTCTGCCCCCCTCCCTGGCACTCGCACTCTCCCCCCCTCCCCGGCACTCATTCTCACCCCCCTCCCCAGCACTCTCCCCCCTTCCCCGGCACTCGCACTCTCCCCCCCTCCCCGGCACTCGCACTCTCCCCCCCTTCCCGGCACTCGCACTCTCGCCCCTCCCCGGCACTCTATCTCCCCCCCCTCCCTGGCACTCTCCCCCACTCCCCGGCACTCGCACTCTCCCCCCTCCACGGCAGTCTATCTCCCCCCCTCCCCGGCACTCTCCCTCCCTCCCCGGCACACGCACTCTCCCCCACTCCCGGCACTCGCACTCCCTCCCCCTCCCGGCACTCGCACACCCCCCCCTCCCCGGCACTCGCACTCTCCCCCCCTTCCCGGCACTCGCACTCTCCCCCCCTTCCCGGCACTCGCACTCTCCCCCCTCCCCGGCACTCTATCTCCCCCCCCTCCCCGACACTCTCCCCCCCTCCCCGGCACTCGCACTCTTCCCCCCTCCCCGGCACTCGCACTCTCCCCCCCACCCCGGCACTCGCACTCTCCCCCCTCCCCAGCACCCTATCTCCCCCCCCCCCTCCCCGGCACTCGCACTCTCCCCCCTCCCCGGCACTCGCACTCTCCCCCCCTCCCGGCACTCGCACTCTCCCCCCATCCCCGGCACCCGCACTCTTCCCCCCTCCCCGGCACTCGCACTCTCCCCCCCTCCCCGGCACTCGGACTGTACCCCCCTCCCCGGCACTCGCACTCTACCCCCCCTCCCCGGCACCCGCACTCTTCCCCCCTCCCCGGCACTCGCACTCTCCCCCCCCTCTCCGGCACTCGCACTCTCCCCCCTCCCCGGCACGCGCACACTCCGCCCCCCTCCCCGGCACTCGCATTCTCCCCCCCCCTCCCCGGCAGTCTCTCTCCCCCCCCCACCCCCCCGGCACTCCCCCCCCCCCACCCCGGCACTCTCCCCCCCCCCCCCGCCCCCCCCCACCCCGGCACTCTCCCTCCCCCCCCCCCCCCGGCATTCTACCCCCCCACCGGCACTCGCACTCTCCCCCCTCCCCGGCACTCTATTTCCCCCCTCCCCGGCACTCGCACTCTCCCCCCCTCCCCGGCACTCGCACTCTCCCCCCTTCCCCGGCACTCGCACTCTACCCCCCTCCCCGGCACTCGCACTCTCCCCCTCTCCCCGGCACTCTCCCCCTCTCCCCGGCACTCGCACTCTCCCCCTCTCCCCGGCACTCGCACTCTCCCCCCCTCCCCGGCACTCGCACTCTCCCCCCCCCTCCCCGGCACTCGCACTCTCCCCCCTCCCCGGCACTCGCAGTCTACCCCCTCCCCGGCACTCGCACTCTCCCCCCCTCCCCGGCACTCGCACTCTGCCCCCCTCCTCGGCACTCGCACTCTCCCCCCCTCCCCGGCACTCGCACTCTACCCCACTCCCCGGCACTCGCACTCTACCCCCCCTTCCCGGCACTCGCATTCTCCCTCCTCCCCGGCACTCTATCTCCCCGCCCCTCCCCGGCGCTCGCACTCTCCCCCCCTCCCCGGCACTCGCAATCTCCCCCCCTCCCCGGCACTCGCCCTCTATCCCCCTCCCCGGCACTCGCACTCTCCCCCCCCCCCTCCCCGGCACTCTCACTCTACCCCCCTCCCCGGCACTCGCACTCTACCCCCCTCCCCGGCACTCGCACTCTCCCCCCCCTCCCCGGCACTCGCACTCTACCCCTCTCCTCGGCACTCGCACTCTCCCCCCCCTCCCCGGCACTCGCACTCTCCCCCCCCTCCCCGGCACTCGCACTCTCCCCCACATCCCCGGCACTCGCACTCTCCCCCCCTCCCCGGCACTCGCAGTCTACCCCCTCCCCGGCACTCGCACTCTCCCCCCCTCCCCGGCACTCGCACTCTGCCCCCCTCCTCGGCACTCGCACTCTCCCCCCCTTCCCGGCACTCGCATTCTCCCCCCTCCCCGGCACTCTATCTCCCCCCCCTTCCCGGCACTCGCACTCTCCCCCCTTCCCCGGCACTCGCACTCTACCCCCCTCTCCCCGGCACTCGCACTCTACCCCCCTCCCCGACACTCGCACTCTGCGCCCCTCCCTGGCACTCGCACTCTCCCCCCCTCCCCGGCACTCGTTCTCACCCCCCACCCCAGCACTCTCCCCCCTTCCCCGGTACTCGCACTCTCCCCCCCTCCCCGGCACTCGCACTCTCTCCCCCTTCCCGGCACTCGCACTCTCCCCCCTCCCCGGCACTCTATCTCCCCCCCCTCCCTGGCACTCCCCCCCCCCCTCCCCGGCACTCGCATTCTCCCCCTCCCCTCCCCGGCACTCGCACTCTCCCCCCCCCCCTCCCCGGCACTCGCACTCTACCCCCTCCACGGCACTCGCACTCTACCCCCCCACCCCGGCACCCGCACTCTTCCCCCTCCCTGGCACTCGCACTCTCCCCCCCCCTCCCGGCACTCGCACTCTCCCTCGCCACCCCCGGCACTCGCACTCTACCCCCCTCCCCGGCACTCGCACTCTCCCCCCCTTCCCGGCACTAGCACTCTCTCCCCCCCCCCCGGCACTTGCACTCTACCCCCTTCCCCGGCACTTGCACTCTACCCCCTTCCCCGGCACTCGCACTCACCCCCCTCCCCGGCACTCGCACTCACCCCCCTCCCCGGCACTCGCACTCTCCCCCCCTCCCGGCACTCGCACTCTCCCCCCCCTCCCTGGCACTCGCACTCTCCCCCCCCTCCCCGGCACTCGCACTCTACCCCCCTCCCCGGCACTCGCACTCTACCCCCCTCCCCGGCACTCGCACTCTCCCCCCCTCCCCGGCACTCGCACTCTACCCCTCTCCTCGGCACTCGCACTCTCCCCCCCTCCCCGGCACTCGCACTCTCCCCCCCCTCCCCGGCACTCGCACTCTCCCCCACATCCCCGGCACTCGCACTCTCCCCCCCTCCCCGGCACTCGCAGTCTACCCCCTCCCCGGCACTCGCACTCTCCCCCCCTCCCCGGCACTCGCACTCTGCCCCCCTCCTCGGCACTCGCACTCTCCCCCCCTTCCCGGCACTCGCATTCTCCCCCCTCCCCGGCACTCTATCTCCCCCCCCCTTCCCGGCACTCGCACTCTCCCCCCTTCCCCGGCACTCGCACTCTACCCCCCTCCCCGGCACTCGCACTCAACCCCCCTCCCCGGCACTCGCACTCTACCCCCCTCCCCGGCACTCGCACTCTGCCCCCCTCCCTGGCACTCGCACTCTCCCCCCCTCCCCGGCACTCATTCTCACCCCCCTCCCCAGCACTCTCCCCCCTTCCCCGGCACTCGCACTCTCCCCCCCTCCCCGGCACTCGCACTCTCCCCCCCTTCCCGGCACTCGCACTCTCGCCCCTCCCCGGCACTCTATCTCCCCCCCCTCCCTGGCACTCTCCCCCACTCCCCGGCACTCGCACTCTCCCCCCTCCACGGCAGTCTATCTCCCCCCCTCCCCGGCACTCTCCCTCCCTCCCCGGCACACGCACTCTCCCCCACTCCCGGCACTCGCACTCTCCCCCCCTCCCGGCACTCGCACACCCCCCCCTCCCCGGCACTCGCACTCTCCCCCCCTTCCCGGCACTCGCACACTCCCCCCCTTCCCGGCACTCGCACTCTCCCCCCTCCCCGGCACTCTATCTCCCCCCCCCTCCCCGACACTCTCCCCCCCTCCCCGGCACTCGCACTCTTCCCCCCTCCCCGGCACTCGCACTCTCCCCCCCACCCCGGCACTCGCACTCTCCCCCCTCCCCAGCACCCTATCTCCCCCCCCCCTCCCCGGCACTCGCACTCTCCCCCCTCCCCGGCACTCGCACTCTCCCCCCCCTCCCGGCACTCGCACTCTCCCCCCATCCCCGGCACCCGCACTCTTCCCCCCTCCCCGGCACTCGCACTCTCCCCCCCTCCCCGGCACTCGGACTGTACCCCCCTCCCCGGCACTCGCACTCTACCCCCCTCCCCGGCACCCGCACTCTTCCCCCCTCCCCGGCACTCGCACTCTCCCCCCCCTCTCCGGCACTCGCACTCTCCCCCCTCCCCGGCACGCGCACACTCCGCCCCCCTCCCCGGCACTCGCATTCTCCCCCCCCCTCCCCGGCAGTCTCTCTCCCCCCCCCACCCCCCCGGCACTCCCCCCCCCCCCACCCCGGCACTCTCCCCCCCCCCCCCGCCCCCCCCCACCCCGGCACTCTCCCTCCCCCCCCCCCCCCGGCATTCTACCCCCCCACCGGCACTCGCACTCTCCCCCCTCCCCGGCACTCTATCTCCCCCCTCCCCGGCACTCGCACTCTCCCCCCTTCCCCGGCACTCGCACTCTACCCCCCTCCCCGGCACTCGCACTCTCCCCCTCTCCCCGGCACTCTCCCCCTCTCCCCGGCACTCGCACTCTCCCCCTCTCCCCGGCACTCGCACTCTCCCCCCTCCCCGGCACTCGCACTCTCCCCCCTCCCCGGCACTCTATCTCCCCCCCTCCCCGGCACTCGCACTCTCCCCCCCTCCCCGGCACTCGCACCCTCCCCCTCTCCCCGGCACTCGCACTCTCCCCCCCTCCCCGGCACTCGCACTCCAGCCCCCTCCCCGGCACTCGCACTCTCCCCCCCTCCCCGGCACTCGCACTCTCCCCCCCCTCCCCGGCACTCGCACTCTCCCCCCCCCTCCCCGGCACTCGCACTCTCCCCCCCCTCCCCGGCACTCGCACTCTCCCCCCCTCCCCGGCATTCGCTCTCTTCCCCCCTCCCCGGCACTCGCAATCTACCCCCCTCCCGGCACTCGCACTCTCCCCCCCTCCCCGGCATTCGCACTCTACCACCCTCCCCGGCACTCGCACTCTACTCCCTCCCCGGCACCCGCACTCTCTCCCCCTCCCCGGCACTCGCACTCGACCCCCCTCCCCGGCACTCGCACTCTACCCCCCTCCTCGGCACTCGCACTCAACCCCCCTCCCCGGCACTCGCACTCTACCCCCCTCCCTGGCACACGCACTCTCCCCCCCTCCCCGGCACTCGTTCTCACCCCCCTCCCCAGCACTCTACCCCCTTCCCCGGCACTCGCACTCTCCCCCCCTCCCCGGCACTCGCACTCTCCCCCCCCTTCCCGGCACTCACACTCTCCCCCCCTTCCCGGCACTCGCACTCTCCCCCCTCCCCGGCACTCTATCTCCCCCCCTCCCCGGCACTCTCCCTCCCTCCCCGGCACTCGCACTCTCCCCCCCTCCCCGGCACTCGCACTCTCCCCCCTCCCCGGCACTCTCCCTCCCTCCACGGCACTCGCAATCTCCCCCCCTCCCCGGCACTCGCACTCTACCCCCCTCCCCGGCACTCGCACTCTACCCCCCTCCCCGGCACTCGCACTCTACCCCCCTCCCCGGCACTCGCACTCTACCCCCCTCCCTGGCACTCGCACTCTCCCCCCCTCCCCGGCACTCGTTCTCACCCCCCTCCTCAGCACTCTCCCCGCTTCCCCGGCACTCGCACTCTCCCCCCCTCCCCGGCACTCGCACTCTCCCCCCCTTCCCGGCACTCGCACTCTCCACCCCTTCCCGGCACTCGCACTCTCCCCCCTCCCCGGCACTCTCTATCTCCCCCCCTCCCCGGCACTCTCCCTCCCTCCCCGGCACTCGCACTCTCCCCCCCTCCCCGGCACTCGCACTCTCCCCCCCCTCCCCGGCACTCGCACTCTCCCCCCTCCCCGGCACTCTCCCTCCCTCCACGGCACTCGCACTCTACCCCCCTCCCCGGCACTCGCACTCTACCACCCTCCCCGGCACTCGCACTCTCCCCCCCCTCCCCGGCACTCGCACTCTCCCCCCCCTCCCCGGCACTCGCACTCTACCCCCCTCCCCGGCACTCGCACTCTCCCCCCCTCCCCGGTACTCTATCTCCCCCCCCCTCCCCGGCACTCTGCCCACCTCCCCGGCACTCGCACTCTCCCCCCTCCCCGGCTCTCGCACTCTCCCCCCTCCCCGGCACTCGCACTCTCCCCCCCTCCCCGGCACTCTCCCTCCCTCCACGGCACTCGCACTCTACCCCCCTCCCCGGCACTCGCACTCTACCACCCTCCCCGGCACTCGCACTCTACCCCCCTCCCCGGCACTCGCACTCTCCCCCCCCTCCCCGGCACTCGCACTCTCCCCCCCTCCCCGGCACTCGCACTCTCCCCCCCCTCCCCGGCACTCGCACTCTCCCCCCCCTCCCCGGCACTCGCACTCTACCCCCCTCCCCGGCACTCGCACTCTCCCCCCCTCCCCGGCACTCTATCTCCCCCCCTTCCCCGGCACTCTCCCCACCTCCCCGGCACTCGCACTCTACCCCCCCCCCGGCACTTTATCTCCCCCCCTCCCCGGCACTCGCACTCTACCCCCCTCCCCGGCACTCGCCATCTACCCCCCTCCCCGGCACTCGCACACTACCCCCCTCCCCGGCACTCGCACTCTCCCCCCCTCCGCGGCACTCGCACTCTACCCCTCTCCTCGGCACTCACACTCTCCCCCCCTCACCGGCACTCGCACTCCCCCCCCCCCCCCTCCCCGGCACTCGCAATCTCCCCCCCCCTCCCCGGCACTCGCAGTCTACCCCCTCCCCGGCACTCGCACTCTCCCCCCCTCCCGGCATTCGCACTCTCCCCCCCTCCCCTGCACTCGCACTCTCCACCCCCCCCTCCCCGGCACTCGCACTCTCCCCCCCCCTCCCCGGCACTCGCACTCTCCCCCCCCTCCCCGGCACTCGCACTCTACCCCCCTCCCCGGCACTCGCACTCTCCCCCCCTCCCCGGCACTCTATCTCCCCCCCCCTCCCCGGCACTCTATCTCCCCCCCCCTCCCCGGCACTCTCCCCACCTCCCCGGCACTCGCACTCTACCCCCCCCCCGGCACTTTATCTCCCCCCCCTCCCCGGCACTCGCACTCTACCCCCCTTCCCGGCACTCGCACTCTACCCCCCTCCCCGGAACTCGCACTCTCCCCCCGTCCCCGGCACTCACACTCTCCCCCCCTCCCCGGCACTCGCACCCTACCCCCCTCCCCGGCACGCGCACTCTCCCCCTCCCTGCACTCGCACTCTACCCCCCTCCCCGGCACTCGCACTCTCCCCCCCCCCGGCACTCGCACTCTCCCCCCCTACCGGCATTCGCACTCTCCCCCCCCTCCCCTGCACTCGCACTCTCCCCCCCTCCCCGGCACTCGCCCTCTACCCCCCTCCCCGGCACTCGCACACTACCCCCCTCCCCGGCACTCGCACTCTCCCCCCCTCCCCGGCACTCGCACTCTACCCCTCTCCTCGGCACTCGAACTCTGCCCCCCTCCCCGGCACTCGCACTCTCCCCCCCCCCTCCCCGGCACTCGCACTCTCCCCCCCCTCCCCGGCACTCGCAGTCTACCCCCTCCCCGGCACTCGCACTCTCCCCCCCTCCCGGCATTCGCACAATCCCCCCCTCCCCTGCACTCGCACTCTCCCCCCCCCTCTCCCCGGCACTCGCACTCTACCCCCTCCCCGGCACTCGCACTCTACCCCCCTCCCCGGCACTCGCACTCTCCCCCCCTCCCCGGCACTCGCACTCTACCCCTCACCTCGGCACTCGCACTCTCCCCACCTCCCCGGCACTCGCACTCTCCCCCCCTCCCCGGCACTCGCACTCTCCCCCACATCCCCGGCACTCGCACTCTCCCCCCTCCCCGGCACTCGCAGTCTACCGCCTCCCCGGCACTCGCACTCTCCTCCCCTCCCCGGCACTCGCACTCTGCCCCCCTCCTCGGCACTCGCACTCTCCCCCCCCTCCCCGGTACTCGCCCTCTACCCCCCTCCCCGGCACTCGCACACTACCCCCCTCCCCGGCACTCGCACTCTCCGCCCCTCCCCGGCACTCGCACTCTACCCCTCTCCTCGGCACTCGCACTCTCCCCCCCTCCCCGGCACTCGCACTCTCCCCCCCCTCCCCGGCACTCGCACTCTCCCCCACCTCCCCGGCACTCGCAGTCTACCCCCTCCCCGGCACTCGCACTCTCCCCCCCCTCCCGGCATTCGCACTCTCCCCCCCTCCCCTGCACTCGCACTCTCTCCCCCCCCTCCCCGGCACTCGCACTCTACCCCCTCCCCGGCACTCGCACTCTACCCCCCTCCCCGGCACTCGCACTCTCCCCCCCTCCCCGGCACTCGCACTCTACCCCTCACCTCGGCACTCGCACTCTCCCCACCTCCCCGGCACTCGCACTCTCCCCCCCCTCCCCGGCACTCGCACTCTCCCCCACATTCCCGGCACTCGCACTCTCCCCCCTCCCCGGCACTCGCAGTCTACCCCCTCCCCGGCACTCGCACTCTCCCCCCCTCCCCGGCACTCGCACTCTGCCCCCCTCCTCGGCACTCGCACTCTCCCCCCCTCCCCGGCACTCGCACTCTACCCCACTCCCCGGCACTCGCACTCTACCCCCCCTTCCCGGCACTCGCATTCTCCCTCCTCCCCGGCACTCTATCTCCCCGCCCCTCCCCGGCGCTCGCACTCTCCCCCCCTCCCCGGCACTCGCAATCTCCCCCCCTCCCCGGCACTCGCCCTCTATCCCCCTCCCCGGCACTCGCACTCTACCCCCCTCCCCGGCACTCGCACTCTACCCCTCTCCCCGGCACTCGCACTCTACCCCCCTCCCTGGCACTCGCACTCTCCCCCCCTCCCCGGCACTCGCACTCTCCCCCACTCCCCGGCACTCGCACTCTCCCCCCCTTCCCGGCACTCGCACTCTCCCCCCCTTCCCGGCACTCGCACTCTCCCCCCTCCCCGGCACTCTATCTCCCCCCCCTCCCCGGCACTCTCCCTCCCTCCCCGGCACTCGCACTCTCCCCCCCTCCCCGGCACTCGCACTCTCCCCCCTCCCCGGCACTCTCCCTCCCTCCACGGCACTCGCACTCTACCCCCCTCCCCGGCACTCGCACTCTGCCACCCTCCCTGGCACTCGCACTCTACCCCCCTCCCCGGCAATCGCACTCTACCCCCCTCCCCGGCAGTCGCACTCTACTACCCTCCCTGGCACTCGCACTCTCCCCCCCTCCCCGGCACTCGTTCTCACCCCCCTCCCCAGCACTCTCCCCACTTCCCCGGCACTCGCACTCTCCCCCCCTCCCCGGCACTCGCACTCTCCCCCCCCTTCCCGGCACTCGCACTCTCCCCCCCTTCCCGGCACTCGCACTCTCCCCCCCTTCCCGGCACTCGCACTCTCCCCCCTCCCCGGCACTCTATCTCCCCCCCCTCCCCGGCACTCTCCCTCCCTCCCCGGCACTCGCACTCTCCCCCCCTCCCCGGCACTCGCACTCTCCCCCCTCCCCAGCACTCTCCCTCCCTCCACGGCACTCGCACGCTCCCCCCCCCTCCCCGGCACTGGCACTCTACCCCCCTCCACGGCACTCGCACTCTACCACCCTCCCCGGCACTCGCACTCTAACCCCCTCCCCGGCACTCGCACTCTCTCCCCCCCTCCCCGGCACTCGCACTGCCCCCCCCCCTCCCCGGCACTCGCACTCTACCCCCCTCCCCGGCACTCGCACTCTTCCCCCCTCCCCGGCACTCTATCTCCCCCCCCCTCCCCGGCACTCTCCCCACCTCCCCGGCACTCGCACTCTCCCCCCCTCCCGGCATTCGCACTCTCCCCCCCCTCCCCTGCACTCGCACTCTCCCCCCCCCTCCCCGGCACTCGCACTCTACCCCCTCCCCGGCACTCGCACTCTACCCCCCTCCCCGGCACTCGCACTCTCCCCCCCTCCCCCGGCACTCGCAGTCTACCCCCTCCCCGGCACTCGCACTCTCCCCCCCTCCCCGGCACTCGCACTCTGCCCCCCTCCTCGGCACTCGCACTCTACCCCACTCCCCGGCACTCGCACTCTACCCCACTCCCCGGCACTCGCACTCTACCCCCCTTCCCGGCACTCGCATTCTCCCTCCTCCCCTGCACTCTATCTCCCCGCCCCTCCCCGGCGCTCGCACTCTCCCCCCCTCCCCGGCACTCGCAATCTCCCCCCCTCCCCGGCACTCGCACTCTACCCCCCTCCCCGGCACTCGCACTCTACCCCCCTCCCCGGCACTCGCACTCTACCCCTCTCCCCGGCACTCGCACTCTACCCCCCTCCCTGGCACTCGCACTCTCCCCCCCCTCCCCGGCACTCGCACTCTCCCCCACTCCCCGGCACTCGCACTCTCCCCCCCTTCCCGGCACTCGCACTCTCCCCCCCTTCCCGGCACTCGCACTCTCCCCCCTCCCCGGCACTCTATCTCCCCCCCTCCCCGGCACTCTCGCTCCCTCCCCGGCACTCGCACTCTCCCCCCCTCCCCGGCACTCGCACTCTCCCCCCTCCCCGGCACTCTCCCTCCCTCCACGGCACTCGCACTCTACCCCCCTCCCCGGCACTCGCACTCTACCACCCTCCCTGGCACTCGCACTCTCCCCCCCTCCTCGGCACTCGCACTCTCCCCCCCTCCCCGGCACTCGCACTCTCCCCCCCTTCCCGGCACTCGCACTCTCCCCCCCTTCCCGGCACTCGCACTCTCCCCCCCTTCCCGGCACTCGCACTCTCCCCCTTCCCGGCACTCTATCTCCCCCCCCTCCCCGGCACTCTCCCTCCCTCCCCGGCACTCGCACTCTCCCCCCCTCCCCGGCACTCGCACTCTCCCCCCTCCCCAGCACTCTCCCTCCCTCCACGGCACTCGCACGCTCCCCCCCCTCCCCGGCACTGGCACTCTACCCCCCTCCACGGCACTCGCACTCTACCACCCTCCCCGGCACTCGCACTCTACCCCCCTCCCCGGCACTCGCACTCTGCCCCCCCTCCCCGGCACTCGCACTGCCCCCCCTCCCCGGCACTCGCACTCTACCCCCCTCCCCGGCACTCGCACTCTCCCCCCCTCCCCGGCACTCTATCTCCCCCCCCTCCCCGGCACTCTCCCCACCTCCCCGGCACTCGCACTCTCCCCCCCTCCCGGCATTCGCACTCTCCCCCCCTCCCCTGCACTCGCACTCTCCCCCCCCCTCCCCGGCACTCGCACTCTACCCCCCTCCCCGGCACTCGCACTCTACCCCCCTCCCCGGCACTCGCACTCTCCCCCCCTCCCCGGCACTCGCACTCTACCCCTCACCTCGGCACTCGCACTCTCCCCACCTCCCCAGCACTCGCACTCTCCCCCCCCTCCCCGGCACTCGCAGTCTACCCCCTCCCCGGCACTCGCACTCTCCCCCCCTCCCCGGCACTCGCACTCTGCCCCCCTCCTCGGCACTCGCACTCTCCCCCCCTCCCCGGCACTCGCACTCTACCCCACTCCCCGGCACTCGCACTCTACCCCCCTTCCCGGCACTCGCATTCTCCCTCCTCCCCGGCACTCTATCTCCCCGCCCCTCCCCGGCGCTCGCACTCTGCCCCCCTCCCCGGCACTCGCAATCTCCCCCCCTCCCCGGCACTCGCACTCTACCCCCCTCCCCGGCACTCGCACTCTACCCCCCCTCCCCGGCACTCGCACTCTACCCCTCTCCCCGGCACTCGCACTCTACCCCCCTCCCTGGCACTCGCACTCTCCCCCCCTCCCCGGCACTCGCACTCTCCCCCACTCCCCGGCACTCGCACTCTCCCCCCCTTCCCGGCACTCGCACTCTCCCCCCCTTCCCGGCACTCGCACTCTCCCCCCTCCCCGGCACTCTATCTCCCCCCCCTCCCCGGCACTCTCCCTCCCTCCCCGGCACTCGCACTCTCCCCCCCTCCCCGGCACTCGCACTCTCCCCCCTCCCCGGCACTCTCCCTCCCTCCACGGCACTCGCACTCTACCCCCCTCCCCGGCACTCGCACTCTACCACCCTCCCTGGCACTCGCACTCTCCCCCCCCTCCTCGGCACTCGCACTCTACCCCCCTCCCCGGCAATCGCACTCTACCCCCCTCCCCGGCAGTCGCACTCTACCACCCTCCCTGGCACTCGCACTCTCCCCCCCTCCCCGGCACTCGTTCTCACCCCCCTCCCCAGCACTCTCCCCCCTTCCCCGGCACTCGCACTCTCCCCCCCTCCCCGGCACTCGCACTCTCCCCCCCCTTCCCGGCACTCGCACTCTCCCCGCCCCTTCCCGGCACTCGCACTCTCCCCCCCTTCCCGGCACTCGCACTCTCCCCCCTCCCCGGCACTCTATCTCCCCCCCCTCCCTGGCACTCTCCCTCCCTCCCCGGCACTCGCACTCTCCCCCCCTCCCCGGCACTCGCACTCTCCCCCCTCCCCGGCACTCTCCCCTCCCTCCACGGCACTCGCACGCTCCCCCCCCTCCCCGGCACTGGCACTCTACCCCCCTCCACGGCACTCGCACTCTACCACCCTCCCCGGCACTCGCACTCTACCCCCTCCCCGGCACTCGCACTCTCCCCCCCCTCCCCGGCACTCGCACTGCCCCCCCCCTCCCCGGCACTCGCACTCTACCCCCTTCCCCGGCACTCGCACTCTCCCCCCCTCCCCGGCACTCTATCTCCCCCCCCCCTCCCCGGCACTCTCCCCACCTCCCCGGCACTCGCACTCTACCGCCCCCCCCCCCCCCCGGCACTCGCACTCTCCCCCCCCTCCCCGGCACTCGCACTCTCCCCCACTCCCCGGCACTCGCACTCTCCCCCCTTCCCGGCACTCGCACTCTCCCCCCCTTCCCGGCACTCGCACTCTCCCCCCTCCCCGGCACTCTATCTCCCCCCCCTCCCCGGCACTCTCCCTCCCTCCCCGCCACTCGCACTCTCCCCCCCCTCCCCGGCACTCGCACTCTCCCCCCTCCCCGGCACTCTCCCTCCCTCCACGGCACTCGCACTCTACCCCCCTCCCCGGCACTCGCACTCTACCACCCTCCCTGGCACTCGCACTCTTCCCCCCTCCGCGGCACTCGCACTCTACCCCCCTCCCCGGCAATCGCACTCTACCCCCCTCCCCGGCAGTCGCACTCTACCACCCTCCCTGGCACTCGCACTCTCCCCCCCTCCCCGGCACTCGTTCTCACCCCCCTCCCCAGCACTCTCCCCCCTTCCCCGGCACTCGCACTCTCCCCCCCCTCCCCGGCACTCGCACTCTCCCCCCCTTCCCGGCACTCGCACTCTCCCCCCCCTTCCCGGCACTCGCACTCTCCCCCCCCTTCCCGGCACTCGCACTCTCCCCCCTCCCCGGCACTCTATCTCCCCCCCCCTCCCCGGCACTCTCCCTCCCTCCCCCGGCACTCGCACTCTCCCCCCCTCCCCGGCACTCGCACTCTCCCCCCTCCCTGGCACTCTCCCTCCCTCCACGGCACTCGCACGCTCCCCCCCCTCCCCGGCACTGGCACTCTACCCCCCTCCACGGCACTCGCACTCTACCCACCCTCATCGGCACTCGCACTCTACCCCCCTCCCGGCACTCGCACTCTCCCCCCCTCCCCGGCACTCGCACTGCCCCCCCCTCCCCGGCACTCGCACTCTACCCCCCCTCCCCCGGCACTCGCACTCTCCCCGCCTCCCCGGCACTCTATCTCCCCCCCCCTCCCCGGCACTCTCCCCACCTCCCCGGCACTCGCATTCTACCCCCCCCGCCACTCGCACTCTCCCCCTCTCCCCCCGGCACTCGCACTCTACCCCCCCTCCCCGGCCCTCGCACTCTCCCCCCCCGGTACTCGCACTCTACCCCCCCTCCCCGGCACTCGCACTCTCCCCCCCCTCCCCGGCACTCGCACTCTCCCCGCCCCCCCCCCCCCCCCGGCACTGGCACTCACCCCCCTCCCGGCACTCGCACTCACCCACCTCCCCGGCACTCGCACTCTCCCCCCCTCCCCGGCACTCGCACTCTATCCCCCCCCCCCGGCACTTGCACTCTCCCCCCCTCCCCGGCACTCGCACTCTCCCCCCCTCCCGGCATTCGCACTCTCCCACCCCTCCCTGGCACTCGCACTCTCCCCCCCTCCTCGGCACTCGCCCTCTACCCCCCTCCCCGGCACTCGCACTCTAACCCCCCTCCCCGGCACTCGCACTCTCCCCCCCCTCCCCGGCACTCGCACTCTACCCCTCTCCCCGGCACTCGCACTCTCCCCCCCCTCCCCGGCACTCGCACTCTCCCCCCCCTTCCCCGGCACTCGGACTCTCCCCCCTTCCCCGGCACTCGCACTCTCCCACCCTCCCTGGCACTCGCACTCTACCCCTCTCCCTGGCACACGCACTCTCCCCCCCTCCCCGGCACTCGCACTCTCCCCCACTCCCCGGCAATCGCACTCTACCCCCCTTCCCGGCACTCGCACTCTCCCCCCCTTCCCGGCACTCGCACTCTCCCCCCCTCCCCGGCACTCTATCTCCCCCCCCTCCCCGGCACTCTCCCTCCATCCCCGGCACTCGCAGTCTCCCCCCCTCCCCGGCACTCGCACTCTCCCCCCTCCCCAGCACTCTCCCTCCCTCCACGGCACTCGCACGCTCCCCCCCCTCCCCGGCACTGGCACTCTACCCCCCTCCACGGCACTCGCACTCTACCACCCTCCCCGGCACTCGCACTCTACCCCCCCTCCCCGGCACTCGCACTCTCCCCCCCCTCCCCGGCACTCGCACTGCCCCCCCCTCCCCGGCACTCGCACTCGACCCCCCTCCCCGGCACTCGCACTCTCCCCCCCTCCCCGGCACTCTATCTCCCCCCCCCTCCCCGGCACTCTCCCCACCTCCCCGGCACTCGCACTCTCCCCCCCCTCCCGGCATTCGCACTCTCCCCCCCTCCCCTGCACTCGCACTCTCCCCCCCCCCCTCCCCGGCACTCGCACTCTACCCCCCTCCCCGGCACTCGCACTCTACCCCCCTCCCCGGCACTCGCACTCTCCCCCCCTCCCCGGCACTCGCACTCTACCCCTCACCTCGGCACTCGCACTCTCCCCACCTCCCCAGCACTCGCACTCTCCCCCCCCTCCCCGGCACTCGCACTCTCCCCCACATCCCCGGCACTCGCACTCTCCCCCCTCCCCGGCACTCGCAGTCTACCCCCTCCCCGGCACTCGCACTCTCCCCCCCTCCCCGGCACTCGCACTCTGCCCCCCTCCTCGGCACTCGCACTCTCCCCCCCCTCCCGGCACTCGCACTCTACCCCACTCCCCGGCACTCGCACTCTACCCCCCTTCCCGGCACTCGCATTCTCCCTCCTCCCCGGCACTCTATCTCCCCGCCCCTCCCCGGCGCTCGCACTCTCCCCCCCCTCCCCGGCACTCGCAATCTCCCCCCCTCCCCGGCACTCGCACTCTACCCCCCTCCCGGCACTCGCACTCTACCCCCTTCCCCGGCACTCGCACTCTACCCCTCTCCCCGGCACTCGCACTCTACCCCCCCTCCCTGGCACTCGCACTCTCCCCCCCTCCCCGGCACTCGCACTCTCCCCCACTCCTCGGCACTCGCACTCTCCCCCCCTTCCCGGCACTCGCACTCTCCCCCCCTTCCCGGCACTCGCACTCTCCCCCCTCCCCGGCACTCTATCTCCCCCCCCTCCCCGGCACTCTCCCTCCCTCCCCGGCACTCGCACTCTCCCCCCCTCCCCGGCACTCGCACTCCTCCCCCCTCCCCGGCACTCTCCCTCCCTCCACGGCACTCGCACTCTACCCCCCCTCCCCGGCACTCGCACTCTACCACCCTCCCTGGCACTCGCACTCTCCCCCCCTCCTCGGCACTCGCACTCTACCCCCCTCCCCGGCAATCGCACTCTACCCCCCTCCCCGGCAGTCGCACTCTACCACCCTCCCTGGCACTCGCACTCTCCCCCCCTCCCCGGCACTCGTTCTCACCCCCCTCCCCAGCACTCTCCCCCCTTCCTCGGCACTCGCACTCTCCCCCCTTCCCCGGCACTCGCACTCTCCCCCCCCTTCCCGGCACTCGCACTCTCCCCCCCTTCCCGGCACTCGCACTCTCCCCCCCTTCCCGGCACTCGCACTCTCCCCCCTCCCCGGCACTCTATCTCCCCCCCCTCCCCGGCACTCTCCCTCCCTCCCCGGCACTCGCACTCTCCCCCCCTCCCCGGCACTCGCACTCTCCCCCCTCCCCGGCACTCTCCCTCCCTCCACGGCACTGGCACGCTCCCCCCCCTCCCGGCACTGGCACTCTACCCCCCCTCCCCGGCACTCGCACTCTACCCCCCTCCCCGGCACTCGCACTCTACCCCTCTCCCCGGCACTCGCACTCTACCCCCCTCCCTGGCACTCGCACTCTCCCCCCCCTCCCCGGCACTCGCACTCTCCCCCACTCCCCGGCACTCGCACTCTCCCCCCCTTCCCGGCACTCGCACTCTCCCCCCCTTCCCGGCACTCGCACTCTCCCCCCTCCCCGGCACTCTATCTCCCCCCCCTCCCCGGCACTCTCCCTCCCTCCCCGGCACTCGCACTCTCCCCCCCCCCCCGGCACTGGCACTCACCCCCCCCTCCCCGGCACTCGCACTCACCCACCTCCCCGGCACTCGCACTCTTCCCCCCCTCCCCGGCACTCGCACTCTATCCCCCCCCCCGGCACTCGCACTCTCCCCCCCTCCCGGCACTCGCACTCTCCCCCCCTCCCGGCATTCGCACTCTCCCACCCCTCCCTGGCACTCGCACTCTCCCCCCCTCCTCGGCACTCGCCCTCTACCCCCCTCCCCGGCACTCGCACTCTAACCCCCTCCCCGGCACTCGCACTCTCCCCCCCCTCCCCGGCACTCGCACTCTACCCCCTCTCCCCGGCACTCGCCACTCTCCCCCCCCTCCCCGGCACTCGCACTCTCCCCCCCCTTCCCGGCACTCGGACTCTCCCCCCCTTCCCCGGCACTCGCACTCTCCCACCCTCCCTGGCACTCGCACTCTACCCCTCTCCCTGGCACACGCACTCTCCCCCCCTCCCCGGCACTCGCACTCTCCCCCACTCCCCGGCAAATCGCACTCTACCCCCCTTCCCGGCACTCGCACTCTCCCCCCCCTTCCCGGCACTCGCACTCTCCCCCCTCCCCGGCACTCTATCTCCCCCCCCTCCCCGGCACTCTCCCTCCATCCCCGGCACTCGCAGTCTCCCCCCCTCCCCGGCACTCGCACTCTCCCCCCTCCCCAGCACTCTCCCTCCCTCCACGGCACTCGCACGCTCCCCCCCCTCCCCGGCACTGGCACTCTACCCCCCTCCACGGCACTCGCACTCTACCACCCTCCCCGGCACTCGCACTCTACCCCCCTCCCCGGCACTCGCACTCTCCCCCCCCTCCCCGGCACTCGCACTGCCCCCCCTCCCCGGCACTCGCACTCGACCCCCCTCCCCGGCACTCGCACTCTCCCCCCCTCCCCGGCACTCTATCTCCCCCCCCTCCCCGGCACTCTCCCCACCTCCCCGGCACTCGCACTCTCCCCCCCTCCCGGCATTCGCACTCTCCCCCCCTCCCCTGCACTCGCACTCTCCCCCCCCCCTCCCCGGCACTCGCACTCTACCCCCTCCCCGGCACTCGCACTCTACCCCCCTCCCCGGCACTCGCACTCTCCCCCCCTCCCCGGCACTCGCACTCTACCCCTCACCTCGGCACTCGCACTCTCCCCACCTCCCCAGCACTCGCACTCTCCCCCCCCTCCCCGGCACTCGCACTCTCCCCCACATCCCCGGCACTCGCACTCTCCCCCCTCCCCGGCACTCGCAGTCTACCCCCTCCCCGGCACTCGCACTCTCCCCCCCTCCCCGGCACTCGCACTCTGCCCCCCTCCTCGGCACTCGCACTCTCCCCCCCTCCCGGCACTCGCACTCTACCCCACTCCCCGGCACTCGCACTCTACCCCCCTTCCCGGCACTCGCATTCTCCCTCCTCCCCGGCACTCTATCTCCCCGCCCCTCCCCGGCGCTCGCACTCTCCCCCCCTCCCCGGCACTCGCAATCTCCCCCCTCCCCGGCACTCGCACTCTACCCCCCTCCCCGGCACTCGCACTCTACCCCCTTCCCCGGCACTCGCACTCTACCCCTCTCCCCGGCACTCGCACTCTACCCCCCTCCCTGGCACTCGCACTCTCCCCCCCTCCCCGGCACTCGCACTCTCCCCCCACTCCTCGGCACTCGCACTCTCCCCCCTTCCCGGCACTCGCACTCTCCCCCCCTTCCCGGCACTCGCACTCTCCCCCCTCCCCGGCACTCTATCTCCCCCCCCTCCCCGGCACTCTCCCTCCCTCCCCGGCACTCGCACTCTCCCCCCCTCCCCGGCACTCGCACTCTCCCCCTCCCCGGCACTCTCCCTCCCTCCACGGCACTCGCACTCTACCCCCCCTCCCCGGCACTCGCACTCTACCACCCTCCCTGGCACTCGCACTCTCCCCCCCTCCTCGGCACTCGCACTCTACCCCCCTCCCCCGGCAATCGCACTCTACCCCCCTCCCCGGCAGTCGCACTCTACCACCCTCCCTGGCACTCGCACTCTCCCCCCCTCCCCGGCACTCGTTCTCACCCCCCTCCCCAGCACTCTCCCCCCTTCCTCGGCACTCGCACTCTCCCCCCTTCCCGGCACTCGCACTCTCCCCCCCTTCCCGGCACTCGCACTCTCCCCCCCTTCCCGGCACTCGCACTCTCCCCCCCTTCCCGGCACTCGCACTCTCCCCCCTCCCCGGCACTCTATCTCCCCCCCCCTCCCCGGCACTCTCCCTCCCTCCCCGGCACTCGCACTCTCCCCCCCTCCCCGGCACTCGCACTCTCCCCCCTCCCCGGCACTCTCCCTCCCTCCACGGCACTGGCACGCTCCCCCCCCTCCCCGGCACTGGCACTCTACCCCCCTCCCCGGCACTCGCACTCTACCCCCCTCCCCGGCACTCGCACTCTACCCCTCTCCCCGGCACTCGCACTCTACCCCCCTCCTGGCACTCGCACTCTCCCCCCCTCCCCGGCACTCGCACTCTCCCCCACTCCCCGGCACTCGCACTCTCCCCCCCTTCCCGGCACTCGCACTCTCCCCCCCTTCCCGGCACTCGCACTCTCCCCCCTCCCCGGCACTCTATCTCCCCCCCCTCCCCGGCACTCTCCCTCCCTCCCCGGCACTCGCACTCTCCCCCCCTCCCCGGCACTCGCACTCTCCCCCCTCCCCGGCACTCTCCCTCCCTCCACGGCACTCGCACTCTACCCCCCTCCCCGGCACTCGCACTCTACCACCCTCCCTGGCACTCGCACTCTCCCCCCCTCCTCGGCACTCGCACTCTACCCCCCCTCCCCGGCAATCGCACTCTACCCCCCTCCCCGGCAGTCGCACTCTACCACCCTCCCTGGCACTCGCACTCTCCCCCCCCTCCCCGGCACTCGCACTCTCCCCCCCTCCCCGGCACTCGTTCTCACCCCCCTCCCCAGCACTCTCCCCCCTTCCCCGGCACTCGCACTCTCCCCCCTTCCCCGGCACTCGCACTCTCCCCCCTTCCCGGCACTCGCACTCTCCCCCCCTTCCGGCACTCGCACTCTCCCCCCCTTCCCGGCACTCGCACTCTCTCCCCCCTCCCCGGCACTCTATCTCCCCCCCCCTCCCCGGCACTCTCCCTCCCTCCCCGGCACTCGCACTCTCCCCCCCCTCCCCGGCACTCGCACTCTCCCCCCTCCCCGGCACTCTCCCTCCCTCCACGGCACTGGCACGCTCCCCCCCCTCCCCGGCACTGGCACTCTACCCCCCTCCACGGCACTCGCACTCTACCACCCACTCCCGGCACTCGCACTCTACCCCCTCCCCGGCACTCGCACTCTCCCCCCCCTCCCCGGCACTCGCACTGCCCCCCCCCTCCCCGGCACTCGCACTCTACCCCCCTCCCCGGCACTCGCACTCTCCCCCCCTCCCCGGCACTCTATCTCCCCCCCCCTCCCCGGCACTCTCCCCACCTCCCTGGCACTCGCACTCTACCCCCCCCCCCCCCCCCCCCCCCCCCCCGGCACTCGCACTCTCCCCCCCTCCCCGGCACTCGCACTCTCCCCCACTCCCCGGCACTCGCACTCTCCACCCCTTCCCGGCACTCGCACTCTCCCCCCCTTCCCGGCACTCGCACTCTCCCCCCTCCCCGGCACTCTATCTCCCCCCCCTCCCCGGCACTCTCCCTCCCTCCCCGGCACTCGCACTCTCCCCCCCTCCCCGGCACTCGCACTCTCCCCCCTCCCCGGCACTCTCCCTCCCTCCACGGCACTCGCACTCTACCCCCCTCCCCGGCACTCGCACTCTACCACCCTCCCTGGCACTCGCACTCTCCCCCCCTCCCCGGCACTCGCACTCTACCCCCCTCCCCGGCAATCGCACTCTACCCCCCTCCCCGGCAGTCGCACTCTACCACCCTCCCTGGCACTCGCACTCTCCCCCCCTCCCCGGCACTCGTTCTCACCCCCCTCCCCAGCACTCTCCCCCCTTCCCCGGCACTCGCACTCTCCCCCCCTCCCCGGCACTCGCACTCTCCCCCCCTTCCCGGCACTCGCACTCTCCCCCCCTTCCCGGCACTCGCACTCTCCCCCCCTTCCCGGCACTCGCACTCTCCCCCCTCCCCGGCACTCTATCTCCCCCCCCTCCCCGGCACTCTCCCTCCCTCCCCGGCACTCGCACTCTCCCCCCCTCCCCGGCACTCGCACTCTCCCCCCTCCCCGGCACTCTCCCTCCCTCCACGGCACTCGCACGCTCCCCCCCTCCCCGGCACTCGCACTCTCCCCCCCTCCCCGGCACTCGCACTCTCCCCCCTCCCCAGCACTCTCCCCCCTCCCCGGCACTCTATGGCCCCCCCCTTCCCGGCACTCTCCCTCCCTCCCCGGCACGCGCACTCTCCCCCCCCTCCCCGGCAGTCGCACTTTACCCCCCTCCCCGGCACTCGCACTCTCCCCCCCCTCTCCACGTCACTCGCACTCTACCACCCTCCCCGGCACTCGCACTCTCCCCCCCTCCCCGCCTCCCCGGCACTCCCCCCCCCCCCCCCCCCCCCCCGGCGCTCTATCTCCCCCCCCTCCCCGGCACTCGCACTCTCCCCCCCTTCCCGGCACTCGCACTCTCCCCCCTCCCCGGCACTCTATCTCCCCCCCTCCCCGGCACTCGCACTCTCCCACCCTCCCCGGCACTCGCACTCTCCCCCCCTCCCCGGCACTCGCACTCTCCCCCCCCTCCCCGGCACTCGCACTCTCCCCCCCCTCCCCGGCACTTGCACTCTACCCCCCTCCCCGGCACTCGCACTCTACCCCCCTCCCCGGCACTCGCACTCTACCCCCCTCCCTGGCACTCGCACTCTCCCCCCCTCCCCGGCACTCGTTCTCACCCCCCCTCCCCAGCACTCTCCCTCCCTCCCCGGCACTCTCCCCCCTTCCCCGGCTCTCGCACTCTCCCCCCCTCCCTGGCACATGCACTCTCCCACCCTCCCTGGCACTCGCACTCTCCCCCCCTCCCCGGCACTCGTTCTCACCCCCCTCCCCAGCACTCTCCCCCCTCCGCGGCACTCTATGGCCCCCCCTTCCCGGCACTCTCCCTCCCTCCCCGGCACGCGCACTCTCCCCCCCCTCCCCGGCACTCGCACTTTACCCCCCTCCCCGGCACTCGCACTCTCCCCCCCCCCCCCCCACTCTACCCCCCCCCCCCCCCGGCACTCTATCTCCCCCCTCCCCGGCACTCGCACTCTCCCCCCCTTCCCGGCACTCGCACTCTCCCCCCTCCCCGGCACTCTATCTCCCCCCCCTCCCCGGCACTCGCACTCTCCCCCCCTCCCCGGCACTCGCACTCTCCCCCCCTCCCCGGCACTCGCACTCTCCCCCCCTCCCCGGCACGCGCACTCTCCCCCCCCTCCCCGGCACTTGCACTCTACCCCCCTCCCCGGCACTCGCACTCTACCCCCCTCCCCGGCACTCGCACCCTACCCCCCTCCCTGGCACTCGCACTCTCCCCCCCTCCCCGGCACTCGTTCTCACCCCCCCTCCCCAGCACTCTACCCCCCTCCCTGGCACTCGCACTCTCCCTCCCTCCCCGGCACTCTCCCCCCTTCCCCGGCTCTCGCACTCTACCCCCCTCCCTGGCACATGCACTCTCCCACCCTCCCTGGCACTCGCACTCTCCCCCCCTCCCCGGCACTCATTCTCACCCCCCCTCCCCAGCACTCTCCCTCCCTTCCCGGCACTCTCCCCCCTTCCCAGGCACTCGCACTCTCCCCCCCCCTCCCTGGCACTCGCACTCTCCCACCCTCCCTGGCACTCGCACTCTCCCCCCTCCCCGGCAGTCGCACTCTCCCCCCCCCCCGGCACTCACCCCTCCCCGGCACTCGCACTCTACCCCTCTCTCCGGCACTCGCACACTCCCCCCCTTCCCGGCAGTCGCCCTCTCTCCCCCCCCCGGCACTCACCCCTCCCCGGCACTCGCACTCTACCCCCTCCCCGGCACTCACCCCTCCTCCGCGGCACTCACCCCCCCTCCCCGGCACTCACCCCTCCTCCCCGGCACTCTCCCCCCCTCCCCGGCACTCGCACTCTCCCCCCCTCCCCGGCACTCTCCCCCCCTCCCCGGCACTCGCACTCTCCCCCCCCTCCCCGGCACTCGCTCTCACCCCCCCTCCCCGGCACACGCACTCTCCCCCCCTCCCCGGCACTCGCTCTCACCCCCCCTCCCCGGAACACGCACTCTCCCCCCCCTCCCCGGCACTCGCTCTCACCCCCCCTCCCCGGCACTCGCTCTCACCCCCCCTCCCCGGCACACGCACTCTCCCCCCCCTCCCCGGCACTCGCTCTCACCCCCCCTCCCCGGCACACGCACTCTCCCCCCCTCCCCGGCACTCGCTCTCACCCCCCCTCCCTGGTGCTCTCCGCCCTCCACCGCACTCACCCCCAGCTCCCTCCCCACAGAGCCACTCCCCCCCCCCCCTCCCCCACACACACAGACTGCTGCCACGCCGACACTTCTCCTGCGGCCACCCCCCACGCCGTGACCTACCTCCACGCTGTACGGCATCAACCGTCAGCGGACCAGCCGGCGTGTTTCCGCGCATGCGCAGACCGGCCGGCATTTTCCTCCACGCGGGCCCCCGGGTTATATGGCGGAGCCCTACAGGGGTCCGGCATGGAGGAAAGGAGGCCCCCATGGAACCAGCCCGCCCGTAGGATCGGTAGACCCCAATCGCGGGCCAGACCACCGTCCCCCGCCCCCAGGACTGCCCCCGCACACTTATCTGCCAGGTCCCGCCGTGTGTGAGGTGAGCAATTCACGCCGGCGGGACTGGGCAAAATGTGAAGGCCACTCGGCCCATCGGGGCCCGGTGAATCGGTGGAGGGGCAGCTGTCAACGGTCCCCGACCAGCATGGCGGGAATCCCACCGGCCCCCGAATAACGGCACCGGAGAATTGGGCAGCCGGCGTCGGGGCGAAATTGGCGCCTCCCCCCGGGGCGAGATTGGCGCCTCCCCTCGGGGATTCTCCTCCCCGCGCAGGGTCGGAGAATCCCAGCCATTATCTTCAGTTCTGTCATGCTTTGAGATTAATCAGCACTGCGTGGTCAGTGAGTGAAAACTGGATAAACGTGGATACGTGGCAATTGAATATATCTCCAACACTTGCCATCTCGGTTCAAAAATAAATATTCCCGACTGGATAGAACCTTCAGACTGACATTGAATCCAAACATGAAATAGAGATGAATGAGAGTATATCAAAGCGGCAATAATGACAATAATGACTTAACATGGCAATCGACTTACAAGCACCACAAATAGCAATGAAATAGGGAACAAAGTATTAGTTGAAAGATAAAGGGCGTCATTCGCCGACCCCCCGCCGGGTCGGAGAATGGCCGTTGGCCGCCGTGAATCCCGCCCCCGCCCCCGCCGAAGTCTCCGAAGGGAGAAAAGTCGGCGGGGCGTTAATGGCGCCGCTGCCGCGGAGAATGTCACGGGTCTGCGCAAGGCAGCCGATTTTCGGCCTGCCGATTTTCTCCCTTCCGGATGGGCCAAAGTCCCGTCGACGTGATGACCGGTCACGTCGACGTGAATCAAACCTCCTTTTCATCGGCGTGACCCGGTGCTCCAGGCTCACGCCGACCAGCGAGGAGGTGAGTGACGGCCTGGGGTGTTGGCTCTGGGCAGGAAATGGCGTGGCCGCAGACTGATTGCGTGAGGAGAGGTGTGTCTCGGCTTGTGTGTGTGTGCGGCGGGGGGGGGGGGGGGCTGGTTAGAGTAGGCTGGGCTCCGGGGAGTGCCGGGAGGGGGTCCGTGCCGGGGTGGAGGTTGGGGGTTGTGGAGGGGGTCCGTGCCGGGGTGGAGGTTGGGGGGGGGTCCGTGCTGGGGTGGAGGTTGGGGGTTGGGGAGGGGGTCCGTGCCGGGGTGGAGGTTGGGGGGGGGTCCGTGCTGGGTGGAGGTTGGGGGTTGGGGAGGGGGTCCGTGCCGGGGTGGAGGTTGGGGAGGGGGTCCGTGTCGGGGTGGAGGTTGGGGGGGGGGTCCGTGCTGGGGTGGAGGTTGGGGAGGGGGTCCGTGCCGGGGTGGAGGTTGGGGAGGGGGTCCGTGCCGGGGTGGAGGTTGGGGGGGGGTCCGTGCTGGGGTGGAGGTTGGGGGTTGGGGAGGGGGTCGTGCCGGGGTGGAGGTTGGGGGGGGGGTCCGTGCTGGGGTGGAGGTTGGGGTTGGGAGGGGGTCCGTGCCGGGGTGGAGGTTGGGGGGGGGGTCCGTGCTGGGGTGAGGTTGGGGGTTGGGGAGGGGGTCCGTGCCGGGGTGGAGGTTGGGGGGGGGGGTCCGTGCTGGGTGGAGGTTGGGGGTTGGGGAGGGGGTCCGTGCCGGGGTGGAGGTTGGGGAGGGGGTCCGTGTCGGGGTGGAGGTTGGGGGGAGGGGTCCGTGCTGGGGTGGAGGTTGGGGAGGGGGTCCGTGCCGGGGTGGAGGTTGGGGGTTGGGGAGGGGGTCCGTGCCGGGGTGGAGGTTGGGGAGGGGTCCGTGCCGGGTGGAGGTTGGGGAGGGGGTCCGTGCCTGGGTGGAGGTTGGGGGGGGGGGTCCGTGCTGGGGTGGAGGTTGGGGGTTGGGGAGGGGGTCCGTGCCGGGTGGGTGATGGAGGGCAAATGAGTTGGTCCACCTGGCCAGGTGCCAGCCTCCAACAGTTGGACCCATGCGGTCCATGCCACCTGGCTGGGGGAGGAGGGGATATGGGCAATGATGACATGTCGTCGTTCCCCTCCCCCCCACCAGGCCGTCATGTTTTCAGACCATCCAGCGATGTTGGCCGCCGTGGTGGCAGCCGCTCATGTCTATGTTGCCCTGGATGAGGAGGAGGAGGAGGAGGAGCGTGCCAGAGAGGCGGCGCAGGCTGCCGCAGAGGGGCAGGCGGCAGCCGCCCAGGCTGGAGGGACACCTGACCGACAGGACGAGGAGGGGGAGGAGGACGTCGTGGCCCCACGGCAACGGAGGCACCCGAGGGCGCCCCGTGTGTACCGGCCCCGGCAGTCATACCAGGACCTCATGGACCGGGAATGCAGGAGGAGACTCCGGATGAGCCGGGAAACCGTGGCACACATCTGCCACCTGCTGGCACACCTGTCACCGCGTGGCACTGCGGGGGACACCCTCTCCCCATGTCCGTCAAGGTTACGGTGGCCCTGAACTTTTATGCAACGGGGTCATTCCAGGCACCGAGTGGGGACCTGTCCGGCATATCGCAGACATCGTGCATCGGTGCATCCGGGCAGTGACAGATGCCCTTTATGCCATGGCGCACCGCTACATCCGCTTCCCCGTGGACCGGGCCAGCCAAGATGCCCGGGCCGTGGGCTTCTCTGCCGTTGCCGGGTTCCCCATGGTCCAGGGCGCGATCGATGGGATGCACGTCGCCATGCGGCCACCTGCAGAGAACAGGGCCGTGTTCACTAATAGGAAGGGGACCTATTCAATGAACGTACAGGTGGTCTGCGACCACCGCATGATGATCCTGCACGTCTGCGCCCGTCACCCAGGCAGTGTACACGACTCATTTGTGTTGTCGCGGTCATCCATCCCCGGCATGTACGAGGGACGCCATCCCGCTGAGGGGCTGGTTGCTGGGCGACAGGGGCTACCCATTGCGATCGTGGCTGATGACGCCTATACGGAGGCCACGCAATGAGGCGGAGAACCGCTACAATGATGCCAATGTAGCGACAAGGGGAGTGATCGAGAGGTGCTTTGGCGTGCTGAAGATGCGTTTCAGGTGCCTGGACCTCTCTGGGGGCGCCCTCCAGTATCGGTCAGATAGGGTCGGCCGCATCATTGTGGTGTGCTGCGTCCTGCACAACATAGCCCAGCAGAGGGGCGATGTGCCGCAGGCAGAGGAGGGCGGAGTGGAGGAGCAGCAGGAAGAGGCCCAGTCCTCCCCAGATGAGGGGGATGGGGGCAATGGTCAGGGCAGACGGGGTAGACACAGGCGGGTGGCTGTCCACCGTTATCGGCTGGCCCAGCGGGCACGGGACAGGACTGATAGACGCCCGCTTCACTGACTAGATGGGCGTGGGAATCGGGTAGTATGGCCACAGACCGCACACCATGACAACAGCCGACCACCCACACCCCCCACCCATCCACCCACCCAGCACCCTCACCCCCCTCCCCAACCCCACACACCCCACCCGCATGCACACCACCCCCCCACCCCCAATTGCCGATCCACCGGCGGCACAACGGGCCGGGCTCACCCAGTTGCGGGTGGACGCGTGTCTATCGCAGGCCATGGAGGATGATGACAACCCGCCTCCGATGAGCTCCTGGCTCTACATCGTTGGACTATGTCTGACCCATGGCCACAGTACCACCATCCACCCGGACCATCCCTGCATGCGGCTGTGACACTGCAGCGCACGGTCCCGTCCTCTGCCCGGGGGATGTTGATGGCGGCCCAGGGGGAAGGGGGCAGACTCACCTGGGGCTGAGGTAAGACCACCCGTCACACACACACTTGCGCTCAACGTACATGACACGCCCGCACACTTTGGACAGAGCACAAAGGCAGCTTCGGTAGGTGTAACTTTGACTTTAATAACCAAAGGAGTTCATGCACGTGCCCTAGCCCCTAAAACTCATCTGTGCCCTGCACCCGTGCCAACTTACTCAGTGTCTAATTGTTTGGACTTACGGGCCCTTTGACTACGTCTACGTGGTTCCCCAGACGGTACAGCAGAACTGGAGGTGGACTCCTGTGATTCCTGCCCTCTGACACTGGATCCCTTTGGCGGCCGTTTCCTGAGGCGTCCTGGCCTAGATGGGCCAGGCTGCGGCCCGGGCGACTGGAATGGCGAGCTGCCAGCCTGTCCTGCCCGTTGCCCACCCGATGCACCTGGGACGGAAGGGGGGGGAGTCCGAGGTGTCGCGGTGTACCGGGACCTCCCCTACAGAGGGAGCCGGGACGGACCACACCACCTCCTCCTCCCTCGGGGTGCCCGATGGCCCCCAGGCCTCTACATGGGTGGGGGATGCGAACGGACTGGCCATCCGACGCGCCCCCGACATCTGGCGCTGCCAGTCCTGGAGGCCCGTGTTGGTATCAACAGGGGTCTGCAGGTTTGCAGCCATGGAGCCCAGGGGGTTGTCGAACCCTGTCTGCGACAGTGCGACGCCAGCTCGCACATGGCCACTGGCGCCGATGCCCTCAGCGATGGCCTGCTGAGACTGGGCCATGGCCTGCAGAGACTGGGCCATGGCCTGCAGAGACTGGGCTATGGCCTGCTGAGACTGGGCCATGGCCTGCTGAGACTGGGCCATGGCCTGCTGAGACTGGGCTATGGCGTTGAGCGCCTCTGCCATCTGGCGCTGGCACTGGCTCATGGCCTCCTGTGAGAGGGCAGCCATTTCCTGGGCCACAGACGCCGCCTGCACGGAAGGCCCCAGGCCTCGCAAACCGTTCCCCATGTCTGACACCGTCGCACCCATTGCCTCCACCGCGGACGCCACCCGTGCGGTGTCAGCCTGGGTGGCACGCATGACCGGGACCACTCCCAGCTCCTGGACGCGGGTGGACTCCTCCACCTGCGACCGCAGCCGCCGCAAGCCACCCGTCACCCAATTCGCTCGTCTCCGTGTCGGTGGTTGCATCGGATCTATGTGTGGGTGTGGTGACTGCAGGAACCCGGGAACCATCTGGGCGGCAGATGTTCGCTTGGCCTGGGCTGCCCTCCGACCGCCCGGTCCCTCTGCTGCTCCTACCTCCACCTGCTGTACCGGGACGGCTGTGTTGTGCGCACCAGTGAGTGTACCAGACGCCTCATCACTAAAGTGCCCAACCGTGGTGAGTGTCTCTGCGATGGTGGAGGGTGTTGGTGACAGCAGTGGCGTTGTGTCGTGCTCTTCGTCCCACTCTGAGTCCATGGCACTTTGGGGTGGGGGTTCGTCTCCACCCATCCACTCTGAGTCACTGTCCGGTATTTCGTCTTCCCGGGTAGGGGTGTCCTGGGTAGTGCTGTCCCGGGTAGTGCTGTCCCGGGTAGGGGTGTCCTGGGTAGTGGTGTCCCGGGTAGGGGTGTCCTGGATAGTGGTGTCCTGGGTAGTGGTGTCCTGGCTCGGATGTGACGGGGGCCTGTGGCTGCCCCCCTCATCGCTGGGTGGTCGCTCCCGCACGTGACGGGGGTGTCGTCTCCCTGTTGCTCCAGGTCTCTCCGTCTCCCGTGGTGTGCGAGGGGCATCCTGCGGGCGTCGCATGCTGGAGGGTGCGGGTCTCTCCGTCTCCCGTGGTCTCCGAGGGGCTTCCTGCGGGCGGTGTGCATCTGCGGGGATGGGTGCCTGGACGTTTGGTCCTGCGATACACAATGAAGCATGCATGGTTAGACATCAGGCAGTGATCAGGTGATACGGGGGAGGGGGATATAGGGGAGGGGGGATATGGGGACGGGCTGTTGATGGCTCACTTGCTCGTGGGGCCCCGACCTCTGCATCAGCAACCTCCCGGTCCTCAGGTCCGCCAGCCAGTTCCAGGGCCCTTTCCTCGTGTACGGTCAGTGGCCTCTCATCAGCGGGCCCTCCTCCAGTCCTCACATGCTCCCTATTGTTGTGTGCGCGCTTCTCCTGTGGGGGGGGGGGGGGTGGTGGCAGGGGTAAAAGGCAACAGTGTTAGGCAGGTATATGAATGCACGCCATCGGTTGCGCGTGCATTGCAGAGGTTAAGGTTAGGGCTGGATTCACTTGGGGATATGGGGGATGGGGATATGGGGGAGGGGGGATATGGGGGAGGGGGGATATGGGGGATATGGGGGAGGGGGGATATGGGGGAGGGGGGATATGGGGGAGGGGGGATATGGGGGATATGGGGAGGGGGGATATGGGGGATAGGGGGAGGGGGGGATATGGGGGATATGGGGAGGCTCACCCTGCCTGCTCTGATGAGGTCGTTCACCTTCTTGTGGCACTGGGTGCCTGTCCGTGGTGTTAGGGCCACAGCGGTGACGGCCTCTGCCACCTCCCTCCACAGACGCCGGCTGTGGCGTGGGGCAACTCTGCGGCCGTGCCCGGGATACAGGGCGTCCCTCCTCTGCTCCACCGCGTCCAGGAGCGCCTCCACATCGCGTGACTCGAACCTCGGGGCTGAGCGACGGCCAGCCATCAAGTCGGGTGTTGCGGTCGGGTGTTCCGGTCGGGTGGGGGGGAGCTGCGCGGCCTTATGAGCCGTCACGCCGTGCAGCGCGTATGACGCTGCACGGCGTGAACCACTGCGCAAGCGCGGATCCCGTTACGTCGCTGCTAGCCCATTTCGGGCCGCAGACTATCGGCCCATTTTTATGACGTGACGCAAGTGGGATTTGCGCCGTTTTTTGCGCCGATCGGCGGAGATTCCGCCGATAACGGAGAATTTTGCCCAAAATGTCAGATGATACGGGGCAGCACTACGCTGAAATTTCAACCTATATTGTGTACTTCAAATCTTGAATGAAATTTGATACTTTGATCTTCTAAGGCTGGAATGCAATGTAAGCAACTCACCAACAAAATTAGTCTTAATGGCTACAGTAGTCGCCATCCATTATAAGATTGGAGTAGGAAAGGGAAAAGATGTATTAATGTTCCATATCGCCTCGATAATTGTATTAAAATGGATGATCAATTTTCATCAGCTTTACAGGAATGCTTTTGGGCAGAGATAACGCAAAAGAGTATGTTCCGTACTCTAGTGCAGAAGATGAAAATTATGCATGGCCTCTTAATTCTTTCTGGTTTCAAATCATCGTTAATGCTTTGTTTTATGTGCCAGAAATAATTTGTTTGATGTGAGCTTGCTTCCAGTGTCCGACAATCCCATTATCCCTCTATTCCGTTGATATTTCTGCTGAGATCATGCAATATTTAAGATCTCCATGGCATTATCGTATTGGTGTTAGAATTACACTGCAATATCAGTGAATATTCATTCTAGTGCAGTCGGTGCAAACAGATTTTAAACAACTCCTGCAGGCTTAAATGTATTGGAACTGAGGGTCACGAGCTTTATGAAATAATCAACAAGACAACTGATATTGGGAGATCTTCTTTCAAAATAGTTTTATTATTATTTTTTTTTCATTAGAACTAAATAGTGTAATGATATAATACAAAACAGATGCTTCCAGTTACAATGTAAAAAAACCCCCACAATCAACAATCAGGAATACATCCAATCCTACGCCACGTCCCCACATTAAACAAAAAATAGCTGACGGTGTCAAACTTTTTAAAAAAGGATATGAACGGCTGCCATCCCTTCTACCTACCCCCTAATGGTGTACTTGACCATCTCCAAATGGAGAAACACCATGAGGTCACCCGACCAGGCTGAGGCACCCAAACGGAATTTGCCTCCGGGCAATTAACGAGGCAAAGGCGAGGACATCCAACTTCACCCCCGTCTGCAGCGGTGGTGAGTCAGAGATTCTGAAAACGTCCACCAGTGGACAAGGCTCCAGTTCGATATTAAGAATCTCTGATATGACTTCCGGTTGCGGCTATGCAGAGCTAAGTCGCGCGTTCGGCAGCTCCTGCTTGGAACGGACTTTTGGGCTCTTTTCAGGGCCCCCAACGACATTTTGTCGACATTTCCCGGTGTGGGAAGAAGACTGCAACATTCCCCCGACAGTGTATGGCTTGGACCAGGAGTGGGGCAACTAATAAAGTGGTGGTGAACCCAAAGAAAGTGCGAGGGAAGAAGAGCAAGATGGCGGCGGGCGGGGACCAGGCAGCATGGATGCAGTGGGCGCAGGAGCAGCAGGGGGTTATCCAGCGCTGCTTCAGGGAGCTCAAAGCGGACCTGCTGGAGCCAATGAAGGCTTCTATTGATAAGCTGCTGGAGACCCATACGGCCCAGGGGGTGGCGATCCGCGAGGTCCGACAAAAGATCTCCGATAACGAGGACGAGATCTTGGGCCTCGCGCTAAAGGGGGAGGCGCACGAGGCCCTCCACAAGAAATGGCAGGAACGGTTCGAGGAGATGGAGAATCGGTCGAGGCGGAAGAACCTGCGGATCCTGGGCCTCCGGGAGGGGCTGGAGGGGTCGGACGTGGGGGCCTATGTGGTCACCATGTTAAACTCGCTGATGGGAGCGGGGTCATTCCAGGGGCCCCTGGAGCTGGAAGGGGCCCATAGAGTGCTGGCGAGGAGGCCCAAGGCTAACGAGCCGCCGCGGGCGGTGCTGGTGCGGTTTCATCGGTTCGCTGATCGGGAGTGCGTGCTCAGGTGGGCCAAGAAAGAGAGGAGCAGCAGGTGGGAGAAAGCGGAGGTTCGAATATATCAGGACTGAAGCACGGAGATGGCGAAGAAGAGGGCCGGGTACAACTGGGCGAAGGCGGTGCTGCACAGGAAGGGGGTGAAGTTTGGCATGCTGCAGCCGGTGCGACTGTGGGTCACCTACAAGGACCGGCACCATTATTTTGAGTCCCGGGAGAAGGCGTGGGCCTTTGTTCAGGCCGAGAAGCTGGACACAAACTGAGGGTCGGGTGGTCGAGGATTGCTGTTGGTGTGTTACATTTTGAGGGGGGGTTCTTTGCTCTTGTTTCTTTTTGATTCGGTGTGGGTGGTTAGGGTGGGTTGGGCACTGTTTTGGTTGGGTCTATCGGGTGGGCTCTTGGAGGGGGACAAGTAAATGGAGTAGGGGTGGATGACCGGTAGGGGGGATGGGGCCCCGCGGGGAGGGTGAGGCCCGAGTCGGGGGTGAGGGGACTGGGCCTGTAAAAGGAGCTGCGTCAGAGGAGGCGGGACCGGGCAGGTGGAAAGCACGGGCTTTTTCATACGCTGAAGGCTGGAGGGGGCGGGGCCGGGGCGGAGAAGCGAGGGTTGTTTCCCGCGCTTGGGATGGAAGGGGGAGGCGGAGAGCCTGCTGATGGGTAATGGAGGAGGAGGGTATGTCCCACAATGGGAGGAGTCGAAGGAGAGGCGGGAGTGGCCGGGGTCAGCAGGAGTCATCTGACTTGGGGGAGTGCAATGGGGGGAGCAAAGCAGCTAGGAGGGGTCCTAGCTGGGGGGGGGGGGAAATCGGGTTGCTGCTGGTATGGCCAAGGGGGAGCTGGAGCGAGTAGAGGGGGTTAGGACGGGGGTCTGCGGCCGTGGGGAACGGGCCGGGCGTGGGGTGCGAGCGCGTGGCTGGCCAAGGAGGGGACCGTAAGGGGACTGAACGGGCCGGTCAAGCGGGCCCGGGTGTCCGCGCACCTGAAGTGGCTGAAGGCGGATGTGGTCATGCTCCAGGAGACACACCTGAAGGTGACAGACCAGGTAAGATTGAGGAAGGGGTGGGTAGGTCAGGTGTTTCATTCGGGGCCGGATGCCAAAAAATGGGGGTGGCGATCTTGGTGGGAAAGAGGGTGTCGTTCGAGGCATCGAGCATTGTGACAGACAATGGTGGCAGGTACGGAATGGTAAGTGGTAAGCTGCAAGGGGAGAGGGTGGTGCTGGTCAATGTGTACGCCCCGAACTGGGACGATGCGGGTTTTATGCGGCGCATGTTGGGTCGGATCCCAGACTTGGAAGTGGGGGGCCTGATAATGGGGGGAGACTTTAACACGGTGTTGGATCCGGCACTGGATCGCTCCAGGTCTAGGACGGGTAGGAAGCCGACGGCGGCTAAAGTGCTGAGGGGGTTTATGGACCAGATAGGAGGGGTGGACCCTTGGAGATTTGCAAGGCCGGGGACTAGGGAATTTCCATTCTTCTCGCAAGTTCATAGATCATAGAATTTACAGTGCAGAAGGAGGCCATTCGGCCCATCGAGTCTACACCGGCTCTTGGAAAGAGCACCCTACCCAAGGTCAACACCTCCATCCTATCTCCATAACCCAGTAACTCCACCCAACACTAAGGGCAATCTTGGACACTAAGGGCAATTTATCATACCCAATCCACCTAACCTGCACATCTTTGGACTGTGGGTGGAAACCGGAGCACCCAGAGGAAACCCACGCACACACGGGGAGGATATGCAGACTCCGCACATGCAGTGACCCAAGCCGGAATCGAACCTGGGACCCTGGAGCTGTGAAGTAATTGTGCTAACCACTATGCTACCGTGCTGCCCCTAAAGGCCTTCATAAGGTTCATAAGGCCTATTCCCGGATCAACTTTTTTATTATGAGCAGGGCGCTGATAGCGAGAGTAGAGGATAACGAGTATTCGGCGATAGCCATTTTGGATCACGTCTTGCATTGGGTAGACCTAGAGCTGGGGGAGGAGAGGGACCGGCGCCCATTGTGGTGCTTGGAGGTGGGGCTGTTGGCGGACGAGGAGGTGAGTGAGCGGGTCCGAGGAAGCATAGAGAGATACCTGGAGGCCAACGATAACGGGGAGGTCCGAGTGGGGATGATCTGGGAGGCGGTGAAGGCGGTGGTTAGGGGAGAGCTGATCTCCATTAGGGCCCACAAGGAGAGGAGAGAGCAGAGGGAAAGGAAGAGGCTTGTGGGGGACATGGTGAGGGGAAACAGGAGGTACGTGGAGGTGCCGGAGGAGGGACTGCTGAGGGAGAGGCGTAGCCTCCAGGCCGAATTCAACCTGTTGACCACCAGGAAGGCGGAGGCACAGTGGAGGAAGGCCCAGGGGGTGGTTTATGAATATGGGGAAAAGGCAAGCCGGATGCTGGCGCATCAGCTTCGGAAGCGGGACGCAGCTAGGGAGATCGGGCGAGTTAAGAATAGGGGAGGGAGTGCGGTGCGGAGTGGGGTTGGCATCAATGGGGTCTTCAGGGACTTTTATGAGGAACTGTATCGGTCCGAGCCCCCACTGGAGGAGGGAGGGATGGGCCGCTTTCTGGACCAATTGAGGTTCCCAAAGCTGGAGGAGGGACTGGTGGCGGGATTAGGGGCCCCGATTGGGCTGGAGGTGCTGGCCAAAGGGATAGGGAGCATGCAGGCGGGGAAGGCACCGGGGCCGGACAGTTTCCCGGTCGACTTCTACAAAAAATATATGGACCTGTTGGGCCCGTTGCTGGTTAGGACCTTCAATGAGGCAAGGGAGGGGGGGGGCTTTGCCCCCGACGATGTCCAAGGCACTGATCTCCTTGATCCTGAAGCGGGACAAGGATCCCCTGCAGTGTGGGTCTTACAGGCCGATTTCATTGTTAAATGTAGATGCCAAGGTGCTGGCGAAGGTCTTAGCCACGAGAATTGAGGATTGGGTGCCGCAGGTCATCCACGAAGACCAGACGGGGTTCGTGAAGGGGAGGCAGTTGATCACGAATGTGCGGAGGCTCCTGAACGTTATTATGATGCCGGCGAGGGAGGCGGAGATAGTGGTGGCGATGGACGCTGAGAAGGCCTTCGATAGGGTAGAGTGGGGGTACTTGTGGGAGGTGCTGAAGGGGTTATGGTTTGGGGAGGGGTTCGTCAGGTGGGTTAGGCTGTTGTACGAGGCCCCGATGGCGAGTGTGGCCACGAGCAAGAGGAGGTCTGAGTACTTTCAGTTGCATCGAGGGACGAGGCAGGGGTGTCTCCTGTCCCCCTTGCACTTCGCACTGGCGATTGAACCCCTGGCTATGGAACTGAGGGAGTCAAGGAACTGGAGAGGGTTGGTGCGGGGTGGGGAGGAGCATAGGGTGTCGCTCTATGCAGACGACTTGCTGCTATATGTGGCGGACCTGGTGGGGGAATGCCAGAGGTAATGAGGATCCTCAGGGATTGGGATTTCTCAGGGTACAAGCTCAACATGGGGAAGAGCGAATTGTTTGTGCTTCTCCCAGGGGACCAGGAGAGGGGGATTGGCGAGCTCCCACTAAAAAGGGCGGAGAGGAGCTTCAGGTATTGGGGGTCCAGGTGGCCAGGAGCTGGGGGGCCCTGCATAGACTTAATTTCACGAGGCTAGTGGAGCAAATGGAGGAGGAGTTGAAGAGGTCGGACGCGTTGCCGCTGTCCTTGGCGGGTAGGGTGCAGTCAGTTAATATGACGGTGCTCCCAAGGTTTTTGTTCCTGTTCCAGTGCCTTCTCCCCATTCTTATCCCGAAGGCCTTCTTTAGGCGGGTCAACAGGAGCGTAACGGGGTTTGTGTGGGCGCGAGGGACTCCGAGGGTGAGAAGGGTATTCCTGGAGCGGAGTAAGGAGGGGGGGGGCTGGCACTGCCCAACCTCTGTGGGTACTACTGGGCCGCCAATGTGGCGATGGTGCGCATGTGTGTGATGGAGGGGGAGGGGGCTGCATGGAAGAGGCTGGAGACGGCGTCTTGTGAGGGTACGGGTCTGGAGGCGCTGGCAACGGCGCCGCTGCCGCACCCTCCAATGAGGTATACAATGAGCCCAGTGGTGGCGGCTACCCTCAAAATCTGGGGGCAGTGGAGGCGGCACAGGAGGGAAGTGGGGGCCTCGGTGTGGACCCCAGTACGGGGGAACCACCGGTTTGTCCCAGGGAGAATAGATGGAGGGTTTTCGGGGTGGCACAGGGCAGGGATAAGAAGGTTGGGGGACCTGTTTGTGGATGGGTAGTTTGCGAGCCTGGGTGAGCTGGAGGGGAAGTATGGGCTCCCCCTGGGGAACACCTTTAGGTATCTACAGGTAAGGGCGTTTGCCCGGCGGCAAGTGGTGGAATTCCCGCTGCTGCTGCCACGCACGGTCCAGGACAGGGTGCTCTCGGGGGGGTGGGTTGGAGAGGGGAAGGTTGTGGCAACATACCAGGTGATGCAGGAGGAGGAGGAGGCCTTGGTGGAGGAGCTGAAAGGTAAGTGGGAGGAGGAGTTGGGAGAGGAGATTGAGGAAGGGACGTGGGCAGATGCCCTAGGGAGGGTGAACTCTTCCTCATCGTGTGCGAGGCTCAGCCTCAGACAGTTTAAGGTGCTGCACAGGGCACACATGACCGGGACAAGGATGAGCTGGTTTTTTGGGGGTGAGGACAGGTGTGTTAGGTGCTCAGGGAGCCCAGCAAACCACACCCATATGTTCTGGGCATGCCCAGCGCTGGAGGAGTTTTGGAAGGGCGTAGCGAGGATGGTGTCGAGGGTGGTAGGATCCAGGGTCAAACCGGGCTGAGGGCTTGCAATATTTAGGATTGCAGAGGAGCCGGGATTGCAGGAGGCGAAAGAGGCCGGTATTCTGGCATTTGCGTCCCTGGTAGCCCGGCGAAGGATTCTTCTTCAGTAGAAGGATGCGAGGCCCCCGAGCGTGGAATCCTGGATCAACGATATGGCGGGGTTTATTAAATTGGAGAGGGTGAAATTTGCCTTAAGGGGATCGGTGCAAGGGTTTTTCAGGCGGTGGCAACCGTTCTTGGACTTCCTGGCAGAACGGTAGACAATGGTCAGCAGCAGCAACCCGGGGGGGAGGGGTTCTATTTTATCTTTGTTTGTCTACACTGGGGGATCTGAGGGGGTGTATATATTTGCTTTGTTTGCTATGTGTTAATTCAGGGTGTTAATTTATTATTTATGTACGGGGGGGCGGGGGGCCCCGGGGTTTTATTTTGTTTTGTATTTAATTCTATTGGGTTCCTTTTTCATTTTGTTGTTGATATTTTGTGAAAACTTCAATAAAAAAATTTTTTTTTCAAAAATAATCTCTGATATGGTGTTAAAGAAAGAGACCCAAAAACTGAACAACTTGACCAGAACATCGGAGTATGATTAGTCGGCCCCCAAGAACACCACTCACACCTGTCGTCCACCCCCCCAAAAAAACACTCACCCTTGCCTTGGTCAGATGAGCCCTGTGCTCCACTTTGAACTGGATCAAAGTAAGCCGAGGACAGGAGGATGTGGAGTTGACTTTAGGGCGAGCCTCGCTCCACACGTCATATTGGGGGAACTTATGAAGTTGGGCAAAAGTATTTTGCTGTAACTCAATAAAGTGCATTTTATTCTTTGAAACATTTGATTGTAAGATGGAATTTAAAATCTGAAAGAGCATGAAAGTATGCGGAAACAGATAGAGCAAGATATTGTGAGGAATTGAATGCATTCCACGAGTTCAGAGATAGTGGGAGACAGTGGCGCAACCCCACCCCCGATTAAGTCCAGGGCAGGAAGACCTCCCTCCTGGATGCCAATTCAGACCCTTGACTGGGCATTTATTGATCACTTAAGGGTCTCATTGTGCCACTACTAGTATTCAACAGAAAGGCAGGCAGGAAATTCACCATGCGAGGTGACCAACCCGATCTGGTTGCTTATGGCCTTCTTACGGTTCTCTCATTTACCGACACTGTGCCAGATTGAGACCTCCAGCACCAGGAAGGAGGCATAACCGACTGAGAGCCATCCCCATCCCTTTCCTTTGATTCCCCCTACCTACCCTCCTTGCTGGTGACCTTCTCCATGTGGCCCTGTCCCACCTTCACCTACCTTTCTCGAGGGATACACTAGGCTTTAGTGAATTACCAGCAGTCGCTACTGATCCTGGTGGCACGGCAGTGTCTGATTGGGATTTCTGCCCCACTGGGGGAAGTCCTGTCAATTTTTCTCACATACAGAGTGCCGCCATACAGGATTGGGTTTGTTCTATCCCATAAGATGGAGGACGGATTGGTACATACGATTGCCTCTGCCTGTGCAAAATTACACCCAAATTGAAAAGGAGAGGCTAGCCGTCATCGATGGTATTAAAAGGTTCCACCAATTTCGTCATAATAACTGACCATAAGCCACTATTGGATCTTTTTACAGAGAATAAGTTTATACCTGCAATTGCCTCCGCCAAGGGGCACGTTGGACTTGCAGCCTATCTTCCAACACAGGCCAGGAACCCAACTCTCTAATGCGGACGCATGGAGTGAGACTCCCCTTGCCAAAGCAGGTGGTGCCACTGCCAGTACCCCAAGAAATCATCTTGCCGCTGAACCTCTTGGACACCTCGCCGGTGTCGTTTGGACATAAATGAAGAGATCCGATATTATCCAAGGTGAAATTAATAATCCAAACAGGTTGGCACCATGAGAAGTCTGAACGATTGATTTTGAGGAATTGGTACCTCAATGCATTCCCACCAGACTCAGCAATCGTTACCTCCTTCGGCCAATCTCCGCCCCAGGGGTAGCCGGGCCAACCATGGACCAGAGTGCACATCGGCTTTGCAGGCCCTTTCTTGGGCAGGATGTTTCTTGTCTTGGTAGATGCTCATTCAAAATCGCTATTCATACGAGAGGTGGGAGCTATAATCTCAGCAACGACTATGAACACCTTATACCGGGTATTTGCCGTACATGGTCTACCAGGAGCCATCGTATCCGATAATGGCACCCCTTTTATTGGGGCCGATTTCCAACTCTTTGTTCAGACAAATGGAATTAGGCACACGAGAACAGCCCCATATCACCCTGCATCTAATGGATTCACGGAAAGGGCTGACTTGTAACTACCCACAGAATGATAGAAAAAGTTTGCTATGCCCCCTACCTGCCACTCCATGCAGGTCTATTCAGTTTACCGGAGGTACACTCCCATCAAGGAGGCCAATTTGGAAAAGCCCTCCCACACAGGACTTCAACGTAAATTCCTCCTGGACAAATGAATGGGAATCATTGGACGTGGCAAAAAAGTACCTGGTCTTAAACCCAACCCAACAGCTGCCTGGTTTCAACCTTCCAAGGAAAGAATGGTCCACCCTCAACAGGTTCAGGACCGGCCATGGTCCCTGCTTGGCCATCCTCCACAGATGGGGGCATTAATGCCAGCCCCTTACTTGCCTATGGGAGAGAGCAAACTGTGCACCGCATCACAGAATGTCCAATCCACACTCTCAGTGGAGGCCAATCGCACTCAGCACAGCAGGTCTGGAAGAAACTGCTTGGCTTAGGGATTTTGCATTTGCTAAATGAATAATATCACTCACCTTTGTGTCATCAACAAACTTGACCATGTGATTTACTGTTCTTTTATCCAAGTCATTAATAAATACAGCGAATAGTTGAGACCCCAAGCAGTTCCTCGTGAGACACTGCAATTACACCTTGCTAATTAGAATATTGTCTGTTATTCCCACTCTGTCTTCTTCCACTCAACCGGTTTGCTGAACAAGTCTATAATTTCCCTGCCATTCCACAAACTTCAACTTTATTATAAACATTCTGGAAATCCATCTAAATGGCATCGATAGGCATTCCCCTGTGCACTACTTCATTCACCTCTTCAAAAGTTGAAAACTGGCTTGATCAGTTGTGACAAAACACTTGTTGACTTTCTCTAATCACTTGAACATTTTCAAATTGTTCAGTCTCTATTCTTACTTATAGACTGTAGTAATATCTAGCAACAGATGTTAGGCTGACTGGTCTAGAATTCTCTGGTTTCTTTCTCTTATCTATCTCAAAAAAGTGGAGTGAATCTGTAATTTTCCAATCTACAGAAACAGTTCAATCATGAGAACTTTGGTCAGATTAAAGTTAAGACATGTGCAATATTCTCACCGACTTCCTTTAACATGCTGGGGTGGAAATCAATTTGTGATGCAGATGCCTTGTCCAATCTGAGCAACCTCCACAAACACAAATCCTTCTCCTCCTGCATATGAATGAAATCTCTGTCCATTATGTCACATTCCCTCCTATAGTTTAAGCCTTCATTTTTGAAACAATCCTCTTCTGAGGCACATTAAAGAACACTTTTAAAATATTATCGAATGGTTATAGAAGGAGGCCATTCATCCTGTTGTTTGTACTGGCCTGCTGAAGGAGCAGTTTCACCCAGTGCCACTCCACAGCCTTCTCCCTGTAGTCCTGCACATTACTCTTTTTTAGATAATCTAATTCCTTCGTAATTGTCTCTATTGAATCTGCCTCCACCAGAAAACATACCTATCCTTCATCTGCATTTCATACATACCTTTTTCTAAGACAGATTCTATTAACAATTTGCCCTTAACAAGTGAAAACAGCAAATGCTGAAAACGCTCCATAGGTGTGGCAGCGTCTGTTGAAAGAGAGGGAAAGAGAAATGTTCTGTCAGATTTCCAGAATACACAGCATTTTGCTTTTGCCTTTAACAAATCACACTCCTTAGCTTTGAGTAACTCATGCATTTCTCAATGCTCATTAATTTTATCTCAAATTATGGATTATAAGAATTTATCCCAAGCTGACATTAAACTAACTAGTCAAATTGATTTAACACAACTTGTCTTCAATAAATCTATTATTTTACTTATTGTTAAATACTGCACACATGATCTAATAAAATTAAATTACTAATTAGTCAATATTTAACTCTTTCATTTAATTTCAGATGCAAACGTTGCTCATTTTTACAATATATGATGAAGCTTTTGCAACATAAGTATGAATCCACATCTTTTATACAGATTTGTACAAATCTGTTTTTAGTTAATTTTCTTAAAGACGAGCCCCTGGGCAGGGAAGAAATCATAAGGTTACTGTGCTTATTTACTTGCTTTTCCCTGAAAAAAGATTTGTCCCCCAGAGGGCGCACATTGATTATTGAAGGGAAAACACGTGAAAAATATTCTCAAAGTGCAACATAGATGTTTAAATCTAAGAGGTTTATTTGTAATCAGGGTAAAAATGGATATGCACACATATATATATATATACACACACACATATATATACTATACAACCCCCTGGGCAAGTGCATGGTTAATTCCAGCCTCACACAAGTGAAATTAGATATTATTTTAAAATACTTGAAGACCTTTGCTGCGCCCAATAAATTAGTTACCAGGTTGTAACTTTAACACAAGTAACTATGTACTATAATTAAACTGACAGAAACATGTAACTAACTATTTAATACCCCTTTCTCAACCCTCTCCCCCTTTCTAACTATCTCCACTCCCTACAAACAGCACAGAGGGAAAGGTGGTTGAGAGGTAAAGAAATTATTAATACAAATAAAAGGATAAAGAATCTTGGATGCACTGGGATGACTTCTAGTTCATGCCTTCCTGAGGTTTAGCTTCCGTTTTCGTGTGGCCATGGGTACGGGCATGGGCCCCTTTTATGATTTGGTTATTGTGGGTTATGTGGAACACTCCTTGTTCCATTCCTTTTCAGGCCCTCTTCCACAACTCCTTTCACAGTACATCAATGTATGTTTTGGTGCATCTTAAAGCTCTCATCTGGACTGGTAAAAAATATACCAATTTTGCTTTGAATTTCCACAAGCCTCTCACCATCGCATAGTCCGAATGACATGTTTTTCCCTTTTCCTGAACCGAGGTCTCATATCCCCCCTATCTACGGTTGACAGATTCTCAACCATATCCAATTCATCTCCCGCATCTTTTCCATCAACCCTTCTACTCCCTCCCAGAGCCAAGGATCATCATCTGCCATTTCCACCAACTCCAGCATGTTGACACCACAAAACACATCTTCCCCTCACCTCCCTGTCAGCATTCCATGGGTACATTCCCTCTGCGACGCCTTGGTCCACTCCTCCAGCACCCCAACATTATATCACTTCCCATGCAACTGCAGAAGATGTAACACTTACCCCTTTGCCTCCTCATGTCCACGGAACCTTCCTTCAATTTAGTCTACAGTATTTGTTGCTCACAATGCGGTCTCCTCTATATTGGGGAGACTAAATGCTGATTGGGGGCCACTTTGCAGAACACCTTCACTCAGTCAGCAGATATGACTCCAGCCTTCCTGTCACTTGCCATTTTAACTCACCATCTTGCTGCTATGGTCACATTTCCATCCTTTGCCTGCTGCAATGTTCCAATGAAGTTCCAAGGAAAACTGGAGGAACAGTACCTCAACTTCCAATTAGGCACTTTACAGCCTTATGGACTTAACATTGAGTTCAACAACTTCAGAGCTGGAACTCTCCCCTCCATTTTGATTTTTTTCCCCCATCCCAGCCCCCATAGGGCCATTTGTAACTTGTTTTGCTATCAGAGAGTGGTGACCGTTGTGCTACTATTAATGCGGGGTGGCACGGTGGCTAGCACTCACAGTGCCAGGGACCCGGGTTCGCGATTCCGACCTCGGGGAAACTGTGTGGAGTTTGTAACTTTCTCCCAGTGTCTGCACGTGTTTCCTCCCACAGTCCAAAGATGTGCAGGTTAGGTGGATTGGTCATGCTAAATTGCCCCTTTGGGTGGGGTTGCAGGAATAGGGCGGGGGATTGGGCCTGCGTGGTGTGGTCGTTCAAAGTGTCGGTGCAGACACGATGGGCCGAATGGCCTCCTTCCGCACTGTGAGGATTCTATGAACACATTCTGCCAGCTTACTTTTGTCATTATTAGAACATTCTTTAGTGTTTAACAATACCATTAACATTCATTTTGTCTGAAGTCAATGACATCTTTGTCAATCTTAACCTATTCCCACCCACTTCTCCAACTATATAATTCATCACATTTCTATGCCTCTTCAGCTCTGAAGAAGTCATATGGACTCGAAACGTTGGCTCTTGTTTCTGTCTCCACAGATCCTGCCAAGATCTGTTTTTATTTCAGATTTCCGTCATCTTTAATATTTTGCTTTTAGTTAATCTCCATTATCTGACATGGGACTCGATAGTAATCATACAATAGGTAGGAAAAGATCAGGGGAGCAGGATTAAGTCATAACAGATGTAAAAATCTGTACCCTGACACATTGCATGCACGCCTGCCACTATTATTACTTGGAGAGATGGAACAAATTTTATTAACATACTTATATCAGGCTGTCACAGTGGCACTGTGTAGCTACACAATTCTACAATATGCTGTTCTTTATTTATGGAGGGTACGTCAGGAGTCTTTCACAGGTATGATTATCATCAGCAAGGTACTATTTGTTTACCTGAGACAGAGGCACAACAAAGACCACATTTGGGATATAAACAACATGGTTTGACTCAGGTTAAGAACAGTTTTTGATCAAATTTCTCAGATTGTGTATTAGGCTCAAGGTCGCGCCAGTGTTCATTTCTGAGTGGATTGATAATGATAAAGTGAGATAGAGTCCCACAATTGAGAGTATTCGTGCAGGATGCGATTGAACAGATTGGCTGTAGGATTACTAATCCACGCTGTCTCCCATGTTACACTTGGTGTGAGGTGTGCACATTTCTTTTATTTTACAATTTGATCCGCTTGCACCGTGTTATTACTGCAATATATGACCGCACCATAAGCAACGCTCGCTTGAAGCACACACGTGCCATAAACTCACTTACGCAGAAGTTGTTTGGCAGCACAATTAATGACACTGCCAAAGACATAGTGAATCAGCTTTTCCATTTTGATTTATTTCCCACAGGATGATGGTGTTAGAGGGCAATGAATATAATTAGAAGATTCAGGTCTGGATTTTTCATGTACCCAAATCAGGTGCGCTGCATTGCCCCTCCCCCCAATCCTGATGACCAATTTGGTGTGACGATGGTGTTGGCAATACGACGGAATCACGCTACTCTCAGATTATGGAAATCGGCAACCCACCCACCATTTTCAAATCACTAATTAGCAAGATAACGGTTTGGGAGTCCTTTACACCAGCTATAACATGGTGGAGCAAGTGTGCTAAACAAGGCCTGCCAGTGGGACCATGGTTATATCAACTGCTGCAGATGTATTCCATAACTGTAATCGGTAGACGTGACCACCACAGTCCTTGTGGAGTCAAAGTCCAGTCTTCACATTGAGGATACCCTCCATCGTGTTGTGTGGCACTACCACCGTGCTAAATGGGGTAGACTTCGAACAGATCTAGCAACTCAAGACTGGGCACACATGAGGCGCTGTGGGTCATCATCAACAGCAGAATTGTATTCAACCACAACCTGCAACTTCATGGCCCGGCATATACCCCACTCTACCATTACCACCAAGCCACAGGATCTACCCTGGTTCAATGAGAGTGCAGGAGAGCATGCCAGGAGCAACCGGAGGCATACCGAAAATGAAAGGTTCCCCTTCCAGACACTCACCACCCGACTTAGAAAAATATCGCCGTTCCTTCACTGTCGCTGGGTCAAAATCCTGGAACTCCCTCCCTAATAGCACTGTGGGTGTACTTACACATCAGGGACTGCAGCAGTTCAAGGTAGCTCACCACCACCTTCTGAAGGGCAACTAGGGATGGGCAATAAATGCTGGCCTAGCTAACGACATCCATATCCCATAAATGAATTTAAAAATGTAATACTGATTCTGTCAGAGAAGGTGGCAGCATCTGTATAATATTTAATTACATGTTTTATGTTTTGAGTCTTCAGTACAAAATGATTGAGAGCAGGAAACCGTTACAATTCCTGCTCATGTGAGTAGACATATACCACATGACATCCAGATTACAGTGATTGGGTGTGGAGGCCCCCTTTGCACCCATATATGGCCTCCTTCCTGCTTGACAGCGATCCAACGCTTGATTGAATGAGCAGAGTGGGCAGGGCTGAGAGTGAGCTGAGCACTCAGTTTCCATTCTCACCCTGCTGAGGAACGCAAAATCCAGCCCTCGGTTTTCTGTGCCAGAGGAAAAATCTACAATGAATAGCTATGAGTCCTTGTGCTGGTCGAGGTTCCATTAGACCCGGTCAGTGATACTGGCATGTGTGTGGAAATGGAATTTTGATTACTGTAGCTCAAACTAATCCTGAATTACACGTGCAACCAGAAAAAAACGAGCTGTCCTCTGAATAGAAATTCTTAATCCTTCAAAATGTAAAAAAAAAAATTGCGTGTACAATGACACAAACAAACACAAGAAGAGAAAGACAAACTTCTGATGCCCTTTATTTAAGTGTGTTGGTAGCTAAGTTATTAACTGATTCTATACAATAAGAATGTAAAAATTTTTTGGCAAAACGTAAAAATTTTGAAACTTAAAAACTAACCACAGATACTATTCCATCAAGTGTACTTACAAATATATTTACAAAAGTAACAATCAGAAGCTGCAGTTTCAGGTTCATTAAATGTTGTCACAATATGTTGCTTATAATTTATGTAACAGAAGAATCTCAGAGAATAATCTCTGAACCTGGAATCTATATAGAAGTGCTGAAGCTATAAAGACGCCTTTCAAACTTTCCTTCATAAATGGCAACTCACACCTTTTTTATTTATTGTGCTTTTCACCCTATTTTGTGCAATTTGAAACTAACACAATATTTAATAATTTTTAGACTTAGAGTCAATTCCAGATGGAAATCACAATGTAGAGAGAGGTATTCTGGATAGGAATACACTAATAAATCCACAAGTCATCATTTATACTATAGCGTTGACTTCTGATGGTACGGAGGCATTCCAGGAAAATTGTACTCAAGTGGTTTGACTTCCTAACCCACAAGCAACAAAGCTGTAAAACAAAACGGGTTTGCATTCTTCACAAACACGCTGTTCTTTCGCCATGACACAAAAGTACAGGCAAACAACAGTAGCTCGGACCATCTTTTAGGAAAGTGTTGATTTATTTTAATTTAGTAATGATTTTATGTGAGACAAACCAACACAAAAAAATTGAGTAATGGAGTCAGACATTCTCTGTTGCTGTGGCTTAGGTCCCACGTAAACCTGGATATCACATTTTATATTTCTCTATGTATCACTAGGTTGCAAGATAGTCAGTTGTATTGTATACATATTAGTTAAAGATTCACAGGATCCTCTTCATGGCACAATGACTGTGGCATAAATATGAAAATTAGCCCAAATATACAGAAGATACACAACTATTAAATGTGGTGCATTTCTTTTTTAATTTGTTCATGGGATATGGAGGTAACTGGTAAGGCATTTATTGCCCATCCCTGCTTACCCTTGAGTCTGTGGTGAGCCAACTGAACCACCTAACTCCATGCGGTGAGGTTACACCCAGTGTTTTTAGGGAGTGAGTTACAGGATTTTGTCCCAATAATTGTGATGGAATGGCAATATATTTCCAAGTCAAAATGTTGAGTGACTTGGAGGGGAATTTCCAGATGTTGTCCCCATGTGTCTGCTGCCTTGTTCTTCTAGGTGGTAGAAGCCATGGGTTTGGAAGGTGCTGTCGAAGCAATCTTGGTGAATTGTTGCAGTGCATCTTGTAGAAGGTTCACACTATTGCCATGGTGCACTGATGGTATGGAATGAATGTTTAAGATGGTGGGTGGGTACCAATCAAGTGGGTTGCTATGTCCTGGACTGTGTTAAGCATCTTGGGTGTTGTTGGATCTGCAGGAAGTATTCCATCACATTCCTGACTTGTGCTTGTAGATGGTGGACAGACTTTGTGGAGTCAGGAACTGAATTACTCACTGTACAATTCATCCAACCTCTGCTTTTAGCCACAATATTTATATGGCTGGTCCAGTTAAGTTTCTTGTCAATTGCAACCCTCAGGATATTGATTCTAATTGAAGGGATTTCAGTGATTGTAATGCTGTTGACTGTCAAAGGGAGATGAAAAGATTCCCTCTTGCTGGAAGTGTTCATTGCCATGCATTTGTGTGGTGCGAATGCTACTCGCAACTTATCAGCCCAATTCTGTATGTTGTCCAATTCTTTCTGCATCTGGACAGGGACTGCTTCTGTATCAGTTGTCAATGAAACTGAGTACTGTGAAAAAAACCAATGAACATCCTCACTCTGACTTTGCAGTAGCTGAAGATGGTTGCACCTAAGACACTAACCTGAGGAATTCCGACAGTGATATCCTGGGGCTAAGGTGATTGGCCTCTCAACAACCACAATCATCTTTATTTTATGCTGTGAGAATATTCACCACATACAAAGCTGGCCACTCCAATGAATAAGCAGAAGGTATTCATTGGTTAAGTGGTCAGATTCCCTGGTGGCATAAACAACAAACTACAGCCAATAATTGTGTATCTTCTATTATAGTGTGGCCAGGGTTAAAGCAGAAAATAAATTATGGTCTGTGATTTACATTCCAGTGGACCATACACAAATCATCCTGCATCTGGCAGAAAATGAATATCACATTACATTAGCTCATTAAAAGGCAGTATTTTAAGCTACGTTTTCAAGGAACACAGGTTTTATAATTTGTTAATAGCTACAACAACAGTCTCCAAACAATCAAGTGCATATTTTTTTCGAATCACATCCCCATAAGTGCATGGCTGTTGTGCTTTTCTATCATTATTTTACCCACTTTTCTTCACTTGCTGTTTTGAAAAGGTTTAACAAGAATTATTGCTTTCTTAACATTATAGTATTGCATACTTTTCTCCTGTCCAAGGATTTTGGCAGAACTAGGCTGTGTAGTCAATTCCCTTCAGATTAAACTTAAAAGCAGTCTCTTGAGGTTAGTTACACAGAAGGGTGGCACAATGTCAATAAAACTTTGAATCATATCATTGAAGAAATTGGAAGCTCACATTCTGAATTCAGGCAGAAAGCAAAGTCATATATACTCGTACACAGGCCAAACCCTCACGTATTACACCCTTCAGTCAGTGCATATCCAAAAGATTAGCAATCGATTTAAGGCACTTCATTCTGAATTCATCATGTTCCGCTGCCATACAGTACGTCGTAAATTTAAACCTGTTTAAAAATTCTTCTCTTCTTCGCACCTTTCACACAGCTAATGGTATGAATGTAACATAATTACCTAGGCACAGTTCAATACAAATACATCTACTGAAATTGCATAGATCTACAACAAAGTAGATGATGTACATCATATTTCTACTCTTACAACACTGTTGTAGTTAAAATAGCATTATTTCAATCATTGTGATGATCAGTTGATTGATTTGCTCTGACGGAATGCAAGTCCTTTCTTGATCATCACTAAATCTGCTGTGGCAGAGGTGAGTTGAGTACATCACAATACACAACTGTAAATAATCATTCTCACCAATATTTTCATATATCATATTATGTGCTACAAATTATACAACTGCAAAATTGTGAATGAGATGTAAAGGAATTTATTGCAGGACTCACAATTTATCTTGCTCAAGACCAAGGCCATCTACATCTACTTTGGTGTATTTTCTTGTGAATTAGAAATTAATTTTCACTCACAGAACAAACTGTGCATCTCATCTTAATTCCATCCTCACCCTCACCTTGCCTCACAACGCAATACACCTCATCTCCTCCGCTTCCCTCACTATGATCAATGCAGTTGATAAATACCCGAACTGGCCATCACCTTGACAGACATCATCAAACAATCTGCAAGATTATCCGAATAACCTCATCAAGAGCATGTACATTATCAAGTAATAATTTCATAAGCAGAAAGCTGTTTCCTTTTTTAGCATGCTGCAGTGCTAAAGGACTCAACATGTAGATCTACTACCGGAAGAGGTATCATTAGATGATAAAAAGATCGAGTTCCAACTACACACGGCACATTTTCTTCTAATAGTTACACTCTTACCGTTTCAAAATAAAATAAATAGCACATCATGTTAGCAACTAAAGCATCACTTTAGATATACTGAACTACAATCATGTCTTTGAACAAGTAATGCTCTTATTTTCAAAGTTAATTTAAAACATGTCTAAATAAGATTGAATTTAGATATACAAAAAATGCTGACATTTCACTAAAAATGTCTTGTCCTGACTTCCTTAAGTATCTGTGGCCAATGCAAACCCTTCACTAAAAACATACTGAGGAAATATTATCCTACTGAATACCGGTACCTTTCAGTATATGCACATTCATACAACTAAATACACAGAAATAAGAAATAAAAATGTAGAGGACTAGCATGAAAACAAATCAATGAGTACAGGTCATGCAAAATCAAATCTGGCTGTAAAAATTAATTAAAATATATGTAAAAGTTAAGAAACAGACAATAGAAAATATTTGCCCAAATTAAAAGGTACAGTGTTTTTTTTTCGTACATTTACTTAAAGGCCTTAAGCGACTTCAGAGAATGAAATCAACCATCTATGCGCCCAAAGGGTTACTTCGTCTTCAAGGTGTCATCATTGTCTGCTCTGTCTATCGGTCAATTTACCAGTTTTCTGTCTTTCTGCAGACAGGTACACTTCTGCCCTTCAATGCTTACATTTATTTCTATTTAGTCTGCCAAATTACCCTTTATTGGATGGATAAATAGGTTTACCATTGCAACACAGGATTTTTAAAGCTAAAAAAAACACAAAGAGAACTTTAAGGAAAAGTGAAGTATCAGATGGAGATTTAAAAAAAAAATTATTCTTGCTAACACCCATTTTCACTATCTTCCATGCTCATACTACTTCGCCGACTGCTTGTCTTTGAAGCACCAGGTGATACAGATGATAGGAGTGGGTCAGTAGCTTCCACAGGGGAGAGAGTATCGTCCATCAGAATATCATCTAGTTTGGAACCCATTTTTGTGGGGGCATTGTAGGTGACAGCATGTCCAAGGTTATCGTTGAAGGTGAGAGTTCCATCAGCAAGATTCAGTGTAGTAGTGCGAGAAAGATCTGAGTGGTGCTGTAAGCTATCATTGTGGCACTCATTACGTACTAGTTCGAGTTTAATGTTCCGTCCAGTAAGATCAGGTGAGCAGAGGCCAGAAGGGTTGACAAGTGGCAATCCATGTGCACGGGCTTGCATTTCAAGTTCCTGAGAATTAAACACAATAATCAAGTTCAAAAATAGGCCGATTATGATGAAGTGTTAGTTGTTTCTTACTCGACTTAAAATTGTGGATGGAAACTCATTTCCCATGATTTTTTTTCTTACTTCACCATACAAGTTTTTTCAGTTATTTGTTATGGCAATAATTAATAGTTCACCTTACAATAGTGTGGTCCTCTATGACTTGAGTCTCTCTTTATAACCTACAGTTTTCTGTCTTTCTGCAGGCAGATACACTTCTGCTCTTCAATGCTTCCATTTATTTCTATTTATTCTGCCAATTTATTCTGCGAGTATGTGGTGTCAGTTCAGATAATGGGCGGGATTATCCGCCAGCGGGTGCTCCATTTTGCCGGCAGCCCGGGAGTTTCCCGACGGCGTGGGGCTGCCCCACAATGGGAAACCCCATTGACCAGACAGCGTAACGGAGAATCCCGCTGGCGGATTGAGGCAGAAATGTGGCGCGGCGGGGTGGAGCATCCCGCCGCATGTGTTCAACTCCCTGGAGTGTGGTTGAACGTTCTGAGTCAAGGAAGAAAATACTAAAATTGAAGGAAGGTTGGCATGCCAAAGATTATGGCACATGGAATTAAGGGCCACATGGATATACAGAATTTGGAGAACAAGAATCCAAGTGAAATGATAAAAGGGAAATCTTCAACTGGAACTACGATGAGGAGTTATACAGGGGCTTTCTTTTGGGGCTGCTCATGATAAAAGCTTGGAGAAGTGGAATCTTGGTACTTAGTGCACATAGCGTTCAAGTGATACAAGTGGATAAGGCCTTAACGAATGACAATCCAAAATTCGGCTCATAGATTACAAACACAAAGAGGAAATGTTGAATGCAAACAAGATCTGAGTTAGGGTACAGTACTACAGGCAGTTTAAAAAATATACATATATTTATTAAAGTTTTTTAACACAATTTTTCTCCCTTACAAACAATAACCCACCCCCGGTAACAAAATAACAAGAAATCGCACTGAGCAAGATATATACATGGCAAAATGGTATATTTACATAGCTTTGTACACTGGCTCTCTCCCACACGTGCTGGTTTCCCCAACCCTTCATGTTATCTCTTGCTCATCCCCCACCCCCCCCCCCAAGCAATCCCCCATTCCCCACCCCCCTTCCCAGCACATTCCCCACCCCCGGTTGCTGCTGCTGCTGACCGACCTTCCTCTAACACTCCGCGAGATAGTCTAGGAACGGTTGCCACCGCCTGTAGAACCCCTGCGCAGACCCTCTCAAGGCAAACTTAATCCTCTCCAGCTTTATGAACCCAGCCATGTCGTTTATCCAGGACTCCACGCTAGGGGGCTTCGCCTCCTTCCACATTAGCAAGATCCTTCGCCGGGCTACCAGGGACGCAAAGGCCAGAATGCCGGCCTCTTTCGCCTCCTGCACTCCTGGCTCATCCACTACACCAAATATTGCTAGCCCCCAGCTTGGCTTGACCCGGACTTTCACCACCTGAGATATTGCTCCCGCCACTCCTCTCCAGAACCCCTCCAGTGCCGGGCATGACCAAAACATATGGACATGGTTCGCCGGGCTCCCTGAGCACCTTCCACATCTGTCCTCTACCCCAAAGAACCTAATCAACCTCGCCCCCGTCAAGTGCGCTCTGTGGACCACCTTAAATTGTATCAGGCTGAGCCTGGCACACGAGGAGGAGGAATTAACCCTACCTAGGGCATCAGCCCACAGACCTTCCTCAATCTCCTCCCCCAGCTCCTCCTCCCATTTACCCTTCAGCTCCTCTACCAGCGCTTCCCCCTCTTCTTTCAACTCCTGGTGTATTTCCGACACCTTGCCCTCCCCGACCCATACACCCGAGATCACCCTATCTTGAATTTCTTGTACCGGGAGCAAAGGGAATTCCCTCACCTGTCGCCTCACAAACGCCCTCACCTGCATATATCTAAAAGCATTTCCCGGCGGTATCTCAAACTTCTCCTCCAGTGCCCCTAGGCTCGTAAACGTCCCGTCAATGAACAGGTCCCCCATTCTTCTAATCCCCGCCCGATGCCAGTCCTGGAACCCCCCGTCCATCCTTCCCGGGACAAAGCGGTGGTTACCCCTGATCGGGGACCACACCGACGCTCCCATTGCACCCCTGTGCCGTCTGCACTGACCCCAGATCCTTAGCGTTGCCGCCACCACCGGACTCGTGATGTACCTTGTCGGCGAGAGCGGCAGCGGTGCCGTTCACCAACGCCCCCAAGCTCGTTCCTTTACAGGACGCCATCTCCATCCTCTTCCATGCCACCCCCTCTCCCTCCATCACCCACTTGCGGATCATCGCCACATTTGCTGCCCAGTAGTAGCTCCCTAGGTTTGGCAGCGCCAGCCCTCCCCGTCCCTACTTCGTTCCAGGAACCCTCTCCTTACCGTCGGGGTCCTATTCACCCACACAAACCCCATTATACTCCTACCTACTCTCTTGAAAAAGGCCTTGGTGATCACGATGGGAAGGCACTGAAACACAAACAGAAACCTCGGGAGGACCACCATTTTGACCGACTGCACTCTACCCGCCAGCAAGAGCGGTAACATGTCCCATCTTTTGAAGTCCTCCTCCATTTGCTCCACCAACCTCGTCAGATTCAGCTTATGTAGGGCCCCCCAACTCCTGGCTATCTGGAACCCCAGATACCGAAAGCTCCCCTCCGCCCTCCTCAGCGGTAGGTCCCCATCCCTCTTTCTTGGTCCCCTGCCTGTAATACAAAGAGCTCACTCTTCCCTACATTGAGCTTATAGCCCGAAAACTCCCCAAACTCCCTTAGAGTCTGCATGACCTCCACCATCCCCTCTATTGGATCCGCCACGTACAACAACAGGTCATCCGCATATAGCGACACCCGATGCTCTTCTCCCCCTTGGACCACCCCCCTCCATTTATTAGACTCCCGCAATGACATGGCCAAGGGTTCGATCGCCAATGCAAACAACAGAGGGGACAGGGGGCATCCCTCCCTCGTTCCTCGGTACAGCCAAATGTACTCCGACCTCCGCCGGTTCGTCACTACACTCGCCACCGGGGCTCTGTAAAGGAGCTTAACCCAACTGATAAATCCTCCCCCGAACCCAAACCTACGCAGCACCTCCCAGAGGTACTCCCACTCTACTCGGTCAAAGGCCTTCTCCGCGTCCATAGCTGCCACTATCTCCGTCTCTCCCTCCTCCGATGGCATCATTATCACGTTTAAGAGCCGCCCACATTAGTGTTTAATTGCCTGCCCTTTACGAATCCCGTCTGGTCCTCGTGGATCACCCCCGGGACACAGTCCTCGATCCTCGTGGCCAGCACTTTTGCCAACAACTTAGCATCCACATTGAGGAGCGAGATCGGCCTGTACGATCCACATTGCAGTGGGTCCTTGTCCCGCTTTAGGATCAAATAAATTGTCGCTTCCGACATTGTCGGGGGCAGGGTCCCCTCCTCTCTTGCCTCATTAAAGGTCCTCACTAGTAGCGGGGCCAACAGGTCTACGTACTTCCTGTAGAACTCCACCGGGAACCCGTCTGGCCCCGGGGCCTTCCCCGCCTGCATACTCCCCAAACCCTTGCTCAGCTCCTCCAACCTAATTGGTGCCCCCAAACCAGCCAACTCTTGCTCCTCCACCCTTGGGAAACTCAGTTGGTCTAGGAATCGTCTCATCCCCTCTTCCACCGCTGGGGGCTGGGATCCGTACAGCTCTTCATAGAAGGCCTTGAATACCTCGTTTATTTTCGTCGCACTCCAAACCGTGGCTCCCCTTCCATCTTTGACTCCCCCTATTTCCCTCGCTGCCGTCCTCTTACTGAGCTGGTGTGCCAGCATCCGACTAGCCTTTTCCCCACACTCGTAGGTCGCCCCCTGCGCCTTCCTCCACTGTGCCTCCGCCTTCCCTGTGGTCAACAGGTCAAACTCCGTCTGGAGCCGTCGTCTTTCCCCAAGTAATCTCTCCTCCGGGGCCTCTGCGTATCTCCTGTCCACTCTCAAAATCTCCCCCACGAACCTCTCCCTTTCCATGCCCTCTGTCTTCTCCCTATGAGCCCTGATGGAGATTAGCTCTCCCCTGATCACCGCCTTCAACGCCTCCCATACCACCCCCACCTCCCCGTTGTCGTTGGCCTCCAAGTACCTTTCGATACACCCCCTCACCTTCCCACACACCACCTCATCTGCCAGCATTCCCACATCTAGCCGCCACAGCGGGCGTTGGTCCCTCTCCTCTCCCAGCCCCAGTTCCACCCAGTGCGGGGCGTGATCCGAAACGGCTGTGGCCGAATACTCCGTCCCCTCCACCCTCGGGATGAGCGCCCTGCCCAGAACAAAAAAAATCTGTCCGGGAGTAGGCTTTGTGCACATGGGAGAAGAAAGAAAATTCCCTGGCCTGCGGCCTGGCAAACCTCCATGGGTCCACTCCCCCCATCTGATCCATAAACCCCCTAAGCACCTTGGCCGCCGCCGGCCTCTTTCCAGTCCTTGATCTGGAGCGGTCCAGTGCTGGGTCCAACAGTCCCCTCCCATTATCAGGCCGCCTACCTCCAGGTCCGGAATGCGCCCCAACATGCGCTTCATGAATCCAGCATCATCCCAGTTCGGGGCGTATACATTTACCAACACCCACCCACGTCCCTTGCAACCTACCACTCACCATCATATATCTCCCTCCATTATCCACTACGATAGTCTTGGCCTCAAATTACACCCGCTTTCCCACCAATATTGCCACCCCTCTATTTTTCGTGTCCAGTCCTGAGTGGAATACCTGTCCTACCCATCCCTTTGTTAACCTGACATGGTCCGCCACCTTCAGGTGTGTCTCTTGGAGCATAACCACGTCTGCCTTCAGTCCCTTTAAGTGCGCGAACACTCGAGCCCTCTTCACCGGCCCATTCAGGCCCCTCACGTTCCACGTTATCAGCCGGATTGGAGGGGCTCTCACCCCACCCCCTCCCCCGCTAGACCCCTGTCTAGCTTTTTTGCTCCCCATATCACTCCCGTAAGGCAGCTGACACCTGCTGACCCCGGCTTTCCCCGCCGGCCCTTTGAACTCCCCGTGTGGGAGTCTCCCAATCAATATGCGTTCCTTCGTTCCCCTTCCCGCCTTTCTTCCCGCGTGCGGGAAAAAACCCCGCGCTTTCCAAAGCCTGCCCGCCCCCTCTGCCGCAGCTCCTGTCGCGGCCTTGTCTCTCTCCCCCAGCCCGTGTAACATTTCCTGTGCGTGATTGACCCCCTATATACAACAACCATCACACATCAAACCTCAAACATCCCCTCCACCCTCACAAACCCTCGTTAGAGTCCAACTTTTCGGTTTGTATGAAGGTCCACGCCTCTTCAGGCGTTTCAAAGTATTAGTGTTGGTCTTTGTATGTGACCCACAGTCGCGCTGGCTGCAGCATTCCGAATTTCACTCCTTTCCGGTGCAACACCGCTTTGGCCCGGTTGAAACCCGCTCTCCGCTTTGCAACCTCTGTGCTCCAGTCCGGGTATATTCGGATCTCTGCATTGTCCCACTTACTGCTCCTCTCCTTCTTGGCCCATTTTAGGACCCTCTCTCTGTCCGTGAACCGGTGAAATCTCACCACCATCGCCCTTGGCGGCTCATTTGACTTGGGCTTCCTCGCCAGCACCCGGTGTGCCCCGTCCAGCTCCAACGATCTCGAAGGGGCCTCCGCGCCCATCATCGCCCCGATCATCGTGCCCGCGTATGCCCCAGCATCAGCCCCCTCCACTCCTTCTGGGAGACCCAGGATCCGCAGGTTCTTTCTCCTCGACCTGTTCTCCAGGTCTTCGAGTCTTCTCGCCCGCCTCTTGTGTAGCGCCTCGTTCTGCTCCACTCTCACCGCCAGGCCCAAGAGCTCGTCCTCATTCTCACTGACTCTTTTCTGTACCCCCTGGATCTTCACCTCATGGGCCTTCTGGGTTATCCCTAGTCCTTCAATCACCGCCAGCATAGGCGCCAGCATCTCCTTGCGCAGCTCCTCGAAGCAGCGCTTGATGAACTCCTGCAGCTCCGGCCCGCACTCCGCGTTGTCCCCGGCCGCCGCCATTTTGATTTTTTTCCCTCGCTTCACCCGCTGCTCCAATGCCGCTTTTTTGGCCGTTGCACTTCTGGTCCGGTCCATAAAGGTTGGAGGGGGACCTCTCTCTTCCCTTCCCCATGGGTTGTCTTCGAAAAAATTCCGTTGGGGCTCCTCCAATGAGCCCGAAAGTCCGTAATAGCGGGAGCTGCCGAATCGTGCGGCTTAGCTCCGCATAGCCGCAACCGGAAACTACAGGCAGTTTTAAGCATCTTTTATACAAAGGCAATAGAATGGTTGCAGCACGCTATCATTAGGATATTATAAGTTATGGTTATGAAGAGAGACTCAAGTCATAGAGGTCTACAGCACAGAAAAGGACCTTCAGCCCATCACATCTGTGCCGGTCAAAAATAGCCACCAAAGTATTCTAATCCCATTTTGCAGCACTTGACGCATCGCCCTTTTTGCTTTGACATCGCCTGTGCGCATCTAAATACTTCTTACATGTTATCAGGGTCGCAGGGAGGGGTGGGGGGGGGGGGGGGGAAGGAGAAGACGCAAGGAAGGTGGGAAAGCCACAAAAAAGAAGAGGGGGGTAACGTTACCCCCCCCTCCCTGAACACAAAAGAAAAGTACAGCCTAAGCCGGGTGGGGGGGGGAAGAGTACGCAAAGGAGGGTGGAAAGACTAAAGGGACAATAGACCGAACCAGAGGAAGGCAAAATGTATATAGGGTCAATTAAAGAAAGGGCAGGATAAACCTTTCTGTACAATAAAGTAAATTAACGCAGTTGAGAAAAATGTGATGTATATGCATACAATTGTTTATAAATATGAGAAAAGCCAATAAAATGATTTTTTTAAAAAAAATGTTATGAGGGTCCAACACCTTTCAAGCAGTGAGTTCCAGACTCCCACCTGGGGAAATAAGCTTTTCCTCACACTCCCTCTAAACCTCCTGCCCTTTACCTTCAATCTATGCCCCCTTGTCATTGATCCCTCCACTAAAGGGAAACATTTCTTCCCGTCTACTCTATCTGTGCCCCTCATAATTTTATACATCAAAATCATTTATATAAACCACAAACAACAAGGGCAACACAGATCACTACGGGACCCCACTGGACTTAGGCTTCCAGTCAGAAAAACACTCCTCGACCATCACCCTCTGCTTCCTGCCACTCAGTCAATTTTGGATCCAATTTGCCCTCATCTATGCACCTGGTCACCTCTTCAAAAAATTCAATCAAGTTGGTCAGACATGACCTCCCCTTAACAAAACCATGCTGACTGTTCTTGATTAATCCCCGTCTCTCCAAATGCAGATTAATTCTGTCTCTCAGAATTGATTCCAATAGATTTCCCACCACTGAGGTTAGACTGACTGGCCCGTAGTTTCCTGGTTTATCCCTTCTTGAATAATGGTACCACATTGGCTATCCTCCAACCCTCCGGCACCTCTCCTGTGGCCAGAGAGGAATTGAAAATTATTGTCAGTGCCCTGCTATTTCCTTCCTTGCCTCACTCAATAGCCTGGGATACATTTCATTTGGCTCTGGATGTTTGTCTACTTTTAAGCCTGCCAGATCACTCAGAAACTCCTTTATATTTATGTTAATTTCTTTAATTTGATCACAGTCCTTCTCCTTGATTTCTATACCCACATCGTCCCTCACACTAGGGAACACCAACACAAAGTATTAATTTAGAACCCTACCTACATCCTCCGGGTCCACACACAAATTACCACTGTGGTCCTTAATGGGTCCTACTCTTTCCCTAGTTATCCTTTTATCCTTAATAAACTTGTAAAAAACTTGAGGATTTCCCTTTCTTTTAACATACTAGTATTCTTTCATGTCCCCTTTTTGCTCTCCTAATTTATTTTTTAAGTTCCGTCTTGCACATTCTATATGCCTCTAAGGCTTCTGCTGATTTGAGTACTTGATATCTGCCATTAGCCTTCCTTTCTCTCCATATTCAATGCTGTATATCGCTTGATATCCAAGGTTCATTGGATTTGATGGTCCCACCTTTTTTTTTTAATCGGAACATGCTAGCCCTGTACGCTCCCTATTTCCTTCTTGAATGCGTCCCAATGTTCTGTCACAGATTTACCTAAAGGTGCCAGTCCACTCTGGTCAAATCATATCTGATCTTATTAAAATCGGTCTTGGAAGCTGGGACATTTATCATGGATGCTAAGACAATTAAGGGTAACCTCATACAGCTCCTTATGATAATGAAAAAATACAATAAAGAAAATAGTGATAGATTATTTCCACTGTTTAGTGAGATGTTAATGAGAGAGCAAAATTAGAAAACAATTATTTACACAAATGTTGCTCTGAATGTCCAATTATCCGGCACAAACAATTATTTAAGCAAAGTCCATAATTATTTTTTTCAAAAAGGAATTAGAAAATGGCTTGGGAAGGAGGGACCCAAGGGAATGGAGAGAGAAACCTGTTGGACTGAATGGTCAGTTTCTGTGCTGTAATATTCTATGATCAAAACAGACTTCAACATACAAGTATAAATGTGCAGGTTACAGAAAAATTGGAAGCAGGAAAGGTATAGAGGGTTTCAATGTTCTTGATTGGGGGGGGGGGGGGGGGGTGACTAGCATAGGCCGTGAGAAATAAATGGTGCAAGGAAGAAATATTTTAAAAGTTATCTTAATGAACCTGTATCCTCAGCAATAAATGTCTGTTAGCATGCTCTAGTTTCTTCTGTCGAGACTCAAAGTCTTTTGCTCTGTGCTGCTCTTTTTGAAGCCTTCGGATATAATCCACAGATGCCTTCAGAATAGTGCCTTTGTTCCAGCGCATATCCCTGTTAAAACAATCAAAAGAATTTAGACAAAGATGCTCAAGGCAAATTTAGAGTACAACAAACTTTGGCATCAGTAAATCGTGCTAGATTTTACTAAATGTAAACATCGGCTGCTGTCAAAAAGGGAAAAAAAGAAGCATATACATGCTAATTTCAATTTAACTATGATATGCCAAAAATACATTTTAATTTTTGACTTTAAATCAGAGTACCAAAGTGGCATAATTACCTACAAACTACAAATGAAAAGTTACTGTGGGGGGGGACTTAAAATATATAGGCCGGGATTCTCCCGCAATTCGCGGGACGGCCCAACGCCGGCACCAAGAGCGGCGTGAACCACTCCGGCGTCGGGCCATCTGGAAGTTGCGGAATCCTCCGCACTTCCGGAGGCTAGGCTGGTGCCGGTGGGGTTGGCGCCACGCCAACCGGCGCCCAAGGTCCGGCGCGCGTTGGCGCATGCGCAGGGGGTTTCTTCTCCGCTCCGGCCATGGCGGACAGGCGCGGAGTGAAAGAGTGCCCCCACGGCACAGGCCCGCCCACAGATCGGTGGGCCCCAATCGCGGGCCAGGCCATCGTAGGGCCCCTTCCAAACCATGTCCCGCTGGGATGGACCATGTCTATTTCACGCCGGCGGGACTGGCCGAAAACGGGTGGCCGCTCGGCCCATCGGGGCCCGAAGAATTGTCGGGGCGCTGCCAACGGACCCCGACTGGCACGGCATGATCCCCGCCCCCGCCCAAAAACCGGCGCCGGAGAATTGGGCAGCCGGCGTCGGAGCGGTGGGGCGGGATTCACACTGCCCCCCCCCGGCGATTCCCCGACTATCATACAAATTGTTCTGGTGTGACACATTTATTTCCTATTTGTTTTTCATAAAATACTGACAAAAGTCCAATATTTCACTGATGTTCATCAAAATTCCCAAATTGTTGAACAATCCCAGTGGATTGAAAATCAGCAAGTGTAATACCTAATTTCAATAAAGGAGAAAAACCAAGGAACTGAAGGCGAGTTAGCCTGATTTAATTGTCAGGAACTCACTGGAATCTGTTTCTCAGGAAGATTTTTGAGAATGTAACTGGACGAGTGGAAAAGGGTGCATTGGTGCAGATGGATTTCCAAATGGTGTTCAGTAAGGTGCCAAACAAAAATACACTAAGGGCTTAAGGAGTTGGGAGTAATGTATTAGCATGGATGGAGGATTGACTAATAGACAGGAAGCAGAGAAACAAATGGGCATTTTCAAGTTTGTGGACTGAACTCATGCAGTGCCTTAAGGCACAATATATTTAAATGATTTAGGCAAAGACATCAAAATGTGTCCAAATTTGCTCATGATACAAAACTGGGTGAGAATGTTAGGTGTGAGGAAGATACAAGTAGACTGCAAAGAGATACAGGCAGGTTCAATGAGTGGCAACAAGGTAGCAGGTGGAACATAATGTGGAGACGTGTGAGGTAGTAAAAATAGAAAAAGAAAGAAGAGACCTGAAACATCTGTTTAGAGAGAATGAGTGTATTCATACAAGTAACACAGGTAGTTAACACGCTGGTAAAGCAGCCAATTAGGAAGGCAAAGAACATGTTGGCCTTTATTGCAAGGGGATTGGAGTGTAAACATATGCTACATTTTTATAGGATTTTAGTGAGACTGCACCTGGAATACTGTGTGTAATTTTGGTTCCCATATTTAAGGAAGGATATTGGAGGCGGTACAAGGGCATTGGAGACTGTACAGTGAATGTTCACCAGATTGGTTCCTAGGATGAAGGGGCTGTCCTATCATGAAAGGTTGAGTAAATTGGACATACACTCTTTGGAGTTTAGAAGAGCAAGAGGTGATGGAATACACAATTTTTAAGGGGCTTGATAAGGTAGATGCTGAGAGGTTGGTTCCCCTGGCTGCGGAATCTAGAACAAGGGGAAGAGTCTCAGGATATGTAGGTTGATCATTTAGGGTAGAAATTTCTTCACTTAAAGGATTGTGAATCTTTGGAGTTGTCCACTCCAGAGGATTGTGGGTACCCCTTTGTTAAACATATTTAAGGCTGAGATAGGCAGATCTTTGGAGCTCAAGATCAGTCTTGATCATATTGAATGGTGAAGCAGGCTCGAGAGTCCATTATGGTCTACACCCTCTTCCATTTCTTATGTTCTTAATATTTGTTTCCAAATTGCTAATTGCACAATAAATGAACGAATAGACTTAATAATGCAGTAAATGACAGGCTCGCTGAGTTGGCCATTTTACTCGTTTTTTATTTCTATTGGGCCAACTGCTTAAGTGAAGGGATCATACCCTCAGTATCTGTAGCAATTAAATGTATTTCTTATCCTACCAAACATGGATCATCCACCATTAATCCAACAAAATAGGCCAGAATTTGTTTTGGCAGGAATGCAATGTGAAACGACCCGAATTCTGTCCAGCAGAGATGGCTTACAAACATTACAAATACAGATGTTCCGGGTAAAGAAATACATCCAACAACAGGTTGATTCAATGTTATATCATGCTTATGTCAGGCATAAAATAAAATTTCTTTTCATGAAGAATTTGAACATTTTATAATTCAATTTGTAAAATACTGGATTGAAAGCTGGGGTTCTTGAGTTCAGATGCTCGCAAGTTCATTACATTTTCAGCCATTCCCAGATGGATAAAATAAGCACAATTCCTTAAGAAAATGAAAGGTTGATATGTGGCATGAGGCCTGTACACAATGGCCACCATACTGTTACCAGTACAGTACCCAATTTACAGTGGGGGTGTTGGCTAGTGTTGTTTGCCCACTACACGCGATGGATGGTTTACCATCAAAGAAATACATTTAGTGCTAAGATATCGATGGCTAATCGGGATTCAGCTATTTCTTTTAGAAACAATTATATTTTAGAATAATCCTTATCAATGTGTAATCAGAAAACTGAAAAGTGAATTCTGAAGAGCAGCTGTAAGCATATGCAGTGATTAATGTGACACAGCCATGATGAAAGGTATCAGTTGGATACTTTCACTATCCTTAACGGTGTAATTTACATTGTTATTGCAATCAACATTGCAATGTCTAAAGTGCAACTTGACACCAGTTAGAACTGAAGTGTTTCAGATAACTGCACCTTCTTGAGGGACAATTGAGTCAGTGAAGGCCCATTTTTGCCTAAAATACAGCGTGCTTAACACATTAAGCACAATGTTGTAATTCATGATAATCGAAGGGAAATGCTCAATGCTTCTTCACTGATTTTAAATGCGGACAGCAGAAATGATGGGGTCTGTGTTGTTATTAGCTGTTGGTAATAGGAATAGGCATCAACATTTGATGGTTACTGTGGCATGTGTACTCATGTATATATTGCCATGACCTGCACTGAAGAAGTGATGTGTCAGTAAAATAGGAGTTCTCACCAGGCATGGCATATGAGAGCTGTTGACGATTTTTATAATAAACTGTTGAAGTTGTAGTCCTCACCATCATTCCTACACAACCCCACAATATTACATGGTGTCAAGAACTGGCTGAGATGGCACAAGGTCTTTGATGCATCGACACGCTCATTTTTGATGAGATCATCGCTGACAATTGGAAAACGTTTGAGAAAGAATAGCGCCTATATTGCTATGCCGGTCTTCCGACAAGTTGGAGAAAGTCCAAGCCTACACATTTCTGAACCTAGTGGGCCGAGATGCTGTGGAGAAATTGGAATCCTTTATATTCCAGGAGGGGGAAGACCAAGAGGATTAGAACAAATATGCACGCCTGTAAAAACTGTCATCATGGATAGGCACGTTTTCATCACTGCTAATCAGAAAGTGAATGAATCGATACAATTGTATGCCTCAATAATGGAAAATTATTGGCAAAAAAGTGTGCATTCGGTACTCTCACTGATGAACTCGTAAGAGACGGTTTGGTGCGTGGAGTACACGGTGGTATTGTTGAGCTTGGGTCAAGCAGTTGCTTTTTCCGCCAAAAAAAACTAACGTTGGAATTAATATTTGTATGTTGAATCAACAGTCTGAGGGGAGCTCTAAAGAATTAAGAGGAGAAACTGATGTCTTCTCAGTACAGAACATACCCTGCCCGAACTGCGATGGCCAACACCCACAAAAAAGCACTTGTTTTACATTCAACAAGCATTGCAATGTCTGTGGCAAATGCAATGACTTTGCCAAATGTTGCAGATCGAAACCAGATCAACTGGTCATTACCACAAAACACGTTGCAACCAGCTACCCTTCCAAGGCTCAGCATATAAAGAAAGTGAATGAGCTGGAGGTAAATCATTACAATCAAATGCCCTAGAGATGCTGGAATACAAAGATCTGTTTGACTGTGATATCATTGGGAAGCTGCCTGTTATATTTCACATGAAACTGGATGACTCAATACCACCTGCTGTCTGTGCTCCAAGATGAGTATCCTTGACCATGAAAGAGAAGGTAATAAACAAACTAGACAGAATGACAAGACTGGCTGTCACAGCCCTCATAGATGAGGCAATGGAATGGGTCTCCGCTATGGTAGCTGCAGTGAAGAAAGACGGCAGAGTCAGAGAATCTGTATCGACCCAGTTCACATGAACAGAACATTTCTGAGACCTCATCACCCGATGGAGACAGTTGAACAGATCATAGCCGACATGCCCAATGCCAAGGTCTTGAGCATCTTGGTTGCAAAATGCTGTTTTTGGCAAATCCCACTTGATGAAGAATCTTCAAAGCTCACTACGTTCGTGTTTCCAGTGGGCAGAGAAATAGGTTCCTCCGCATGCCCTATGCTGTCTCTACTGATGGTGAGAACTTTCAAAGATCCATGGAACAGCTCTTTGCAGGGAAACCATGTGAAATTATCGTTGATGACATCCTAATTTGGAGTTGCACAATGAACATCTGCACCTGGTTCTCGACAGAATCAGAACCATACAGTTCAAGCTCAACAATGCCAAATGCAGATTCACAATCAGAAAGGTCTCCTACATGGGCCACCTGCTGACTGTTGATGGTGTGAAGCCAGGTCAAGACAATACAAAGACGATATGGCAGATGTCTACTCTTGACGACAAACACGCCCTGCAGTCTTTCCTCAGCATTACTAATTTATCTATCAAAGTTCATTCCTTGCAACAGTGAGGTGACTGGACCCGCCCCATCAACTTCTCCATCAGGATGTGGAATGGTGTTGGCAGGAGCACCATAATGCTGTATTCAACAGACTCAAGGATCTGCTGTCAGCTCCTCCAGTCTGAGCACCTGTAATCTTAGCAGATGATGCGTCATAGCATGGGTTTGGGGTAGCGTGCATCCAGAATGGCAGACCAGTAGCTTTTGCATCAAGGGCTCTTTCTGAGATATAAAAGTCGGTGAACACGCACTAACAGGTTCAAAAACAGCTTTTCACCCCACTGTTACCAGACTCCTGAATGACTCTTCTATGGACTGCACTGATCTCTCCACAAATCTTCTCTACTGAGTAGTACCACACTCTGTATGCTTCACCCAATGTCTGTGTCTATGTATTTACATTGTGTATTTATCGGATGTCCTATGCTTTTTCATGTATGGAACAATCCGGACTGTACGCAGAACAATATTTTTCACTGTCCCTTGGTACACGTGACAATAAATCAAATCCGAATCCGAACTCGCTATGCCTAGATCGAGAAGGAACTCCCTGCCCTTATCTTCACCTATCAAAAATTCCATGATTTCATACGGCAGCACTGTCAACGTCGAAACTGATCATCAGCTGCTCATCACCACCCTTAAAAAGCACCTCCACACTGCATCACCACACATACAGCGGATGATCTGGAACCTCATGGAGATGCAGTGGTTCTGTGGTTTGGCGAGGCCCGAGCCAGTTGCATGGTGCACAACTGGACATTTCCCTCTCTATGTCACCGTACATTAAGGGCCAGTATGTGGTTTCTGGTGACACAACCATAGTGTGATCTACAAGTGTGGTAAGGAGCAATTCCTAGCAGGTTGTGAGGAGGGCCTCGATATTATGGCAATGCAAGTGCTGTCATCACGCAGAACTGATAAACTCAAAGCTGTCAGACAAACGGATCACATATGCAGGCAGCTTCATGATGCTATCATGAAGGGAAGGCCTGCAACATTAAAAGAGTTCCCCTGAGCTCCGCACATTTTTCACCATGAGAGAGGAGTTAACAGGCAAGATGGATCAATACGACGTGGCCAGAGGTTTCCCCTTTTATATCTCCTGATTTATTCTCTGTCCTACAGTATAGCTACTGTTTGGGGTCCTGTTGACTACTTCCACCATTTTCTTCTACCCCCTTGTTGGGCGGGATTCTCCCCGACCCGGCGGGGCGGGGGGGCCCCGGCGGGATGGAGTGGCGTGAACCACTCCGGCGTCGAGCCGCCCCAAAGGTGCGATTTTCTCCGCACCTTTAGAGGCCAAGCCCTCACCTTGAGAGGCTAGCCTCGCGCCGGAATGGTTGGCGCCATGCCATCCGGGGCCGAAAGGACTTCGCAGGCAGTGGGCCCCGATCGCGAGCCAGGCCACCGTGGGGGCACCCCCCGAGGCCAGGTCGCCCCGCGCCCGCCCCCCCAGGATCCCGGAGCCCGCCCGCGCCGCCTAGTCCCGCTGGGAAGAGAGGTGGTTTGATCCTCGCCGGCGGGCCAGGCATTTCAGCAGCAGGAGTTTGCCCATCGCGGGTAGAATCGCCGGGAGACTCGCCGACCGGCACGGCGCGATTCCTGCCCCCGCCGAATATCCGGTGCCGGAGAATTTGGCAACCGGCGGGGGCGGGATTCACGCCAGCCCCTGGCGATTCTCCGATCCCGTGGGGGGTCGGAGAATCCCGCCCGTTATTTCTTTCTTTCCTCCACCCATACGGATTCTGGGGGCGGGAGTATTCCATCTCGTACTAACAAAGCTACCTCAGTAGGGGGCACGGTAGCACAGTGATGGGCGGCACGGTAGCATAGTAGTTAGCACTGTTGCTTCACAGCGCCAGGGACCTGGGTCTGATTCCCGTGTCTGTGAGGGTTTACTCCAGGTGCTCCGGTTTCCTCCCACAAGTCCTGAAAGACATGCTTGTTAGGTGAATTGGACATTCTGAATTCTCCCTGTGTGTACCTGAACAGGCGCCACAGTGTGGTGACTCGGGAATTTTCACAGTGACTCCATTGAGGCAGCACGGTAGCATTGCGGATAGCACAATTGCTTCACAGCTCCAGGGTCCCAGGTTCGATTCCGGCTTGGGTCACTGTCTGTGCGGAGTCTGCACGTCCTCCCCGTGTGTGCGTGGGTTTCCTCCGGGTGTTCCGGTTTCCTCCCACAGTCCAAAGATGTGCAGGTCAGGTGGAGTGGCCATGATAAATTGCCCTTAGTGTCCAAAATTGCCCTTAGTGTTGGGTGGGGTTACTGGGTTATGGAGATAGGGTGGAGGTGTTGACCTTGGGTAGGGTGCTCTTCCCAAGAGCCGGTGCAGACTCGATGGGCCGAATGGCCTCCTTCTGCACTGTAAATTCTATGATGATTGCAGTGTTAATGTAAGCCTACTTCTGACACTAATAAAGGTAATTATTATTATTCCCCTTTCCTTCCTGCCTGTCCTTACAAAGAGTCACATACTCCTGAAAAGTTAGTTCCCAGTTTTTTTCCTCCTTGTAATCATGCCTTTGTAATGGCTATAGGATCATACCCATTAACCTCAATTTGTGCCACTAATTCATTTCCTTTGTGCTGAATGCTATGTGCATATAAGTAAACAGCTACTAATTTTGCCTTGTTGCCATTTTTTCCCTTTTTGACCCTATGTTTTGCTGCTTTTTTATGTTTGTACACTCTTTCTCTTCCTATCGCACTATGGGTATCATCACCTAAATAGCTGCCTTGTTAAACTGTCATATCCTTTTGTGTTGCAAGCTCTACAGAACACCCTCCCTCTATTTAGTTCAAAGCCCTCACTAGTTCCCTAGTTGTGCGATTTGCAAGAACACTGGCCACAGCACAGTTCAGATGTAGGCTGTCCCAATGGTACAACCCCCAACTTCACCTTGATGCTAGTGTCCCAGTCTTTGAGCCACATATTCATCTGCATAATTTTATGTACCTTATGCCAATTTGCACATGACCCATGTGCAAATCTGGCTCTCTTTTCTCCCCCAACTTGAATAGCTCCCTGTAGCATGGTGCTATGGTCAGTTTGCACATTCTTCCTACAGTCCCTGCTCTCGTCCATATGGGAGCAAGAATCTCGATCCTGTTGGAGAACCACAGGGGCTGAGGCACCTGCAGTGCTTTTTTCTACTTGCACTCAACTCAACACACCTGCTACTGCCCACACAATGACTTACCACTCTTGCCCATTTTTGCTGCCTTTTTCCCTCACCACACATGCTCAATTAAGCTGCCTCACACGTCTTCACAAACCTTCAACAGGGCAAACACCTACTCCGACTCTTGCAGACAAATAAGCATACAATAAGAGGAAAACCTCAAGAACAGGATGTCTCCTGCCGCTTTGTAAACTTTCACTCCACTGACATCATTGGTAACAATAGGAGAAGCAGCATTGGAGACGCAAAGGTTGGAAACAATGCACAGCACGGTATCTGCAGCTTAACAAGGAGATGATGAAATTACAGTTTTCACCTGCTTAATGCATGCATTAATTACAGTAAGGAGTCAGAGACAAAGAAATTATGGATTGTAGAGATTTTGGTTGAAACATGCTAGTAAGTATATTAATTAGGCCCACGTCTGTTTCCGACGGGAGTGCTGGCTGACTAAATAGACAAATTGGGACAGGTGGTTACCTCACTTTCACCCTGTGGTGCCAACGTAAATGTTGCAATGAGATTATAAAGTCCCGCTGAACCTGCTTTCACACACAAATGATTGGGTTACAATAATCTTGGGTCTTCTAAGTTTCTCCCTGTATTTTTGCACTTTGTCATAGATTTACTTTGAGTTTCAACTTCGATTTGTTCCAAAAAGGGATTACACAGTTAAAAGGAAAACCCAATATTTAGTGGCAAAGTTGTATTGTTCCAAAAAATGAATTCCTCTATTTGAATAGCAAATGTACCTGTGAGATTCAAGACTGACATCAGCTTATAAGATAACTATCCAAGGATGTCAATAAATAACGAAAAACAAAATTCGAAAAATGTAACTGAAGCTGTACTTACGGGTCATTGGACTTTGGAATTAATGTACCCAGTTCCTTTATACGATCGTTAATGTTGAACCTCCTCCTTCTTTCAACTTGGAGAATAAAAAGTAAAGAAGCTTAATCCAAGAGAAAAAATGAGTTGTTCAGAAATAATAAAAATGGCTGCCTTGCTGCATAACATTTGAGTATCAGTCCCTCAGGGGAGGAGGTGGCACAGTGGTATTGTCACTAGACTCAGTAATCCAGAGATCTGGGTTCAAATTCCACCACAGCAGATGATGAAATTGAAAAATTCATTAAAAAGAAAATATTATGGAATTAAAAACATTAATGAAACCATTGTCGATTGTTGTTAAAACCCCATCTGGTTCACAACGCCCTTTAGAGAAGAAAATCTTACTATCCTTACCCGATCTGGCTATATGTGACTCCCGACCCACCACAGTCACTCAATTCAAGGGCAACTAGAGATTCTGGCCTTGCTAGTGACACCATAATCCCATGAAAGAATAAAGAAAAAAGTGAGGTTGATATAGCATAGTTCCTGATGTCAAATATGTCTCCCAGAAGAACCTTACCACAAGAGAGAAAGATGATAGGGGGCACAGCCTCAAATTTCTGCTTTAAAGGTTTTTGCAAAAATTAGATGTACAACATTTTTGACTATTTTGCAAAATTTTGTCAAATGGAAATAATTGAAAGCATACTCAAATTGTGATTGTCCTTCTTCTGCCTTTCCTTGGCAAGCGCTCTGGCTTCAGCTTCTGAAAATAAAAACTTCAAGTTTAGAAATGGAACTGATGACCAATTCAGGGGGAACCACTGCCTTTGTTTCAAATTATAGCAATGTTCAATTTGCACCAGCAATGGGGCAACAACTAATTCTGGACTACACAAAATAAATTTTTTTAAGGTTAACAAACAGTACTACAGAGTTAAAATATTATCAGCAATGTTTCCTGATCACAGACAAACAATAATGGCTGTAGCAATGTTGAACGATTGAAATAAATTCTGTGTATCAGAACTTGCCTGGTAATAGAGCATTATGCATTTTCATAGAGGGACTTTTAAAATGGAGTTCCATGCCTGCAACCATTGATTCTGCGAATTATATAGAAAACAATTTATACTACAAATAACATCTGGCTTTGTAAATAATATAACGTTATTTCAGCTATCTATACTGATTGAAGAATTAGATGGGACACTGCAGTAACATGATTAGACAGAACTGCTGCTAATGCCTAAACATGGTTGACTATTTGTAATCACAGAAATGACTTTTTACAAATAAATTGTAGCCTAATGCCAATTTCCACAATCTCAAAGGCTTCTCAGTTAAGGTCACTTGAGTGTTATAATAAATTGTACAATTATGAAAATTGTAAAGGAGCTAAGGAAACATTGGCATTTATTGAAATGTTACAGTTCCCTGGACCATTTCTTGATTTACAAAGAGAAAATAACCTTAAAAGGTACATTTTAAATATGAAGGCGAATAAACTGGATAGACCACATTTTGGGTGCTGGGTTCATGATGCACGATCAACTCACACACATTGATTGCAATGCAAGCAGCACGTCAGGTCGGTGCTACCTGCTCATTTCAATGATCTCAGCACCTTGCCAGCACTAACTGTGTTGTTTATAGGCTGAATGCATCAGCAGGGGGGCAATATTGAGAGAGACTAGCATTACTGAAGGTTAGCCTGAACACTTAAAGGGGTGGTGAACTGTGATTAGAGCAGGTTCTGGGAGTTGTGAATGAAGAAAATCTGTCCTGGGAAAGAGTGTGAAATGGCAAAATAGGGAGAGGCTCGGCTCTGCAGTTTTCTGACATTGTGCTGGAGGTCATGGTGGAGGAGATGGAAAGGAGGAGAAATGCCCTGTATTTAGGTTGGGATTTGTCACGCCGGTGGTGGAGGAGGTCTTCCAGATGAACTCTGAGAATGTTATAGGGTCACATAGCAGTGGAGGTCAATGCTAGAATTTAAGCCTCGATGACTTTGATATCTGGATGTAATACTGAAAGTTTAATGCCCTGGTCAACGAATGCATTGTCAAATGGTAAGTCTTACCTGTTCAACTCATTATACCCCTATCAATTGCCTCTTAATCAAGAATCATGCTCAACATTTGTATGCCTCCCCTCTCCCTCACAAACTTTGCATTGCTGCAAGATTCACACATCACAGAGATAGACACATTGCTAAATATTCAACCACAGCAACCACTTCAGCTAAACAGATTGCACATGATTCAGTGAAACACTTCACTCTTTCTTGTAGGTGGTACACAACTGCAGGCAGGAAATAGTCAGAGGGGCCCATACAGGAGTAATGCTAGCTATTCTTGGGATGTCCATTGTTGAAGTGTAGCCATCAGCTGGACTGAAACCTTCGAAGATGATAGCATCCTCAAACCTATTCCTTCTCTTCATATTCCACTTCCCCCTTATCTCACACTCACTCTGATTTACAACCTGCAGATGGTGCATAAGCCTCTTACTTCCCTCTAATTCCCATACCAATGAAATGAAATGAAAATGAAAATTGCTTATTGTCACAAGTAGGCTTCAAATGAAGTTACTGTGAAAAGCCCCTAGTCGCCACATTCCGGCACCTGTTCGGGGAGGCTGGTACAGGAACTGAACCGTGCTGCTTGCCTGCCTTGGTCTGCTTTAAAAGCCAGCTATTTAGCCCCATGCTAAACCAGCCCCTTATCCCTTACCCCTGGTATCTATTCCCTTTCAAATACTCCAGAGGCCCAAACTAGCCAAATCAGGAAAGCCAAGAAGAGAGGTATTATGAAGGCATAGCTTCATCACCTGATTTCACACTCGCAGCATCAGCACTGCACACAACTTCAGGGAAAGATTAGAAGTGGGGTCTGCACATGGTGAGACATCAGGCATGAGCGGGCTACAGACAGGGTAGGAGGAAAGAATGCAGATGCCAGCTCGCTAGAGAAAGAGGGCATGATTTACCAGCCTCGTCACGCCCTACTTGGTGGCGCAATGAGGCCGTTGAATCTCACGAGAGGCCTCTCGCATGATTTGCGACGCTTGAAATGTCTCACGAGATTCAACGGAACCTCGCGAGATGTCACAATCTGGATCTTGCCCTCACTGGGTGTGATCCAGATTAGCATATTTAAAAGAGGGAGCCCAGGGGGCACTGCCAGGATGCCCATGCCAGGGTTGTCTTGCCCATAAGAGTTGGGATGAGGGGGGGGATCAAGGACACTGGAAGAGGCAAGTTGAGTGTATTGGGGGGAGTCCGGAGGCCACAGTGGGATCCCTGAGGGTGGGGTCGAAACATCAGAGCGGCCTTTAAAAACGTCACCCCGATCTGTGAGTGCTCTTCCTGCACTGGTGAGCTGAGCTAGTCAGCGCAGGAAGTGACAGAAATATGGCCTCGATGGGACTTTCCCGCCATGACCAATAAAACAGCCAAGTGCCACTGCACAGTGGGGTCTTTCTCGACGCTGCAGTCACCAAGAAACACTCTGCTCAACCCGCCCAAAATGGGAATCTATTTTTGTTCCATTGAATCACGCAGAAACTGCACACGGGCTCTACTGCAGAGGACCTCCGGTGTGGATTTTGTTGGGGCATTAGTAGACAGTATGGGGACTGAAGTACAAATGTTATGTCACCAGACTAGTAGTCCATGTCATGATATGCAAACATGCAGCTAATGAACACATAGAACAGGACACGACCAATGAGCAGTCAGGACACTCAGGGGTGGTACCTCACTATAAAAGGGATGAGGCACTCACACCCCGCCTCTTTCCACAGACCAACATTTACAGAGTGAGACAGGGTGTATCCTCAGCATCACACCCCAGCACGTGGCTTAGAGCAAGGCTGATTCAGTTAGACTGAGTTAATACATTTAGATTAGCAGAGAGTCAAACTCATTGAGAACTGTCCTAATAGTTCAAGGAAACACATTGAACTCACTTCAAAGTCTGGAACATCTTTTACTCAAAACCACATCAAGTGGCAGCTTGTGTTATTCCAAATTAAATAACACAACATGATACCAGGAGCCTGTTCAATCTAGCTAGTTCAACTCAGCAAGATCCGTGACGACCAGCGAATGTATACCGGCACAATGGAAAAGATTCAGTCTCCTCACCAGCTCAGGACCTCTGGCAATCTCAGTGCTAACTGGCGGACATTCAAGCAGAAATTTCAGCTTTACGTCAAAGCATCAGACCTCAATGGTGCTTCTGATGCACGGAAGATAGCTCTTTTCCTCACCACAGCGGGTGATCACGCCTTGGAAATATTCAACTCCTTTTACTTCGCCGAAGACCAGGACAAGACAAAGTTTCAGACCATCCTGGACAAGTTTGACAGCCACTGTGAGGTGGACACCACCAAAATCTTTGAGCGCTACATATTCAGGCAGCGATTGCAAGGTAAAGACGAATTCTTCACCTCATATTTAACTAACCTTAGACTGCTTGCGCAATCCTGCAACTTCGGTGACTCCATGATCAGAGACCAAATCGTTTTTGGAGTTCACTCTGATCCTCTGAGAGAGCAGTTCCTGAAGATCAAGCATATGACCCTGCCAGTCGCGATTGAAACATGCACAGTGCACGAGCACGCTAAAAATCGCTATTCCCAGTACAGAACGGCAGAAAATGATAGACTAGCCTCCCACGAGGCGGACAGTGTGCAGGCCATCTCCCGGATGCAGTGCCTCAACATTGATGAAAGCGGCCATTTTGCGTGCTCTTCCCGGGGCCCGACGCATGCGCGATGCGAACGGGATAACGAAGCGGCCGAAACCCTCACTGCGCAGGTGCAGACGTCTGAGAACCGCACTGCGCATGTGCAACGACGCACGGAGCGTCAGGACGCCGACGTCATGACGTGTTCGAACTGTGGCACCGCCCATTTAACGAAACCCTGCCCTGCAAGAGGCAGACACTGTTTAAACTGCGGGAAGCCAGGCCACTATGCAGCCCTGTGCAGATCTGCACCACCAGTCAGGAGCCAGCGCTCCCAATTCCGATGACGGCGCATCCGGAGTGTGCAACAACGCCTTCAGGATTCTGATCCCGGCAGTGCAATGGATCCAGATGATGAATGCCTGGACAACTCCTACCATGTGGGCATTATTACAACGTGTGAATATGCCACACCAGACAAATCGCAAGTCCAATCAATCCTAGCTGTGGATTCTGAGGACGAATGGCGAGCAGTGATGAAGGTCAACCACTGCCCCATCCAGTTCAAGCTGGACACAGGTGCCTCTGCAACCTCCTCTCACAAGCAGACTTCAGACGCATTAAGAGGCCCCCCCACGGTCCTTCCAGCTGCCTGCAAACTCCTGGATTACAACGGGAATGCCATCACGGCACTGGGATCCTGCCATCTGCACATATCCAACCGACACATACAAGCACGGTTATGCTTTGAAATTGTCAAGCCGGACATGGCATCCCTACTAGGTGCGCACGCCTGCAAGCAGCTGAACCTCATTCAAAGGGTTTACACCACGACATCCTCCCATGTGGATCTTCAGGCCGGCGTCGACGACATCCTTGCCCAGTATCCAGATGTGTTCAACGGGACGGGCCCGCTGCCGTATCGATACAGGATTCTGCTATGACCTGATGCCAAGCCAGTGGTCTACGCACCACGATGAGTCCCTGCTCCACTGAGAGAGCGCCTGAAGGATCAGCTCAAGGATCTTCAGCAAAAAGACATCATATACAAGGTCACCAAACCGACTGACTGGGTCAGCTCGATGGTGTGCATAAAGAAGCCTTCGGGGGACCTGCGCATCTGCATTGATCCCAAGGATCTCAATAAGAATATCATGCGGGAACACAACCCCATTCCGAAGCGGGAAGACCTCACGAGTGAGATGGCACACGCGCGCTTCTTCACCAAATTGGATGCATCACAGGGATTTTGGCAAATCCAGCTGGAAGAGTCCAGCAGAAGGCTCTGCAACTTCAACACGCCTTTTGGCAGATACTGCTACAATCGCATGCCAGTTGGCATCATCTCGGCATCGAAGATATTCCATCGCATCATGGAGCAGATGATGGAAGGCATTGAAGGGGTTCGTGTGTACGTGGACGACATCATCATATGGTCCACAACCCCTGAAGAACATGCGTCCCGTCTCCAAATGGTATTCTGCCGTGTACATGCCAATGGCAAGTTAAATAGGTCCAAATGTTGTTTTGGCACATCGACGCTCAAGTTCCTGGGCAACCAGATCTCAGAGCATGGTGTGCGCCCGGACACAGACAAAATCAAGGCCATCGAGGCGATGAAGGTGCCTGAGGACAAAAAGGCGGTGCTGCGCTTCTTGGGTATGGTCAATTTTCTGGGCAAGTTCATTCCAAACATGGCCACACACACCACAGCCCTACGCAATCTGGTGAAAAAGTCAACTGCCTTTGAGTGGAAGGCGGCACACCAGAGTGGCTGGAGCTAAAAGCCAAGCTCACCAGTCCTGGCTTTCTTCGACCTGGAGACAAAGATATCCACAGATGAGAGTCAGGATGACATCGGTGGGGTGTTGCTTCAACGAGATGACACATCATCCTGGGCACCAGTAGCCTACGCATCAAGGGCGATGACACCCACGGAAACCAGATATGCTCAGATTAAGAAGGAGTGCTTGGGTCTTCTCACCTGCATCCTCAAATTTCATGATTATGTCTACGGCCTGCCGACATTCACTGTCGAGATGGATCATAGGTCTCTGGTCCATATCATCCACAAGGACCTGAACGACGTGACGCCTCGGTTGCAGAGAATCCTGCTTAAATCTAGGAGGTATGACTTCAACTTGGTATACACACCTGGCAAGGAGCTCATCATCGCTGATACATTGTCACACTCCGTCACCTCGCCCAGTGAGCCGCTGGAGATCATCCAGCACATCGAATCGAAAGTGCAGCTGTGTGCCAGCCCTCTCCTGGCGACAGATGAGAAGGTAGTTCTCATCCGTGTTGAGACAGCCAAAGACCCCCTTTTGCAGCACGTCATCCACAACCTCACCAATGGCTGGCAGAAAGGGCAGTGCCCACAATTTTACAATATGAAGGATGACCTGATGGTGATTGATGGTATCATAGATTATCATAGAATTTACAGTGCAGAAGGAGGCCATTAGGCCCATCGGGTCTGCACCGGCTCTTGGAAAGAGCACCCTACCCAAGGTCAACATCTCTCCGCACAAGTCTCCAGACAATCTAAATCCTGCTGTATCCTCCGACAGTCCTCATCGCTATTCGCAATTCCACCAACCTTTGTGTCATCTGCAAACTTACTAATCAGACCAGTTACATTTTCCTCCAAATCATTTATATATACTACAAAGAGCAAAGGTCCCAGCACTGATCCCTGTGGAACACCACTGGTCACAGCCCTCCAATGAGAATAGCATCCCTCCATTGCTACTCTCTGCCTTCTATGGCCTAGCCAGTTCTGTATCCACCTTGCCAGCTCACCCCTGATCCCGTGTGACTTCACCTTTTGTACTAGTCTACCATGAGGGACCTTGTCAAAGGCCTTACTGAAGTCCATATAGACAACATCCACTGCCCTACCTGCATCAATCATCTTAGTGATCTCCTCGAAAAATTCTATCAAGTTAGTGAGACACGACCTCCCCTTCACAAAACCGTGCTGCCTCTCACTAATACGTCCATTTGCTTCCAAATGGGAGTAGATCCTCCCATGACAAGATGATACAGTCTACAGCTGGGCCTTCTCGGCCGGAGGTTGTTCTCTAAGTCCATCACTGGCAGACGCTGGCTGAGCACAAGAAAATAATACTAGCACTTCTAAAGCAGGCACTAAGGGCATGCAACAGAGTATTATTTACAATATGGCATGCTTTAATTTATAAATTGGGACTGGAATGTTTATTTTGCAGAGGCAGCTTCTTCTTTTTCTTTATGGTTAAGTGGATGTTGTGATCTTAAGTGACTGCATGTGAAACCGTTGGGGATTGGCTTTGCTGTTACTAGTGTCACAATTGGATTAGTTCTTGGTGGGCAGACCATGAAGAAAGCGACTATCAAGGTGCCTCCTCCCTTCCTCTTCCTCAATTGCCTGCTGTACAGCTGATTGCAAAGGCTGGCACCTCATAATGGCGAGGTTGTGCAGCACACAGCAGACCACCATGAATCTTGTTACCCACTCTGTTGAGTACTACAGGACTTCTCCAGGACTGTCCAGGAAGTAGACAAATCACCTGTGGTCTGCTCCATCATAATTCAGGTGGAAGTATGACCTCTTGTATGCATGCTATACATGTGTGTAAGTTGCGTACAAAAATCATCAACAATGTCATCAGCATACAGTCCGCGTCACCAATTAGACATTCTTTGTTTGCCATGGTAACTCAAAGGCACTGGCACAGCTATCTACTGCGGGAATGAAAGCATCACGACTTCTGCAAGGATATCAGACACTGACCTGCATGGTACACTGCCTCTGATCACACATTAGCTGGATGGTGAAGTAAGAATTGTTTTTGATTCCGATATAGAATAAAGATTACACGTAGTGCCCACAAAACAATCTGTGCACGGTCAATGGTACCTTGCACCCTGTGATCTTGGTGAAGCTGTGTGCTTGCTCTCTCCATTACATTTGTCTCCACCAAGAGGGAACAAAATGTAGTTAGCTCTCCACAGATTCTCATGGACATCCCTTACGCAAACCTGGGTGAGAACATTGAGATGTTGCAAATATTATCTGCTCTAGCTTGCAAGGAGCCAGCCCCATAAAAGATCTTGGAAAATGACACCTTTACACCCACTAATAATGCAGTACTTGAACTCTTCTGTGGTTGTAATTGCAGCTGCTACAGATTTCAGTGAGGACATCGTTACTGAAGTATTGATGTCTCAAACATTGTTCCTCTCTGAGTTTCAAGGAGAACTTCTTGAAAACCTTTGGTGAACCCTATACTAATATTTTTATCAGCCTCATCCTCCTCATTCTTCCAATAGCTTGGCTGCTCTGTTCATTTACCAAGTGGTGATATATTCCAAAGGGAATGGTTACTAGGGCATCCATAGTTCGTCCAGCAGTCTTCAAGTCAGCAGCAAATCCTTCAGCACCCACATCACTCTCCATAGACTTTTGCGACTTGAAATAACCATAGAAAACTCCAAGCCCTTGCGAAGTCCTAGCAGGAGCACTAAGAAAACAACCAGAAACCAATACCTGAGTAGTTGATGATCACTTTAGGTATGCTGGTAGGATGTCCTTCCTGCTGCTAAACACGGGTTCAACTGTACAAAGTTGAGAAGATGATAACTGGAGCATTAAGCTCCAAAATTATACCACTGGCATCAAAGAACATTGTTTGTTGACACATGATCTCCTTGGACTGCATACTGCTAGCAGGTGTTCACTGCACGTATATTAACATGTGCCATCCAGTGCAAATCATCCCACAGGTGTGCACACATGCCACAAATGCCATTTAAAGTTCTTAGGGTTCACATAATACCTAAAATGCTGGGACTGTTGAACCCAATTTCTCACTCGGTCATTCTGATAGACTTTTACCTAGAACTATCATGTGCAGTGTACTGCAGATTACTTTAATCTGACAGCACTAAGTACAGTAAGAAGTCTTACAACACCAGGTTAAAGTCCAACAGGTTTGTTTCGATATCACTAGCTTTCGGAGTGCTGCTCCTTCCTCAGGTGAATGAAGAGGTATGTTCCAGAAACATATAAACATGCCTCTTCATTCACCTGAGGAAGGAGCAGCGCTCCGAAAGCTAGCGATATCGAAACAAATCTGTTGGACTTTAACCTGGTGTTGAAAGACTTCTTACTGTGCTCACCCCAGTCCAACTCCAGCATCTCCACATCATCACTAAGTACATAAGTGATTCAATTTTGAAGAGAATATGAAAATTTTTCATGAAGTATCAAATGGTATTGATTGATTTTCATTGCATGATCAAAGTACTCACATTGCAGAGATGCCTCCATTGTTTTTTAGTATTCTGACTGAACGTCTGTTTACACATACCCGTCTCTGAAGAAAAATAATTTGCCATTATGCAGTGCTTTTTACATCCTCAGATATCCTATCACGACGATATGTTATGGCATTGTGGAATGTTAATTGTTAATTTCATCAGTTGGTGTAATGCCTTAGGACTCAGTCCGTGGCCGCCACAGTCGGGGGCAGGTCGATCGGAGGGCAGGGACTAGTGACTATATGTGCGGGCAGTCCGGGGCGGGCGAGCGGCCGATCATGGCACTATTTTGGCGGTCGAGGTCCACGGGCTGAGTCTGCCATGGGCACGGTGCAGCCGCTGGAGGCCGCCGCTGTGTGCATGCGCAACCTCTGACCCGGACGTGCGGGGGCTGTATCAACAGCTGGAGCTGTGAGCTCCACGACAGCTGCCTGCTAGCCCCCTTCAAGGCTGTGAATCTGTAGCCTTTTGACGCCAGTTTTTCTGGTATTAAAGACCACAGTTTTCACAACGGCATGGGGACATAGTTCCAAAAACGGAGAATCCAGCCCCATATTTAGTGGCGGGATGGCACGTAGACGTATTGAAAAGGTGTCCAACATCACTGACCTGCTATTGAATTGAGAAGATGGACCATCTGAAAATGAAGTTAGATCTCTTGGAACACTGAGACCAGATGATGGACCTCCTGAGAATGAAAATGGACCTGCAGAACATTCCAAGGCTGGAAGATGGACCTCCTCCAGATCACCTATCTGCAGATGCACCCCCGACCCACTGCTGTGGCATTCCAGGGTCGCTGGCAATGTCCATCCTGAACTCCAGAGGCAGCCCCAAGCATTGTTCAGATGTATCCCAACATCTGCACACCACTTGTTCTGAATGCCTTTCAAGCCGACATCACAGAGAATCTGGCATGGGAGGGGGGGGTTCATCTGCATCCAATTAATGGGATACAAATTAGGTTAATGCCGGTGTCTGGCGGGTTTTCTGACCCACCGTAGGGGCACCAGTGTAAGATCCCGCTGTAAATTCACGCAGGCGTGGAACTATTTTTGAGCCTCCCACTATGTTCTCCCCCCATGCCTGCCGTTAAACCCACCGGCAGGGGTTTGGGAGAATTCCACCTACTTTGATTTAAAATGGTTTCAGAAGTCACCTTACCTAAAACTGGCCACACCTCTAGCAACCTGTGAAAGTGATTTACCAGGAGTCATGTATGGCAGGTCCCCGATCGACATGACATCTGCCATTGTCTGCACTCTGCTAAAGATAGGAACAATAGGCCAGCAGGCTACTTGATTCCAGAAACTGTCAGGAACAAAGAACTAACAAAACCCATTATGCAAGGAGAATGCTCAGGGCCCTCTATCTATCACAATGGCATCTTGGTAGTTTTGACAAAGATATATCGACGCTCCTTCGTTAATATGGATTGCCCTCCATTTTGTTTCAATCGCTGTCATATGATTGGAACCCCACCTGCGAAAAGCTACTAGAAGCTTTTCAGTTGGTTACAGAAGAAAAAAAAGTCCGCAGAATGCATCAGTAACAGCAAGAAGACAACTGCAGAATGTAACATCATCTCTCTCCCTGCTATTCTCAAGTTCACAACCCAATCTCTGTTACATTTTGGAATACAACAGAGATAGAGAATTTTAATCAAAAGGAATTCAACTGTCATTGCATCCACTTTGAAAAATGACAGATTACATGTTAAAAAGAGACTGTCTCCAGAAAAAGAACCAGCTTATATTGGTCGCAACAACCTGGAATTTCAAGACTACCAAAGGAATGTCAGAACGTATATTCCTTTACTTTCTTTCAGACTTAACTCTTACCAATTCTACCTCCTCAACCTGCTGATTTGTTCTCGTTTGCATGCTACTGTGTGCTGTGGGATTTGGGAAATATTTTTACCTTTTTATTTTTATAATAATAATCTTTATTAGTGTCACAAGTAGGCTTACTTCAATTAAGTCACTGTGAAAATCCCCTAGTAGTCACACTCCGGTGCCTGCTCGGGTACACTGAGGGAGAATTCAGAATGTCCAATTCACCTAACAAGCACGTCTTTCGGGACTTGTGGGAGGAAACTGGAGCACTCGGAGGAAACCCACGTAGGCATGGGGAGAACATGCAGACTCGATCTTATAGTCATGAGCTCCACAGATTCCCCCAGCTGTCTAGAGTTATTCAGATTTCAATTTTGAGGGTATGACCTGCTGCTTCACTATGTGATTGTGCCACGAATCAGAAATATCAAGAAAAAGGGGAAATGCTATTTTATTTTAATGTATTAATACTGCTACTGGGCCAAGGCTGACACTTGATGAACTTAACAATAATAATTCTTGATATAAAGAGCAAAGCTTCAAAAAAATGGAATAATGGTTCCTCCAATCATCTATGCTCTATGACATCAGATAAAAGCTTAAATATTTCGGTGAACTTTGGCTTGTGCATGATTTTAAAAAGAGCCATGAAGCTCACTTCAAAAGCACTGAATTTCTTAACTTCAGTACTTACCCTTTACCTTTCCTTTTGCTCAATATTAACTTTGAATTTTTATGTACCTAATATTATTTATTATTTGCATCCATAGATCATAGAATTTACATATCATAGAATTTACAGTGCAGAAGGAGGCCATTTGGCCCATCGAGTCTGCACCAGCTCTTGGAAAGAGCACCCTACCCAAGGTCAACACCTCCACCCTATCCCCATAACCCAGTAACCCCACCCAACACTAAGGGTAATTTTGAACACTAAGGGCAATTTATCATGGCCAATCCACCTAACCTGCACATCTTTAGACTGTGGGAGGAAACCGGAGCACCCGGAGGAAACCCACGCACACACGGGGAGGATGTGCAGACTCCGCACAGACAGTGACCCAAGCCGGAATTGAACCTGGGACCCTGGAGCTGTGAAGCAATTGTGCTATCCACAATGCTACCGTGCTGCCCATTAAAATCCAAGTCAAAATAGATATATCTTGTGCATGGAGCAAATCTAAGTGGAGAGTTTCCTTCGCTGTTTGTAACTGCACATTTGAAGCAAATGTCGGGAATCTGATAGTTTAAAGAAAAAAGACTTGTTATTTGAGGATGCCTTTCACATTCACCAGATGCCCCAAGGCACTTTACAAGCAATTAAGTACTTCTGAAGTATCATCACTGTTGCAATGTAGGCAGCCAATTTGCACATAACAAACGTCAACGTGATCATCTGTTTATTGCGATGTTGATTGAGGATAAATATTGGCCAGTACAGTGGGGATTACTCCCTGCTCTTTTTCAAAATACTCCACCATGGGATCTTAATACATCCACCATGGGAGGTCAGAGTGGGCATTGGTTTGGTGTTTTGAGTGAAAGTCATCACCATTCACCAAACCACCAGAAAGCTTTACTATCCAACTAAAAATGTTGTGGTTCATTACTGGGTCAGCGATGTTCATTAAGGTGCATTTTGCTATGTTGTTGCTTCGAGCACGCAAGTCATGAGAAGAAATCTCGATGCACAATATGACCTTGAATTATTGACTTGCTGCAATTGGCAATTTGTGTACCATAAACAGAGTGTACAAATAATCCCACTGTACGCTCAATGCAGAATCTATCGCCTTACTGATAAAAATAGATATTTCTCCCACATCTTTAACTTGTGCCAAATCGAAACAGCAAATGTAGAAAAAGTTGCTAATTGGCAATATTTAATATTCATCATGTTCTTGTGATTTTGGTAACATCTGTTTCTAGTCTGTATTCAACTGTCTTCAGCATATGACTTAACTAAACACATTAGGGAAGATTTTAACACTGCCCAGCTGGTGGAAATTGGGCAGGTAGGCGGTTAAAATGGCCACTGTGGCCAATACTAACCAATTCCCAATGCCTATTGTACGGGTGAGGGGGCCACCTACTGGAAGTTTCCCCTTTACTGATCAGGCTCTGTTGACATCTCTGGCCCTTTACCCTTGAATTCAATAAAAATTGGCCAATGTTTGATGAGTTCAGAAGCGAGACATCTGAGTTGTATAATGGACGTATAATATGAGCAAAAGTTATGTTTTGACAGATACATTTGATATTCTCAGGAGAGAAACATTGAGTGAACAAAACAAGAGTTTTACGCAGAGTGTAATTTTGGCAAAAAGCTCTCATAGATCATAGAATTTACAGTGCAGAAGGAGGCCATTCGGCCCATCGAGTCTGCACCGGCTCTTGGAAAGAGCACCCTACCCAAGGTCCACACCTCCACCCTATCCCGATAACCCAGTAACCCCACCCAACACCAAGGGCAATTTTGGACACTAAGGGCAATTTATCATGGCCAGTCCACCTAATCTGCACATCTTTGGACTGTGGGAGGAAACCGGAGCACCCGGAGGAAACCCACGCACACACAGGGAGGATGTGCAGACTCCGCACAGACAGTGACTCAAGCCGGAATCGAACCTGGGACCCTGGAGCTGTGAAGCAATTGTGCTATCCACAATGCTACCGTGCTGCCCTCATTTTGGAAGATAATGGCAATAACAAATGGTCAGAAATTAATTCAATGAAGATAATCCTACATTTAGGTGTTACTAATGTAGAAATTGTAAACTGGCTAGCAATGTGCAAATTAGTTCATTATCTGAAAGCTGCTGAAAGATGTTTACAGACAAAACAAACTGCACAATTACATTTCTTTTGTGAGTAAATATGCCAACGTGGAATCTGTAACTCTAGCGACCAGGGGTGGTTACACTACAATTGATTTCAGTGACTGTTCAGTACAAAAACTGATTTCCAATATGTCTCGGCTTTTCTGGGACCAATCTGAAGGTCCTGTGAACTGAGATCCTGTGAACTGAGTTTTATATTGTGCAATCACTTGAATCTCATTGTAAAATGCTACTGAAATATTAGTGAAGAATATTAAGTGGAGCCATCAGAAGCGTCACACTGGTTCGTACTGTGGGCACTCCACATCACTCCTGCAATTGTGCAGGATGATGTAACGGCAGAGGATGTGCACGTAAAGGAAAGCCCCATTTTGAAACAAGACTAAAAAGGATTGACTCAAAACTGCCATGCGGGTTCTTGAAACAAAGCATGTATTTGGGAACCGGCTTTCAGATCCTCCTCACATCTATGTCAAGATATGCAGAAGGGAAATCCATCCTGAATTATTAATAAGCTGACTGAGGTAATATTTAGTGGGCAGTGCTGCACTTTACATTTTACACCAGTGACAAATAAACATTGACCAAGTTCACTTTGTTCATACACACACTATAGTTGTGCTTGTCCTTTTGCAGAAGGGATATTATTGTACCAACCATGGAGGTGTTGATTTATGGATGTCAAGATTTATTTTAAATGCATATTCAGCAATAAAAGTTGCATTTTGTCTAGCACTTTTAGGGAGTTAAACATTGTAAGGCACTTCACAGGGGCATTATCAAACAAAATTGGTCACAGAGACACGAGGCAGTATTACAACAGATGACCAAACGCTTGATCAAAGTGGTAGATTTTAAAGTGCACCTTAAAGGATGAGGGAAAGGTGGAGAGCCAAGAGATTTAAGAACAACATTTCAGAGCACAGGGCCGAAGCAACTGAAGGCATGACCACCAATGGTGGTGTAATTAATATCTGGGATGTGCAAGAGGCTAGAACTGGAGGATTGGAGAGATCTTGGAGGGTTGTCGGGCAAGTGGAGGTTACAGAGATAGGGAGCTACAAAGCCACAAAGAAATTTGAAACGGGTGATAATTTTAACATTGATGCAGTGCCAGTTTGGGATATAATGTAGGCCAGCGAGCTTTGTATTTGCTGAAGTCTATGGAGTGTGGAAGATGGAAGGATGGCTAGGAGAACATTGAAATGAGAGGTAACAGAAGCATGGATGTCGATATTCATCTACTGTTCAATTATTGAGTAATCTAATAGATGAAGAAATGGCATAACCTCCAGATTAATTCCTAACACTCATCGCCAAACCCTGATACAAACCATTTGATAAATATCAAGAGCAATGTTATTTTAGCCAAGTAAAGGATATGGAAGGACATTTTAAACCTATTATAAAGTGTTTTTTTAATCCATAAATAGTTTAAAATAAAACGATATACTCTCAGAAAAAAATCTTTTGATACAAAGCACAAAGAACAGCACAGCACAGGAACGGGTCCTTCGGCCTTCCAAGACGCCGCCGATCACATGTCCTATCTAAACCAATCACCTGTGTCCTTCTATACCCTGTCTGTTCATGGGCCAATCTAGATAAGTCTTAAAGGTCACTAACATATCTGCCTCAACTGCCTCACTTGGCAGTGCATTCCAGGCCACCACCACTGTGTGTGTAAAAAATCTTCCCCACACATCTCCACTGAACCTATCCCCCCCTCACCTTGAACTTGTGCCCCCTCGTAATTGTCATTTCCGTCCTGGGAAAAAGCCTCAAACTTTTCACCCTATCTATACCCCTCGTAGTTTTATAAACTTCCATCAGGTGCCCCTCAGCCTCCGTCTTTCGCGGGAGAACAATCCCAGTTTATTTAATCTCTCTTCATAGCCGATACCCTTCATACCAGCAACATCCTGGTTAACCTTTTCTGCACTCTCTCCAATGCCTTCTGGTAGTATGGTGACTAGAATTGGACACAGTATTCCAAATGTGGCCTAACCAATGTTCTGTTTAACTAACATAATTTGTGAACTTTTATACTTGATGCCCTTTCCGATGAAGGCAAGCATGCCATATGCTTTCTTTACCACCATTTCCACCTGTGCTGCCACTTTTAAGGATCTGTGGAACTCCATGCCCAGATGTCTCTATGTGTCTATACTCCTAATGGTTCTGCCATTTATTTTATAGCTCCCACCTGAATTGGATCTATCAAAATGCATCACCTCGCATTTGCCCGGGTTAAATTCCATCTGCCATTTCTCCGCCCAATTTTGCAGCCTATCCATATCCTGCTGTATTCTCTGACAATCTTCATCACTATCCGCAACTCCAGCAATCTTAGTATCATCTGCAAATGTGCTTATCAGACCAGCTACGTTTTCTTTCAAGTCATTTATTTATATTACAAACAAAAAAGGTCCCAGTACTGATCCCTGCGGAACAGGGATGAATTTATAGAGAATACCAATACATATGGGTAATGCTCGATAATAGACTTGGAGACATTGGAATAATATTGAAAATGCTGCATGAATTCAGCAGTACTAACGGGCTTTTAGCTATTCTATAGCACAGAAACATGTACCCCATTCACTATTATAACATTTAAAGCAATAGTTTAAATTCTGCTTCCAATCTGTCCACTTTCCTTTCCTGTTACTTGGAGGGCAGTTTGTTGAACTCAAACCTGGGTCCTCCGCACCGTAAGGCAGCAGTGGTAGCCAGTGTGCCACCGTGCTGCCCTATAGTCATGTTGGTCTTGATCTATGCTATGGCAATTAAATTTGTTGCTGGTTCTACTTTATTTGCCAAAATACTCCGAGTACATTGTCACATGCACTTAAAAAGAAAATCAACGTGTTGGTTTTTGTGGCAAAGTGAGCTTGATTGTACCTGCGAGTTCCCTTTTGATGTTCGGCAGATTCGCGGGACAGGAGTTGCTGATGGTAATGGCAGGAGCTGCCATTCCTGGATTGCTGTAGACATCTAACATATTGCCAGGTACCGGTAACTGAAATATTAAAAACATGAGTTAGGAATTCTTCAGTCAAATTAGATGAAAATCAGTGGAAAAACAAATATGTGTATCTGATTTCTGAGTGCTGCTTTAGATTAGTGACCTGTTGTAATCTGTTTTATAATGTATTTTACATTTCTACCTGCGTACTTCTGACACTATGGCAAAGCCAAATTCTATCCAATTGTGCATTTCCACAATGCTCCAAACAACCAGAATTCTATTTTACAAAGACTACTAATCTACAAGTCTAACTGACGAGTGGAAAAACCTATGGGTAAAGTCCTTCAGGTTATATCTGAATTTAAAAAAGCAAATATAGAAAGACTACTATTAAAAGCATTAATTTGATTCAGAGCAATTTTCAATGAATAAAAGTAACGAATGAACAAACATTATATGTTGGCTGAGGTAGCGTGAACTTCTAGTTTTGACTAGGTAACCTTTGGATACAAGGAAACGAATAATGATGGTTATGTTCTGATACCAGTGATAATATTTGTTCTTTTGAGCAACAATGTGATATAAAGGAAATCCTGAAGGGAGTTGGTGATTTAAACCGTAGATTTGAACACAGCATGCACGACGAGCGGAGTTATAAGAAGGCAATGGCAACCATACCAAATAATTAATATTTAATTAAACCCAAATCCTAAATCTATATCCAATTTATAACATATGCTGCATGTTTAATTGCTTAAATTTTCAGCAGTTATTTTGCCTTAAACATTTTGCATTAATACAACATTTTCTGGAAACTATGTGAACTTGAAAATCTGTTTGTGATCAATGTCTGCATTGGAGGCACTCTGAGTAGATTCCAATTTCATTTTCCATGTCTATAAACAATTGTGGCAGCCAAGATGGATTGGGCACCAACAGCCTAAGTGTCTCAGGCTGTTCTGCTCTTCCCACATCAGCAGCCAGTTTGTCAGCATGTACTGCTTCATGCTTTTTGGCTGATAGTTATGCCCTCCTCACATTATAAAGGGTTGCTTTTAACAGATACGCAAACCTCAAAGATGGCCTTGATTAAACGAACAATGTGTAATAACAAGCTGGGCTTTCTAAGTGTATGCGGTTTTGTTAATTACAAATCTTAGCTATTTCAAATAACTGTGTAATAACTATATCGACAAACCTTGCACAGCATACAAAAAAACAAACTTGTATTTGCACAGTGCCTTCACATATCTCTTCAAAATGTTCAAGAACATTTCAAATACAAGGAATTATTGTAAAGTCCAGTCAGTGCTATGATGCAGGTGTTAGCAGTAGTCATTTTGCAAACAGTAATGTCCCACACACAGTATTAAAGATAAACAGATAATTTAATCTTTGATATAAGTTCATTAAAGCCATTGTAATTTTTAAACTGTTAACCTTTACTGCTTTTGAAAGTAACCAACTGGATAGGCTCTGTCTAGTGTCGCAGTAATGGAGTATGTTTCTTCACAATATTACATGGATTACATATACATTAGGAATTTATAGTGAGCTGGCAGACAAACCCAAACAACTGGCCGAATCTTAACTTAATGCATTCTACACAAGAAACTGTGGTTGCGCCCAGAGCAAATCCTGCTATGTCAGGAAAATACTGGGTGAGCCCTGAAACGGGATTTGCTTGAGTACAAACAGTTAACGGTGTTCCTGGACCTTCCCAGCTTCATTTAAATACATATGGGGCTGGTTTAGCACAGTGGGCTTATCAGCTGGCTTGTAATGCAGAACAATGCCAGCAGCGCGGGTTCAATTCCCGTACCGGCCTCCCCGAACAGGCACCGGAATGTGGCGACTAGGGGCTTTTCACAGTAACTTCATTAAAGCCTACTTGTGACAATAAGCGATTATTATTATATTATAGGATCGGTTTTAAGCCAGATACTCCCGACTCCTGCAATTCTCCCACTCGCCGACGCAGCATGAAGCTCGCGTCAATCACTACTGACCTCCGCAAATGGAGACCAGTGAAAAGGGAGCGTCTGTAGCGTTATTAAAAATGGCACCCTCTAAAAAAATTTGTTCTGAGTGTCGCAGACTGTGCCAGCATTTATTGTCCATCCCTAATTGCCCTCGAGGGGGAAGTTAAGAGTCAACCACATTGCTATAGGTGTCACATGTAGGCCAGACCAGGTAAGGATGGCAGATTTCCTTCGCTAAAGGACATTAGTGAACCAGATGGGTTTTTACAATGGATTTATGGTCATCATTAGACTTTTAATTCCAGATTTTTACTGAATTCAAATTTCACCATCCTCAGTGGTGGGATTTGAAGCTGGACCTCCAGAGCATTACTTTGGGTCTGTGGTTTACTAGTCCAGCGACACTACCACTGCGCCACTGCCTCCCCGTACTATGCCAGTGGCTGTCCTGACCTCGGAGGAGCCAGACATGCCTGCGTATTTAGGCCCCGCCCTCTCAATGCCGGTAGAAGTCACACCCCCTCAAACAAAATGACTAAGTGTGAGAGGTTCGTGAGGATTCCCACCGATTTCCACGCCCAAAATGATGTGATTTTTTTGTGTGAAGTGCATCCTGTGTTTTAAAAAAAAAGTTATGGTAGCTCCACAACTTTCTTTGTCCAGACTGACCCACCTTGATTCCACTCACCCTGAAGGGAAGAGTTAGGGAAAAAAGGAACTACATGGAAAAAGTTATGGAAAGGATAAGAGGAAAGAAATCAGAATCAAAATTGATAGAGGTATAAAATTACCGTATTAGCCATTGGAATTCCTGGGTCCATCAAGCCAAGGATTTCATCATTATAACTTGACTCCAAGCTAATAATGTCATCAATGACATCGTCCATCTGTAATAACCAGCAGGGGAAAAAGCTTAAGAAACAATCAGAAGCAAAACGCCTCAGATCACATCTGCCTAGATATAGTGATTTTTAATTTTAAAATCCTTTGAACTATTCATAGTAATATAAGTTTTCAAGCTGATTCATTTTTAGCTTCGGGAGAAATATGTGAGATCACACTAAGCCTCCTTCTCTCATCTTAGAACTTGTTAAAATTATCACCATCACAGCCCTCTGTTACATCAGTGTTCTTTTCATGAACAGAAGATTATAAATCTAATTTTAATATTGGTTATCAGTCATCGGAGCATGCAAAATCATTATTGTTCACCATTCCCTTTAAAACGCTTGTGTTCATCATCATCACAGTTTTGTGCCAGCAGAAATGAGTTTCAAATACTACGGAACAGATTTTCATTTTTGTCAGCAGATAGGCTGGCTTTTATAGAACGTGACCCATTTTCATTACATTGATTTGAAATGGCAGAAAATTAAATTCTAGGTCTGAGCTGGATTCAAATTCAACCTAACAGGGTGGCAAGGTGACGCAGTGGTCAGGACCTGACAGGGACCCGGGTTCAATTCCGGCCTTGAGTAACTGTGTGGAGTTTTCACTTTCGCCCTATGTCTGAATGGGTTTCTTCTGGGTGCTCCGGTTTTCTCCACAGTCCAAAGATGTGCAGGTTAGGTGGGTTACTGGGTTACAGGGATAGGGTGGGGGAGTGTGCCTAGATAGGGTGTCCTTTCAGAGGGTTGGTGCAGACTCAATGGGCCGAATGGCCTCCTTCTGGACTGTAGCAATTCTATGGCAATTGCATGTCTCAAAGGTGAAAGTCAGGTTTTGGCGGTGGTTTTCAAACCAGAACAAGAAGCTGTAGCCATCTGGGATGGCCATGTCCCGATTACAAAATGGACACCCGCAAAGAATGCAGGGAAAATTGGACAATGCTAAGAAACAAGCAGGTGCAAGCTCTGTCTGTTGATTAGAACATTAAACTCTCAGACAGGACAGAACCTACCAAACGATCTACATACTAATGAGCCATCTCCGGGGACAAAAGGGAAACATTTAGATACACAATGTTAGGACAGACTCCCCGGTGCCAGAAGAAGCTAAGACAAAGCAGACTGACAGTCACCAGGACACGCCCAGCGATCAGGGAACCACCCCTCTATTGGAGGAAAATCGATACAACGGATTGAGAAAGACCCAATTAGTTGAGGCCAAGTTCAAGGTCTGCCCAAAAGCGCGCGAAGCCCTTTTCAGTATAAAAGGTATTCCCCAAGGGAGAATCTTCCTCCTTTGGCTTTGGCTCTCACCAAAGAGAGAGACCTGCCGAGCAGCTGCATCAGACCAAGTAAGTCCCAAGTCAACGCACGCTACGAGATAGACGCTCCTAGTTGCTAACCTGTAAACAGCTCAACCCAGCAGCCTCAGAACCGAGCAACGGCCATTGTTCCTCTGACTGAGTGGGCGCCCAAAGCTAAGTATAGGCTTTCGTAATAGTGGTAGTTTAGTTTGTAGAGTTTATGCATGAGTATATTTGACTGTGTGTAAATAAATGAGCATTGCTTTTGAACTTACTAACTGGTGTATCGAGTCATTGACCAGTATTCGGTTCTGAACCTTGTGGCGGTGTCGAAAGATACCTGGCGACTCTTGAGCAAACGTGATTAAACAGAGCCAAAGTAAGAGCCAACCAAAAGTTAGCAACAAAGCCTAAAGTGTAAAGATGTTCCGTGCAAAGAAGCAGTTGGGCCTAAAATGTGTTGTACCATCTGATCCCCATATTATATAACAAATTGCAATACAGCACAAGTTGCTTCACAGAGGGTTAAGGGAAATTGGTGTCAAGCAAAAGGAGAGATTCAGAAGGTGGCCAAATTTTCATGAACGAGGTGGATTTTGATCATGATTTTAAATAAGGAAAAGGGGGTGGTCGGGTAGAAGGGGAAATTCTAGAGAGTGGGACATATCAAGGAATGGGTGAAGGAGAAGGCATGACATCAGAGAGGAACAGACAATGAACAGAGTTTGTAGGGGATTACAGGGACAGCAAGGGATAAGGCCACAGAGAGATAAAAAAACAAGTATAATAATTTTATCTTTAACTTCTACTTTTCATAAACTTGGGGATCATGTCCTTACTCACATCAAGTCCTGTTCACGCATAACCTTCATGTCCTTCATTAAATGTTTTTAAGATAAAGATAGATAGTTTTTTGAAGAATAAAGGGATTAAGGGTTATGGTGTTCGGGCCGGAAAGTGGAGCTGAGTCCACAAAAGATCAGCCATGATCTCATTGAATGGTGGAGCAGGCTCGAGGGGCCAGATGGCCTACTCCTGCTCTTAGTTCTTATAATGCTTGTTCATGCTAACCTACTTGCTTTGCCGGATAAGTGACGCCTCATTTTCAAAATTCTCATCCTTGTTTTCAAATTCCTCCATGGCCTTACCAACCCAATCGCTGTAATTTCCTACAGTCCAACAACCTCTAGATAGCTTTACTCCTCTAATTCTGGCATCTTCAAAACTCCTATTTTAATCACACCACCATTAATAGTTGTGCCTTCAGATGCCTAGTCCCTTAGCTCTGGCATTTCCTACCTGAACATCCTTACCTCTCTCCCTTTCTTCCTTTAAGATGCTCCTTAAAAACAATCTCTTTGACTATGCTTTTGGCTATATGTTTGAATATTGTCTAATGCGGCTCAGAGTCAAGTTTTACTCTCATGTGCTCTTGTTAAATGACTTGGGAAGCTTTATTACATTAAAAGTACCAGAAAGTTGTTGTTGTTTGTGAGTCAATGTAACCTGAGCCTTTCAGGGAATCTAAATGCGGAGTTGTCCTGATTCTCCCATCCATATCCTGCATCCTGTCCAGTCATGAGTGCTCCATGTCCCATTGCTTCCAACTCAATGAGACGCATCTGATCAACGGGCAGCTGTGTATCACCACACAACTGAAAAGGCACAGTACCAGAGTCTCACCACAATACTCAACGCAAACACAGATTTTCCCCACTCTTTTATGTTTTCAAAACAAATAACTGAACATATTCTCAATATCATGATCTCCCCAAATTTCATGCACTCCCAACAGCCGAGCTGATGACAGATAATATGAATTGTGCTGATAGGTTAGCCCCCGATATTGAAATGTGTCCTGATCATGAAAAAGAATCAAGCTTTTTGATGACATTATCAGGTAGGGGTCATGGACGCCCCATCCGCAGTCCATCAATATACGTTGCCAAACCAATGTTAGTCGGAATTGAAATGGTCACCAGTTCAGATGAAAGATCATCAACCTCAAATTTATTTTAGCAACATATACCTTGTTATATGGAGTAGCAAACATTAAATAATTACTGATTTTAACATTTAATACAATGCAATACATTCAGCAGATTTCAGTGAAACATTAGCATCTGTAGGTAGCTTTTTATTACCATTTTCATTTCAGGCAACCAGACCTGCAAAAGAAAAGAAAAATATTAGATATTCCACAAAAACTCCCTAAATTGTATGCGCCTTGTGCATTAATGAGGTATATTTAGATTCTAACACAAAACCATTTAATTGATGTTTAACAATCCCCAGGTTGGACTTCCGGGTGCGGCGATGACCAGCTGAGTCGCACGTTTCGGCAGCTCCCTGTGAAACGGACTTTTGGGCTCTTGATAGGAGCCCCAACGGCAATTTTGACGGCTAAAAACACTGTGCGGTAAACCAGAAGGGAATCCCCCCTGGATACGGATGGAAAAAGGAGGAGAGAGTGGCCAGATTGCAGTGGATCCTTTAGAACAGCGGCAAGGAAGGCAAGCAAAAACCAAGATGGCGTCGGAAGGTGGCGGTTTAACATGGGGCCCTGAACAACAAGAGTTCTTGAAATGCTGTGTGGAAGAGATCAAAAAGGAAATGAAGAAAGAGCTGTTGGCCCCGATACTACAGGCGATCGAAGGGCTAAAGGAGGAACAAAAGACCCAGGAGCGGGAGCTTCGGGTCGTGAAGGCAAAGGCAGCCGAGAATGAGGACGATATACAGGGCCTGGTGGTGAAGACGGAGACGCAGGAGGCACATCAGAAACGATGTGTGGAAAGGTTGGAGGCACTGGAAAACAACGCAAGGAAGAACAACCTGAGGATTCTTGGTCTTCCTGAAGGTGTGGAGGGAGCGGACGTCGGGGCACATGTGAGCACGATGCTGCACTCGTTAATGGGAGCGGAGGCCCCGGCGGGTCCGTTGGAGGTGGAGGGAGCATACCGAGTGATGGCGCGAGGACCGAGAGCAGGAGAAATTCCCAGAGCCATAGTGGTGAGATTCCTCCGTTTTAAGGATAGAGAAATGGCCCTTAGATGGGCGAAGAAAACTCGGAGCAGTAAATGGGAGAACGCGGTGATCCGCGTTTATCAAGACTGGAGTGCGGAGGTGGCGAGAAGGAGGGCGAGCTTTAATCGGGCCAAGGCGGTGCTTCATAAAAAGAAGATAAAATTTGGAATGCTGCAACCGGCAAGACTGTGGGTCACATATCGAGGGAGGCACCACTACTTTGAGACGGCGGATGAAGCGTGGACTTTTATTGTGGAAGAAAAACTGGAATGAGCGGGTTATTAAAAAGAACGTTCGAACAAAGTGGTGGGGCGAATGTGGGGGGCAAAGAGGGGTTTTATGTACTAATCCTGCGATGTGGTAACTTTTCTCTCTCCCACAGGTGGTGATGGGGGGAGGAGGGGAGGTGGAGGAGATGGGCATTGGCCATTGGGGGCGGGGCCAAGGGAGAAGCGCGGGCTTGGTTCCCGCGCTATGATAATCATGGCGGGAATAGAGAAGCAGGAAGGAGGGGGCGTCGCCCGGTGCGAGCCGAGGTCACGGGGGGAAGCCGAGGTCAGCCAGAGTTTGCTGACTTCTGGGAGCAACATGGGGGGAGTAATTACGCTAGCGGGGGATCTAGCGGGGGGTGGGGGAGGGGTGGGAGGGGGGAATTACTGGGTTGCTGCTGCTGGGGAGAGGGGGGAGCTGGTATGGGAGAGGATGGGCGGGGGGGCACCGCCTGGGGGAGATACAGCTGCGTGGGAACCGGGTGAGGAGCTGGAAAAAGGTGATGGCTAATCGACAAGGGGGGGGGGGGGGGGGGGGGGGGGGGGGGAAGCCCCCCAACTCGGCTGATCACGTGGAACGTGAGAGGGCTGAACGGGCCGATAAAGAGGGCACGGGTACTCGCACACCTTAAGAAACTTAAGGCAGATGTGGTTATGTTACAGGAAGCGCACCTGAAACTGATAGACCAGGTTAGGCTGCGCAAAGGATGGGTGGGGCAGGTGTTCCATTCGGGGCTAGATGCGAAAAACAGGGGGGTGGCTATATTAGTGGGGAAGCGGGTAATGTTCGAGGCAAAGACTATAGTGGCGGATAACGGGGGCAGATACGTGATGGTGAGTGGCAAACTACAGGGGGAGACGGTGGTTTTGGTAAACGTATATGCCCCGAACTGGGATGATGCCAATTTTATGAGGTGGATGCTAGGACGCATTCCGGACCTAGAGATGGGAAAGCTGATAAAGGGGGGAGATTTTAATACGGTGTTGGAACCAGGGCTGGATAGGTCGAAGTCCAGGACTGGAAGGAGGCCGGCAGCAGCCAAGGTACTTAAAGATTTTATGGAGTAGATGGGAGGTGTAGACCCGTGGAGATTAAGGAGTTCTCGTTTTTCTCCTATGTCCATAAAGTCTACTCGCGAATAGACTTTTTTGTGCTGGGTAGGGCATTGATCCCGAAGGTGAGGGGAACGGAGTATACGGCTATAGCCATTTCGGATCACGCTCCACACTGGGTGGACTTGGAGATAGGGGAGGAAACAGGAGGGCGCCCACCCTGGAGAATGGACATGGGACTAATGGCAGATGAGGGGGTGTGTCTAAGGGTGAGGGGGTGCATTGAAAAGTACTTGGAACTCAATGATAATGGGGAGGTCCAGGTGGGAGTGGTCTGGGAGGCGTTGAAGGCGGTGGTTAGAGGGGAGCTGATATCAATAAGGGCACATAAAGGGAAGCAGGAGAGTAAGGAACGGGAGCGGTTGCTGCAAGAACTTTTGAGGGTGGACAGACAATATGCGGAAGCACCGGAGGAGGGACTGTACAGGGAAAGGCAAAGGCTACATGTAGAATTTGACTTGCTGACTACAGGCACTGCAGAGGCACAATGGAGGAAGGCACAGGGTGTACAGTACGAATATGGGGAGAAGGCGAGCAGGTTGCTGGCACACCAATTGAGGAAAAGGGGAGCAGCGAGGGAAATAGGGGGAGTGAGGGATGAGGAAGGAGAGATGGAGCGGGGAGCGGAGAGAGTGAATGGAGTGTTCAAGACATTTTATAAAAAATTATATGAAGCTCAACCCCCGGATGGGAGGGAGAGAATGATGGGCTTCTTGGATCGGCTGGAATTTCCCAAGGTGGAAGAGCAGGAAAGGGTGGGACTGGGAGCACAGATCGAGGTAGAAGAAGTGGTGAAAGGAATTAGGAGCATGCAGGCGGGAAAGGCCCCGGGACCGGATGGATTCCCAGTCGAATTCTATAGAAAATATGTGGACTTGCTCGCCCCGGTACTGACGAGGACCTTTAATGAGGCAAAGGAAAGGTGACAACTGCCCCCGACTATGTCTGAAGCAACGATATCGCTTCTCTTAAAGAAGGAAAGGACCCGCTACAATGCGGGTCCTATAGACCTATTTCCCTCCTAAATGTAGATGCCAAGGTCCTGGCCAAGGTAATGGCAATGAGAATAGAGGAATGTGTCCCGGGGGTGGTCCACGAGGACCAAACTGGGTTTGTGAAGGGGAGACAGCTGAACACGAATATACGGAGGTTGTTAGGGGTAAAGATGATGGCCCCACCAGAGGGAGAAACGGAGATAGTAGTGGCGATCGATGCCTAGAAAGCATTTGACAGAGTGGAGTGGGATTATTTGTGGGAGGTGTTGAGGAGATTTGGTTTTGGAGAGGGGTATGTTAGATGGGTGCAGCTGTTGTATAGGGCCCCAGTGGCGAGCGTGGTCACGAATGGACGGGGATCTGCATATTTTCGGCTCCACAGAGGGACAAGGCAGGGATGCCCTCTGTCCCCATTATTGTTTGCACTGGCGATTGAGCCCCTGGCGATAGCGTTGAGGGGTTCCAAGAAGTGGAGGGGAGTACTTAGGGGAGGAGAAGAGCACCGGGTATCTTTGTATGCGGACGATTTGCTACTATACGTGGCGGACCCGGCGGAGGGGATGCCAGAAATAATGCGGATACTTGGGGAGTTTGGGGATTTTTCAGGGTATAAATTGAACATGGGGAAAAGTGAGTTGTTTGTGGTGCATCCAGGGGAGCAGAGTAGAGAAATAAAGGACCTACCGTTGAGGAAGGTAACAAGGGACTTTCGTTACCTGGGGATCCAGATAGCTAAGAATTGGGGCACATTGCATAGGTTAAATTTAACGCGGTTGGTGGAACAGATGGAGGAGGATTTCAAGAGATGGGATATGGTATCCCTGTCAATGGCAGGGAGGGTGCAGGCGGTTAAGATGGTGGTCCTCCCGAGATTCCTCTTTGTGTTTCAGTGCCTCCCGGTGGTGATCACGAAGGCTTTTTTTAAAAGGATTGAAAAGAGCATCATGGGTTTTGTGTGGGCCGGGAAGACCCCGAGAGTGAGGAAGGGATTCTTACAGCGTAGCAGGGATAGGGGGGGGCTGGCACTACCGAGCCTAAGTGAGTACTATTGGGCCGCTAATATTTCAATGGTGAGTAAGTGGATGGGAGAGGAGGAGGGAGCGGCGTGGAAGAGATTAGAGAGGGCGTCCTGTAGGGGGACTAGCCTACAGGCTATGGTGACAGCCCCATTGCCGTTCTCACCGAGGAACTACACCACAAGCCCGGTGGTGGTGGCTACACTGAAGATTTGGGGACAGTGGAGACGGCATAGGGGAAAGACTGGAGCCTTGGGGGGGTCCCCGATAAGAAACAACCATAGGTTTGCCCCGGGGGGAATGGATGGGGGATATGGAATGTGGCAAAGAGCAGGAATAACGCAACTGAAAGATCTGTTTGTGGATGGGAAGTTCGCGAGTCTGGGAGCGCTGACCGAGAAATATGGGTTGCCCCAAGGGAATGCATTCAGGTATATGCAACTGAGGGCTTTTGCGAGGCAACAGGTGAGGGAATTCCCGCAGCTCCCGACACAAGAGGTGCAGGACAGAGTGATCTCAAAGACATGAGTGGGGGATGGTAAGGTGTCAGATATATATAGGGAAATGAGGGACGAAGGGGAGACTATGGTAGATGAACTAAAAGGGAAATGGGAAGAAGAGCTGGGGGAGGAGATCGAGGAGGGGCTGTGGGCAGATGCCCTAAGCAGGGTAAACTCGTCGTCCTCGTGTGCCAGGCTAAGCCTGATTCAGTTTAAGGTATTACACAGGGCACATATGACTGGAGCACGGCTCAGTAAATTTTTTGGGGTGGAGGATAGGTGTGCGAGGTGCTCGAGAAGCCCAGCGAATCATACCCATATGTTTTGGTCATGCCCGGCACTACAGGGGTTTTGGATGGGGGTGACAAAGGTGCTTTCAAAAGTAGTAGGAGTCCGGGTCGAACCAAGCTGGGGGTTGGCTATATTTGGGGTTGCACAAGAGCCGGGAGTGCAGGAGGCGAGAGAGGCCGATGTTTTGGCTTTTGCGTCCCTAGTAGCCCGGCGCAGGATATTGCTAATGTGGAAAGAAGCCAAGCCCCCGGGGGTGGAGACCTGGATTAGTGACATGGCGGGGTTTATAAAGCTAGAGCGGATTAAGTTCGTCCTAAGGGGGTCGGCTCAAGGGTTCACCAGGCGGTGGCAACCGTTCGTCGAATATCTCGCAGAAAGATAGACGGAATGGGAAAAAGAAGGCAGCAGCAGCAGCCCAGGATCGGGGGGGGGGGGGGGGGGGGGGGGGGGGGGGGGGGGGGGGGGGGGAGGAGGAACCAGAAGGACTCTCAGGGTTGTTAATATATACTGTATAGTATGTATAGGTCGTTGCTACAGATAATTATATATTGGACTGTTAAATTATATTTTATTCATTTTTTGTTTATAAAATAGGTCATTGTTATTTGTGTTGTTATAATATTGTGTAAAGGATGCACAATGTACTGTGTTGGTTGACCAAAAATTTTCAATAAAATATTTAATTAAAAAAAAAAAATCCCCAGGTTAAGGTAGAGACAACCATCAAAAGACTCGGACATAGGAACAGAAAAGTGCATTCAATTATTTTTTTAAAATTAGATGACCAGCTGAGGACACTGAATACCGTACCCTACTTTCTAATATGTCAATTCATGAGGTGCTGTTAATTACAAGAGTGTGACATTTATACATGGAGGAAAAAAGACAAGAGTTCAGATACAAAATTTGTCTGCAAAATCAAAAGCAGAGAGGACCAAGGTCTGGAGTTTCCACTAGGTTGTGCTGTTCTCTCCAAAGCATTTCACCTGAAATTGGCCAATCCAGCACACTAAAGATTGAGGAATTTCAGGTGCAAATCACATCCAATAGCAATCAAGTTTCTGTCAGCTTTTGTGCTAGAAGTTGGTCCATCTTACAAAACCGGTCACACCCCAAATTGTCAGTGAGTTTCCACTAACTGCCCCTCTTTGCAGGACTTCAAAGAGGCTCTTAAAAGTCAGCTTACTTTTAGGTACAAGGAAGTTAATAGGCAAGTTTGAAAAGCATTTGAAGATTTTTTTTTAAATTTACCAAGAAACTGACTATTGGCCAATGTAACTAGAAGGTTCTGTCCAGTTTTTAAAAGTTATTTTCTGCTATTTTCAATCTAGATACTTACAGATGGTGGACTAGACACTGATTAAAATAATGCTTATTATTATGATGAACCCATTTTCAGCCGCAGTCATCAAAATGCACCAAGTTATCATTCAAATATTTATATTATCTATACATAATATATAAAGGAATATTATTTTACAGCAAAAATGTATATTTGATCTCACACTTGACCTGATTCTGCTGGTTCATAGCAGATTTGTATGTCCATCGTTATGCAAATAGTGGAAGTTAAATTTGAGGGAAAGAAATCCTTCACAAAGATGAAATCTGTGTATGGACCACTGATTGTCTATATGTGCATCTGAATAAGTTGTGTTACTACCTGCTAAAGTTGCTGCACTGTACAGCAATAACAAGTTGAAAATTAACAGTCCACTCAGCTATCATAAGTAGTGCAGGAGGAAATCTTCAGACACTAAATCATGTTTGTGCAGAAAAAAGTAGAGTGGTGATCCATTTAAAAAGGTCCTCACCACCATTTTTAATTTATTTATTCTCGTTCTTATCTTTGTTGGTTTGCAGCTGTTTCACAAAACAGTCCTTTTTGTTTGTTTGTTTTATATTTTGGGGCCCATGAGGTCATTTTTGAGTTTTAGCAAAGTTTTCTTTTATAAATTTAGGAGCAATTTAGCTTGGCCAATCCACCTACCCTGCATATCTCTGTGTTGTGGGGGCAAAACCCACGCAAACACGGGGAGAATGTGCAAACTCCACATGGACAGTGACCCAGAGCCGGGATCGAACCTGGGACCTCAATGCCGTAAGGCAGCAGTGCTATCCACTGTGCCACCGTGTTGCCAGAGTTTTAGCAAAGTTAGCAGTGGCTTCAATTCTATAGTCATTAAATTCCTATATTTGTGTTTTCATGTCACTCTCCTCTGCAAACGAAATGCTACACAAGTCCAGGCTTTAAAATAAAATATTTCAAAGATGACAGCACCAGCCTGTGCTAGAAAGCATTTTGTAATCAATATGTTAATGTTAAGACACAACAGCACCCAATGTATTGCGACAAAACATTTATTCTTAATTTTGAAGCCAGTCAGACGTGATATTGTATACTGATATTCTTCTTTTATAAGTTTTTAAACACTCAGTATATTTAGGTTAACAGAATGGATGTTGTATTTTTAATAATCTGGCTCCCTCCATCAGCAATTTTCACTCATTTCTCACTAGCATTACTGCTTGACATGACAGACTGTTGGTAGAAAGGTTGCATCATTTCCTGATGGAAATAGGCAGTACATTAATATATTTCATATTTAGATTTAAGTTGTGTAAAAAGTTAGGCCTCCAAAATATACCACTTTCATCTTGGAATAAGTAAAATCTTCACTGGCAAATGTTCTAGGTTTGCACCTATGATTTGAAAAATGCATATACTAAATCGCACAAGTCAACTTGGTCTACCCACATGCTACATACAGCATGCTACATTACTTAAAATGGGTTGGTCAGTTAGCTGTTAATTATGGAAGAGGGTGCAAAGAGTAATTATGTTATACTCTTACACTTCTTGAGGGTAGATTTTTTGACAGTGCAAATTATTGTAATGCTACACCCTCAGACAGCCAATTGTGCTAGTTCTGGTACATGAACAAACATAATATTAATAGCAAACATGTATGTAACACTGAGATTTGCAGTGCGGATAGCAGGCATAAGCATAGATGGGTTAGGAACACAATGTTTATAGGTGACTAAAATCCTGAGGGAGCTTCAATAATTACTTTTTGATAATTAACATAAAAGGTATTTTGTTTTTATACTGCATGCTGACTAATCTATTGGTTAGCAGTAGAATCATTACATTTACGATGCCATTATCTCTGAAATATAGAGACACATTGCGCCATATGAGACATTTTCACCTTTGTGCCTTCACAAGTGCACATTTGATTTTAACCTTTCACAACTTTCTCATCCTTGTAGTTCAGACACAAAATACTATTAATTAACATGAAAGTCACAACCATTTTATCAAACTGCAAAAAAAAGTACAAAAAGCTCAAAGTATCTGAACTATGCATAAGATTTTAAAACCTGAATTGAAAAAAAACACAGCTTCACGTTTAAGTTGATCATACTTTGTGAAATTATTTACCTTTTAACTTCCAACCCAATATTATCCACACAAAAGAATTTTACGATTACCTCTTTTTCACAGTTTGAGCTGATGTTTAGCATGGCCATTGGGCTGTTAGGTGCACTGCTTCCAGTTCCTGGAGGCATGGCATGATCACTTGGTTGGTTAGAACAGGGCATGCTTAAGGCTTGGTTTGACAGCTTGTTGCCCAAGGTGGTTGACAGATACTGCTTTACCTGCTGCCTTTGGGCTTGCTGAATGTGGTATTTGGTTGGATTTTCAAGGTGGGTTTGCACCTACATGTAGAACAGAATTTTTAAAAAAGTGTCAATCTTATGTTTTTAATTGTTGCTATAATTAAAACAACATAATGCACAGTGTAACAAAAGCTTGAGTATCATTTTGAAGTTCTTCGTGTCAAAGAAGTGAGACTCTCTTGTGAACAAATAAAATAATAGAAAGCATCCAAAATGGTAACTTAAATACAAGATCACTTCCCTTATAAAAAGTGTTGCAATAAACTGCAGAGTGTTTGCTTTTGTGCAAGATTTTAGGAGAGCATCACACATTGAAAGTTTACTGTAGTTGAACTACTATGAGGTTGCAAAGCTGTGTGGCAGATCTACGATTTTACTGATTTTCTAAGCTCTCAATGGGATAACAAAAAGTCTTTAAACTACGAAGCCATATAATTTCCACAATGGCGAAGCCAATTTCCGCATATTAAATTATAAAATTAATTTACACTATAATTCAATCGAAAACATATTTGCTGATAATTTACTTGCAAGCAGCTGTTTAGCATTAATAAGCAGCTCTTTCAGATTCCTACAGACTATTTATAACTTTTGGAAGTCTTAATGCTGATTTCAGAAATGGTAATGTCTGCAACGGAAACCACCCAAAAGTTACATTTAGAAGACAATCAGGTCATCACATTTCTTTTAGCAATGAAATAAGATGAGGTGTTGTTTTAACAAACAACCAAATGAAATGACCTAAATACTGGTCAATCACAGTACATTACTGCAAAACTTACCTGATAATGATTAAGCTCCAACATCTCAAATATGATGAAACATTTACCAGTGTTTTAAAGTAAATGAACCAATAAATGTTAGGAGTGCAACTACAATTGCTCCACTCAAGGACATTGGTAGCTGTCGACTATGATTCAAATATGGTTTCCCAGTGGCCTAGATAAAGTGGCATCAAAACCACTGGTCTTATAAAAAAAAGCTCCCTTAATTAGTTATGCATATAAAGACATCAACAGCATACAGAAGAAGCTTTCAAGATGCTATGGTAGTTAGCCATATAAATAAAAATTATTTGCCATTAGCTGTTTTACACAGCTTTGACGTCACTGATTTTTATGCATAAAATGGGTTCTTTCATGGGGAGATTATGATTTTTTGACTGATAATTGCTCCAAGGCTAATTCATTTTTCGTTCCAGTCCCAACATTAGAAGTGGAAAAGTGAACAAAGTTCACAAAGAAGCCTTTTTACAGCGTGAAAGTGCTGTAATTGAGTAAGTTATGGAGAGATCTAAATGTGATGAGAAATGCACAAATAGATATGCAAATATCTTTGTTAAGTCTTTTATTTCTCCTTTTACTTTGTTAAGCCCATTTTCCTTAGTTTCTCCTTTCATTACAAGCTCTCTGTTGGTGGGTAGGCGATATAATCTGAGGTGTGGATTTTGCCAGCGCTCAGTACTGTGGCGTATGTATGGTGAGCTAGACAACATCAGTTTTTCTTTCTGTCTAAAAAAGCCTTGCTTCTCTCTATCGATCCACCTTAAATCTCCGTTCTGAACTGGCAAATAGAGAATTAACCAGCTAAGACAGATGAGCAACAATAATCTAAGTCACCGGCACTTGTACAGCTTGAAGCACTGACCATCTGATTAGGAAACAACAAGGTTCATCATTTTTATTAAAATGCTTTACAGTCGAGCTTCCGGTGGCGACATGGAGGTGGAGGTCGCACATTGGGTGGCTCCCGCTAGAGCTTTCATTCTTTTGGCCCTTTTCACCCAGTTTTAGGGGTATATTTTATATGAACATTCTCCAGTAAAGTTGTGGTAATCAGAGGATGTCAAAAATGCAACAGAAGAATACGGCATGAAAAGGAACGGGCGCTAGTCTGCCTGCGAGCTCGATTTTGGTGCGGAGTACTGTGGGAGGAAAGATGGCGGGGGCAAGCTCGCCGGGTGGGGCTGGGCCTATTATGGTGGTCACACAGGCCGAGATGATGGTGGTGGAATTTGAGCAGCATTTTGAGCGGCATGAAAAGGAAACGATATGTTGACCCTGATAAATGAGGCTCTTGGAAAGATATAGACGCCAGTGTCGAAAGGGGGGAGGAAGCATTGTCGCGGCACAGCAACCAGATCGCCTCAATGGCAGAGGAGCTGCGGAAGGTGGAGGAAAGTAAGAAAGGGCTGAGAGCCAAAGTAGAGGACCTGGAGAACAGGTCACAGCAGCAGCATCTTTGGATCGTGGGACCGCCTAAGGGGCTGGGGGGCTGGAGGCTGATCGAGGACTTTTCTGAGATGGTCGCAAAGTTGTTGGGGGAGGAGGAGAACACCTTCATTTTTGAGCTGGATGGGGCTCATTGGTCGCTCCGACAAAGCCAAGGCGAATGATCCCCCAAGAGCTGTAATAGTTTGTTTTCATAGCTATCAGATGAAAGTGAAGGTCTTGAGATGGACCAAGCAGAATCTAAAGTGAGGTGTGAAAGCACCTGGTATTCGTATATACCAGGACGTCACGTTGGCACAGGCAAGAGGGCGGGCAGGCGGCCTTTAACAGGGTGAAGGCAGCGCTTTACAAGAGTAATCTGTTCGGGGTGGTCTACCCGGCGAAGTTGAGAGGTACGGATAACTCGAGGACTATTACTTTGAGACGGCAGGGGAGGGCTGGTGGCGTTCGGGAGGGCTGAGGGATTGGGACTAAAACGGAGTTTAGATTTTGTTTTACTATGTTGTGATTGGGGACGGTAGGATAATGTTTGGGGTTTATCATGTTTGGATGGTTTAGAAGGGCTGGATGTGGGGGAGGGCTCTTTTGTTTTCATGTGGAGGGGAGGGGGACACATCAATTAATTTTAGGTGGGGATTTAATTACAGTGTTGCCCCCGAAGATAGATCAGTCCAAGCCGTGCTTTTTGACCCCTTCGGGGAGGCGAGGGTGTTGACAGCGTTTATGAAGGAGATGGGGGAGTGGACCCATGGCGGTTCTTACATCCAGGGGGCAAAGAGTATTCCTTTTTTGCCAGTGTATAATGTAGACTCGAGGATTGTCTTCTTTGTTATGGGGAGGTCGATGTAGTCAGGGGTGAGGAAAACTGAATACTCGGTGATTGTCATTTCCTATCACGCTCTGCACTTGGTGGATGTGGTCTTGGAGAAGAGGCCTGCACAGAGGCCGGAGTGAAGGTTGGATGTGGGGCTGCTTGCAGATCCGGGTTTTTGTGTGAAGATGGCAAAGGTGATTGACGATGATGTGGCGTTTAAGAAGAATGTGGAGGTCTTGCTGTCGGTGATTTGGGAGGCGCTGAAGGCGGTGGTAGGTGGCGAGATCATCTCATATAAGGTGTAGGTGGATAGGGAGGCAAGAGAGGAGTGGCAGCGACTGGTAGATTAAATCTTGGAGGTGGATGGGAAATATGCGGAAGATCCCACTCCAGAGCTTTTGGTCTGTAAAAAGGAACTGCAGTTTGACTTTATGTCTACAGGGGAAGCGGAACACCAGTTGAGGTGGGCAAAGGGTGTGGTGTACGAATGCTGGGAGAAGGCCAGTCGCTGCTGGCGGGACAGCTCCACCTGCAGGCGGCTTCGCAAGAGATTGGTCAGTTCCGCGATGGGGCGAGGGGCTGGTGCTGGCATCGGAGCAGGTAAACAGGGCAATTGAGGAGTTTTATAGGTCGTTTTATTGTTGTATAGGTCGAAGCTCCAGGGAATGAGTTGGATATGAGGGAGTTCTTGGAGGGCTGGAGTGTCTTAAAGTAGAAGAGGAGGAGAGGGCAGACTTGGACGAGCCAGTGGGAATTGAGGAGATTCGGACGACGATAGGGAAGATGCAAACTGGTGAAGCACCGGGGCCGGATGGGTTCCCCGGTGGAATTCTATAAGTTTTGGGTAGGCCGTTGCCGCAGTTAATGGAGATGTTTGAGGATGAGGAGTCTAAGGGGGCGCTCCCAGAGAAGGCGGAACAGGCATCAATTTCACCGTTGTTAAAAAAGAATAAGGACCCGATAGAGTGTGGGTCGTATCGGCCAATATCCCTGTTAAATGTGGATGCCAAAATTCTTGCCAAAGTGGAGGTGCTTAGGTTGGAGGAATGCCTTCCGCAGGTGATTGGGGAGGATCAGACAGGGTGTATGAAGGGTGGGCAGTTGTCCTCGAATGTGCAGCAGTTGTTAAATGTGGTAATCTCCTCAGGGGTTTAGCTAGAGGTGGTGGTGGCGCTGGATGTGGTGATCGCGTTTGATCGAGTAGAGTGGAGCTATTTGTTTGGGGTGTTGGAATGGTTTGGGATTGGGTCTAAGTTTGTGGTGTGGGTCAAATTGTTACATAAGGAATCGAAGGCAAGTGTTCATACAAATGAGGTGAATTCGGGATATTTTCAGCTGCAGGGGTGTCCCATGTTCCCCATTTTGTTTGTGCTGGCGATAGAGCATTTGGCCATTAAGCTAAGTTGCTCAAATAAGATGAGAAGATAGTGAGAGGGGGCGGAGGTGAGCATAAGGCATCCCTGTACGCTGATGACCTTTTGATGTATATTTCTAACCTGGGTCCAAAGTTGCGGGATATAATGGGGCTGCTCAGGCGATTTAGGGCTTTTTTGGGATACAAATTAAATTTGGAGAAGAGTGAGTGCTTTTTGGTTTCCACTCCTGGGCAGGAGCTGGCTTGGGGGGGGGGGGTTTGCCGTTTCGCGTGGCAACTATTCACCTCAGGTATTGGGAGTGCAGGTGGCTCGGGACTAGGCTCGGCTCCGTAAATTGAATTTTATGAGCCTGGTGGGTAGGTTTAAGGCAGATCTGTTGAGATGGGAAAGCGTCCCGCTATCATTGGCAGGCCGGGTGCAGATAGTAAAGGTAAATATCTTGCCGCCATTTTAATTTTTGTTCCCGTGCTTACTGTCCTTTTTGCCGAAGACGTTTTTTCTGGGGGTGGTAGGGTTCATTTAGTCGTTTGTATGGACGGGTATGGTGGCGAGGGTTTGGAAGACGGTGCTTCAGAGAGGGCGACAGTCGGGGAGTTTGGCCCTTCCGAATCTGATGTACTACTATTGGGCAGTGAACGGCGAGAAGGTGAGGGGCTGGGTTAGGGGGCCGGAGACGATGTGGGTGAGGATGGAGGCAAGCTCTTGTAGGGGGTCAGGGTTTCAGACGCTGGCACCGGCGTCGCTCCCGTTTGCCCCAGGGAAATACTCGAGTAGTCCAATGGTGGTAGCCACGCTGTCCAGCTACATGAGCTAAACCAGCAAACCAACTCAATTACATTCTGAAAGCCAAATACTGCAGATGCTGGAAATCTATAATAAGAACAGAAAATGTTGGAAAAACTCAGTAGGCCTGGCAGCATCTGTGGAGAGGGAGAAACAGAGTCAACGTTGTGTGTCCTGGCACTCCTTCAGAACACAGAAAGGTCCAGTCTTTGCACTGCTTGGTCAACAAATGCTAACACACATTTTCAGCTCCAAAAGCAATGACTGTTATCATGAAGCACAATAGCTTGCACTTTCAATTTGTAACTTTTATCCTTTGCTATTCAGTCCAACATCATATTTGCTTTCCTTGCTTCCTGTAAAGGTTCTTCCGATAGTGTTAGTTACCTCCACTTGCTGTCTTTGTTTGATATGGAATACACATTCCATTTACAAATATCTTCACGTGATATTTACAGTTATTAAGGGCAGCATAGGGGTGCAATAGGTTAGCCCTGCTGCCTCCCGGCACCGAGGTCCCAGGTTCGATCCCGGCTCTGGGTCACTGTCCATGTGGCGTTTGCACATTCTCCCCATGGGTCTCGCCCCCACAACCCAAAGATGTGCAGGGTAGATGGATTGGCCAAGCTAAATTGCCCCTTAATAGGAAAAAATGAATTGGGGTACTCTAAATTTATATTAAAAAAATATTTAGTTGTTAGTGTTGATGTTCCTCCGTTGCGGTTCAGTTTCTGTCAAGATTTTAAGTAAAACATATCCTGAATTAAGTTCACTCTGATGTCCCTTATGTTGAGAAGGTGGGGGTGGAATTTTTCGGTCGATGTCACCAGCAGGATCTTCTAGTCCCGCTGATGGTGAACCCCAGCCACGGGTTTCCCAGCAGCGGAGGCCGCATTCAACTGGAAATCCCATTGACAGCGATGGGACCAGAGGATCCCATGGCCAGCCAAAGGCGGCAGACTGCCTCCCGCTGCCAAGAAACACAGCGCGGGGACGGGGTGCAAAAACCCCACCCCTTCCCCTCCATTATCTCCACGACAAAGTTGCTGAAACTTCTTGGTCCATCATCAAAACTCTTCAACTGCATCAAGGATGAATAACTATTGAGATTTTTATGTCGCAGTGTTTACATAAAAATTAGATTTTAATTGCATGTTTCATTTACATAAAGATCAAGTTGGGTCTTTGACCAAAAGATCAATTTTATTTCCTTCATTAAATTAGCATTATTGCCCCTTTGAAGTGAAAAGAGTTTTTGAATTAAATTGTGGGACTTAAGGCAATCAAGATGTTCATACCCTCCGAATATTATATTTGTAGCATGTGTTTTCTATTGTGAATTCAACAAGGTGTTGTTGAGTCTTTCAGGTGTCATGTTAAATCGAGGCTCCATCTCTCTCTGAGGTAGATGTAAAACCCATTGCATTATTTTGAAGAAGAGCAGGGATGATTATCTCTGGTGTTTTGTGAAATGTTTATCCCTTAACCATCAGGTTTCTCACAGAACAGTCAGTACATTTCAAAAGAACTTCATTAGTTATGATGCACCTTCAAACATCCTGAGGTCATGAAAGTTGCTGTTTTTTTGACTCTGAGGATCTCCACATACAGATGGAGAGTTTTTAAACACTCATGTTTAAAGAACAGTGGCAGAATTCTCCACTCCTGAGACAAAGTGTTGATATCAGGGCAGGATTCGTGGAATTCTACGACAGCAAAACTGTCGCTGCACCTGGGCCGATTCAACGACCGTTCAGGGGCGACCACCGAGGCACATGGAACACAATCGATGCCAATGAGAAATCTTGCGGGATTCATTGGATTTGCGATTGACACTCGGGAGGCCGACAAGCTGCAACCGCATGTACACACTTCACTCCCCACACACACCATACCAGCCAACAAGATGGCAGTGAGGAGAGCTGCACTCCGTTTTCCGACGCGAGCTCGAGACCCTGCTGGACACCTTGGAGAAGAGGCGGACAACCCTGTACTGCGCCCCGGGAAGGAGACTGGCACCTGCCACCGTTCACCATGCCTGGGCACAGGTGGCAGAGGTCGTCAACACTGTCCAGACTGGCCACCAGTGCTGGAATAAACCACACGACCTGCACTGTGCCCCGGGTACCAAACCCCGTCCCACACACCGATTTACACCCCCTCACAACCTGAAGGGTGGCCAAACCCCCACCCTGCACTACATGCCGGCAAGCATGCAGGCCGCCTTGGCAAGGTGCCGTGGCCACTGAAGCCACCAGGTTCCCACCCCTGGGCTGCATGCATCAGACTGTCTAACACTGCGTTTTATGTCGTGCCCTCCCCCCCCCCCCCAACAGAAGGCAGCCCATAACCGCTGGGAGCGGGAGAAGATGGAGAGGGCCGCCGGACCTGCGGCCCCTCAGCGCAGTAGAGCAGAGGGCCGTGGATGTGGTCAGCTGCCCGAGGAAAGGGCAATCGCCGGGCTGGATGTCGGCACGGACGAGGAAGTGAGACCCCGCTGAGTTGAGGTCCCCGTGACACCCCCACATCCACACCACCCTCACATCCAACCCTACCACTTCTCCCAACCCACACCCAACACCACTCCCACACCCACCAGCACCACCGCCCCTACTCCCCATCCCAATCACAGCCCCCTCCCCAACACACTCTGTGGTCTAATCATTCTTCTTGTCGTGTGTCTTGCAGGACCTGCTGGTGATGGGGCAGACCTTTTTAATGTCCCCCGCCCCCAACCACAGCCAGAACCCCAGGTGCTGACCAGCGAGGAGGACGACACCGACAGGAGCCATCAATCCGAAATGCAGGACACCCCGGACTTAGAGCCCGAGGATGACACGGATTTCACATCACAGCTGTCTCCAACACCCTCCACCAGTCCAGAGACACTCACCTCGGTTGGGCATGTTACTGAAGAGGCTCCTGGGCCACTACCTGGTACACACCACACACATGCTCCAGGACAGGAGGCGGAGACAGGAGCTTCAGAGCAAGCAGATGGTCAGAAACCAGGCCGACACCAGAGACCAGCTGCCATCCAGATGGGATTTGGGCTTCTGGAACGGACAGACCCATCAATTGTGGAGATGCAGTCGCAAAACCAGGGACTACATGAGGGGGTGTCGGTGAGCATCCAGCACCTGCAGGTGCAGTTGGAGGAGTCCAACCACGTGTAGGAGCAGAAGGTAGTGCTGGCCACACGTGCCACCCAGGATGACACCGCACGGGTGGTGTCCGCAGTGCAGGCTTTGGAGGTGAGAGCTTCTGCCATGGATCAGCAGGTCGAAGGCCTGGGGCACTCTGTGCAGGCGGTGGCAGAGGCCCAGGACAGGGCTGCCCTATCACAGGCAGCCATGTGCCATGGCCAACTGGACATTGCAGCGGCACTCCTGACCGTGGCCCAGGCACAGCGGACCATGGCTGAGAGCATCGGCTGCATTGCCCAGACACTGGCCAACGTGGCATAGATAGAGGGAGGTGGCCCTGTCCCAGAGGAAGATGGCTCAGTCACTGGCTGAAGTGGCACATACCGATAAGGTGGTGGCACAGTCAATGTCCCAGATGGAGGTGGTCCACGTTTGCTCAAGGGCCGCGACCATGCAGACCTTGGTCGAGTCAGCAGCAGACATCCAGGGCTGGCAGCGGCAGGGGAGCCTCAGGAGGTAGCTCCGCTCGCACCCCCATCCCATGGAGTAGCCCCAGAGGCATCGGGCACTCCGAGGGAGGAGGAGGTGATGGGGCCCGTGCCGGTGACTCCCGCAGGGGAGGTGCCGGAATACCGCAGCATCTTGGACACCCCAGCCCCCACTTTTCCCATGTGCATCACATGGGCAACAGGCAGAACATGGTGGCACCACACCACCTGGGACACCCAAGCAGCACCAAACCCATTCAGGCCCGGTCGCCTCAGAAGATGGCCGCCAAAGGGGACCCATGTCACAGGGCAGGAATCACAGCAGGCCACCTCCACTCCTGGTGTACTATCTGGGGATCCACTTGGTTGTAGTGTTGGTGCCAGTAAGGCCACAAAAGTAGACATCAGTTAAGTTGGCATGGGTGCAGGGCACAGGTTAGCGATAGGGGCTAGGGTACGAATCTGTATATATGATTCCACATTAAACACCGAATAATTATTATAATAATAATCTTTATTATTATTGTCACTAGTAGGCTTACATTAACACTGCAATGAAGTTACTGTAAAAAGCCCCTAGTCGCCACATTCCAGCACCTGTTCGGGTACACAGAGGGAGAATTCAGAATATCCAATTCACCGAACAGCATGTCTTTCGGGACTTGTGGGAGGAAACCGGAGCACCCGGAGGAAACCCACACAGACACGGGGAGAACATGCAGACTGCGCACAGTGTCCCAAGCTGGGAATCGAACCTGGGACCCAGGTGCTGTGAAGCAATAGTGCTAACTACTGGGCTACCATGCCACCCAATATTACAACCCGCCTCGGAGCTCTGTCAGAAGGGTGCACTGGTCTGGGCTGGCCGCAGCGGGGCCGAGTGGGGGGAGAATGGGTGGACGTTAGTTGTGGGCTTGGCTCAGGGGCCGCAGTTCAACCAGCACTCTAGTGACCCACACACGTGATGCCTCCCGTGCCTGCCCATGCCCCATGTCCTGTCAATCCTCGCCCTTCCCCACGTCCTCTTTGTCCAACAAGGCCTGACGTTCATCCTCCTGTTCCAGCACGTCGCCCCTCTGCTGGCCTATGTTGTGGAGGACGCGGCAGGCCACCATGATGTGTGCAACCCTCCCAGTGCTATACTGGAGGACCCCTCTAGAGCAGTCCAGGCACCTGAACCGTATCTTCAGGATGCCAAAGCACCACTCAATCATGGCCCTGATCGGGGCATGGGCGTCATTGCAGCGAATCTCCGCATCAGTCTGTGGCCTTTGGATAGGTGCCATCAGCCATGACAACAGCGGATAACCCCTGTCGCCCAAGAGCCAACCCCCTAGCCCAGGGGGGTGGGGGGTGCCAGGAAACGTCGAGTGTGCCAGGATTAAGGCGTCGTGCACACTGCCCAGGTATCGGACGCAGACATGCATGATGCGCATCTGATGGTCACACACTTGCTGCGCGTTCATCGAGTGGAACCCCTTTCAGTTTGTGAAGAGCGGCCTGCCATCTGCAGTGCTCGCAGAGCGACATGCGTCCCATCGATCACCCCTAAGGACCCAGGACATATCGGTGATGGCTGCCCTGGCATCCTGGTAGGCTTGGCCTACATTGAAATGGATGTATTATGTCGACTAGGCATTTAGGGCATCGAAGTCGGAGATATCCAGGACAGGTCCCACTTGGCGCTTGGATGGATCACGTGGCGTAGATGTTCAGGGCGACCGTCACCGATGGCCACCGGTAGCGGGTGTCCTCACCACATTGCCAGGTATGTCATGATCTAGTAGATATGCCGTATCGTCCCCCTGCTCAGCCGGATTCTTTGAGGCATGCCTGGTCCAGCAGGTCCTCGAATGACAGACACTTCGGGTACACACGAGGCCTCACACGGTGCCTCCTTTGCACCTCCTCCTCCTTGGCCTGTTTGGCGGCCGGCACTCCATCATCAGCGGCTGCCTCCTGTTCCTCTGGAGTACGTCCAGCTGCTGCAGCTTCCTTGTCGTCGAGAAGCTCCAGCTCGTACAGCCGCAGTGCATCCCCCAGGGCTGCGGCAACTAGAAGACCGACCACCATTGCTGGTTATATTCCAATATTCATTGTCCGCAGGTGGTGAAAGGCCGACATGTTAGCATGGTGCATATCCCTGTGCCCAACCAGATCCACCAGGCTCACGGTGGCCCAGGTTGACACTGCGGCCCCTTCCCCCACATGTTCCCCATCCCTCCCAACCCCGCACCTCTTGCCCTGCCGGTGCCTAGCACCTTGGGGGCCTATGGCCCTGGCGCCCGTCTCTGATGCCAGGGGTACCATCGGCTGGCACTGCCCATGCCAGCGGTATGCTCCGTGACCCCCATCAGGTGCCCCCCTGAGATGTTGCCCTTGGGCGGGCTGCGTGATGCCCCACTGGCGGGTGACGGCCGGTTGGGGGTATGGCGGGGGCTGGAGTATGGGGATGGGGGCACCCATACTGCTGGTATCACTCTGCAGAACCAGGCGCCAAGGTGGGTGGTCAGTGTAATGCGCAGCTAGATGGCTGCCTTGCAGGCTGCGGCAATGGCGGTCCGTGCCTGGGGACCCCCAACAGTCTTGTTCGGGGTCACCCCACTACAGCAGTAGCCAACATTCAAAAGGCACGGTGAGATGTGACTTTCCCTGTTAGCAGGCATCTAGGCAAAATCAGGTGTAAATAACCCTATGAGTAGAAACAGCTTACCTAGATGACAAGTGATCAGTGGAGATATATGCATGCTAATTTTTAGAGTCAAGGAACCCGAAAGAGGCAGAATCAAAGGAGAAACATAATATAATTTCCAGCACCCTCAGAAAGGGGGGAGGGTCAGTTTACATTCAATGATCTGAGAGGTGAGTTGACATCTTACAGCCTGAGGGGCCAGTCCACAGTTCATAGCCATGAGGCTAGGCCCGCATCTAAGTCTTCGAGCCAAGTTCATGAAGAAACCTTTATAAAGGCAGTTTAAATATCTTCGTTGGACCTGGAAAAGACATTTTCCAAACTTGACTATAAGCCCGGTGTTGTTTGGTAACTCTCAAGCTGCACTTGACTTTAAGATGTATTGAATTTGGGTGTTGTTCGTGGAAAGGGGACACCTTAAAGTGTTATGGGTTTGCAGATCTATCTTGGAACAAGGGGTAAGTTCTATGTAAACCATGTTTGTGTTTAGTGATTCATGTACCTAATTGTCTTAGAGTATTGTAATCCTGTTTATGTGTATTTGTCTTTAAATTAATAAATCGTTTTTAATATTTGCTACACGATGATTGGGCTGGTTATTCTCACTGTGGTTTCACGGGACTCCTCACACCATTCCAAAAATAAAACTATACACCTTCATGGACCGTGTTTCAAATTGGGATACCCTCACAAATAACGTCAATGTGGTTTGCGACAATACTCTTGCGGCAATATACATATCTTCTCATTGGCCGCAGGAAACTTACTTAATTTGCTGGGTGGCTATTTATTGCCCCTCATATTTAATAGATGCAGCTGGAAATTTTCAGTAGCTGTGCAATGCTAATGAATCTCAATCCAAATAGATATGGGGAACTATCAGAATGTAGTAAAGTCTGTCCACATTGTTTTAGAAAGTGAGGGGAGGTAACCTTCATAGTTATAGGTAATTCACTATCAAGGAGATCAATTCCAGGCCAGAATTTAAAAACAAAAACATTTAGAATACCCAATTAATTTTTTACAATTAAGGAGTAAGTTAGCGTGACCAATCCAACTACCCTGCACATCTTTGGGTTGTGGAGGTGAAACCCACGAAAACACGGGGAGAATGTGCAATTCACACGGACAGTGATCCAGAGCCGGGATCGAACCTTGGACCTCGGCGCCGTGATGCGGCAGTGCTAACCACTGCACCACCGTGCTGCCACAAGGCCAGAATTTAACAGATTTACCTATTAGTACATCTGCTAAGGTGAGAATGACACAATGTTGCTGGGTTGAATGCTGGTGCCCTATAAATTATTTAAATAGTCTCACCTTTGGCTGTGGGCTGTTGACTGTGTTACTGTAAAATATCCTTGACTTAATAAGGGGATACTTCAGTTGAATGAGATATGCAGGAGTCAGTAAAGTAAAATAAAGAGCAGCTCTCCAAACATCTTTTTGTATGTGCTATGTTTATCAACACTTTGCATCTTGGATCCTGATCAATTTTCATGTGGTTATCATCTACCGTACACGCCAATAATTAAGTATATACAGAATAGCATTCCAACTTAAAGTCAAGTTAACAGCTCTTGATGTAGTTGTCTTGCTGCTTGGCTTGCTCTCAGCAGCTTTATATTCTTTCCTGTCCTGAGTGGTGAGACCCTGTGCCAGCAATCCAAGGAAATGTAGCACTGTTGTTGCAGCATTTGTTTTTTCCCCCCAACTATTCAACAACAGAAATAATAAGCTAGGAAGTCAAAAGGCATAGAAAACAAAATCTAGCCTTGCTATGCACTATTTGCTTTACCAATTACCTTGTTGGCTTCCTAGGATCCCTGACGTGTTATATGAGTTGGTTTAACACTGACTGCAACTGGATGCAGTAAGACTAGAAACAGGCTTCCGACACAGGAAATGGTCCAACACTGTTTTATTGAACCTGCTGGTTGCTGTACATAATCTGCTGTGGTTGACACTCTATTAATCTAAACTGATAACCTCTGTCTGGCTTGACCAGACTGGCTCTCTGTCACATGGAGATGGTGCTCACTGTACTGTGCACCCTGACTATCTCTGTAGCTGTATCCAGTGAGAAGAGGCAGAGTCTTGATGTTGTGTGTGTTTTATAGTGGTGGTGTCCCCTGCAGTGTCCTGTCTGGTGATTGGTTGTTCTGTGTCCTGTGTGTTTATTGGTTATTCTGTGTGTCAGTCACTGCCCGTCTGTATCTCATTATATACATGAGTGGGTATTATGACATCTCCCCTTTTTGAATAAATTTTTGTTTTTTGAATGTTTCTGTATATACATGTATGACTATGTACAAGTGGTGAGTGAATGAACATATGTACATGGGAAGGTGTCTAGCGTGCAGATACAGAGCAAACTGAACAACATTTACAGGATTCAAGTCTATAGATTCAGTCTTTGTGGTTGGTGACGGATTTTTGTCGACCTCCTCAGAGGTGGAGGGGGGTGGGGGGGTCGCCGGCACCTGGACAGGCAGGATTGCTGCCAGATCGGTGGCCTCGTGGTGCGAGATTTCCGGAGGAGGCATGATGACATGCGGAAAGGTGTGGTCAGATGGTGGGCAGGCAACTTCGCGCAGCGCCCTCCTGTTGCGACGTAGAATGGAGCCATCAGCCATTTGAACAATGAAAGACCTGGGGGCAGCCTGTCTGATGACAACAGCTGGGGCTGACCAGCCTCCATCAGGCAACTGGATGCGAACAACATCTTCTGGAGCCAGCACAGGCAAATCAGTGGCATGAGCATCATACGTAATCTTCTGCTGGTCCCTGGATCGCTGCACTTTCTGCAGCACCGTGAGGTGGTCAAGGTCTTAAACATGGATGGCTAGAACAGTCGTCCGCAGGTTGCGGTTCATGAGTAGCTGAGCCGGAGACAAACCAGTCGACAGAGGGGTTGCCCTGTATGCCAACAGCGCAAGGTGAAAATCAGATGCTGAGTCTGCAGCCTTGCAAAGCAGTCGCTTGACAATGTGGACCCCTTTCTCGGCCTTCCCGTTTGATTGCGGGTAATGGGGACTGGTTGTGACATGCCTGAAGTGGTAGGATTGTGCAAAATTGGACCACCCTCGGCTGTAGACAAATGGACCGTTGTCACTCATTACTGTGAGAGGTATACCATGCCTGGCAAACGTCTCCTTGCAGACCTTGATGACCGACTTTGACGCGAGGTCCGACAGTTTCACCACTTCCGGGTAGTAGTCGATTAAAAGCACGTAATCACGCCCATTTGCGTGAAAGAGGTCTATCCCCACCTTAGACCACGGATAGGTCACGATCTCATGCTGTTGCAGTGTTTCCTTGGGCTGGGATGGTTGGAATTTCTGGCATGTGGTGCAGTTGAGGACCATGTTGGCAATGTCCTGGCTGATGCCAGGCGACTAAACTGCCTGCCGAGTTCTGCGTCGACATGTCTCGACCCCAAGGTGACCCTCATGGATCTGTTTGAGCACCATGGTTTGCATGCTTTGGGGAATGATGATTCTATCCAGTTTAAGAAGGATCTCCTCAACAACCGTTAACTCGTCCTTAACGTTGAAGAACTGGGGGTATTGCCCCTTTTGCCAGCCATGTGCGAGGTGCTGCATCATGCGCTGCAGTAGAGGATCTTTGGCAGTTTCTTCGCGTATTTGGACAACTCGTTCATCAGTGGCTGGGAGGTTGCTGGGACACAACTGTACCTGTGCCTCAATGTGGCGAATGAAGTCGACCTGTTCACATGTCGTGGTGATGGATCGGGATAGGACATCCGTGATTACCAGTTCCTTACCCGGTGTGTAGATGAGTTTGAAGTCATAGCGGCGGAGATGAGGAAGAATTCGCTGAAGCCGAGGTGTCATATCATTTAAATCCTTCTGGATTATGTGGACTAAGGGCCTGTGGTCTGTTTCCACCGTGAACTTTGGCAGACCGTATACGTAATCATGAAACTTGACTATTCCTGTCAGGAGACCCAAGCACTCTTTTCCGATCTGGGCATACCGTTGTTCGGTCGGAGTCATGGCCCTGGATGCAAGTGCCACTGGAGCCCAGGCCGGGTCGTCGTCTTTCTGGAGGAGCACCACACCAATGCCGTCCTGGCTTGCGTCTGTAGATATTTTGGTATCCTTGGTCAGGTCAAAGAACGCCAGTACTGGGACTGTGATGAGCCTCGCCTTCAGCTCAAGCCACTCCGCTTGATGCGCAGGAAGCCACTGGAACACTGTGGACTTTTTTACGAGATGCCGGAGGGCTGTGGTGTGGGATGCCATGTTAGGAATGAATTTTCTGAGAAAATTTATCATCCCAAGGAAACGTAGGACCGCCTTTTTTGTCCTCTGGGGTCTTCATGGCATTGATTGCCAGTACCTTGTCAGCATCAGGTTGCACACCCTGCTGGGAAATGTGGTCACCCAGAAACTTGATCGCGGAACAACCAAATGAGCATTTGGCCCTGTATAGCTAGAGGCCATTCTCGTGGACCCTCTGAAAAACCTGTCTGAGGCGCGCTATGTGATCCTCGGGTGTCGCGGACCAGATGATCACGTCATCCACATAGACTCGCACCCCCTCGATGCCCTCCATCATTTGCTCCATTATTCGATGAAAGCTGAGATGATACCGAAAGGCATGCGGTTGTAACAATACCTGCCGAACGGAGTGTTAATTGTGCACAGCTACCGACTGGACTCGTCCAGTTGTATCTGCCAGAAGCCAAGTGAGGCGTCCAGCTTGGTGAAGAATTTGGCATGAGCCATCTCACAGGTTAATTCTTCCCGCTTCGGGATCGGGTAGTGCTCTCGCATTATGTTGCAATTCAGGTCTTTGGGATCGATGCAAATTCGTAGTTCACAAGAGGGTTTCTTAACGCAGACCATGGTGCTGACCCAGTCTGTTGGTTCCGTGACCTTTGAAATTATGCCCTGGTCTTGGAGCTCTCGCAGCTGTGTTTTTAGACGATCCTTGAGAGGAGCTGGCACCCGGCGTGGTGCATGGATGACTGGGGTTTCATTCGGTTTGAGTAGTATCTTGTAGCGATATGGGAGCGTGCCCATCCCATCAAACACATTGTGATATTGCGTGTGGATGTCATCTACCTCAGCCTGTAGATTTGCATTGGGCGAGGCAGTCGCAGGTGCAGAGGACATGGCTGGACCAGATTTAGGAGTTTGCATGCACGAGCACCGAGCAGGGATGCCTTGTCAGGCTGGATGATCTTGAATCTTAACATCGCCTTGATTGCCTTGTGAAAGCACTTAGCTGACACAAGCTACTAGCAGCTATGGCATTGGCATTGTAGTCAAGGAGCTGGCAGGCCCGTGGAAGAATTCTAGGTTGGTCTCGGATGCTGTCGAGGTCTGACTGGGATATGAGATTCGCAAACGCCCAGTGTCCAATTTGAATCGGATGCGAGACTGGTTGATCGCGATGACAGCACACCATTCGTCGTCAGGATCCAGACTTAGGATTGAAAGGCGTTTTGCAGGAGCGGAGGAGACCAGCTCGTGTGTGGTGATGATGCCCACCTGATATGGAGACTCGAGGCAGTCAGCATCGGGGTCCATTGGGCTGTCTGGATCAGAATCCTGCATGCCTTGCTGTACGCAGCGGACACGTCTGCACTACAGCTGGGATCGCTGGCTGTTGAACAGTGGAGCGGACCTGCATAAGGCCGCATAATGCCCAGGCTTTCCACAATGTAGACATCACCTTCCTTTGGCTGGACAGTGCCACTTTAAATGGGCAGAGCCACAAGTTTGACATGTCATGACGCTGACGTCAGCGCGTTCCGTGCATTTCGCAAATGCGCAGTGCAGTCGGCTGACGTTCGCACATGCGCAGTAGGGTTTTCGGCCTCATCGCCCTCCCGGTCGTGGTACGCACGCGTATGAACCCGGGAAAAGCGTGCGAAACAGCCACTCTCCGCGATGCTCAGGCCTTGCATTCTGGCGACGGCCTGCACCCTTTCTGCCTCGCGGGAGGCCAGTTTTGCATTTTCTGCCGCCTTGATGTGGGAGTATCAATTGCTGGCAAGTTCAAGGACAACGCACGTTTCGATGGCAACAGAGAGGGTCATCCTTTTGATTTTGAAGAGGTGCTCCCGCAGGGAGTCGGAATGGACCCTGAAAATGATCTGATCCCGGATCATGGAATCAACAGTTGAGTCATAATTACATGACTGCGCTAGAATGCGGAGCTGGGGCCAAAAGGACTGAAAAGGTTCATCCTTACCCTGAAGCCTCTGTTGGACGATGTACCGTTCAAAACTCTCATTCACCTCGACTTTGCAGTGGTTGTCGAATTTCAGCAGAACTGTCTTGAACTTCATCTTGCCTTCGCCATCGGCAAACGTGATCCCCCGCAGTTGGCAGGAACAGCACAATCTTCCTGGCATCCGATGCTGCCTCGAGGTCGGAAGCCTCGATATACAGGAGGAATTTCTGTTTGAAGACCTTCCAGTTGGCACCGAGGTTACCGGAGATCCGGAGTTCCGGAGGGGGCTGGATCTTTTCCATGCCACTGGATGGTTGCTTGCTGGTCGTTGCAGATTCACTCGAGGTAGGTTCTTTAGAATTAATAGTTTCCTGGTACCATGACGTGTTATATGAGTTGGTTTAACACTGACTGCAACTGGATGCAGTAAGACGAGAAACAGGCTTCCGACACAGGAGATGGTTCAACGCTGTTTTATTGAACCTGCTGGTTGCTGTACATAATCTGCTGTGGGTTGACACTCTATTAATCTAAACTGGTAACCTCTGTCTGACTTGACCAGACTGGCTCTCTGACACATGGAGACGGTGCTCACTGCACTGTGCATCCTGCCTATCTCTGTAGCTGTATCCAGTGAGAAGAGGCAGAGTCTTGATACTGTGTGTGTTTTATAGTGGTGGTGTCGCCTGCAGTGTCCTGTCTGGTGATTGGTTGTTCTGTGTCCTGTGTGTTTATTGGTTATTCTGTGTGTCAGTCACTGCCTGTCTGTATCTCATTATATACATGAGTGGATATTATGACAATCCCCATGCAGACTCTTAACGGTTTATGGATCTAAAACTGAAAATGTAGGCTTTTGGGAACAATCACTTTGTACCGAAAAAACTCCTGCATTTGGAAATCTGAAACTGAACAGAAAATTCTGGACACATAGAATACGGCAGGCAGTATATGTCGAGAGACTAGAGTTCACAAAACAAATGTTGACCATTCCTCAGAACACCACGGTGCCACAAACATCATTCCCTTATCTAGCTTCACTAATAGACAGTGTTCAGCAGAATAGTCTCACGTAGAAACCAAAACACAGAACAACCATATAACTATAAAGAATGGGGAACACAAACTGTACTAAAAGAACAAAAGGTTAACCACTGACATATGAAGAAAAGGCTGATAACATCAGTTCATTCACAGTTCAGTTCCACTCTTAAAGAGCTTATTTATCCTATTCTTCCTCTGACTTTACATGTGCAGAGATGATCCCTTCACACTGCCGTTGCAGAGTTGAGTAGATGAATTAGTACATCAAACAATCCTTTGCTCAATCCGTCTGCAATAATGCCCAATATCCATCTGCAAAATTAACTGAAAACAGGTGACTACCTGGCCTAGGGATGCTGTACAAGGCAATTCAAATTGGCACAGTGGTGCTCTCCGATAATCAGCGTTATAATTCAATGATTTATATCTATTGTGGTTTCATTCCAGGAGCACAGTCTTACTGGATTTTCTATTAATGGATCCAAATTCAAATCGCAGCCATTTATAAATCCTATGTTTTGAATATCCATATCACCAGAGATGTCGGGGCGGAATTCTCCTATCCGGGGCTAAGCCCCGTGGCAGGGGTTGTCGGGAAATCCCTTGGTATCTTCCGTCCTGGCCTCAGTAATTATACAGCCAGGGTTTTGTGATGCATTCGTGGTTGGGCAATCTGGACTGAAGAGAATAGATTACCTTATTTGCTTCATCAGGGTAAGTCTCATCAGATGGTTACATAAACCACAAAGAGACCAATATACCAATATGTCAGGGTGCATGGGCCTCAGTAACCTCGCTGGTGGCTCAGAGCCCTATTGCAGTGCTTTCATTCTATGGTACCACTGTGCCTCTTTCGCCCTTCAACAGACACACAACACTGTCAGCGGTTTGGAGGGGGAGCGGGGGGGGGGGGCGGCAATGGGCCTAGGCACAGAGGGAACCAGCAACATCCACACATCACATGCCTGTCTGAGCCTTCTCCTTGAATGTGGATATGCTCAGCACTCTGGAATATGTTGGTCCATAGTCCTTCTGGCACAATTCACACCAGTGATGTCCTGCCATGCAAAGGTAAATTACAAGGGGAATGGTGAGAAATGAGTCAAATAGCCATGTTCAAATACATGCAACTCCTCTCAAACTCATGGGGCGGATTTCACCGTCCCGCCGCGCAAGATTTCTGGTTCAGCACGCCGTCGGGATTCTCCGTTTCGCCGGCTGGCCAATGGGGTTTCCCAATGTTGGGCAGCCGCACGCTGTCGGGAAACCCCCGGGCTGCTGGCAAAATGGAGCATCCCGACGCTGGAGAATTCAGCCCATGTTCTTTTGTCTTAAACAAGGGCGAGATCAGTCATATCCACAGAGAACGGCAGAAGGTGGAGGAAGAGAGGAGAGATCCACATCTGAGTTCTGTCACCAGGTTAGAGAGGAGAGGACATTTGAGCTTGCAGGAGAGGAGCAGAGCCGTGCCATTGGCAATGTGGAGTTCAGACTTGGGCGTCAACCTAGTAAGGATTTATCTATTCAATGCAAACCTGAGAGTCAAATGTACCTCCATGTTGGAGGCAGCTGTTGCTATCATTTGGACTTTCCCATCTCACTTACTGGTGCTTCCAGGTAGAGTCTAAGCACTGAGCAGGAGAACTCTCTCTCCGGCCTCAGCACCAACCCCAGCCCAGTGAGAAGCCAGCACAGAGAAGAAGGCAAGAGCTGTACAACTGTAGAGGCATCACAGCAAACACCTGCACCCTCCACCAGCTCAGGAAGACACATCTTGATGGGTATTAGTGGTAAGTGAGGAATGGTGTCATTAGCTGGAGGTCACTGCACAGACATGTGTCCACAGCAGGAGGTAGTTTCAGACGAGCTCACTAGCACTAGGAAGACTGCTGGGGAAGAAGCACCGGCGAGGTCAGAGTCCGGTGACGAGCCTCTGCAATCGGCCTTCCAACTCATAGTGAAGCGTCAGCAAGAGACTGAGCGACATCAGACAGAGTTGTTGGAATCCCCCAAAGGATTGGCACGTGAGTTGGAGAAGTCTGTCCACCGTACTCTTCTGATGAAGTGGTGTCCACATGTCTGTGCATTGATGTCACTATTGGGAGGATGCCATGGAGAACCTGGTCTAGCAGAACACCCAATTTCTTCCGGAGATGTGCGCAGACCTGCATTCCATCACAGCAGCCCTAGGTGAGGTTGTGCATGACAACGCAAAGGGTGCTGGGGCACACTGACATCCCACCAGGCGCTCCTTCCCCTCAAGGAGTTTGACAAGGCTCTTGGGCACCCAAAAGGAGGGGGGAGTGGCAGCTGGATACCTCTAGGTCATCCATTTAGGCTCTCAGAGGTTGTTTGCACCCGCCCAACTGCTCTGTCTGTTATCCTTTCAACGTCGTCCTCTGTCACTGCTGCGGGAGCAGCTTGCCCATCGGACAACAGCCAAAGGAAGCCAGGACCCCACAGGTGTCGGCTCTCCAGAGGATGACTGCTGAAGTCATCAAAGGCAACAGGGTAAATGGGTCAGCAGACTGTCCCCACCCTCTCCGCAGATGTCAGAGCAGCATCTAGAAGTGATAGGCCAAGAAAATTCAGAAACCTTTGATCACAACTAGTTGCACGGGTGAACACATAATTGTTACAAATCAAATGTCTACAAATATATTCACACTTACTGCATTCATGTCCACTATTTATTTTGCGGCATTCTTCTAAAGCCTTTGACTGCCACCCTACCCCACCACCCAAGGACTTCTACACACAGCCATAAATCTGCAGTGAGAAGGGTCTGTGGTATCACCTTTCAGTGTCTCATGCAAGCACTCTCTTGCACATGCATCAAACGCATCTCACTGGTCTCAAGCATGCTGAGGTGCCCTTTCAGTGCGAAATGACCTGCATCTCGGCCCACCCATTGACTCAGCTCCCACGCTGCACCTGTGCCAATCCAGCACAAGGCTCTGCTCACTTCCGTTTTGACGACCATGGTTATATTCAATTTATCCACTACTATATCCCATCCTCCAGTCACCCATGCCCTTTCCCCCATCAGCACTGACCTCCCTGGCATCACCTTTGATCTCCCCACTGTCGTCTTCCAGCCTGAACCCTTTTACTTCCAAAAATGTCCAGATGACTTTGCACGTTCCCTTCCTTCCCAAGAATCCCACTCCTGTTCACACTGACCTTCTCCTATCTCCACCCCCATGTCCGTGTCTGCATCCATGTCCCCAGTACACAACCCTTGCTGCCCTTTCACCAAACATCATCAAAACTTCATCAAAACTTCACCCTCTCATCCTACCAGCTCCCTCTGTCCCCTTGCGGAATCACTCATATCATTCCTGACGCTACTGCCCAGTGTCTGAAAATCCAAAGCCTCAGCGAAGTCGAAGCTGCTGCATGGAGAATTCCCACATTTTAAATCTGCTTTGGGGTGGTGCCACTTGGATAAGGCTCCACCCACCATGTATTGTTCCAGGGTCCAGTAACTGTTGGCCTCCATCATCTTCTCATTGGATATCAGCAAGCCGAGCTGGGCCTTAAGCCAAGTCCTGACTTTTGCACGCCACACTGGTCCAGACAAATTCTGAACTGGCATGTTGGCTGGCTGGCGTTGCAGAGAGTCGGGTATGGATGGGTGGTTGGTGGGGTGGGGGATTCTTGTCAGGCCTTGATCTGCATCCCATATCCCATTAGTGGGATGCAAATCACTTTCATACCAGCCTACGGCAGGATTCTGGATCCTCCAGGGGAAGGGGGGGCGGGTCATTGTTTTCCGCCAGCATGAATTGGACGTCCTGCCGAATCGCTGCCCCCCACACCCCCCCTCACGATTCCACTGGTGGGGACTTGGGAAAATTCCATCCGATAACAGAGCTAAGGCAGCGTGTCATTCAACACTGAACATGAAATATTCCAAGAGGATGACTGTCATTACGGGCAGCACGGTAGCATGGTGGTTAGCACAATTGCTTCACAGCTCCAAGGTCCCAGGTTCGATTCCCGGCTTGGGTCACTGTCTGTGCAGAGTCTGCACGTCCTCCCCGTGTGTGCGCGGGTTTCCTCCGGGTGCTCTGGTTTCCTCCCACAGTCCAAAGATGTGCCATGATAAATTTCCCTTAGTGTCTAAAATTGCCCTTAGTGTTGGGTTGGGTGGAAGTGTGGGCTTGGCTAGGGTGCTCTTTCTAAGAGTCGGTGCGGACTCGATGGGCCGAATAGCCTCCTTCTGCACTGTAAATTCTATCAGAAATGTCAGATGAAAGCAGAACTGGCAATATTAACAAATAGATCATATTCAGACAGCCACACACATATGTTTCCCTCAAATTTGGTTAAAAAAGTGTATCGCACTCTAATGATCTCGAGTGGCAATGGAATGGAGGCAAAAAAGATATCCAATGGTGAACTCTGCTGAAGATTTGTACGTATTTGCTGCATTTCCTGAAATAAGTCAGTTGCAAAGAAATCCAAGGCATTTGTCATCTTGACAACTAGTGAGAAAGATGTACCTGTCCTGAAATGTATTTAAAGATTTGTCTCAAGGAAGCAGTCTAAGCCTGTGACTTGTCTCCCTCGAGAATTGCAGATGGTGATGACAGGTCTTCTCAGATATCTTTAGATAGGATTTAATTAAGCTGTAGACATGGCGTGGGTTGTTGCAAATACCAGGTGCAATAAGACCATCCGAGGTTTAAACGTGTTTCTATCATAACTCTACAGATACTCCCGTTCCTTTTTCGTAACTGTAGAAATTCCAGAAGGACGCCCATCCTTATGGCAAATTAATCTGCAGCTGGCAACAATTCAGATACAAAATAAGGACTTGCAATTCATGCCGAAGACTCAAAAATGATACTATGGCAAAATCAACAGCACATGAAAATACATACTAAAGTCAACAAATCCCACTGCAAAGAAAATTGCATAATTAATAATAAATTCTAATATCTAAAGTGTGGAAATATTTTTACTGAACAATTATTCAATGCCTTCAGCGCATCCTTGGTATAAAGCACAAGAAATGGTATCATATGGCTTTTTTTCTGAGGCTTTACTGATGACACTAAATCAAAAGTGCATGAGTTCTTTGCAGTGAAGAAGTGGCACTCAATGTGAACTGGATGAATAATTGACAGGAGGTTTGTGCATCCCCAACTGTTTGATCAGTGCTATTGCTCCAGCAAATCTTTGGGCCAAACATTTGCATGGGTGGAAGCGGGACATGCTAGCGTAAGCACCAGGGGCTGAATTCTCTGTTTTTGGTCTATGTCCCCACACCGTCGTAAAAACTGTGGACTTTCACACCAGGAGGGCCACATATTCCTAGCCCTGCAGGGGGCTACATATTCCTAGCCCTGCAGGAACCATCATAAAACTAGCAGCTTTTGCTGCAGATAAGGGTCCCCGCATTTCCGGGTCAGACTCCACGCATGCGCACGGCGGAGGCCGTGCCGTGCTCCATGGTGGAATCAGACCGCGGTTCTGGACCTTAAACATAGTGCCCCCAACCTACAATTCTACCACTGGGCGGCGACGGCCGAGTGAATAAGGAGATGGATCAAGGAGCCAGAAGCTGAGTGGGTGTGTGCAGAAGAGGCCTCCTGTAAGGGGACCTCCCTCTGGGCCCTCGCCACGGCAGCACTCCCATCCCCACCCAAAAAGCACTCCAGCAGCCCGGTGGTGATAGCCACCCTCCAGTCCTGGAATCAGCTACAGCAGCAATTTGGCCTGACCAAAATGTCGGACAAAGCTCCCATCTGTAACAACCATAGGTTCACACCAGCGCTGACTGACGCCACCTTCAAAAGGTGGAGACAGGACGAGGGGACACTGACAGTCAGGGACCTTCTACACCGACGGCAGGGTCGCGACACTGGACGAACTGACGGAGAAATTCCAGCTGGCCAGGGGGAACGAGCTAAGGTACCAACAGCTCAGAAACTTCCTACGAAAGGAGACAAGGAACTACTCACTATAAAAGTTTAGCAATGTACTTTCTTCTCTTTGAGACAGCTACTCTACGAGCAGAAAATAATCTACTCTAAAATTTACCAGGATAGAATCATCTGTCTCTAACTTACCTTAAAAAGCATGCATCTCTGCACAGTGCTGTATTTACGTCATATAATTTAATTCAGGTGGTGATTTGGCAAAGTAAGGGCTTGTCATTATCTTTGTTTCACAATGCTTAACAAATAAGTAGTTTAGAATGGCAATCACTGGTTTTTCAAGTAGAAAGCACAGTAATAGATAAACTTAAAGCTTTCTTGCCATAATAGGTTAAGATTAATTGGAAAATATGATACTGCTTAAAATAAACAAACCTCTTCAAATGTTTGATAGCTTGGCCACTTGTGCTATTTTTAAGCTGTAATAGCATGTGGAGGACATGAAGCTTCTGTTGCAAGAATTATTCTTGGTGGGCAGGAAGCTGTGTCATGAATGTTATATTCACTATCCCCGATCTATTAGAGGAGACTTTAGTATTGGTCAATCATTGTGAATAATGTTCATATAAACATCTAGCTTGCTGTTGGTGCTTTGCATTTTTAAAAGTTATTAACAATCTCCTAAATCATTGCATGTGAAGACGGCGTGTTTCTTTGGCTCATTAAGTGCTGAGGGATTTGAGGTTGGAGGACAATTTAACCCCGATGAATGAGGTGTGAAAAGGAAGCAGGAAGGTGGTGGGAGGGAATAGCGAAGAATCGTGTGACCACCAGGCAGCACAAAAGAGGCAAGGAGACAGTGCAGGAATCTCCTGTGGCCATTCCTCTGTAAAACAGATATACTGCTTTGGATATTGTTGAGGGGAATGACCTCTCAGGGGAAAGCAACAACCTCCTGGCCACACTGTCCTCCGTCCTCCCCAAGCCTCCCCAGCCAGCGGCACGGATCCCGGCCGAGTGTGGTGGCGCTGGGCACAGTCCACAGCCGCCAGGCTGGATTCACGATTTGTGTGAGCACACATGTCCCGTGCCATTGGGAACTCGGCACATTAGGGGCGGAGCATCGCGAGTGAGCCGGCCGATGATGCGCCAACGGCATTGCGACTGCACACGATGAAGCCATTTCGGAGGAGGCGAAGCATGGCTGACCAGCGTCAAACCGGCGCTGGCACCGATTTCGACGTCGGAGCCCATTCTCAACCCGATCGCCGAAAACGATTTTCGTGTCTGGCAACAGAGAATCCCGCCCAGCACATCCGATAGATACACAATGTAAATACATAGACACAGACGTCGGGTGAAGCATACAGAGTGTGGTACTACTCAGTAGAGAAGATGCGTGGAGGGATCAGTTCAGTCCATAAGGGGGTCATTCAGGAATCTAGTAACAGCAGGAAGATGCTGTTTTTGAATCTGTTAGTGCATGTTCTCAGACTTTTGTATTTCCTGCCCGATGGAAGAGGTTGGAAGAGAGAATAACTTGGGGAGGGGTCTTTGATTATGTTGCCCGTTCCCCAAGGCAGCGAGAAGTATAGACAAAGTCAATGGATGGCAGGCGGGTTCACATGATGGACTGGGCTGTGTTCATGACTCTGTAGTTTATTACGATCTTGGGCTGAGCAGTTGCCAACCAAGGCTGTGTTGCAGTCAGATAGGATGCTTTCTATGGTGCATCTGGAAAATATGTCAATATGGACATGCCGAATTTCCTTAGTTTCTTGAGGAAATATAGGTGCTGCTGTGCTTTCTTGGACCGGGACAGATTGTTGGTGATGTGCATACGTAGGAATTTGAAGCTGTCAACCATCTCCACCTCGGCACCATTGATGCAGACAGGGGTGTGTAAGATACTTCGCTTCCTGAAGTCAATGACCAGTTCCTTAGTTTTGCTGACATTGAGGGAGAGATTGTTGTCGTTACAGCATGCCACTAGGTCCTCTTATCTCCCTCCTGTACTTTGACTCAGCATTGTTCGAGATCCTACCCACTACGGTCGTGTCATCAGCAAACTTGTGGATGGAGTTGGAACCACATTTTTGCTCCACAGTCCTGTGTGTAGCAACTATAGTAGAGGGCTAAGTACACAGCCTTGCGGGGCCCTGGTGTTGAGGACTATCGTGGAGGAGGTGTTGTTGCTTATACTTACTGATGGAGGTCTATGGATCAGGAAGTCGAGGATCCAGTTGCAGAGGAAGGAGACAAATCCTAGATTTTGGAGTTTTGAAATGAATTTGGCTGTGATTATGGTGTTGAAGGTAGAGTTGTAGTCAATGAATAGGAGTCTGACGTAGGAGTCCTTGTTGTCAAGATGCTCCAGGGATGAGTGTAGGGCCAGGGAAATGGTGTCTGCTGTGGACCGGTTGTGGCGGTATGCGAATTGCAGTGGACCAAGGCATTCTGGGAACATGGAGTTGATTTGTCTCATGACCAACCTCTCAAAGTACTTCATAATGATAGATGTCAAGGCCATCGGCCGGTAGTCATTGAGGCACATGTCTTGTTTTTCTTTGGCACCGCTATGATGGTGAAGCATGTGGGAACCTCGGGAAAAGCAAGGAGAGGTGGAAGATGTCTGTGAACACACCTGCCAGCTGGTCCGCGCAGGATCTGAGTGCACGACCAGAGACCCCGGCAGGACCCGTTGCTTTCCGAAGGTTCACTTTCAAGAAGGCCAATCTGACTTCAGAAGCTGTGACGGTAGGTGTGGGTATGTCCCAGGCTGCTGCGCAGTTGACAACGGTTTGTTGGTTCCCTGCTCAAAACAAGCATAGAATGCATTGAGTTCATCAGGGAGAGGTACGCTGTTGCCGGAGATTCTACTCGGCTTTGCTATGTATCCTGTTAAGTTGTTTAAGCCTTGTCACAACCGATGAGTTGTAAGTGGCATAGCCTTTTTGGTGGGGAAAAGGATCAGTGCTGTAATGAGAAATGATGTAAGCACTGGAGAGCAAGATGTGGAATCAATCTGGGTAGAAATAAGAAATAGCAAGAGAAAAGATTCTTGGTGTCATATGTCACTGTGAATTACCACATCATCCAAATAGAGCAAGCATTTAGGCAGCCTAGCCACTACTTGCTACATGAGTCGCTGAAATGTAAATTGTGTGTATCAAAATCCGAACGGCATCACTTTATACTGATTAAATCCCCTTTGAGTCACAAAGGCGAATATCGCTTTAGCCCTGGCCATTAATGGAAGCTGTCCTTCAATAGACCGATTTTCAAAAGAAATGAGGCACTACTTATCCTATCGATACAGTCCTCCAAACCTGGAATCGGATACAAATCTGTTTTGGTGATGGCACTGACTTTCCAGTAGCCTATACAGAACCAGATTGTGCTATCTGGCTGAGGTACTAATACGACCGGCAAACTCCAGTTACTCTTATTCAGCTCAGTTAAATTATTCTGACATGTATTGCACTTCCAATTCTAGCTGAGCTAGTTTCTGTGGGTTCAGTCCTCATGGATGCTGTTTTATCAGGTTGGAGTCACAGAATTACAGAAAATATAGTGCAGAAGAGGCGCTTCGGCCTATCAAGTCTGCACCGAGACATGAAAAACACCTGACCTACCTATCTACCTCATGTACTTTTGTAGTAGCCTTATGCAATATTTTCTTTGCTCTTCTTCTAAGTATGCAAACTCAGGGCGTGGCCCTCTGGCCACGTTGCGCTGGAAAAGCTGCTCGCAGCGTGGCCGTTGAAAGCCATGAGGCCCTGCTCCCGGGATCTACCGGACTCGCAACGCCTCGTGAGATTCAATGCAATCTCGAGAGAGTTGCAAGTTGAATCCTGCCTACAATGGGCAGGATTACATTTTGGCAAATCTGCATATTAGAGCGAGGCAGTAAGCCTCACTTTTGTGGGAATCATTTGTGGGCTTCGGTTGTGGATTCCTGATCTCTCGCTACAATGGGGAGCTCAGGCGAGCAAATTTCCCCATTGTTAAAAAAGGGGCTGTGTGTGGCCTCGGCCGCATGTTTCCTGTTCAGGCCCCTTATTGAAAGCGAGTCACGTTGAATAGCCATATGTTTCTCGGCAATGCGATTGCCGGGAAACACGCTCACTCGGGTTTCCTTTTAGGAACATTGCACAGTCAGTATCTAACTGTTCTCATATTACCATATTTTTAGTCGTATCACAGGATGATGGCTCTATGAGCTGTTGACCTTTTCCCCTACCTCACTCTTACTATCTTTGTTCTCTTCCACTACCTCTATTACCTGACACTCTGGCACCTTCCCAACAATTATATTTTTCCAACACATTTATGTGGCATAATCGGTCCTTCTTTCTACAGGCTGGAGTATCCTTTAGGTAACTCACCTTACTCACCCTCCTAACTACCTTATAGGGGCCACTGAAGTTTGCTTTCAGAGGTTCACCCTACAAAGGCAACAATACCAGAACCCCATTTCCAGCTTGGAATGCTCTGGACCTGGCATTTTCACGCACATTTTAATTCTTTCTCCCGATTGCTTTAAATGCTCACGGGCGACCTGATAAGCTCCCATTCAACATTGAGGATTCATCTTTTTGTTTTAGAATCTTCGCTTTCATCAATTTTAATGGACCCCGTACGTCATGGCCATAGACCAATTCAAATGGACTAAACTAAGTGTGGTTCGGAGAATCCATGGTGGCAAATAGTAAAAAATCCAATCCCTTGGATATTCATGGCAATAGGCACTAATCATGGTTTTGAGAATCTGATGATATCTCTCAAAAGTTCCCTGAGTTTGTGGGCGATAGGCGATCGACTTTAGTTGGTTGATACCTAAACTATGAATTATGTCCTGTAGAATTTTTCACAAATTTTAGGAAATAAACAGGAAGGACTCTTACAGGTTTTACACATTTTAAATTTAAATGTTGTTTTGGATTTACTTTAAAATTGATATTTCTATTTCAGAATCTATTATTAGGAACATGGCATCAAGACACTGAGAAAATCATAACCTGATTGAGCAGAGTTAACATGGATTGATGAAAGGGAGGATTTTTTGAGGAACTAACTGGTAGGGTAGATATAGGGAAATCAGCAGACGTAGAATATTTGGATTTTCAAAGAGCATTCAGTAAGGTGTCACACAAGAGGTTGTTGGACAATACTAGAACTCACGGGATTAGGAAGTAAATATTACCATAAATTGAAGAATGGCTAATGGATAGAAAATAGAGACAACCCCGGTTGGCAAGATGCAACTGGTCTGATAATACAAGCATTCATGCTTCTTGGACCGCAGCTCCTGTTTGTTGCTTCACAGCGCCAGGGTCTCTGGTTCGATTCCAGGCTTGGGTCACTGTCTGTGCGGAGTCTCCACATTCCCCCAGTGTCTCCGTGGGTTTCCTCTGGGTGCTCCGGTTTCCTCCCACAAGTCCAGAAAGACGTGCTTGTTAGGTGAATTGGACATCCTGAATTCTCCCTCAGTGTACTCTAACAGGCACCGGAGTGTGGCGACTAGGGGATTTTCACAATAACATCACTGCAGTGTTAACGTTAGCTTACTTGTGACATGAATAAAGATAATTACTATAAAACCTATATCGATGGCTTGGGTAAGGAGACCAAGTATCATGGGCGAGATTCTCCACTCCCGCGCCGGTTGGGAGAATCGCCTGGGCCGCCAAGATTTCCCGGGACGCCGGTCCGACGCCCCCCTGCGATTCTCCCAAGCGGCGGGAACGGCCCCGTCGAGTTCCGCGGGAGGCAGGCCGGAGAATCGCCGAAGACACCCAAAATGGCGATTCTCCGGCACCCCCGCTATTCTCAGGCCCGGATGGGCCGAGCGGCCAGGCCAAAACAGCGGGTTCCCCCGGCGCCGTCCACACCTGGTCGCTGCCGTCGGGAACAGCGCGGGAACGCTGGGGGGGACGGCTGCGGGAGGGGGAGGGGGGATCCTGCACCGGGGGGTACCTCAAATGTGGCATGGCCCGCGATCGGTGCCCACCGATCGTCGGGCCGTCCTCTCTGAAGGAGGATCTCCTTCCTTCTGCGGCCCCGCAAGATCCGTCCGCCATCTTCTTGCGGGGCGGGGCGCGCCAGCCAACCCGCGTATGCGCGGGTGACGCCAGTTATGCGGCGCCGGCCGCGGCATCTATGCAGCGACGCCTTTACGCGGCGACAAGGCCTGGCGTGTGTAGATGACGCGGCCCCGATCCTAGCCCATTGTCGGGGCCTGAATCCGTCGGGACGGGGCCGTCTCGCGCCGTTGTGAACCTCGACGGCGTTCACAACGGCGTGGGCACTTCGGCGCGGGAGTGGAGAATCCCACCCCATGTATCCAAGTTTGCCACAACGCTAGATGGGAAAGTAAACAGTGAGGAGGACGCAAAAAGGCTGCAAAGTGATATAAAGGGATTAATTGAGTGGGCCAGAACATAGCGGATAGATTATAATGTGGAGAAATGAAAGTTACCCACTTCCCCGCTTTGGTAGGAAAAATGGAAACGCAGAATCCCTTTATAAAACCCGCGAAATGTTGGAACTCAGATGAACCTGGGTGTCCTTGTACACAAATCAAAGAAAAATGCAATTAAAGCAAGTAATTAGGAAAGACAATTGTATATTAACCTTTATTACAAAAGGATTGGAGTATGTAAGGGTGCTTCCTGATAATTCCCAATTATTTTATGGGGTGGAAACCATTAACTTCCCCGTGAACCTTGAAGAATAGGAGCTCCTCTACTAAGGGGATTTCCCATTTCTTAATTTATTTTTGCCGTTATCATTTTGGTCCATGGATGCTTAATGAACATGCATCTTTAAGTCAAGCAGCAACACAGTAGATAGTGCTAGCTTTCAAGCAGCTGAGTTTAGACTTTGTGGCACCTGAGAGATGAAGTGGGACTCAGTTCGACTGTTGGTAAATGAATTGGCCAAAAGTTCGCATTTTGCCCTGTAACAGGTGGTGATTGGATCCTGCCTGAGTGGGATGATTTCCAGAGATGTAAGGAAAACAAGTTGGTCCTGGACACTCGAGGAAGGAGGTGCTGAAAGGGCCTACTCTCCCCCATTTCTCTGCCTCTCCAGAAATTCCATGTGTTGCTGTATTTCTGAACATACAGAGAACCTGAATGAATGAATCTACAATGAAAATAATTACAGACTGAAGACAGAGACCTCGACCTGAAAGCCTAGTGAAAGAAGGTGTGCTTAAAGACAACCATCCGAGACAAAGACTTTATTCTTTTACTTGTTATTTTCACCCCTCCCTTCCCTTCTTCTGTCTTAGCTTATGAGCCTCTGATCATGTCACCACATAATCTGGAAATACTCCAGGGTGGACTGTTTGAAATTTCTCTGTGGTGTTATGGGCCAGGGTTTAGAGCACCCCAAAGTGTATCATGGAGTTCATCTGACCCACAACTTTTAATAGATTGTGGCTATGGGGAGCACACGGGCCTACTCTGCAGGTGTGGTGCTTCAGAGTGCTTTTAAATTAAAACAATGTTTATTTATGAAACCGGTTAACACTTTATAAACTCCAGTGAACATCTTAACAACTGTCAACACCAATAAATCCCCCAAAGAATAATACAGTACTCTGTAAGTAACTCTTAATCTTTCCTTGCAACATCCATAAGACAAAAGAGAACCCTTTTTACAGAGACATTAGGTTTAACTTCTCTACTGAGAGCACTTACCACTTTGAAATCACCAAATAAATATTCTTTAGCTCGCAGACATTCATACAAATGGTGACTGCAGCTTCTCCAAATCTAAAACGAAACTAAACACACCCTGTAGCAGACAGCCCAAAGCGAAAGTAAAAGCAGACAGACAGCTTAGCTCCACCCACTCTGACATCATTGATAAACACCCGCTTCTTAAAGGTACATCCACTACAGCTATTTTATAAACCCCCATTTCTTAAAGGTACTCTCACATGACAGTGGTAGGATTCCCCATCAACTGTTTGAGTATAGTAGGCATCACTACCATCTGGAATCTTGCTATATCAGTCCCTAAAATCAATTGAATGCCTGTAATGGGCACAATTTCCACGACACGTATCACTACTTTCCCATCTTCAAGCTGCTCTGTCAGCTTATTTTTACTGAAGGAATCTCTCTCATTTCACCAGAAATTTTCCTTTGATATCCATTCTGGAACAACCAATATCATTATCCCATAACATCAGAGATTGACTCATGCCTGTATCTTGTGAAAGTTTAACATTCTTTCCTATTCTATCCTGTCCACGTGGAGATACTTTACCAATGCATATAAAATCTTTAAATACATCTGCCATCTTCTGGTCACTCTTCCCTTGCGCAAGTTGTGCACACATTTTCATCCCTTGGCTCTGCCCTTGCTTTGTCTGTACCAATCTGATTGGCTTCTTTTGTTCTCCAGTTTCTAAGTTCCTTTTTCCTGATTTAAGATTGATGACCAACTGGCTTTTTGCATAATCTCCAGCATAGTGATTTTGTGTGGCCCAGTTTATTACAGTGAAAACATTTAACATTTTTTATATTTCTCATCCCTCCAACAGACTCGGTCTTATTTTGACATGAAGCCTCTTTGGAGTTTCCAACCAGTCCTCCTCTTGCTGGCTTGTTCTCTCTTGCACCTTCCCAATATCAATTTCTCTGATATAAAAGTGGGTCTAAAGAAAGGCTTTGATCTGTGACCAGCTCGTTGCAAGTTCTAACTTTCTGTTCCTCACCATGAGTTCTAATCATTGTAGGAAACAAATTCTCTCTCTAAAGGCACATTGGTTTCTTCTATTTTCAATGCTCACACCCAACTATCAAAATGACTTTGTTTAACCCTCTTGAATACAATGTAATTTTGTCGAGAATATTTTCTTACGCCGTGAAACCTTTGTCTGTATGCCTCCAGTATCAGCTCAAATCAATCCAATATAGCTTTCTTTATTGTCTCATAGTCCTCAAATCTTTCTTCTTACAAGGATGCCATTGTCTTCACTCATCCAACCTACAAATTTAGTCTGTAAGAGTAGGGCCCAAAAGTCTTGTGGCCATTTAATTACTAGCTATTTGTGCAAAAGCACAAAGAAACGTCTCAGCATCCCGTTCATCGAATTTTGGGGGCGTTTGTACGTATCTGAACATCTCCCCATTGGTTTCCCATCTAGGAACACCTTCTTCCTCCGCCACCTGCTCCAAGCTTTCGGTTTCTGCTGCCTGTGAGCGAAGTTGGAAGTCTCACTCTCTCTTTGTCTCTTTCTTCCCTCGCAGCTTGCTCCATTTCCCTTTAAAATTCCCTCTCTTTCCTCTCGCTCCTGTTGGAAAGCTCTCTCCCTTTCTTTTTCCTGGATCTCTAACTTCTTAATTTCTTTGTCTCTTTGTAATTAAAGCTTCGCTAATTCAATATCCTCACTTCTCAAAATATTGGGTCCAGCTAAACCCTCTCCTATTTTTAAATGCATTGCTATGTTTTCAATTATCTCAGAATTCTTAGGCCCTGTAGATACGACTACTTTCAATTTATCTGCCAATTCCATCAATTTGGTTTTAGGTACACTTAGCAAACTCGCTAAGGTCATATTGACTACTTCTAGATCAGCTTGCGCTAGATCAATAGCCATTTCTAAAGCCTTCTTACTTGAAATAACACGTTCTCACTTGGTTCCACTTGTTCCTCACTACCAATTTTCTGTCACAAACCACGCTGATGTAATCTGTGAGGGTATCCAAAGTTGGAACACCAGTTTGTGAGCATGTATAGTTTTGCTTTTGGAATGATGTGAGGAGTCAAGCGAAACCCCGGTGAGAATATGCCACCCAGTAGATGGTCATACCCTGATGATACCTGCACTGCTAAACCATGCGAAATCCCAAGCAATACTCCATGGAATTGCCCTGGAAGTTTCAATTTCCAATGGACAATCACCCCGCATCCGGAACCCTCTGTGGAAGTCTCCAACTCTGAGTTAGAGTTGGAGACTTCACAGGCTGTGACTCGTGTACCTGGACAGTTACTTATTTTAGACTGGAATGAAATGTATCTAACTCCTGAGTAGTTATGCAACTGACCCACTCCAACTCCAAAACTGATTCCACCCTGATCCTCCAGTGACAATTAGACTCCTTTCTGTACCCCCGCTTCCCTCCCAACTCTGCCAAACTCTCCGGCCCCCTCCCCCGACCCTCCCAACTCACCAACTCCCCCACTGACCTTCCGAACCTCCCATACCTCTGACCAGTCCTGACCAGTGATTGCCCACCCGAGGAATATTCGGCCCTTTAAGTTTACTTATAAGTGACAATCGGACAAGCTTACCAAAATACAACATTCTAACTGGAACACCCAAGTTCAATCCAACAAAACAAAATGTTGTCACAATAGAAAAGTATAACTGTTTCAGTAGATATTTAAATCCAACTTTAGAGTGCAGCATAAATAGCTGTCTTTTATTAATTTACATAAAGTTTAATGCTAAAGGTCATAAAGTTTGAAGCATGTGCTATCAATGTGTTACAATATTACTTCAATAAATCTTTTCATACATATCTTTGATCTGCTGCATTTCAGATACCACATGATGAGAATCCCCACATAAAAATTCTGAATAGAAGGATATTCAATAACTCCGTCTCCATCGTCTTGCGAGGCAGAATGTTCCAAAGTTACAAAACCCTCCAGAAAGAAACTCTCCTCATCGCTGTCCGAAAGGGGTGATCCCTAATTTTAAAACATTGCCTCCTAATTCTGGACTCACTCACAAGTGGAAACATTTTTTCACTTTTCAGGGGTTGGTTTAGCACAGGGCTAAATAGCTGGCTTTTAACGAGAAGGAATTGGTGGATGTTGAGTCTGGAGGAGGGTGTCACATTGAGATCCAAAAAGATGTGTTGAGCGTCTTGAAAAATATTAAGGTAGATAAGTCCCCAGGGCCTGGTGGGATCTACCCCAGAATACTGAAGGAGGCTAGAGAGGAAATTGCTGAGGCCTTGACAGAAATCTTTGGATCCTCACTGTCTTCAGGTGATGTCCCGGAGGACTGGAGAATAGCCAATGTTGTTCCTTTGTTTCAGAAGAGTAGCAAGGATAATCCAGGGAACTACAGGCCGGTGAGCCTTACGTCAGTGGTAGGGAAATTACTGGAGAGAATCCTTCGAGACTCCCATTTGGAAGCAAATAGACGTATTAGCGAGATCAGCACGGTTTTGTGAAGGTTAGGTCGTGTCTCACTAACTTGACAGAGTTTTTCGAAGAGGTCACCAAGATGATTGATGCAGGTAGGGCAGTGGGTGTTGTCTATATGGACTTCAGTAAGGCCTTTGACAAGGTCCCTCATGGCAGACTGGTACAAAAGGTGAAGTCACACGGGATCAGGGGTGAGCTGGCAAGACGGATACATATGGCTAGGTCATAGAAGGCAGAGAGTAGCAATGGAAGGGTGCTTTTCTGATTGGAGGGCTGTGACTAGTGGTGTTCCGCAGGGATCAGTGCAGGGACCTTTGCTGTCTGTAATATATATAAATGATTTGGAGGAAAATGTAACTAGTCTGATTAGTAAGTTTGCAGACGACACAAAGATTGTGGAATTGCGGATAGCGATGAGGACTGTCAGAGGATACAGCAGGATTTAGATTGTTTGGAGACTTGGGCGGAGAGATGGCAGATGGAGTTTAATCTGGACAAATGTGAGGTATTGCATTTTGGAAGGTCTAATGCAGGTAGGGAATATACAGTGAATGGTAGAACCCTCAAGAGTATTGGCAGTCAGAGCGATCTAGCAATAGAGGTCCACAGGTCACTGAAAGGGGCAACACAGGTGGAGAAGGTAGTCAAGAAGGCATACGGCATGCTTGCCTTCATTGACCGGGGCATTGAGTATAAGAATTGGCAAGTCATGTTGCAGCTGTATAGAACCTTAGTTAGGCCACACTTGAAGTATAGTGTTCAATTCTGATCGCCACACTACCAGAAGGATGTGGAGGCTTTAGAGAGGGTGCAGAAGGGATTTACAAGGATGGTGCCTGGTATGGAGGGCATTAGCTATGAGGAGCGGTTGAATAAACTCAGTTTGTTCTCACTGGAACGACGGAGGTTGAGGGGCGACAAGATAGAGGTCTACAAAATTATGAGGGGCATAGACAGAGTGGATAGTCAGAGGCTTTTTCCCAGGGTAGAGGGGTCAATTACTAGGGGCATAGGTTTAAGGTGCGAGGGGCAAGGTTTAGAGGAGATGTACGAGGCAAGTTTATTTACACAGAGGGTAGTGGGTGCCTGGAACTCACTGCCGGAGGAGGTGGTGGAAGCAGGGACGATAGTGGCATTTAAGGGGCATCTTGACAAATACAGGAATAGGATGGGAATAGAGGGATACGGACCCAGGAAGTGTAGAAGATTTTAGTTTAGACGGGCAGCATGGTATGCACAGGCTTGGAGGGTCGAAGGGCCTGTTCCTGTTCTGTACTTTTCTTTGTTCTTTGTTCAGACCAAGGCAGGCCAGCAGCGCGGGTTCAATTCCCGTACCAGCCTCCCCGAACATGCTCCGGAATGTGGCGACTAGGGGCTTTTCACAATAACTTCATTTGAAGCCCACTTGTGACAATAAGCGATTTTCATTTAATTTTTTCCATGTCAATCTTGTCAATTTTGTTAAGGTCTCATGTACTTCAATCAAGTCACCCGTTGCTCTTCCTCCCCAGTGGAAACAAGGCCAGTCAGAAGCATTTTCCCGCTGCTCCATGGTATGTTTTCTGGCGGCGGGTTCGGCTTGACATTGGCCGGCGTCCTCATCTTCCCGTCCCGCCGAAGTCAATGACATTTTTCATGGCTTGCCCAGTAGCGCTGTCACTGGGGAAGCTATTGCAGGAGGGTTGCCTTCTGTGGGAGAGAAAGATCCTGCTTGTGAGAAGAGCCATAAAATCTCTCCCAGTTTGTCTAACCGTTCGTCATAAGAAAATCTGCTCTTTCCAGAGAATGAGCTGCAGATGGGGTGACTATATTCTGGTTTGGGGCTGCAGCTGTTGCTGCAGCAAACAGCATAGCTTATTACAACCTCTTCGCTGAAGTGCTCTGCAGTCTGGTTGAGGTACAAATAGCTTTGCCTGAAGACCCACTCTTCACAGTTTTCTCATTTATTTACTTCAGCTTCTGCCACTCACTCTAATCTTAGATAGCTCTTCCATGCCTGTCTGACTGTTTGCTATTTTGCTGTTTGTTAACTCCCTATCCTTTGAATTGCATATTCTAATCATGTATATCTCAGCCTGTCTGCAAACAAATCATAACCAGAACCCACCCCCCACTGAAATTATACCTAACAGAATTTATAGGCAATTGTGAATGGTTTCCGTTCAAAACTGAGATTTTTTTTCGACCCGAAAGCCAATGAAATTTTTCTGCTTTGTGAATAAATGGAACAACTGAAAACAGTTTATACAATTCTCAGGATGGGAAGGAAAATACAGGTTGAAATGAAAGGCAGATAGAGTGGGAAACTGTGGGAGCATGTCTCTTCTGGCCACGCTCATCTGCCTTCTGAAGGTTCACCAATCTATTTCCTGGCATAGAGGGTTTGTCCTGTGAGAAAAGATTAAATAGAATGGGCCTTTACTCTCTGGAGTTTAGAAGAACGAGAGGTGATCTCATTCAAACATACAAAATTCTTACAGAGATCGACAGAGTCGATGCAGAAAGAATGTTTCCCCTAGCCGGCAGGTCCAGAAGCTTGGGCTGCAAGTCAGAATAAGTTGCAGTCCACTGAGGACAGACAACAAGAAATGTCATCACTGATGCTGATGAATTTTTCGAATTCTCTACCCCAAAGGACTATGGAGGCTTAGTCATTTGAGTACCTTCAAAACTGAGATCAATAAATGTATATATTGTCATGCAAGAGTGCCTTTAAGAAATGGATGTGTAAGCAATGCACCTTTAAGAAAACAGTGATGTCAGAGAGTGGGTGGAGCTCAGCTCAGTTCAGCCATTTTGAAGTTTCAGTTTTGAAAATGCCTGGCTGGTTTTGCTGAGAGCAGTTTAAAAGTGCCTGGCTGTTTTGCTGTGAGCTGATTAAAAGGAGAAAGCCAGTTTGAGACAGCAGCTTGAGAAGTTCTGGTTTGGAGGAAAAGAGCTGGGTGTGTGTCTGTGTTTTGCAGTGAACTGGATATCTGCCATGAAAGACTATCTCTGGATCATTTGGGTGATTTAAACTTATAATAGTGAAGCCTTTAACCTGATGTGATTTTGTTTAAAGGTGTTAAGTCTCTTGTAAGTTTGAAGGAACATTTTAAGGAATTATTTACTGTTGCAATATTTTCTGAGTTATCTTGAAGTAAGGGGTGTTTAGAGATCCAATGTTTATTTAAGATGTTACGTTGAGTTCATGGAATAAACAGTGTTTTGTGTTTAAAAACCCACGTGTCCATAATTGTAATCCCACACCTCGGGAAAAAGCTAGAAAAAGCAACAAATCCATTAAAGGGAGAGGTTGGTTGAACTCCATGATACATTTTGGGGTTCTGAAAACGCCTCGCCCATAACAATATATTAAAATCATCAAGGGAAAACTGTGTTGAAGTAAAAGATCAACATGATCTCATTGAATAGCAGAGCGGTTTTGAAGGGCCGAATAGCCTACTCCTGCTCCTATTCTTATGTTCTTAGTAAGAGTACAAGAGCCAGTGGACTGGATTCTCTTGGAGAGCCAAGCTATTCTTTTAGTTGGGAGACATTCCTTAACGACATAATATTTAGAACTTTTGAATGAGATCGCTCATAATTCCCCAGTTTAGCATGCACTGCGAGAAATATATAAGATAGCAGCAAAATAATAGATAGTGCAACTGGAAGCAGCAAAAGTATTAACTGGCAATTTTCTTCTGCTTCAAGGTTTAGCTATTTAAACCGTGTTTACTGTGAATATGGCTATAGATAACATGCAGCAGGAGTGTGTTATCCATGCAATGGTGTGACACATCCTTGTTAACAGTATTTAAAATATAGCATTTTAAATGCTAGGTATAATGGGCTAATGATGCACAAATGTGAAATGCTGCATTTTTAAAACCCTAATTCCCAGCTGGGTCACTGTCTGTGTGGAGTCTGCACGTTCTCCCTGTGTCTGCGTGGGTTTCCTCCCAAGTCCAAAGATGTGCAGGATAGGTGGATTGGCCATGCAAAATTTCCCTTAGTGTCCAAAAAGCTTAGATAGGGTTACTGGGTTACGGATTAGGTTGGAGGTGTGGGCTTAGGTAGGGTGATCTTTCCATGGGCCGGTGCAGACTTGATGGGCCGAATCGCCTCCTTCTGCACTGTAAATTCTATGATCTATGATCTAATAGACAACAATCAGTGCTTCGCTGACATTTCTTTTTGCATAATAACATGGTTTATTATTAATCATTTACCACAATGATATTGTATATTTGGCATGAAACAGTGGCTTTAGGTGTGAAACAATCCCTGTAATTAACACAATCTAATTAATATTTTAATTTGTTTGCATTTGTGATCATTGAAAATTTGGGAATGCAACTTTTTAGGAGCCAGACCTTTAATTTCAAAATCTGTGAAACGCTCTATTCTTTTCTGCAGAATATGTGAGAAATCAAAGATAATACTCCTTCAAAAATAATTAATGGAATGAAAATATATTTAATCTCTTGACTATTAGGAGTCTTATAAAAAGCAAACATGTATAGTCCCAGCTAGTTCATACTGAGTTCATATGTGGGAGACAAATCTTCCCTCTATTATGATCGCAGGCCAGACTCCCAACAGTGGCGAGGATACTGTACCAAACCCCCAATATTTTCATTTATTGTAAGACTGTGCTGAAAGAAGAAAGAAGGACTTGCCCCAAGAGCAATTGCATGAAAAAATAGAGCTTTGGTATTTCTAAAGCAAAATTTTATTTTGAATACAATATTAAAACATTTTAACTTCACACCCCAAAAGAACAGCTGAACACAACTACTGAATTTCCTATTAAACCACAAGAAAAGAAACATACAGCTCTCAATCTAACATAAAATTTAGCAGAGCAGAGTAATACTTGCTTTATAAAACATATTTGGGCCCCGGTTAGAACACCTGCAGACTCTATTGAATGTCTTCAAATAGCTGCTTCAACTAGGTTGTTTCAGCCTCTTCCTTGTCTTCAGACAAGACTGCTCTGCATTAAAATATTCATACTCATTTTCTAAACTGTCCTACTGCGAAGGAAAGCAGCCTCTAACTGTAGACCCTGTGGTAGCCAGATCAGACCTCTTCTCTCTCCCAAAGCTTCTCCAAAACTTAACTGCCTCACTGCATTGCTGGGCTCCCACGCAGCAATGATCGGCATGTAGGAAAGGAGGCCCCCAGCCACAGAGGTCGGCCCGCTGATCGGTGGGTACCCATCGCGGGCCAGGCTCATCGGAGGCAGCCCCCCCCCCCCCCCAAGGTCGGAACCACCCTCACCCCCCCACAGGCCGCCACCCAACCCTTACACGCCGAGGTCCTGCCGGGTCAGAGCACGTTAGAACGGCGCCGGTGGGACTCGGCTCTTTTCCTACGGCCGCTCGGCCCATCCGGGGCCGGCCGCGAAGAGCGACCCGCGACCGGCGTTGCGCCAACCACGCCGGCTCCAATTCTCCGCACTGCGGAGAATCGCGTGCCGGCATTGAGGTGCTGTAGCCCATTCGCGGGGATTCTCCGGCCCGGTGCAGGGCTGGGAGAATCCCGCCCCTAATTTCTAAAAATCCTCTATTTGTCACACCTCATACATCTCTAATTGGTGCTAATTAGAAAATCTTTCTTTAGGGAGAACATAGAATGATGGGTATGGGGATGCTCTTCAGAGATTATGGGCGACTTCTCCAGTAATGGGGCTATGTCCCCATGCCGACGTGAAAAGCGGCGCCAACCACTCCGCTGTCAACGGTCCCCGATAATATGTGATTGCTCCCCTTCCTAGGGGGCTAGGTTGGCGCCGGAGTGGTCCCTGCAGCTCCAGCCGGCGGGGAACGGCATGCGCAGGTTCGCACATGCACGGAACGGCCGGCATATTTCCACGCATGCGCAGAACGGCCGGCATATTTCCGCGCATGCGCGTGAGTTCCCTTCTCTGCGCTGGCCCCCGGGCAATATGGCGTAGCCCTACACGGGCCCGGCACGGAGTAAAATAGGCCACCACGGAACCAACCCGCCCACCAATCGGTAGATCCCGATCGCGGGCCAGGCCACCGTGGGGGCCCTCCCCCCAGGAACGGATCCCCCCCCAGGTCCCGCCGTGTGGGACCCGACTAACCCATGCCAGCGGGACTCGGGCAAACTCGTCGGCCACTCGGCCCATCGGGGCCCGGAGAATCGCCGGGGGGGGCGCTGTCAACGGTCTCCGACCGGCACGGCGGGAATCCCGCGGGCGCCCGAGAATGGGGAAGCGGGCGTTGGGACGCGATTCTCGCGGCAGGTCGGAGAATCCCGGCGGGTCGGTGAATCCCGACCTATAGCTATGTTAAGTATTGGCAAGAGTACTTTACACTGCATCACACAATCTACAAAGTGATTAATTTAGACACCAGGTACCAAAAGGGAAAATCTTTCACCTCAAAAGTAGAAAAAAGATCACATTCTCCCCCACTCCTATTTTAAAAGCCCCCAAAATCTTAGTTCAAATCCTAGCTTTAAAAAAAATTATAACACTTTTTCATTTGTTAGTGTTTAAATCAAGTTGAAGTATTTTACTGTGCCAGCTATCTCATACATGTGGGAAACTTTTATAAATGCTTTTCTTTGTATAACAGGCAGGCTGTGTTAACTGGAAGGTGATCCTCTTCTTTTCCCACTAGATGATGACTGGGTATGTGTCACATGGTTGCAACAGAGCCCAAGGTCATAAACCATGAATGTGAAGTTGTAACAATATAGTCACTTGAATCCCGAAAGCTAAATCTCTGATCATGCCCCCAGTTTTTTCTTAAATATGATGACTGCGTTTCTGATATAAAATCCATTCTAAGAGTCTTCTCACTGAATTCCCTATTCATTATTATGACGGCAATTAGGTTTTCCAAATCCAAGACAAGTGAACTTTAGAGTGTTTGGACATTACAGAAAGACTAGAGTCAGCCAGCGGGAAGAATTCATGAAAATATCATCCAGTTCTGCAGAAATAGAACACTCTAGCAGCATAAACATATGTGGGCCAATTCTAGGATCCTGGCACTGGGCAATACCCACAGGGAAGCATAGGTGCATGACCTGTCATTTTCCCTAAATTTATTTCAATGAGTATAAAAGTCCCATATGCTCTGTGCTCATGATTTTCTGGCAACACCGATTCAACCATTGTTGGCCTTTTAGACTTGGTAATAATGCATTGGATCATGACAGCAGAAGTAGACATTGCAGAAACATTGTGAAATATCACTCTGAGAAAGGTATTGTGCAAAAGATGTGGACAAAGGCCATGAAGCTGTCATAAGAAGAAGTTCATAGTGAAAATGGAACTGTAACATAAACGGAGAGTCTTCAAAATTGTACTTGTGTGTTTGCAGAAGAAATGTACTCTCATGTTTCACAGTATGCAAGCATTAATCATGATATCTTGCTTAATATTCTTTCAATGTACTGTCATAAGCAGGACACAATAAAAAAATACAGGAACTAGTGCATACCATGGCTCTGGCAAAAATAGCCTTTGCAATGTATTTGCTGTGTTGATGTGCACCTCCACAAGTCAAAGTACAAGTGTTGGAATTTACAACCTGAACTGTCCTGGGATGTTTCCTGGATCTGTTGTTTAATGGTAGATTTTAATTGCATGGCTATGAAACAACCAACATCATTTATTACTTAACCAGCCGAAATAGCTTCAAGTCAGTCATAGCCCACATGGTACTTCTGTCTATCCCAGTAAATGGAATATAGAATGGGCGTAATGTCAAAGTAACTTGAACAAATTAGCATGGCAGAGGCAGCAGAATGCAAAAGCCGATCCATAGTGAATTAGCATCGGCATGAAAAGGAATTACAAAACTGGAAATTCTCGTTCCATCAGATAGATCTAACATACATTGTGCAAAATAAGTCACAAGAAACTTTACTTTATAATGATTATGGTGCAATATCATGTTAGTGTCAAGCATCAGATCAATTTAAAGAATTCAATCTCATTCCTGCATGTTATTACAGAGGTAAAAAAGATCAAATTTAAAACGTGATTCTTACTTTTCCTTTCAGTTTATTCTCTCTCTTAATTCAATATTTCCTCCGTGTCTTTATATCTCATTCTGTATTTGAATTGACCTTTTTCATTCTTTCTCGGGATGTGGGCACCACTGGCTAGGCTCCAATGAGGTCATGAGCTGAGTGGGTCTGGTGGAAGTGAAACGTCAATGAGCAGGTTAGTTAGCTGAGTTAGTGCCACTTGAGAGCACAGTCAACAATTTTTTGCATCACTCTGCTGATAATCGAGGTACACTGATGGGATGGTAATTGGCCAGGTTGGATTTGTCCTGCTTTTTGTGTACAGGCTATGTCTGGATGGTTTTCCATATTGTTTGGTAGATGGAAGCACTGTAGCTGTACTGGAACAGCCTGGCTAGAGATGCAGCAAGTTATGGAGCACAAGTCTTCTGTACTATTGCTGGAATATTGTCAACGCCCATAGCCTTTGCAGTATCCAATGCCTTCAGCCATTTCTTGATATCACATGGTATTGGATGGAATTGGCTAAAGACTGGCATCCGTAATGTTGGGGTATTCAGAGGAGGTCTAGGTGGATCATCAACTTGGCACTTCTAACTTAAAATGGTTGCAAATGCTTCAGCATTGTCTTTTGCACTGATGTACTGGGCTACCCCTTCGTTGAGGATGGGAAAATTTGTGTAGTCTTCTCTTCCAGTTTGCTGTTTAATTGTTCACCACCATTCTTGACTACAGAGCTTAGACCTGATTCATGGCTCTGGGATCGCTTAGCTCTATCACGTGCTGCTTCCACTGTTTGGCATGCAAGTAGTCCTGTATTGTGGCTTCACCAGGTTGAATTTTTAGGAATGCCTGGTCTGTTCCTGGCATGCCTTCCTGCTCTCTTCAATGCATGAGGATTGATCCCCCATCTGGATGGTAATCTACATGGGAGGATATTCTGGATCCAGAATGTACAGATTGAGTAACAATGCAATTCTGCTGTTATTGATGGCCCACAGTGCCTCGTGGATGCCCATTTTTGAGTTGCTGGATCCGTTCAAATTCTATCCCATTTAATACAGTGGTTGTGCCACACAATATGACTGTGGGCATACTCAGACTTTGTCCAATTCCTACCAATTCTGTCGTGGACAGATGCATCAGCAACAGGTTGATTGGTGAGGATAAAGCCAAGTACATTCTTCCCTCTTGTTGGTTTCCTTATCATCTCCACAGTCACAGCTTGCATCCATCTCCTTTAGGACTCGGCCAGCAGTGGTGCTACTGGTCCACTCTTGGTGATAGACATTGAAATCCCCCAACAAGAATACATTCTTTGTGCTTGGCAACCTCCAAATGATTCCTCCCAGTGATATTCAACATAGTTGAGCACTGATTCATCTGTTGAGGTGGTGGTGAAGAATTAGCTGGTAATTATCAGGCAATTTCCTTGCCCATGTTTGATCTGATGCCATATGACTTCTTGGGGGTCCAGAGTCAATGTTGAGAACTTCCAAGGCAACTCCCTCCCAACTGTATAACACTGTTCCACAACCTCCGGTGGGTCTGTCCTGTAGGTGGTACAGAACATGCCGAGGTGATGGTGTCTGGGAAATTATTTGCTTGGCATGATTCCATGAGTATGACTAAGTTGCTGGACTAGTCTGTGGGACAGCTTTCACAATTTTGGCACAAGCTCCCAGGTTTTCCTAAGGACAACTTTACAGCGTCAACAGGGCTGGATTTGCCTAGGTTGGATGATCCGTCTGATTTCATTCCTTTTAGACTTTGTAGCAGATTGAGACAATGGAGTAGCTTGCTAGGCCATTTCAGAGGAGGTTTAAGACTTAACCATATTGCTATGGGTCTGGCGTCACATGTAGGCCATGTAGGTAAGGACGGCAGGTTCCCTCCCCTAAAAGGGCCGTTAGTGAACCAGATGGGGTTTTACTACAATCGACAATGATTTCATGATCACTATTATAGAGACTAGCTTTTTCATCCCAGATTTATTAATTGAATTTAAATTCCACCAGTTGCCGCGGTGGGATCCAAACCCATGTCCCCGAGCATCTCGTATCATTACCATGTCATCACCACCTCCCTATTGAATTCCAATTCTCCTTCCTTCTCCATTGTTTCTCTGTTCCTTTCAATCTTTGAATCTCATTGGTTGAAGAAGTGTACTGTTGGCCCTACAATGAACTAAACTTCCCAGAATCTACTATGCTGTTGCTATAACTACACCATTATCAATTCGCATTCCCAGCAAATTGTGGTGCAAAAGGTTTAAGCTGAAGAGTGCATGACAAAGTCTAACTATAGTGTATGTTGTGAGATTCCCCACTCAGCCCAATATATGTATGTATATAAATGAAGAGTAACATACCTGTTGCTTAATAGCCTTTTCATGAAAAGCAGAAGGCAGCACTCTTTCGAGTTTTTCAGTCTGATGTTAAAATGAAATTATTGCTTACCTTAGACTGCGCCTTTTAGGACACAAAGTCGAAATGTCATAAGTACTATTGTGAGGGCAAGCAGAGCCAAGTTGCTGTTGCAAGATTGGCCGGGGTTTGTAAATCCCCATTTGTTCTTGGTAGCAGCAAGATTATCAAGGTTGGAGAAGCCAATTTTTTTTTTTCAGATGCTACTTTCACTTTCTGCTGTGTTTGGTGAACATGATGAATATGGTATTTGAATGACTCAGATGAGCGGTGACAATATGTATTAAAATTTTACCCTTTAAATGGGTCACTCAGACACCTTCAATTGCGACAGTGAAAATCAGTCAATTGTGAATACCTCTGTACATGTATGTGGTTATAATTTCAAGTTGTAGTGGTGATTTGATTGGCCAACGTTCTTCCAATGCCTTTAATGACAGTGGTGCAAGTATAGTTAACTTAAATGTAATCAGAGTTGACACTGATGGAGTTCCATTTCTTTATCAGATAGCATATCTTCAGGAGCAATGAACACAAACCTAAGTTGGCATGTTTTAGTTTATTCTTTTATGAGACATGTTGCTGGCCAAGCCAGCATTTATTGTCCATACCCAGTTTCCCTGGAGAAGGTGAACCACCTTCTTGAAGCACTATAGTCCAGCAGAGGGCAGTAGAGTGGCACTGCTGATTGGCTGTTGCAAGGGAAATTTGCATACCTCCGTTGTGGTCACCCTAACTTGAAGGTGGTTTGTGGAGGAGCTGTTGTCAAGTGACACTTAAAGCCGAAACACTTCTTCAGTGTTTCCCTCCCTAACACCTCCTCTAACCAAAAAAAAACACAACCGCTGTAAAGATCAAGAGGAAGGCTCGAGGGCAGGTAGAAGTAGAAAGAAGTTAAACCGTGACATCCCAGCCTGCAGGTAAAGGATTGGCTGGTGATTGGTAAGTAGTTGTTCTTTTATTTTCCCTCAGGTGCTATCGTGCAGGGCGCAGAGGTTGCTGAGTGAGTGCTTGCTGAGAAGGGGAGTGAATAACAGGTAGGCTCTTTCTTTCTTTCTTTTTTGTCTAGAGGGGATGGCAGGGAAGGTAGTGCAATGTTTCTCCTGCAGAATGTTTGAGGTGAGGGACGCCGACAGTGTCCCTGCTGATTTCATCTGTGGGAAGTGCACCCATCTCCAGCTCCTCAGAAACCGCGTTAGGGAACTGGAGCTGGAGCTGGATGAACTTCGGATCATTCGGGAGGCAGAGGTGGTCTTAGATAGAAGCTTCAGGGATGTAGTTACTCTGAAGAATAAAGATAGATGGGTGACGGTGAGAGGGGCTGGGAGGAAGCAGTCAGTACAGGGATCCCCTGTGGTCGTTCCCCTTAGTAACAAGTATACCGCTTTGGATACTGTTGGGGGGGGGGGGTACTTACCAGGGGTAAGCCATGGGGTGCAGGTCTCTGGCACAGAGTCTGTTCCTGTTGCTCAGAAGGGAAGGGGGGAGGGGAGTAGAGCATTAGTCATTGGAGACTCCATAATTAGGGGGATAGATAGGAGATTCTGTGGGAACGAGAGAGACTCGCGGTTGGTGTGTTGCCTCCCAGGTGCCAGGGTGCGTGATGTCTCGGATGGTGTATTCGGGATCCTTAAGGGGGAGGGGGAGCAGCCCCAAGTCGTGGTCCACATAGGTACCAACGACATAGGTAGGAAAAGGGATAGGGATGTAAGGCAGGAATTCAGGGAGCTAGGATGGAAACTTAGATCTAGGACAAACAGAGTTATTATCTCTGGGTTGTTACCCGTGCCACGTGATAGCAAGACGAGGAATAAGGAAAGAGAGGAGTTGAACACGTGGCTACAGGGATGGTAGGTTTCAGATTTCTGGATAATTGGGGCTCATTCTGGGGTCGGTGGGACCTCTACAAACGGGATGGTCTACACCTGGACCAGAGGGATACCAATATCCTGGGGGGGATATTTGCTAATGCTCTTCAGGAGGGTTTAAACTAGTTCAGCAGGGGCTTGGTAACCTGAATTGTAGCTCCAGTATACAGGAGGTTGAGAGTAGTGAGGTCATGAGTAAGGTTTCAAAGTTGCAGGAGTGTACCGGCAGGCAGGAAGGTGGTTTAAAGTGTGTCTTCTTCAATGCCAAGAGCATCCGGAATAAGGTGGGTGAACTTGGTTGGTACCTGGGATTTCGATGTTGTGGCCATTTCGGAGACGTGGATAGAGCAGGGACAGGAATGGTTGTTGCAGGTGCCAGGGTTTAGATATTTCAGTAAGTTCAGGGAAGGTGGTAAAAGAGGGGGAGGGGTAGCATTGTTAGTCAAGGACAGTATTATGGTGGCAGAAAGGACGTTTGATGAGGACTTGTCTACTGAGGTAGTATGGGCTGAGGTTAGAAACAGCAAAGGAGAGGTCATCCTGTTTTCTATAGGCCTCCAAAAAGTTCCAGAGATGTAGAGGAAAGGATTGCAAAGATGATTCTGGGTAGGAACGAAAGCAACAGGGTAGTTGTTATGGGGGACTTTAACTTTCCAAATATTGACTGGAAACGCTATAATTCGAGTACTTTAGATGGGTCCGTTTTTGTCCAGTGTGTGCAGGAGGGTTTCTTGACACAGTATGTAGATAGGTCAACGAGAGGCGAGGCCGTATTGGATTTGCTACTGGGTAATGAACCAGGACAGGTGATAGATTTGGAGGTAGGTGAGCACTTTGGTGATCGTGACCACAGTTCGATTACGTTTACTTTAGTGATGGAAAGGGATAGGTATATACCGCAGGGCAAGAGTTATATCTGGGGGAAAGGCAATTATGACGCGATGAGGCAAGACTTAGGATGCATCGGATGGAGAGGAAAACTGCAGGGGATGGGCACAATCGAAATGTGGAGCTTGTTCAAGGAACAGCTACTGCGTGTCCTTGATAAGTCTGTACCTGTCAGGCAGGGAGGAAGTGGTCAAGCAAGGGAACCATGGTTCACTAAGGCAGTCGAAACACTTGTCAAGAGGAAGAAGGAGGGGGACTTCCGGTGATGGCGGGCGGGAGGCAGCCGCACAATGGAGAGCTCCCGCTCGGGTACGGCATTTTCGGGGCTTTAAGCCCGGTCCCAGGGTCCACGGAGGTGGCAGAAGCAGGGAGAAGGCACGGAAGAGGCACTGTGAAGACACAGGAGGGAAAAAAACCCAAAGAAAAATGTTGAGGGTGAGCAAAAAAACGGCCGGAAAAAAAACAGCTGGAGGTCCGTCGGGGAGTGGAAAGGTCACTGCGGGGTCACCAGGAAAAATGGAGGCTGGAGCACCAGGGAAGGCCGCACTTCTTATGGCTGAAGAAATAACCAAGGTGATGGCTGCGGAATTTGAAAAGCAGTTGGCGCAGATTGCGAAATGCATGGAGACAGTGAGGAAGGAGATGAGGGAGGTTGTGTGTGTGCTGGTGGAGGAGGCGGTTTCCCCGGTGAGGACGGAGGTGGCGAGCGCAGTGGCGGAGGTGCGAGAGCAAGGGGAGGTGCTGAAGGAAGTGAAGGAGACGTTATTGCAGCACGGTGATCAACTTGCCTCGATGGGGAAAGAGATGCGGAAGGTGATGGATACTAACAAGGATCTGCGAGGAAAAATGGAAGACCTGGAAAATAGATCCAGGCAACAGAACTTGAGGATTGTGGGGCTGCCCGAAGGAGTTGAAGGACTGAAGCCGACTGAGTATTTTGCCGCGATGCTGGCAAAGCTATTGGGGGAGGGGGAGGACCCCTCCCGATATGAACTGGATCGGGCTTATCGGTCGTGGAGGCCTGTACCAAAGGCGAGTGAGCCGCCAAGGGCAGTGACTCTGTGCTTCTGTAGGTACAGTGTGAAGGAGAAGGTCCTGAGCTGGGCCAAGCAGAAGCGGGTGGTGCAGTGGGCTGGAGCTGGTATACGTGTATACCAGGACTTTACGGTGGAGCTGGCAAGGAGGCGGGCTGCCTTCAACCGGGTGAAGAGGGCACTGTACATTAGCAAGGTGCGGTGCGGCATTGTATATCCAGCGAAGCTGAGGGTGACTTACAAGCTCAGGGACTTTTATTTTGGAACGGCGGAAGCAGCGGAGGAGTTTGCGAAAGCAGAAGGACTGTGGCAGAACTGACAAATTGAGGAATGGCCATGTGCCGATGTAACCTCATGACTGTATTTTCTTCTTTTTTGTATCACTGCGCGCGGGTGTAGAGATTAAAGGAGCCAATGTGGTATATATTTGGACAAGGGAAGGGACGGGACTTGCACTCGAAATGAGAGTTCTTTGGGGTGTAGGTGGATATGCGGGGTTTGTGTGCTAAAAGGGGATCTGTGTAAGATTAAGGGTGACTAGGAGTAATCCCTGATTCCTTTTTGTCATTTGTTTATGTAAACATGCGGGTTGAGGTTTGGGGGTTCGTGGGTAGATGGGATTGTTGTTATTATGGGGACTGACATATCTTGCTGATTATTGTTTATTGTTGATGGATGTAAATGTGGGAGAAAATGTGAAAATGGAGGAGAATTTTAAAAAAATGTTTTTAAAAAAGAGGAAGAAAGGAGGCTTATGTAGAGATGAGGCATGAAGGTTCAGTTAGGGCGCACGAGAGTTACAAGTTAGCTAGGAAGGACCTAAAGAGAGAGCTAAGTAAGAAGAGCCAGGAGGGGACATGAGAAGTCTTTGGCAGGTAGGATCAAGGATAACCCTAAAGCTTTCTATAGATATGTCAGGAATAATTGAATGACTAGGGTAAGAGTAGGGCCAGTCAAGGACAGTAGTGGGAAGTTGTGCTTGGAGTCCGAGGAGATAGGAGAGGTGCTAAATGAATATTTTTCGTCAGCATTCACACAGGAAAAAGACAATGTTGTCGAGGAGAATACTGAGATTCAGGCTACTAGACTAGAAGGGCTTGAGGTTCATAAGGAGGAGGTGTTAACAATTCTGGAAAGTGTGTGTTATAACCTGCCTACTTACAATTGGCTGGGGACTAATGACAATCCCACAATCCTGTGGGAGTATGAGCTTCCCCAATGCGGGGGGCGGAGAAACCATTAGTAAACTCCTAGTATCAATAAAGCTGGCCAGTTTAGGAACCAACAGGAAGGAGTGTGCAGCAAGGGAAGTTGCTGCTGCTGTTATATATATATATATATATATGTTATTGTAAAAAAATGTTATTACTTTGTATCCTTAAAACTCTTGCTGGATTCTTCATGGCCCTCACAAAACTGGCGACGAGGATGGGATTCGAACCCACGTGTGCAGCGCACAATGGATTAGGAGCCGTGTCCATGTCAGACTTGTAGGCGCCGACCCCGTCGCGGACGGCGGTCCTGGGTGCGCCAGAGGCACCGTCGTTCCGACCGAAACTGGGACCAGCCCAGGGGCCGTAACTGGGACTAGCCCAGGGGCCGTACCTTCCATGTGAATGAACCTGCGGCGACTACTCCTGAGGACGTGGAGACGGAGGACGACTGCCTGCAGTTGCATTGTGTGGCAGCTCCCCGTGTGGCCCCCATTAAGGTGACAGTACGGGTCAATGGCCACCCACTTGAGATGGAGTTGGACACTGGCGCAGCGGTCTCCGTGATCGCCCAGAGGACATTCGACCGCATCAAGCAGGGTATACATACCCTTACATTAACCGACTCACAGGCCAGGTTGACCACCTACACGGGGGAACCACTGGACATTGCAGGAACTACAATGACCCCTGTTGTTTATGGACGCCAGGAGGGGCGTTTCCCACTTATCGTGATGCGCGGCCATGGGCCCAGCCTGTTAGGTCGGGACTGGTTGCGCCATTTGCGGTTGCAATGGCAGCACACCCTCCAAACAGTTTCTGAAGGGTTGACTGAGGTGCTAGGACGATACCCAGATGTATTCCAGCCTGGTTTTGGGAAAATAAAAGGGGCCGTAGCCCGTATCCAAGTCGAACCAGGAGCCGCGCCGCGACATTTCCGGGCGCGCCCGGTGCCTTACGCCTTGCTCGAGAAGGTAGAAGGGGAGCTCACTCGTTTGGAGAGTTTGGGTAATATCAGGCCCGTCCGTTTTGCTGACTGGGCAGCACCAATTGTACCTGTAATGAAGCCAGATGCCACAGTTCGCTTGTGTGGCGACTATAAACTTACAGTGAATGCGGCTTCCCGACTCGACCGATATCCAATGCCTCGGATAGAGGATCTCTACGCGAAGCTTGCAGGTGGACTCTCGTTCACAAAATTAGATATGAGTCACGCCTACCTGCAGTTGGAGCTGGACCCTGCCTCCCGACCATATGTAACAATTAATACACAGCGGGGCCTGTATGAATATACACGGTTGCCCTTTGGAGTATCCTCTGCCTGCTCAATTTTTCAACGTGTTATGGAGGGCATTTTGAGAGGTTTACCACGGTGTTGCTGTCTACTTAGATGACGTTTTGATTACAGGGACGTCGGAGCAGGAACATTTGGAAAATCTGGAGGCTGTCCTTAGACGCCTTTCGGAGGCTGGAGTCCGTTTACGTCGCACAAAGTGCGTATTTCAGGCAAAGGAAGCAGTCTACCTAGGTTATCGGGTGGACCGCGAAGGTTTGCACCCCGTCGCAGAGAAGGTGCGTGCAATTCAACAGGCCCCCGCCCCAACTGACACTTCGCATCTTCGTTCTTTTCTCGGTCTCGTAAACTATTACGGGAAGTTCCTCCCCAATCTGGCAACTACGCTGGCCCCTTTGCACCTTCTGCTAAAGAAAAATCCCACCTGGGTTTGGGGTCAGCCGCAAGAAACCACTTTCCGGTGGGTAAAGCAACAATTGTCGTCATCTGGGTTACTAACCCACTATGATCCTCGAAAGCCTTTGCTCGTCACATGTGATGCATCCCCGTATGGTATTGGGGCCATCCTGTCCCACAAGATGGAGAACGGGGCCGAGCGACCGATAGCTTTCGCCTCCCGCACATTGACTGCAGCGGAGAAAAAGTACGCGCAGATCGAGAAGGAGGGCCTGGCAGTGGTTTTTGCGGTGAAACGCTTCTACCAGTACGTGTATGGCCGCCATTTCACTCTCGTGACTGATCATAAGCCTCTGCTGGGACTTTTCAGAGAGGATAAGCCAATACCGCCCATTGCTTCCTCACGGATCCAGCGCTGGGCTTTGTTGCTTGCTGCATACGAGTATTCTCTGGAGCACAAACCAGGTACGCAGATAGCAAATGCCGACGCACTGAGCCGATTGCCTTTATCGGCCGGCCCCATGTCGACCCCCACGACCGGTGAGGTGGTTGCAACACTAAATTTTATGGACACCTTGCCTGTCACGGCATCACAGATCCGTGAGTGGACCCAGGCGGAGCCAGTCCTGTCAAAGGTTCGGCACATAGTCCTGAATGGTGGGCAGCATAGACGGCTCCCAGGCGAGTTGCGGGCATTTTCCTCCAAGCTGTCAGAATTCAGCGTGGAAGACGGCATCCTCTTGTGGGGGACGCGTGCGATTGTCTCGGAAAAAGGCCAGGAGCTGATACTAACAGACTTGCACAATGGGCATCCAGGTGTGACCAAAATGAAAATGTTGGCCCGGTGTTATGTCTGGTGGCCAGGCCTCGACACCGACATTGAGAAGGTGGCCCAAAACTGCTCCATTTGCCAGGAGCATCAGAAGCTTCCGCTGGCCACGCCCCTACATCACTGGGAATGGCCAGGGCAGCCTTGGGTATGCTTGCATGCAGATTTCGCAGGCCCTTTTCAAGGATCCATGTTCCTTCTATTAATTGACGCCCAGTCTAAATGGCTAGAGGTGCATAAGATGCAGGGGCAACGTCCTGTGCAACAATTGAAAAGATGCGTTTGTCGTTTAGTACGCATGGCCTCCCTGAGGTGCTGGTCACGGATAACGGCACTCCATTCACGAGTGAGGAGTTTGTGAGGTTCACGAAGATGAACGGCATGCGCCATATCCGCACTGCCCCTTACCACCCGGCTTCAAATGGGTTGGCAGAGCGCGCAGTGCAGACATTCAAAAGAGGCCTAAAGAAGCAGTCTTCCGGATCAATGGACACGAGACTGGCTTGCTTTTTGTTTATGTACAGGACCACCCCCCATGCGGTAGCTCCCGCAGAACTCCTAATGGGCCTGAGACTTCGCACCCGCCTTAGTATGGTTTTCCCGGACATTGGGGCAAAAGTACGCCGCACACAAGAACGGCAGGGACAGGGATTTTCTTGGCATCGGTCGATTCGGCAGTTTCCGCCCGGTGACCCAGTGTTCGTTCGGAATTTTGCTGGTGGTGCCCAGTGGGTTCCTGGTGTAATCTTTCGCCAAACGGGCCCTATATCTTACCAGGTGCAAGCCCAGGGTCGGCTCCAGCGCAAACATGTAGACCACGTTCGGTCCAGAAGACTATCCCCTCAAAAGATTCCCCTCCCACGGAGCTCATTTCTACAGCCGCAGAGACCAGAGACAAGGGAAGGTAGTCCTCACAATCTTCCACTGGTGCCTCACTCGAAGCCTGCGCAGGTCATTACAGAACCGAATGGAGATAGAGACGCAGACATGACGGAGGCAGCAGACTCTGACTCCGAGATGGAGACACAGGATGCATCAGAGGGGGAATCCTCGGGTCCACGGGCCGTGGATGTACAACCGTTGCGCCGTTCATCACGGAAGCGCCGGTCTCCGTCTCGTTACACGCCGCCTGATCCAGCGCCGCGTGCAAATTGTGTCCGGCCTGCGGCAAAACGAGTCCGACGCCCTCCTTCGCCAGGGTCTTCGGTGGATTCCTTGGACTTTGGGGGGGGAGGGATGTTATAACCTGCCTACTTACCATTGGCTGGGGTCTAATGACAATCCCACAATCCTGTGGGAGTATGAGCTTCCCCAATGAGGGGGGCGGAGAAACCATTAGTAAACCCCTAGTATAAATAAAGCTGGCCAGTTTAGGAACCAGCAGGAAAGAGTGTGCAGCAAGGGAACTTGCTGCTGCTGTTATATATATATATATGTTATTGTAAATAACTGTTATTACTTTGTATCCTAAAACTCGTGCTGGATTCTTCGTGGCCCTCACAAAAGTGTGTAAATAGATAAGTCCCCTGGGCCGGATGGAATTTATCCTAGAATTCTCTGGGAAGCTAGGGAGGAGATTGCTGAGCCTTTGGTTTTGATCTTTAAGTCATCTTTGTCTACAGGAATAGTGCCAGAAGACTGGAGGATAGCAAATGTTGTCCCCTTGTTCAAGAAGGGGAGTAGAGACAACCCTGGTAACGATAGACCAGTGAGCCTTACTTCTGTTGTGGGCAAAATCTTGGAAAGGTTTACAAGAGATAGGGTGTATAATCATCTGGAAAGGAATAATTTGATCAGACATAGTCAACACGGTTTTGTGAAGGGTAGGTCGTGCCTCACAAACCTTATTGAGTTATTTGAGAAGGTGACCAAACAGGTGGATGAGGGTAAAGCAGTTGATGTGGTGTATATGGATTTCGGTGAAGCGTTTGATAAGGTTCCCCACGGTAGGCTACTGCAGAAAATACGGAAGCATGGAATTCAGGGAGATTTAGCAGTTTGGATCAGAAATTGGCTAGCTGGAAGAAGACAAAGGGTGGTGGTTGATGGGAAGTGTTCAGACTGGAGTCCAGTTACTCGTGGTGTACCACAAGGATCTGTTTTGGGGCCACTGCTGTTTGTCATTTTTATAAATGTCCTGGAGGAGGGCGTAGAAGGATGGGTGAGTAAATTTGCAGATGACACTAAAGTCAGTGGAGTTGTGGACAGTGCGGAAGGATGTTACAAGTTACAGAGGGACATAGATAAGCTGCAACGCTGGGCTGAGAGGTGGCAAATGGAGTTTAATGCAGAAAAGTGTGAGGTGATTCATTTTGGAAGGAATAACAGGAAGACAGAGTACTGGGCTAATGGTAAGATTCTTGGCAGTGTGGATGAGCAGAGAGATCTCGGTGTCCATGTACATAGATCCCTGAAAGTTGCCACTCAGGTTGAGAGGGTTGTTAAGAAGGCGTACGGTGTGTTAGCTTTTATTGGTAGATGGATTGAGTTTCGGAGCCATGAGGTCATGTTGCAGCTGTACAAAACTCTGGTGCGGCCGCATTTGAAGTATTGCGTGCAATTCTGGTCACCGCATTATAGGAAGGATGTGGAAGCATTGGAAAGGGTGCAGAGGAGATTTACCAGAATGTTGCCTGGTATGGAGGGAAGATCGTATGAGGAAAGGCTGAGGGACTTGAGGCTGTTTTCGTTAGAGAGAAGACGGTTAAGGGTGACTTAATTGAGGCATACAAGATGATCAGAGGATTGGATAGGGTGGACAGTGAGAGCCTTTTTCCTCGGATGGTGATGTCTAGCACGAGGGGACATAGCTTTAAATTGAGGAGAGATAGATATAAGACAGATGTCAGAGGTAGGTTCTTTACTCAGAGAGCAGTAAGGGCGTGGAATGCCCTGCCTGCAACAGTAGTGGACTCGCCAACACTAAGGACATTGAAATGGTCATTGGATAGACATATGGACGAAAAGGGAATAGTGTAGATGGGCGTTAGAGTGGTTTCACAGGTCGGCGCAACATCGAGGGCCGAAGGGCCTGTACTGCGCTGTAATTGTTCTATGTTCTATGTGGTCTAGGTGCTACAGCTGGTCCAGTGCAGTGCTACTAAGGAAGGCAGTTCCAGGATTTTGACTCAACAACAGTAAAGCAACAGTGATATAGTTCCAAGTCAACACAGAGTGTGTGGCATGGGGAGCAACTTGCAGGTAGTTTTCCCATGCATCCGCTGCCCTTACCCTTCTCGGTGGCAGAGATTGTCGGTTGGGAAGGTGCTGTCGAAGAAGCCTTTGTGAGTTACTGAAGTGCACCTTGTAGATGGCATACACTGTGCGTTGGTGGTGCAGGGAGTGAATGTTGAAAGTGGTGGATGGGGTGCCAATCAAATGGCCTGCTTTATTCTGGATGCTGTTGAGCTTCTTCAGTTTTGTTGGAGTTTCACTCATCTAGGCAAATGGAGGGTATTCCATCTCACTCCTGACTTGTACCTTGCAGATCGTGCACAGCCATTTTGGAGCCAGGAGGTGAGTCAGTCGTCGCAGAATTCCTAGCCTCTGACCCACTCTTGTAGCCACAGTATTTATACAGCTGATCCAGTTCAGTTTCTGACCAATGGTAATGCCTGGGTGTTGATATGCCGAATTCAGTAATGGTTAAGCCATTGAATGTCATGGGGATATGGTTAAATTCTCTCTTGTTGGAGATGGTCATTGTCTGGCACTTGTGTAGCATGTATGTTACTTGCTTGCCTTAGGATGCAATAAATGGAAAAAAAGCATCCGCGAGGGTGCCAATCACCATTAAGGGCCATAGGGTGGAGCACGCAGAAGCCAAGCATAAACAGTGGAAGGAAAGCACAGAATCCAGAGCTGCCCACCCACCCACCTCATCAAACACCACCTCCCAAACCTGTGGCAGAGGCTGCAGATCTAGAATTGGACTATTCAACCACGTCAGAACACACTTTCCTGGAGTGGAAGCAAGTCATCTGACGCGGAGGGACTGCCCAATAAGAAAGAAAAATTTTACTTGTCACTTATCAGCCCAAAGATATATGGTAATTTTACTATTTTAAAATTCAGTTCTTTAATATTTGTCATTACCCATGGTAAATCTCAGCCAAAGCCGTCGCTGAAAAAATGGGGCCTACCTCAACATTTGTTGTCATCCTCCAGCTTCATGGAGGATTCACCCAACCGTGGCTGCAGTCCCTCTAGTACGTGCACCATCCTCATGGAGATTTGCTCCTCACAATAGGAGATCTCCGCAACTTTGGGCAGCCTGAAGGAGGTCATGTCTGAAATTAAAACCATTATAATATATACTGGGCACAGAATTTCCTAATGCTCCCTGAAGATTATGCTCAATATAACTGCAGCAATGATGTCACAAACTGCTAATACCCCTGTGTGAATGTTGGAATTACACATAAAAGGGAACGCAACCCATTGGAAACGTGGTTTTAATGTAAGCCCCATCCCCTCAGTCAAGTCCGAACTGAGATCAAACACTACAAATTCCTGCATGTAATTTCAACGCTGTAAACCATGGCGGGACACAGATGCCACTTGCACAAGGTTCTGGTAAAGATCACTTGATTCATTACTCTGATCAATCCATTAGGTTATCCTAAGAAACAAATCTAAAGGTTGAACTGGAAAAACAAGCACAAAAATTTTTTTTTTTTTAAAAAAGTAGTCCATATAATATACAGGATATGACATCCTGTTGCAAGGCCGTAACATATCTTGGAGCTGAATCCATTTTGGCAAGCTGCTTAAGCTTCTATTTCACAATTCAAAGTGTCATCTCACCTTTGTGTCATAGCTCACTAATGCACTCCAGCCTTTTCATTTTTCTGAGATTGCTTTAGATCACACCTCCAGCCCTTTTATTCATTTAAAAAATCACTTCGTACATTTAGTAGCAACTGCATTTCTCTCTTAAATAGACACCTAGTCTTTAAAAGCTCTTCGCAAACTTCTATTGGTTAGTTTCATACATCTAAAGCCTTCAAACTTCCAATTTCAATATTTATAACATACAACCAAGGTCAAACACACATCTGCAAAACACAATACTGCAATATTAACAGATACGGGGTAAAATTACAAATTGAGAATGTGAAAACAGCGAGCATATGAATAAGCCACTACATATTCGCAAAACATTAATGGCTTCATATGGTACTCACTCTTCAACAGGACAAAGATATACTTCCAATGGAACAGTGCTGTGTAGAAGTACGCAGAATGTTGTCTTTGAGATTCATAAGGCAAGTGCCCTGCAAATCACCCGAGGATGCCCATCCATTATAGAGTTCATCTGCTGCTTTGAATATTGGGAAGTGAATACAGCCTTCCTTCCAAACATTTAATGCAGACTTTCAAGCAATTATGTTGTAAACTCTTATCCCTGGCTCAGATCACGGAAGTATTTTATTTAGTGAATCATAAACAGGCCTTGACCCCTCATGCCTGTGTTGGCCCCTTTCGTAAAAAATAATGCTGGAAGGGATGGAGAAGGGGTTGTTGTAGTAAAAGTGGAGCTGACTGGTCTGGATATCCATGCTTCAGTATGCAATTGTTGAGGGTAACTGATACACAAAGGAGTTATCTCTTCTGATATGTAGGTCATTCAGAATTAAATTCTATTATATCTTTGATAGAAGTGACAATTTTTTATTGTCTGTATTATTAAGATTATTTTCTCGATTTCACTTCTGACTTTTTACCTTGCAGCTTTAAAAGGTACCCATGCTTACCAGTAAAATACAGATTTAAAGGATAATGTCAAAGGTTTGAAGCAAAATGGTTGCTCTACAACCCATTAAAGTTAGAGCCAAGGGTATCATTCAATTGTGAGTGGTCTACGTTTGGGAAAGATGTGAAGGAAGCCAATTCAAATATCATCCTAAGTGTGAGGTGGGTTCAGTTGATTTAGCGAAACCTTTGCAGTGGAAAAGCTTTTCAAAATTCTGGTTGAGAGTGTTAGCATGATCAATTTACAGTTATAGAATAGCACAGTCAGATACAAAATAAAGCTTTATTGTGCTGCATCACACATCCTCAATCTGACCTCCACTCCAGCTATCTCAGGAACTGGCTTATGACTAGCCAAACCTTTTTTTTTATTTTAGACCCCTGTAGCACCAAGGAGAGAGACTTTTCATCCCAGCAGTCTAGGTTGGAGTAGAGCTCTCCAAATGAAAGGTCAACGTCCTAATAAGGACGGCACGGTAGTACAGCGCCAGGGTCCCAGGTTCGATTTCCGCTTGGGTCACTGTCTGTGTGCAGTCTGCACGTTCTCCCCATGTCTGCATGGGTTTCCTCCGGGTGCTCCGGTTTCCTCCCACAAGTGCCGAAAGACATGCTGTTAGGTGAATTGGACATTCTGAATTCTCCCTCTGTGTACCCGAACAGGCACCGGAATGTGGCGACCAGGGGAATTTCCCAGTAATCTCATTGCCGTGTTAATGTAAGCCTACTTGTGACAATAATGATTATTATTAATAATAATGTGATAACCTACGATGCTATTTGTCTTCCATTCTAAAATATTTTGCATAAATTGACCCTTTGAATGATATGCAAATACACTTCACCTTCCTAATATGCATGAACTTGCATGGTGCTAATTGCTTGAGTTTTTACTTTGCAAATGTGACCAATTTACATAGCATATGTGATCTGCATTAGAGATGTCTGTATACCTGAAGCATAGAATTTTCAGATGAGACAAAGAATTTATGCCTTTCGAGGCCAGTCCTTCTATGGTTGAGTGATTCCATGCTCCAAGCCTGGACAGATTGCAATTTGGTGACAGGGTTCAACACCGTAGCATTCATTGACCAACTCACACTCCATTCAAGTCCAATTTATCACTGGTACCTCTATTGGATTTTCCTCTAATTGGCATATTAGAAGTGGGGATGAATTTCTACCTGCCAATATATACTATTGCAAAGCCACTGCTTTTTCCTCACTGTGCATCCAGGGCAAGTTTGACTGAAAAAGTACAAATAAAATTTGTGCATCCTATCAAAGGTTACAGTTTACAGTCCTCCTCTGCTTCCTTTGCATTCCCCTCATACAGGGATGGTGGAACTTTTCTATATTCTGCAGCACTAACCCTCTAGGTTTTAGGATATAGTGTCGCTTTCTGATCAACTATATTATGTAGGAAGCATCAAGATGCAATGCTTCCGTAGACGAACTAGATAGCTCTTTCAAAGAGTGTGTTGCCATAATAGTTTCTGTGCTCTCGGATTCTTGCTAGGTGGCACCTTCCGGACTTCTACAGATTTATTCAGCCTCCCAAATTAAGGTTTAAGAATGTTACGTACCTTGTAGTTTCTTTCTACTTTTCTTAGTTGCATCACAAAATTACTATGTTGACTGCATGTCAAGTAGCATGGATGGCATGGTCATTTTTCAAAGTACTTGTTCTTTCCAATACCCATTGAAAAGTATAATATTTGGTTAAAACAACATCAAGTTACTGATTTTATATGGAACTATCTTGCAGAGTGAAACACATTCACTAGTGAAAAAGTAATTAAAATATGAGAAAAAGAACTCCATTGACAAGGACTATTGCATTCACATTTCAATTTCATAAAATGTCTGCAATGATTTCATGATCCCAAAAAAATAGTGTAAATTATTTTCTAAATATTATCTAACGGCACACAAAGAGGCTGTGAGAAAATACTAGACAAAAGATCTTTCATTCTGCAGCAAAGCCTATTTTTTCAGTTTGGTACCACTGAACACCATCTTAGAGCAGTCTCGACATTTGACGTCACAAAAATGCTAAGCACCAGAAATTTCAAAGGAGCTTTAATTTCTTCTGCATCAAAAACTTCATCGTTCAGTGAGTACTAACATGAAGCTGGAGGCACTCACGTCAAACCGTGGTCTGATAGCGTGAGGGAGCTCAAAGAGCACAGATTCCACCACCTCAGTGGTGACAGTGTTCTACCACATCTTGAGCTTAATGCTAGTGATCTGATAAAACAACTTCCTTACATTAAGTGATGGTTGACATTTTATCATGGAAGGTCCAAACCAACAATCATATCATCAGGTTTGAGAAAGTTCAGAGTTAAATAAAAGCAGTTGTTCTTGAACAGAAAGGATTGAGCACATGATATTTTATTTTCAATATAAGTGAGGAGTACCAATCTTTTATGTTAAGGGGTTGAAATTCTAAAAATATTACACTGAAATACTGGGGCGGGAGTATTTTATTGGGAAACAGATTATACTCTGTTACATCCAGATGCCCAGATAATTGCTTTTTCAAGCCCCATTTGAAAGAACTTTTTGCCCACTGTTATGAGTGTGCTTTAAGATGTCATTTTTAATTCAAGGTAAAATGTAATAGTAGAGAAGGACATGTGACCACCTCTTAGCCCTGCCTGGCAATCAGCCTTATGTGACCTGGTTGCCGTGGAGGAAGGGGGTCCTAGGCAAGTCCTATTGAAACTCAAGTGCCAGCTTTCACATCTGGACACAAAGAGGTACAAACTGACATTTGTGTGTAAACTTACATCCTCTCAGATTTATTGACTCAGAGACCCTGGACACAAATAGACAGACATAGAGACAGAGAGAGAAAAAACAGCAGTTGCTGCGAACTGCGGGGAAAACGTTGGATGCTGGTGGAAGCTCCTTCTTTAGTCGAAGAGATGGGACTTGTGGAAATTTCAGGAAACTGGAAGATTTGCCCCAGCATAACTGGGGCGAGGACTTGTGGGCTTGCCGGAGTGAGCCTTGCCTTTGGAAGTTGGTCTGATGATTCTCAGCAGACCCAGGGAAACAACTTTTGATGGACACGAAACATTACAACTGAGCAAAAGAGTAATTTTGAACTGGTTCCTGCGAAGACTACAATTCTGTAGAGTGTACAATGTAATGTACAGACATTTGCAAATGTGACCAATTTACATAGTATATGTGATCTGCATTAGAGATATCAACTTGTCTACCTGAAGCATAGAATTTGCAGATAAGACAAAGAATTTATGCCTTTCAAAGCTATTTCTTATATGGTTAACAAACCAGAGGGCCATGGTCCAAAAATGTGCAGGTTGAGTGGACTGGCCATGCTAAAATTGCCTTTCGTGTCCAGGTTAGGTTATGGGGATTGATGTGTTGGGTGTTCTGGATCACACACAGGTCACCAACACTTGAAGTAGTGCAAAACTATTTTATTAAAAGGTTAACTATTTATGCTTGAACTGTGGGTAAATACGATACTAGCTTTAACTAAAGACCTTTGCCTTGTCCTAACCAGTTGATGCACTCAGCACATGGTGAATGCCTGTGTTGCAGGCTGTGAGCTCTGTGCTCCTAGCTAGCTGCTACTCGAATGAGCGGGTACTCTGATGCCCCCTGTCTTTATAGTGCGTGTGCTCTCACTGGTGATTGGCTGCGGTGTTGTGTATGTTGATTGGTCCCACTGTGTGTCCATCAGTGTGTGTCTGCACCATGATATACTGGTGTATATTATAACATCCCCCTTTTATATAAAAAAAATGTGCCTGCGTGACAATAGATAGTGTGTGGTGAATGTTCCTGACTACGTTTGTGCGAAATATTTACAGGACTATGTACATAAAACTAAGATATTTACATGGGCAGGTGCCTGGTGCAGAAAAACGTGTCACACAAATAACGAGATGAACACGATATACAAACCACTTGAATGACTAAACGGAAGAACAGAACAGACCAGAGAGTTCATTAGTGCACAAAGTTCACAAATTAAGTCTCTGAGGTGGGCAACGAATTCTGGTTGAACGAATTCTGTCGTCTTCCTGACCAGGTTCCTGAGAGCTGTGGTATGAGAGGCGAGGTTAGGGATGAACTTCCCTAGGAAGTTGACCATGACCAGAAATCGGAGGACCGCCTTCTTGTCCTCTGGCTTTTTCATGGCTGTGATGGCAACCACCTTGTCCGCATCCGGCCGCACACCCAACTGGGAGATGTGGTCCCCTAGGAACTTGAGTTCTGTCTGACCGAAGGAGCATTTGGCTCTATTGAGGCGTAGGCCCTGCTCCCGTATGCGTTTGAACACGCGCTGGAGGCGACTGATATGATTACGTCGTCGACATAGACACGAACACCTTCAATGCCTTCCATCATTTGTTCCATGATCCTGTGGAACACTTCTGACGCCGATATGATCCCAAACAGCATCCTGTTGTAACAATATCTGCCAAAAGGGGTGTTAAAGGTACACAGTTTCCTGCTGGATCTGTCGAGTTGAATTTGCCAGAATCCTTTCGAGGCGTCATGTTTGGTGAAGAGCTTGGCGCGAGCCAGCTCGCCTGTGATCTCTTCGCACTTGGGGAGTGGGGAATGCTCCCTCATTATGTTGCAATTCAGATCCTTTGGATCAATGCAGATTCTGAGCTCGCCGGAAGGCTTTTTTACGCACACCATGGAACTGACCCAGTCGGTTGGTTCCGTAACTCTGGAGATCATTCCTTGGTCTTGGAGATCCTGCAGCTGCTGCTTGAAGCGGTCCTTGAGGGGTGCTGGGACTCTGCGAGTTGCATGCACCACAGGCGTGGCGTTCTGTTTGAGTAGGATCTTGTAAGTATATGGGAGCGTGCCCATGCCTTCGAACACGTCGCGATGCTGGTCGATGATGGCGTTGAGTTGCGCCCTGAAGTCAGCATCCTGGAAGGCAGACGTGTCATCAGGAGAGAGTGAACTCTTTGAACGAGGTTGAGCAGCTTGCACGCCTGTGCGCCAAGCAGAGAGATCTTCGAGGAGCCCACGATCTCGAAAGGAAGGATGGCTTTTCGTGACTTGTGCGTCACTTCGAGTTGGCATGAGCCGGTAGCAGGAATGATGTTGCCATTGTAGTCCAATAGCTGGCAGGCCGATGGAAGAATGGTTGGTTTGACACAAAGGCTTTGGAAAGCAGACCACGGCATGAGATTGGCGGAGGCACCAGTGTCCAGGCGGAATCGTATTTGGGACCGGTTGACCGTCAGGGTGGCACACCACTCATCATCTGGATCGATGCTGTATAACGATAGCGGCTGGTGTCTTTGCTTCGGGGACAGCCTGTTTTTCGTTATGATACCGACTCGAAAAGGCGCCTTCGGGTCCTCAGTGTCACTGCTGTGTGGGAGGTCGGAATCGGACTCGGTGACTGTGGGTTGAACTGCCCGAACATTCCTGCGAGGCTGGCTGAAGCGATATGAATTGGAAGGCTGAGCTGCTCGACAGTAGGCAGCATAGTGGCCAAGTCTTCCACATCGTAGGCATTGTCGAGATTTTGCGGGGCATTGTCGCTTTAAATGGGCGGAGCCACAGTTGCCGCACGGCGTGACGTCAGCACGTTTGCTGTGCCACCGCGCATGCGCGGTGCGGTCATGCGCGCCTGCGCATTACGTTCCTCCACGTCGCCGTCCCCTCGTTTGGTGCGCACAAGCGCGGGAGCGCGCGAAATGGCCGCCCTCATCCAGGCTGAGGCCCTGGAGGTGCTCAATCACTTGGACCCGTTCCGCCTCGTGGGGACCTTGCCGCGCCGTTTCAGCCGCTTGTATATGGGAGTACCGACTGGTGGCATTTTCATGTAGGACACAGGTCTCGATGGCGGTCGCTAGGGTGAGTTGCTTTACTTTGAGGAGCTGCTGACGTAGGGGGTCCGACTGAACACCGAAAACGATCTGGTCGTGTATCATGGAGTCGGAGGTGGGCCCGTAGCTGCAAGATTGCGCAAGGATGCGGAGGTGCGTTAGAAAGGATTGGAAAGGTTCGCCCTTACCCTGCAAACGCTGCTGGAACACGTAGCGTTCGAAACTTTCATTCACCTCTACGCCGCAGTGAGTGTCAAATTTGAGGAGGACCGTCTTGAACTTCGTCTTGTCTTCGTCATCTGCAAAGGTGAGAGAGTTGAAAATGTGGATGGCACGGTCCACGGCCGTGGAGAGGAGAAGAGCAATCTTTCTGGTGTCCGAGGTGCCCTCCCTATCCGTGGCTTCGAGGAAGAGCTGGAAGCGCTGTTTGAAAATCATCCAGTTGGCCCCGAGGTTGCCGGCGATGCGGAGTGGCGGCGGCGGGCTGATGTTGTCCATGTTGCAGGATGACAGAATGCTGGCGGAAGGCAGATCACTTGCAGGTAGGTCTAAGAAGTGCTATGCACTCCTGGTATCATGATGTGTTGGGTGTTCTGGATAACACACAGGTCACCAACACTTGAAGTAGTGCAACACTATTTTATTAAAAGGTTAACTATTTAAACATGCTTGAACTGTGGGTAAATACGATACTAGCTTTAACTAAAGACCTTTGCCTTGTCCTAACCAGTTGATGCACTCAGCACATGGTGAATGTCTGTGTTGCAGGCTGTGAGCTCTGTGCTCCAAGCTAGCTGCTACTCGAATGAGCGGGAACTCTGATGCCCCCTGTCTTTATAGTGCGTGTGCTCTCACTGGTGATTGGCTGCAGTGTTGTGTATGTTGATTGGTCCCACTGTGTATCCATCAGTGTGTGTCTGCACCATGATATACTGGTGTATATTATGACAAGGTTAGGGTGGGGAAGTGGGCTTAGGTAGGGTGCTCTTTTAGAGGGCTGATGCAGACTCGATGGGCCAAATGCCCTCCATCTGCACTGTATGGCATGAAGTTTTCAGTCATGTCAGGAAGGGGAAATAACTTTCCTGTAGTATAGTGCATCAGTTTCATACTAAGTAATGTTTAATCAATGTTGGTTTTAGCTTGTTTGTTATACTGCATTTCTTAAATATGAAACCTTGTCATGGCTTGAGTTGATCACTGGGAATTCAAATCTCTTTTTAAAAAATAATCAGTCTCTACGGAGATCGTAACACCACACATATGGCAATCTATTGGGTAGGGAATCAGTAAGGGGGCAGGAGACAAGAGATTAGGAATGATGGCTATGTGCGTCAATGACAAGATGTGACTTCTCGTGTCTGGCAGGGATCTGGATTGCGGCCACAACTTTTCACAACATTTATCAATGGTTTTGATAAAGGACTGGAGAACCATATAATCCAAGTTTGCTGATAGCATTAAGTTAGGTGGCAAACAAGTTTATAGATGGGAGCATAAAGCAATAAAAAGACATTGACAGATTAAGTGAGTTGGAAAAATGGTGGCAGATGGATGTCAATGTGGAGACGTGAGGTCATACACTTTGGACTCAAGAAAGATAGATCTGACTATTTTCCTGATGGACTGCAGCAGTTCAAGAAGGCACTTCACCACCATCTTCTCAAGGACAATTAGGAATGGGCAATAAATTCTTGTCTAGCCAGCTACGCCCACATCCCAAGAATGAATTAAAAAAGGAGCCGAGATCTGTAGAGAAACAGGGAAGTTTAGGGGTCCAAGTACTTAAATCACTAAAAGCTAGTGGCCAGATGGACAAATACAAAACATATTTAAAAGACTGAAATGTTAGCCTTTATCTCAAGGAGGTTGAAATACAAAGTGACAGAAGTCATTTTACAACAGTAAGAAAACTCAGGCAAGACACATTTACAGTACTGCATTCGGATCTGAGCACAACCTCAGGAGGTAGGTTTTGGCCTTGTGGAAGGTACATAGAATCCCTAAAATGCAGAAGGAGGTCATTCAACCCATTGAGTCTGTACTGACCCTTTGAAGGAGCACTCTACCCATGCCCACCCCGTCTATCCCAGTAACCCATGACCTAACCTGTACATCCCTGGACACTAAGGGGCAATTTAGTATGGCCAATCCAGCTAACATCTTTGGGCTGTGGGAGGAAACCGGAGCACCCGAAGGCAACCCACGCAGACAGGGGGAAAAAGTGCAAACTCCACACACAGTCCCCAAGGCTGGAATTGAACCCAGGTCCTTGATGCTGTGCGGCAGCACTGCTAACCAATGCGCCACCGTGCCACCCCCGTGTGCCACCATATAGGGGTAAAATGTTCAATTTTAAGTACAGGTTGTATGGCCTAGGCTGGTATTACCTTCAATATAAAAGATTCAATTGAGGTGTTTCAAATGAATAAAGGGTTTAAAAAAGTAGGCAGAAAGAGAGGCTATTTCTTCAGGCGAGGAAATCCAAAACAAGGAGAATTATGAGCTAGGCTGTTCAGGAGCGATATCAAGCAAATGCCTCCATGTAAAGGATAGCAAAAAATCTGGAACTTTCCTCCTCAAAAAGCTAATGGGGCCAGGTCAATTGAGAAATTTGAAATTGAGATTGAAAGCTTCTTGTTTGGTAAGGGCATTAAGGAATATGGGGCCAAAGAAAGTAAATGAAGTCAAAGTTAAGATTAGCCATGATATAACTGAATAGAAGAATAGTCTTAAGGGGTTGAATAATCTGTACATTTTCCGACGAGCTCAACAGGGGCGAGCCTTCACCGTACTTAGTTTTTATAGTTAAGCTTCTTTCATTTGAATATGCTTTGTTCAGAAACTGAAACTTCATTCAACAAAAACAAAAGACCTTTTCTTTCTGTTTTGGGGATTGAAGCAACATTAGCTACCAAAATTGCATCTTTGCATTAGTCCACCAATCAGAGAAGCTCATTGATTGCACAGAGGCAACCACACTGCCATTAGTTTGAGAGGGAGCGGTGCACAATGGCCAGGCCAGAGCGAGCTTGAAGAAGATGATGGACCCAAACGTGTTGAATGGTTCAAAAGTTGGGTCTCACTCATATGTAGCTCATCAGCCTCCTGGCTGAGCTCGCTATCTGACCAGTGGACATCAGCAATACTACAGTTGGCAAACAATTATTTTCACCTAAAACAGTTCTTCTGAGAATTCCAGAAAGAACAAAACATTTACCCAACAGAGATAACTCAATAGTACAACTTTGAGGGGAGGACAGGAGCAGAGGGGCCTCAAGGTTCAAGTGCATAATTCTCTGAAGGTGGCCAGGCAAGTTGAAACAATTGTTAAGAAGGCGTATAGCATTCTTGGGTTTATAAATAGAGGCATAGAGTATAAAAGCAAGGAAGTGATGCTACACCTCGACAAATCATTGGTCAGACCACATTTGGAGTATTGTGTTCAGTTCTGGGCATCTTATTTAAGGAAGGGTGTTAAAACCCTCGAGAGCGTGCAGAGGACATTTACTAGAATAATACCAGGAAAGAGGAATTTTAGATCCATGGAAAAATTGGAATAATTGGGCTTATTCTCCTTGGAGCAGCGAAGATTAAGAAGCGATCTTACTGAGGTGTTCAAAACTCTGAACACGTTTGACAGGGTAAAGCAGGATATTGTGTTTCCACTAGTTTGTATATCAGTAACTAGGGGTCACAATTTCAAGATGGTCAGCAAGAGAGCGAGGAGTGCGATGAGGAGAAACTTCTTAACTCTGTGAGTCGTTAGGGTTTGGAATGCGCTGCCTGGGCGAGTGGTGGTGTCCATAGGAGGTTTCAAAAGAGAGCTGGACATATATTTGAAAGTGATGAATTTGAAGGGCGACGGACATAGGGCTGGGAAAGGGAATAGCTAGGTTGCTCTTTTGGGAGCTCGTGCAGTCACGGTGGGCTGAATGGCCTCCTGTGCTGTAAATAACAAACAGAATCTTTAATAGGTTTAACAGTGAAGCAAATTAAGGCATCAGCAATAATAAAATGTGCAAACAAATGAAACAAATAAGACAAATAAGGCACTGTGGTACAAAATGTGGCTTAGTACCAATTAATGAGATTGAATGCACATTGGTTTTTGAATTTGGCAAGCACTATTGAAAAAATGGGTGTACTCTGCCCCACTCCCGAAAAACAAGCAAGTTTATTGGCATGACTGAGGGTTGTGGAATTGTCAACACCAGTCAAATATAAACTTTATAATTTGTCCTGACACAGATTGCTTTTGATAGGTCTCAACAAAATCACCTATGAATTACTGCTGAAATGCTGACAAGAGAACTGTTTAACTGCAACACCAGGAATGGTAATAATGTTGAGGTTTGTCTATAAATTTGGAAATCCAGGAGAGTGGTTTGAATCTCAAAAAAGGAATACTGCAAGGCAGCAACAATTTAAACACCAGGGGCGGGATTCTCCCCTACCCGGTGGGGCGGGGGGGTCCCGGCGAAATGGAGTGGCGGGAACCACTCGGGCGTCGGGCCGACCCAAAGGTGCGGACAAACCCTCACCTTGAGGGGCTAGGCCCCCGCCGGAGCGGTATCCGCTCCACCAGCTGGCGGGAAAGGCCTTTGGCGCCACGCCAGCCAGGGTCGAAAGGTCTTCGCCAGGCGACGCGGGTCCGCGCATGCGCGTCAGCGGCAGCTGACGCCATCCCCGCGCATGCGCTGGGGAGGGGGTCTCTTCCGCCTCCACTATAGTGAAGACCATGGCGAAGGCGGAAGAAAAAGAGTGCCCCCACGGCACAGGCCCGCCCGCGGATCGGTGGGCCCCGATCGCGAGCCAGGCGACCGTGGGGACACCCCCTGGGGCCAGATCTGCCCACTCCCCCCCCCCCCCCCCCCCCGGTACCCCAGGACCCCGGAGCCTGCCCGCGCCGCCTTGTCCCGCCGTTCAAAAGGTGGTTTAATCCACGCTGGCGGGACAGGCACTCCAGCAGCGGGACTTCAGCCCATCGCGGGTCGGAGAATTGGCGGGGGTGGGCCCGCCAACCGGCGCGATTCCCGCCCCCGCCGACCTGCCGACTCTCTGGTGGCGGAGACTTCGGGACACGGCGGGGGCGGGATTCACGCCAGCCCCCGGCGATTCTCCGACGCAGTGGGGGGGTCGGAGAATCCCGCCCCAGGTCTCAGATGAGAAGAATAAGTGCAAAGCAGCTGTTGATCATTTTGGCCTTTTCTTCCATTCTCACACCTATCAATCTGATTTCACCTGAAAGCCACAATGCTTCCCCATTCAGGCTTAAATTAAAATACAATTATGATCCTACTGATACTGATCACACAGATTCCGTCGCCTGCAAAACGTGTTGGTTAGGATGGCAAGTAGTGGGAACTGGGTAGGCTCCTAGTTGCTAAGTAACCCTCACGACAAGCTAATCTCTAAGCAAAACTGGGGGGGGGGGGGGGGGGGGGGGAGAAGAGGAGAAACACATCCAACATTACTCTCATCCTGTTGGCCCCTTTGAAGTGGCTGCATCAGGCTGTGTATAAACTCAAACGCTTGGCTGGAATTTTCCGGCCATTCTTGCCGGTAGGATCTTCTGGTCCCACCGACGGCGAACCCTCGCCACAAGTTTCCCAGCAGTGAGGGGTGCACCGAACGGGAAACCCCATCGCCAGCTCCCGCCACCTGACAATGGCGGGTCGCCTCTGCCACCGCAAAATACACTGTGGGGGTGTGTGGAAAATCTCACCCCTAATGTTGCTGAAGATCCATTTGACCCCAGTTTTGTGAAGAATAGATTTAATCAAATGGTCACGGAATGCTCCGTTCAGTTGGATTGCGACATACCACCTCTGCGGTATGTGGAGACTAGGGAATTTTCACAGTAACTTCATCGCGGTGTGAATGTAAGCCTACTTGCGACACTAATAAAGATTATTATTATTATAAATGCATTAGGCAGTGGTCCACACATAATGCCCTCGAGGCCCTGTCGAAAAAGGAGACGGTGAACACTGTCGAATGGTTCCCTAAGCAGACCAAAGTCAATTAATAGAATGCCTCATTGCCAAAACTTTAAAACAAACATGGCGGGGGGTGAGAGGGGCACTGGCCAGCAGATCCTTTTGTACATCTTGAGTTTCATCTCTTCCACACACCACCCTGGAGGCAGCTGCAGTGTGGAACTGATCGTCGCCCACAAACTTTGAAACGTACAAAGCAGGCCTAGAAAGAGATGCAGCAGCTTTTGCTAAGGCTCATCCCATAACGCAGAACTCCATGCTCTATGGCCTATTTTTAGGAGCACACGTCAAGATAAAAATTTACTGCTACTAGAATATCATCAACTCAGTGAAAGACACTCATTGGTCTGCCCAAAACGTGCAGGTTTGTCGATTACTGACTGTTGCAGATTGGCACAGTGCAAGGTCCAGAATCACATGCTGAAGGACACAAAAAAGTTGGGGGCAGTTCCAGCAAAGGCTCAATGGGAAAAATGCCACTGCCCATCGTAGTATATTGAGGGGCTGGAAACAGAGTATAATCTCTTGAGTTGTATGTTTGACATACTTTAGTAGGCCACAAACATTCCGAAATAGAAACCTTGTTTTTTTACAAAGCAATTATATTTACAATATACATCAGATTTCAGTTGGGTCTGCTCTGTCGGTTCCATACCTGGCTGACTTTATACAGATCTCAATCACGAATGTCCTCAGGCTCCCCGTGCCCTGAGCAGGGGTGCTCATATTCGGCGAGACTCAAGGGGAGACTGATCGCTCCAATACCGTAGGTTTTGTGCGGGTTATAACACATACGTATTAACAATATTCATTTTAAGTGTAGTAAGGCACCTCAGAGTACCTCACTATATTGAAATTGATGTTATGAACGTCAGCTAATGTCAACTTTGAACTGTTTTAAGAATAAAGTACATATTTTGAACCAGATCATCAGATTTCTATTGCACTTTTCCACTTTATTTTACTTCCTTGTTTCTGTTTCATCTCCATGAGATTGATTTTCTCACTTTATTTTTAAAAGTTAGCTAAACACAATCAATTGGCTGGCAAATATTGGATACATTAACAGCTTCATGTTAAGTTTCTAAAGCCAGCAAGAAGGAAACCAATTGAAAAGTAAGAATTATACAGGTTATCTTGTTTAGAGTTCATAAACTAGCCATTGCGTCAGGGGCCTCTGACCTCTTGAGCCTCAATTTTTATCAAAGCCCATGACAAATTCATATCTGTTCGGATTATTCAAACGTTAACTTATTCATATTTGGGCATGTTGCATGCCCTGGTGAGACTAGAGATATTTTTGACCATCAGATGCGTGAAGGTTTTGAGCTTTAATGCAGAAAGGTAATGAAGGAAGAGATACCAAAATAAAGACATTTAAACAAAATGTCTTTATTCAAAACCCAGATTTGGGTTTTCCTCAATGTGTTTAAGTCTAATAGATCTGAAACCAAACACACCTTGGGCATGCGTCATAGCAATCACAGCATAATAGCTGACCGTTTAAAGAATAATTCTCTCACTAGCTGTAAAACTGGGAAAGCAGGAGTGAGGAGATGAATGAGCAATAAACCCATGTACATTTGATAGGATTTTTTCTATGGTGGAAGAAATGTATTAATTAAGTGATAAATTGTAAAGATTGTTAACTTTATTGCATTGATACAAACATGAATAAAAGCTGAATAATCAACAGATGTTCTTATTTTGGGCAAACATTATGAAGTGCAACATTGTGTATTCATAACAAATAGAGCTTCTTAATGTGTCTTTGAATGTGAATCATTCTTTGTGATTTTTAGTTCTCATAAAGTATACCAATAACAACAGTGAAATCCAATGTATGATGAAGCTGGTATTATGTCTCAAAGCAAAAATATTCAGTCAGAAAAGAACTCTAGTGCCTTATCATGGCGAGGTGCAAAATTAATGTGTTGCTTAAAAAATAACAATAATTTGAGACTTCCAGTGGCGCTTTGTAGACCACGCACGAGGTGACTCCCGCCAGTGTACGGAATTTTCAGCCCTGTTCACCCAGTTTCTGGGAGTCTTCTGTAACTCAGTCTTCTCCACTAATGGCCGAGGTGCTGTCTGGCATCTTGGCAGCGGAATTTGTGAAGCAGAAGCGGCTAATAGATGAGGCCCTAGCTCCCATTCGGTTGGCATTGGAAAAAAACAATGAGTTGGTAAAAGCGCATGTGAAGGGCAGCACGGTGGCGCAGTGGGTTAGCCCTGCAGCCTCACGGCGCCGAGGTCCCAGGTTCGATCCCAGCTCTGGGTCACTGTCCGTGTGGAGTTTGCACATTCTCCCCGTGTTTACGTGGGTTTCGCCACAACAACCCAAAGATGTGCAGGCTAGGTGGATTGGCCACGCTAAATTACCCCTTAATTGGAAAAAATGAATTGGGTACTCTAAATGGAGGATTTTAGGAATATTGACTTCTAAATATTGGGCCAATTTAAGGTTAAAAAGCCTGGGGCAATAGTGTATTTGACTACAGTGCTCATGTTTTTAAAACGAGGAGGCAGGTGCTGTCGGGAAGGTCGCAAAGTCCCCCACCTGCACGTACCGGAAACTCTCCCACCTGCACGTACCGGAAACTCTCCCCCCTGTGCCAACCCAAACTTCTCATTCAGTTCCTCCACGCGATCCCAGAAAACAAAATCCTTCTTATCCCTAATCCCCCCCCTCCACCCAAATCAGTGATTTCCCCGATTGGCATTTCCCCGGCCCAGTTCCCAAACAAAATGCTGCCGAAACTGCCTCCACCACTGGACTCAGCAAATACTTCCCTGGGGCCATTAGACCCCCTCCACCCTTACCCGCATAGCCTCCACATCCCTAAACCTTCTCTGCATTCGCCACCTAATAATAGTGCATCAGATTTGGGAGGCCCAACCCCCCTGACTGCCGCCCCCTCTGCAGTACCACCTTCCTTGTCCTGGCCACCTTATTGATCCCAGTTAACATTTATGCACTAAATTTGGATGATACGGGTTTTGCTAACAAGTTGCTGGCCTCCATTCCTGACTTGGACTCGCAGCAGCTAACCCTGAGGGGGGCCTTAAACTGCGTCTTAGATCAGAGGATGAATCAATCTAGGCTCAATTCACTGGCTCCTTCAGGGAAAAGATTGAGGGGTGGAGGGAGGTGTGGATTTGTGGTGTTCTTTACTTCCGGGAACAAAGATTTTTCCTTTTTTTCCCCATGACAATCAGGTCTACTCACGGATTGACTTTTTTGTGATGGGAAGGTCTTTCTTTCCCTGGGTGAAGGCGGCAGGGTATTTGGCGATTATGATTTGGGACCATCCGTGCGATCCAGGAGGTGGAGAAAAAGGTGTCCGTGCACAAGGAATACCTAACCGTGCTGGAGACCAAGGTGGAGATGATGAATGACCGCCAGAAAAGAATGCAGGAGCAGCTGGAGGACGTGGAGAACAGGTCCAGGAGGCAGAACCTGAGAATCGTCGGCCTCCCTGAAGGCAGCGAGGGATCGGATGCGAGGGCCTATGTGACGAACATGCTGATGGGGGCTGAGGCGTTCCTTGGCCCCTGGAAGTGTATCGAGCGCACAGAGCCCTCGCGAAGAAGCCCCGAGCGAACGAGCCGCCGAGGGCGATGGTGGTACGTTTGCACCAATTCCTGGACAAGGAACACGTTCTGCGGTGGGCCAACAAAGAAAGGAGCAGCAGGTGGGAGAATTGTGAGCTGTGCAATTATCAAGGCATGGGCATGGATTTGGCCAAGAGACGAGCTGGGTTTAATCAGGCAAAAGCGGCCCTCTTTCAGAAGGGGGTGAAGTTCGGGATGTTGTACCCAGCCAGTCTGTGGGTCACATATGAGGAACGGGATTTTTACTTCGAAACACCAGACGATGGATTGACTTTCATCAAAGAAAAAAGACTGGATGTGAACTAAAGACACTGAATCCTTGGGGAGAGAATTGCAGTGGCGATTTGTTGACAATCACTTTTGTGCTGGTTGGAATAAGGAGTGTTATGTGCAATAAGGGGCTATTTCAATGGCTTTGTCTTCCTGGGAGCTGGTTGGAGGGGGGGGGGGGGGGGGGCGGGGTTCCTGTGGTTGTTTTTTCTGTGGTTGTTTTTCCACTGGGGAATGTGATGCTTTGAATATGTTTATCCAAGTGGAAGGAGAGGGGAGAGAACAATGGAGAGACAGACTGTTTGGTGCCATGGGTGGGAGCTATCAAGTCAGCAAGGTCAGCTGACTCACAGATGCACAGTGGGGGGGGCGAGCAAGCTGGAGCTTGATATGAGGGGTTGGGTTTCTGGTGCTGTTACCACGGGGGGACGCAGTGGGGGACGGGGGACGGAGGGAAGAGCTGCTTTGCTGACAGGGGAGGAACTGTTACTAGGGGACAAATGGGAGGTCGGGTACCCTGAATGCCCGAGGGGGGGGGGGAGGGGGCCTGAGGAGGCCGGGGACGCGAGAAGACTATAGACCAGACTAGATTGAGAAAGGGGTGGGTTGGCCAAGCATTCCACTCAGGGCTGGACTGAAAGACCAGGGGCGTAGCGATCTTGATCAATAAACGGGTGGCATTCGAGGCAGGGAGAATCGTGTCAGACACAGGTATATAATGGTGAGTGGGAAGCTGGAGGGGGTGCTGGAGGGATAGTACTCATGAACGTATATGCTCCAAATTGGGACGATGTGGAATTTATGAGGCGGGTGTTAAGTAAGATCACAGACTTGGTCACATAACTTGATCATGGGGGGAGATTTTAACACAGTAATTGATCCGGAATTGGACCCGTCAAAATCCAGGACAGGGAGGGTGCCAGTCGCGGCAAAGGAATTGAAGGGGTTTATGGAACAGGTGGGGGGAGTAGACCCATGGAGGTCTGCACTACCAAGGGCGAAGGAGTTTTTTTTTTCTCCCATGTCCACAAGGTATATTCTCGCATCAACTTTTTTGATCTGAGCGGGGCTCTAATACCGGAGTACTCAGCAATCGCGGTGACGGATCATGCCCTGCAATGGGTGGATCTATGGGTTAGTTTGGGGAGAGGACAATGCCCGCTATGGAGGCTGGATGTGGGGTTGTTCGCGGACGAAGTGATCTGTTGGCGGGTGAACAAGTCCATCCAAAACTACCTGGAAACAAATGACACGGGGGAGGTCTCTGCAGCAACAGTTTGGGAAGCTTTGAAGGCAGTGGTCAGAGGGGAATAAATTTTGATACGGGCCCACAGAGAAAAGGCAGAAAGGGCTGAGAGGGATAGGTTAGTTGATGAGATACTCCAGAGGGACAGGAGATATCCGGAGGCCCCGGACGCGGGGCTACTGAGGGAGTGGCGGAGGTTACAGGTAGAGTTTGGGCTGTTGACGACAGGGAAAACGGTGGAACAGCTGAGAAAGGCAAGGGGGGTGATTTATGAGTATGGGGAAAAGGTAAGAGTGTTAGCGCACCAGCTCAGAAAAAGGGAGGGGGCCAGAGAGATACGGAGAGTAAAGAGTAGAGGTGGGATTACGGTCCTGGATCCAGTCTGGGTGAATGAGGGCCAGGATTCTCCCGGAATCGACGGGGCGGCCCAGACCGCCGCCAAAGAGTGTCGTGAACCACTCTGGCGTCAGGTCGCCCGGAAGTTGCGGAATCCTCCGCACTTCCAGGGGCTAAGCCGGCGCTGGAGGGGTTGGCGCCGCGCCGTCCGGCGCCGAAGGACCTCCGCTGGACGGCGCGAGTTGGCGCATGCGCAGGACCGTTGCCGTGTTTCCTGTGCATGCGCAGGGGGTTTCTTCTCCGCGCCGGCCATGGCAGAGTCTAACATAGGACACAGGGCGGCGCGGAGGGAAAGAGTGCCCCCATGGCACAGGCCCGCCCGCAGATCGGTGGGCCCCGCTCGTGGGCCAGGCCACCGTGGGGGCACCCCACGGGGCCGGATCCCCCCCCCCCCCCGGGGCCGGATCCCCCCGCGCCCCCCCCCCCCCTCCCCCGATGGCTCCACCAGCCGCCCTCCAAGTTAGGTCCCACCAGTATGGACCATGTCTAATCCACACCGGCGGGACTGGCTGAAAATGATCGGCCGCTCGGCCCAACGGGGCCTGGAGAATTGCCGGGGGGGCCGCTGCCAACGTCCCCAGACCAGCGCGGCAAGATCCCCGCCCCTGCCCGAAAACCGGCGCCGGAGAATTCGGCAGCCGGCATCGGAGCGGATTCTCCGACCCGGCGTGGGGGTCGGAGAATCATGCCCCAGGTGTTTAAGGACTTTTACAGCAAATTATATGAGTCGGAACCCCCGGCTGGGGTGGAGGGGATGAGGCCGTTTTTGGGTCAGTTGAGGTTCCCGAGGATGGAAGGGCTGGTGGAAGGGCTTGGAGCCCCAATTGAAATTGGGGAAATAATTGAGGGGCTGGAGTGCATGCAGTCGGGCAAGGCCCCGGGGCCGGACGGCTACCCAGTGGAATTCTATGAGAGGTTTTCTGAGATATTGAGCCCACTGCTGGTGAGGACATTTAATGAAGCAAGAGAGAAGGGAGTCCTCCCCCCATCAATGTCGCAGGCCTCGATTTCATCAATCCTGAAACGGGAAAAGGATCCGGAGCAATGCGGGTCATACAGGCTGATGTGTTCTGTACACCAAAAGATACTCCAGACCTTGAAGTTAGTTCAATCTGATTTATTGAACCAGTAGCACAGTTCTCTATGAGTTCGACTCTCTGCTAACCTAAGTGAGGTTACTCTGTCTGACTGAACCAGACTAGCTCTTAGCCACGTGCTGGAGGTGTGATACTGTACATACACCCTGACTCACTCAGTCGATGTTTATCAATGCAAAGAGGTGGAGTGTGAGTGCCTCGTGCCTTTTATAGTGAGATACCACCCGAGGGTCCTGCCTGCTCATTGGTCATGTCCTGTTCTCTGTGTTCATTAGCTGCCTGTCTGTGCCTGTCTGTATATCATTATCTGCTTGTCTGCATATCATGACATTTCCCTTTTTAAAAAATGTTTTGTTGGCATATGGGAACGTACTTACATGTGGTGGCATATATTAACATATTTACAAGCAGTGGCATATGTGAACGTGTGAAGACAGCTGTCGAATGTGAGAAAACAGAACATAGCAAACAAAACAAATGTTCATAAGTCCAGTCTCTGGGGCTTGTGTCTGATCCTTGTTGACCGCCGGAGAGGTGGTGGTGGGGACGACGGCGCCTTGACAGGCGGGATGGAAGCCTGACTGGTTTCGGAGCTGCTGCACCTTCTGCAGCACCGGGAGGTAATCCAGGTTGGGCAAGTGTATGGCTGGAAGTGTCATCCGCAGATCCCTGTTCATCAGGAGTTGAGCCGGCCACATGCCAGTGGACAGTGGGGTCGCCCTGTACGCAAGCAGCGAGAGGTAGATGTCAGAAGCATAATCCGTGGCCTTGCCGATGAGCTGTTTCACAATGTGCACCCCTTTTCCAACCTTCCCATTGGACTGCGGATAGTGTGGGCTGGAAGTGACATGTTTGAAATGGTATGACTTGGCAAACATAGACCACTCGTGGCTGTTGAAGCACGGGCCATTGTCACTCATGACAGTCAGTGGGATACCATGCCTGGAGAACGTCTCCTTACAGGCCTTGATGACGGTCCGAGATGTGAGGTCTGAGAGCTTCACGACTTCAGGGTAATTGGAGAAATAGTCAATAATCAACACGTAGTCACGGCCATTCGCACAAAAGAGGTCGATGCCAACCTTGGACCATGGGGAGGTCTCGATTTCATGCTGCTGGAGCGTCTCCTTGCTCTGCGCTGGCTGGAAGCGTTGACAGGTCGCACAGTTGAGGACCATGTTCGAGATGTCCTGGCTAATACCGGGCCAGTAGACAGCCTGCCTGGCTCTGCGTCTACACTTCTTGACACCCAGGTGTCCCTCATGGATTTGGCGGAGCACCAAGCTCTGGAGACTGAGTGGAATGACAATCTGATCCAGTTTGAGGACGATGCCATCAATCACAGTCAGGTCGTCCTTTACATTGTAAAATTGTGGGCACTGCCCTTTCTGCCAGCCATTGGCGAGGTTGTGCATGACACGCTGCAATAGGGGGTCTTTGGCTGTCTCCTCGTGGATACGAACCATGTTCTCATCAGACGCCAGGAGGGTGCTAGCACACAGCTGCACCTGTGATTCAATCTGCCGGATGATTTCCAGCGGTTCACTAGGCAATGTGATGGAGCAGGACAATGCATCAGCTATGATGAGCTCCTTGCCAGGCGTGTACACTAAGTCAAAGTCGTACCTTCTGAGTTTGAGGAGGATGCGCTGCAACCGAGGCGTCATGTCGTTCAGGTCCTTGTGGATAATGTGGACCAGGGGCCTATGACCCGTCTCGACAGTGAATGTCGGCAGGCCGTAGACATAGTCGTGAAACTTGAGAATGCCAGTGAGAAGACCCAGGCATTCCTTCTCTATTTGTGCATACCTTGTTTCAAAGAACCAGAACAAAGAACCAAGAAAGGTACAGCAGAGGAACAGGCCCTTCGGCCCTCCAAGCCTGTGCCAACCATGCTGCCCGTCTAAACTAAAATCTTCTACACTTCCTGGGTCCGTATTCCTCTATTCCCATCCTATGCATGTATTTGTCAAGATGCCCCTTAAATGTCACTATCGTCCCTGCTTCCACCACCTCCTTCGGCAGTGAGTTCCAGGCACCCACTACCCTGTGTAAAAAAACTTGCCTCGTACATCTCCTCTAAACCTTGCCCCTCGCACCTTAAACCTATGCCCCATAGTAATTGACCCCTCCACCCTGGGGAAAAGCCTCTGACTATCCACTCTGTCTATGCCCCTCATAATTTTGTAGACCTCTATCAGGTCACCCCTCAACCTCCGTCATTCCAGTGAGAACAAACCGAGTTTATTCAACCGCTGCTCGTAGCTAATGCCCTCCTTACCAGGCAACATCCTGGTAAATCTCTTCTGCACCCTCTCTAAAGCCTCTACATCCTTCTGGTAGTGTGGCGACCAGAATTGAACTATATACTCCAAGTGTGGCCTAACTAAGGTTCTATACAGCTGTATGACTTGCCAATTCTTATACCCAATGCCCCGGCCAATGAAGGCAAGCATGCCGTATGCCTTCTTGACTATCTTCTCCACCTGTGTTGCCCCTTTCAGTGATCTGTGGACCTGTACACTTAGATCTCTCTGACTTTCAATACTCTTGAGGGTTCTACCATTCACTGTATATTCCCTACCTGCATTAGACCTTCCAAAATGCATTACCTCACATTTGTCCGGATTAAACTCCATCTGCCATCTCTCCGCCCAAGTCTCCAAACGATCCAAATCCTGCTGTATCCTCTGACAGTCCTCATCGCTATCCGCAATTCCACCAACCTTTGTGTCGTCTTCAAACTTACTAATCAGACCAGTTATACATTTTCCTCCGAATCATTTATATATACTATGAACAGCAAAGGTCCCAGCACTGATCCCTGCGGAACACCACTAGTCACAGCCCTCCAATCAGAAAAGCACCCTTCCATTGCTACTCTCTGCCGTCTATGACCTAGCCAGTTCTGTATCCATCTTGCCCGCTCACCCCTGATCCCGTGTGACTTCACCTTTTGTACCAATCTGCCATGAGGGACCTTGTCAAAGGCCTTACTAAAGTCCATATATACAATATCCACAGCCCTACCTGCATCAATCATCTTTGTGACCTCTTCGGTGGGCGTTATGGCCCTCGATGCGTAAGCTACCGGTGCCCAGGATGAAGTGTCATCACGTTGAAGCAGCACCGCACCGATGCCATCCTGGCTCGCATCTGTCGAGATCTTCGTCTCCCTGTCTGGGTCGAAAAATGCCAAGACGGGTGCAGTGGTGAGCTTGGCTTTCAGCTCCAACCACTCTGCCTGATGTGCTGCCTTCCACTCAAAAGGCAGTGGACTTTTTCACCAGGTTTCATAGGGCCGTGGTGTGTGAGGCCAGGTTTGGGATGAACTTGTGCAGAAAATTGACCATGCCCAGGAAGCGCAGCAACGCCTTCTTGTCTTCAGGGACCTTCATGGCTTCCATGGCCTTGACCTTGTCTGTAGACGGGCGCACGCCCTGCTGAGAGATCTGGTCACCTAGGAACTTGAGTGTCGACAGGCCAAAGCAACATTTGGACCTGTTCTGCTTCAGGCCATTGGCATGGACACGGCGGAATACCTGCTGGAGACGGGAAACATGATCTTCATGGGTCATGGACCATATGATGATGTTGTCCACTTACACCAAACCCCTTCAATGCCCTCCATCATCTGCTCCATGATGGGATGGAAGATCTCCGATGCCGAGGCAATGCCATACGGCATGCGATTATAGCAGTATCTGCTGTGTGTTGAATGTGCAGAACCTTCTGCTGGACTCATCCAGCTGGATTTGCCAAAATCCATGTGACGCATCTAACTTGGTGAAAAAACGTGCGATGGTCATCTCACTGGTGAGTTCTTCCCGCTTCGGGATGGGGTAGTGTTCACGCATTATATTCTTATTGAGATCCTTGGGATCAATACAGATGCGCAGGTCTCCCGAAGGCTTTCTAACACATACCATCGAGCTGACCCAGTCAGTCGGTTCGGTTACCTTGGAAATGATGCCCTGTTGCTGAAGATCCTTGAGCTGTGCCTTCAGGCGCTCCCTCAGCGGAGCCGGGACCCAGCGTGGTGCGTGGACCACTGGCTTGGCATCAGGTCGTAGCAGAATCTTGTATCGATATGGCAGAGTGCCCATCCCGTTGAACACATCCGGATACTGAGCGAGGATGTCATCAATGCCGGCCTAAAGATCCACATTGGAGGATGTTGTTGTGTAAACCGCTGCACGAGGTTCAGCTGCTTGCAGGCATGTGCGCCAAGTAGGGATGCCCACTCTGGCTTGACAATTTCGAAACGTAACCGTGCATGGGTTCTCCGGTTGGAGATGAGTAGATGGCAAGATCCCAGTGCCGTGATGGCATTTCCGTTGTAGTCCAGGAGCCTGCAGGCTGCTGGAAGGATCTTGGGGGCTTCTTGATGCGTTTGAAATGTGCCTGTGAGAGGAGGTTGGCAGAAGCACCTGTGCCCAGCTTAAACTGGATGGAGCAGTGGTTGACCTGCATCACCGCACACCATTCGTCCGCAGAATCCACAGCGAGGATGGATTGAATTTGTGATGAGTTGGATGTGGCATATTCACATTTGGTAATGATGACACAGTAGACGGAGTCCAGGCATTCTTCCTCTGGATCCGTTGTGCTGCCAGGATCAGAATCCTCTAATCGTTGCACACTCTGAACGTGCCGTCATCGGAATTGGGAGCACTGGCCCCTGACTGGTGGTGCAGACCTGCACAAGGCTGCATAGTGTCCAGGCTTCCCGCAGTTTAAACATCGCCTGCCTCTTGCAGGGCAGTGTTTCTTTAAGTGGGCGTTGCCGCAGTTCGAGCACGTCATGACGTCGGCGTCCTGATGCTCCGCGCATCGTCGCACATGCGCAGTGCGGGTGTCGGCCGCTTCGTTATCCCGTTCGCATCACGCATGCATGGGGCTCTGGGAAAAGCGCGCAAAATGGCCGCTTTCATCAATGCTGAGGCGCTGCATCTGGGAGATGGCCTGCACACTCTCTGCCTCATGGGAGGCACGTTTCTCATTTTCAGCCGATTTGTACTGGGCATAACGATTTCTGGTGTGCTCATGCACTGTGCATGTTTCAATCACGACTGGCAGGGTCATATGCTTGATTTTCACTAGCTGCTCTCTCAGAGGATCAGAGTGAACTCCAAAAACGATTTGGTCTCTGATCATGGAGTCAGCAATATCACCAAAGTTGCAGGACAGCGCTAGCAGGTAGAGGTTAGTTAAGAAGGAGTTGAAAGATTCATCTCTATCTTGTAGACGTGGTTTGAATAAGTCGCGCTCGAAGATTTCATTGGTGTCCACTTCACAGTGACTGTCAAACTTGTCCAGGATGGTCTGAAACTTTGTCTTGTCCTGGCCTTCGGTGAAGTGAAAAGAGTTGAAGAGTTCGATGGTTTGATCACCCGCTGTTGAGAGGCGAAGCGCGATCTTCCTTGCATCAGAAGCACCCACGAGGTCTGAAGCTTCGATGTATAGCAGAATCTTTTGCTTGAATGTCCGCCAGTTGGCACTGAGATTGCCGGAGGTCCTGAGCTGGTGAGGAGCCTGAATCTTCTCCATGGTGCCGGGAAACATTCGTTGGTCACGGAACGAACTGAGGTAAACCACCTAGATTAAGCAGTCTCCTGGTAGCATGATGTGTTATGTACTCTGGGATAACACAGGCTGCAACTGGATGAAGCTTTAACCAAACGATACTCCAGACCTTGAAGTTAGTTCAATCTGATTTATTGAACCAGTAGCACAGTTCTCTATGAGTTCGACTCTCTGCTAACCTAAGTGTGGTTACTCTGTCTGACTGAATCAGACTAACTCTTAGTCACGTGCTGGAGGTGTGATACTGTACATACACCCTGACTCACTCTGTAGATGTTCATCAGTGGAAAGAGGCGGAGTGTGAGTGCCTCGTGCCTTTTATAGTGAGATACCACCCCTGAGTGTCCTGCCTGCTCATTGGTCATGTCCTGTTCTCTGTGTTCATTAGCTGCCTGGCTGTACATCATTATCTGCATATCATGACACAGGCCAATTTCTCGACTGAATGTGGACGCCAAACTGCTGGCTAAGATATTGGCCACAAGTATAGAGGACTGTGTCCCAGGGGTGCTAGGGGAAGACCAGACGGGATTTGGAAAGGGCAGGCAACTCACGGCCAATGTTCGGAGGCTTTTCAATGTTATGAAGCCCTCAGAAGCAGGGGAGATGGAGGTGGCGGTCGCGATGGATGCAGAGAAGGCTTTTGATCGGGCAGAGTGGGATTCCCTGTGGGAGGTGCTGGGAAGGTTTGGGTTTGGTGAGGGCGTCATTGACTGGGTGCGGTTGCTCTATCAGGCACCAGTAGCGAGTGTGCATACAATCCGGCTGAGGTTGGGGTATTTTAAACTACACCGAGGGACGAGGCCCCCTCTCCCCGCTACTGTTTGCTCTGGCCATAGAGCCTTTGGCCATGGCGTTAAGAGCCTCCAGGAACTGGAATGGGCTGGTTCGGGGGGGAGAGGGGGGGTTGGGCACCGGGTCTCGCTCTGCGCAGATGACATGCTCTTGTATATTTCAGACCCTTTGGAGGGGATGAGGGAAGTTATGCAGATCCTTGGTGAATTTGATAATTTCTTTGGGTATAAACTGAACATGGGGAAAGCAATTCGTTCCCGATTCAGGCAAGAGGGCAGGAGAAGAGACTGGGAGAGCTGCCGATTAGAATGGTTGGAAGGAGCTTTCAATATCTGGGAATCCAGGTGGCCCGCGAATGGGAGGCACTGCACAAGTTAAACCTATCCCGGCTCGTAGAACAAATGAAAGAGGACTTTATGAGATGGGACATGCTCTTGCTATCACTGCCTGGGAGGGTACAGTGAAAATGACGGTCCTCTCCAGATTTCTGTTTGTCTTTCAGTGCCTCCCCATCTTCATCCCGAGGGCCTTTTTCAAGTGGGTGACTAAGGTTATTTTGGGCTTTGTGTGGGCGGGTAAAACCCCGCGAGTGAAGAAAATGTTGCTGGAGCGCAGTCAGGGGGAGGGTGGGTTGGCGCTGCCGAACGTTTGCAATTACTACTGGGCGGCTAATATAGCCATGATTAGGAAGTGGGGAGTGGGGGAGGGGTCGGTGTGGGAGCGGATGGGAAGCGACATCATGTAAATACACAAGTTTGGGAGCACTGATAACGGCACCTCTCCCGTTCTCGCTGGCCAGATACTCCACAAGTCCGGTGGTGGTGGCGGCTCTGAGAATCTGGGGGCAATGGCGGCGATATAAGAGAGTGGAGGGAGCATCGGTTTGGACCCCGATTTATAATAATCATCGGTTTGTACTGGGTAGACTGGATGGTGGGTTCCAGAGATGGCAAAGGGCAGGAATTAGGAGGATAGGGGATCTATTCACAGATGGGAGCTTCCCCAGCTTGAAAGCCTTGGAGGATAAATTTGAATTGCCAGCAGGGAATGGGTTTAGGTATCTACAGGTGCGAGACTTCCTGAGAAAGCAGGTTCCGGCCTTTCCGCTGCTGCCACCATGGGGGATACAGGACAGAGCAGTCTCCAGTACCTGAATGGGAGAGGGGAAGGTATCAGATATTTACCAGGAACTTTTGGAATCAGAGGAAACTCCAGTGGAGGAGCTCAAGGGCAAGTGGGAAGACGAGCTAGGAGAGATAGAGGCGGATCTGTGGGCAGATGCCCTAAGCAGGATTAACACATCCTCATCATGTGCCTGGCTTAGCCTGATACAATAAAAGGTAGTCCACCGGGCACACATGACGGTGGCCCGGATGAGCAAGGTTTTTTGGGTAGAGGACATGTGTGCGAGGTTCGCGGGAAGCCCAGCAAATCATGTCCACATGTTTTGGGCATGCCCGAAGCTCAGAGGGTTTGGCAGTGTTTCGCTAAGGCACTGTCCACGGTACTCAAAACACGGGTGGTGCCGAGTCCGGAGGTGGCGATCTTTGGAGTGTCGGAAGAGCCAGGAGTTCAGGGGCCGAAAGAGGCCGACGTCTTGTCCTTTGCCTCCCTGGTAGCCCGGAGACAGGTCTTAATAATGTAGAGGGACTCAAAGCCCCCGAGTGCAGAGACCTGGGTTAGTGACATGGCTGGGTTTCTCAGTCTCGAGAAAATAAAGTTTGCCTTAAGAGGGTCAATGGTAGGGTTCACCCGGAGGTGGCAGCCGTTCGTCGACTTTCTCGGGGAAAATTAAAACGTCAGCAGAAGCAGAATTCCCAAAGTGGGGGGGGGGTTCTTATTGTTGGGGGAGGGATTAAGATGGGGTGGAAATGCTTATTGTACCATGTTTATGTCGCTGTTATTGTTATTATTATAAAAACTTGCAAATACCCTAATAAAAATATTTTTTTATAAATGATTTGGGACGATGTTCCTCACTTGTGGATTTGGCCCTAGAGTCAGGTCCATCCCAATGCCCACCATGGAGGTATGAAACGGCACTGTCGGCAGACAAAGGTTTTTGCGATTGTATATCCTCCGCCATTGGGAGTACATAAAATTCACTAAAAGTGAGTCTAACATGCATTTCACCCTGTGGGAGACCCTGAAGATGGCCATCAGGGCGGGGGGGCGGGAAGGAGAGATGATTTCTTACACGGTTCACATGGAAAGGACTGCGAGGGCGGAGTGGCAGAGGCTGGTGGACTCTATCCTGGAGGTGAACCACGAGTACTTGCTTACCCCTACCCCGGATTTGATTTTCTACAACAGGTAAGGCGATGAGCCAGTTGCGGCACTTGAGTGGCGCATTTTACGAGCATGGGGAGAAGGCCAGATGCGTTTGAGCTCATCAGCTGAAATCAGGCTGCTTCTCGGGAGATTGTGCATGTAAAGGATTTGGCGGTAGTTTGATTTCTGCCCCCTCTAAAGTCAATGCGGCTTTCGAAACATTTTACCGGGATCGCTATTGATCGGAGTCGTGGAGGAGGGTTTGGCCGTGGAGGTGTTTTTGGATGTGATGATCTTCCCACTTGTGCAGAGAGAGGCGGGAGGAGTTGGAATCCCCGGTGAATCCTGAGTAAATTATGAAATGTGGTGGGTTAATGCAGATGGGTAAGGTTCCCGGCCCTGAGCCCCCAACGGGAGCGGAAGGGATGAGGCAATATTTGGACCAGTTGAGGTTTCCAAAGGTGGAAGAGGACCTGGTGGAGGTGCTGGGGACCTGATTGAATTGGAGGAGATTGTCAAAGGTATAGAGGGCATGCAATCGGGTAAAGCCCTGGGGCCGGCCGGTTACTAGGTAGAATTCTATAAGAAATTTTCGGGAAAATTGAGCCCACTCCTGATGAGGACAGGCCTTGATCTCACTCATTCTTAAATGAGAGAAGGACCTGGAACATTGCGGGTCATACAGGCCGATTTCGCTTTTAAACATGGATGCCAAATTGCTAGCTAAGATTCTAGCCACAAGAATTGAGGATTACGTCCCAGGGATGATAGAGGAAGACCAGACTGGATTTGTTAAAGGCAGACAACTCAATACCAATGTCCGGAGTCTTTTGAATATTATTATGATGCCCTCAGAGGGAGGGGAGGCGGAGGTGGTAACAGCGATGGACGCAGAGAAAGCCTTTGACCGGGTGGAGTGGGAGTATCTGTGGGAAACGCTGGGGAGGTTCGGGTTTGGTGAGGGCTTTATTGGCTGGGTGAAATTGCTGTACCAGGCGCCTCTAGCAAGTGTATGTACAAACCGGCTAAGGTCGGGGTACTTCGAGCTTCACCGGGAAACGAGACAGGGGTGTCCCCTCTCCCTGTTACTATTTGCCCGAGCTATAGAACCGCTAGCTATGGCGTTGAGAGCCTCGAGGAACTGGCGGGGACGGGTTCGGAGGGGGGGGGGGTGCAGGGGTGTCCCCTCTCCCTGTTACTATTTGCCCGAGCTATAGAACCGCTAGCTATGGCGTTGAGAGCCTCGAGGAACTGGCGGGGGGGGGGGCGGGGGGGGACATCGGGTCTTGCTGTACGCGGATGATTTGCTCCTGTACATTTCGGACCCTGTGGAGGGGATGGGGGAGGTTCTGCGAATCCTGAGGGATTTTGGTAGTTTTTCAGGGTACAAACTGAACATGGGAAAGAGCGAGTTGTTTGTGATCCAGGCCAAGGGGCAGGAGGAGAGACTGAAAGAGCTGTCGCTCAGGATGGTAGAGAAAAGTTTCCGTTACCTGGGTATACAGGTGGCCAGGAAATGGGATGCCCTGCACAGGCTCAACCTGACCCAATTGGTGGAGCAAATGGAGGGGGACTTTAAAAGGTGGATCATGCTCCCGCTGTCACTGGCAGGGAGGGTGCAGACTGTGAAAATGACTGTCCTCCCCAGATTTTTGTTTGTCTTTCAGTGCCTCCCCATCTTCATCCAAAAGGCCTTTTTAAAGCAGGTGAGTAGGATCATTTCGGGTTTTATGTGGGCGAATAAGACCCTGCGAGTAAGGAGATCGCTGTTGGAGTGCAGTCGGGGGGGGGGGGGGGGGTTGGCGCTGCCGAACTTTCGCAACTACTACTGGGCAGCCAATATAGCTATGATTAGGAAGTGGGCGGTGGGGGTGGGGGCGGCGTGGGAGCAGCTGGAGGTGGCATCATGTAAAGGTACTAGTCTGGGAGCTTTGATAACGGCTCCTTTGCCGTTCTTGCCGACCCGTTACTCCACAAATCCGGTGGTGGTGGCGACAATGCGGATCTGGGGACAGTGGAGGAGGTACAAGAAGGTGGAGGGAAGGTCAGTCTGGACCCCGATATGTAACAACCACAGGTTTGTCCCGGGTAGGATGGATGATGGGTTCCAGAGCTGGTAGAAGGATGGGAGATCTGTTCATAGATGGAAGCTTTCCCAGTTTGAAGGCGCTAGAGGACAAATTTAATCTGCCGCCAGGAAACGTCTTTAAATATCTGCAAGTACGAGCCTTCCTGAAAAAACAGGTAGTGGCCTTTCCGACGCTGCCGCCACTGAGGATACAGAACAGGGTGGTCTCCGGCACCTGGGTGGGGGAGGGGAAGGTTTTGGATATCTACCAGGAACTACAGGAGGGGAAACCCTGGTGGAGGAGTCAAGCGCAAGTGGGAGGAGGAGCTAGGTGAGGAGTTGTAAGCGGGTCTGTGGGCAGAGGACCTGGGCAGGGTTAATTCCTCATCATCTGCCAGGCTCAGTCTAATTCAATTTAAGGTGGTCCACCGGGCACACATGACGGCAGCGAGAATGAGAAAGTTTTTTGGGGTAGAAGACAGTTGTATGAGGTGCAAGGGCAGCCCTGCAAACCATGTCCACATGTTTTGGGCATGCCCGGAGCTTAGAGAGTTCTGGCAAGGGTTCGCGAGGGCAATGTCCAAGGTGCTTAACACACAGGTGGTGCCGTGTGTGGTGCCGTGTCCAGAGATAGCGATCTTTGGAGTGTCAGAAGACCCGGGAGTTCAGGGGGCGAAAGAGGCCGACGTCTTGGCCTTTGCCTCCCTAGTAGCCCAGAGACGGATTTTATTAATGCGGAGGGACTCGAAGCCCCCGAGTGTAGAGACTTGGGATAACGATATGGCTGGGTTTCTCAGCCTCGAGAAAATAAAGTTTGCCTTAAGAGCGTCTACACTCGGGTTCTCTCGGAGGTGGCAGCCGTTCGTCAACTTTCTCAGGGAAAATTAAAATGTCAGCAGCAGCAATCCGTAGGGGGGGACGGGGGTGTGTGTGTGTGGGGGGGGGGGGGGGGGGAGATGGTGTGGGAAGACTGAGTCGCGTGGGGTTTATCATAGAATTTACAGTGCAGAAGGAGGCCATTCGACCCGTCGAGTCTGCACCGGCTCTTGGAAAGAGCACCCTACCCAAGGTCAACACCCCCACCCTATCCCCATAAACCAGTAACCCCACCCAACACTAAGAGCCATTTTGGACACTAAGGGCAATTTATCATGGCCAATCCAGCTAACCTTCTATTTAATTGTTATTGTATATTCTCTTTTTGCACTATGTTAATGTTCACTCTAGTTTGTTTTGTTATTATTGTTACTACTGTTTTATTATGAACAAGTCTGCAAAACCTTAATAAAAATACTTTTTCAAAAAAAAGGTTCCCGGCTCTGATGGATTCCCCACTGAGTTTTACAAGAGGTTTGGGGGTTAGTTGATTCCATTAATGTTGGACATGTTCAATGGCTCCTTGTCACAGGGTTCATTGCCCTTTACATTGGCGCAGGCCTCGATTTCCCCGATCTTGAAGAAAGATAGGACCCGACAGATTGTGGGTTGTATCATTCTAGTTTGCTTTTAAATACAGACAGTAAACTGCTCGCAAACGTGCTGGTGCTGCAGTTGCAACCCTGCTTTCCAGGGGTGATCGAGGAAGACCAGGCAGGCTTTGTTAAGGGTCAGCAGGGGAGCCCATCTGGGGATATCGCCTTTTTGCGTTGCCAGGTTTATCTTTCATTAACTGGGAATTTGGTCTTGCTCCATAAATTAAATTTTGCTAATCTGGTGAATGGGGTCAAGCGTGACTTGCAGGAGTGGGACAACCTTTCCTTGTCCTTAGCGGCTAGTGTCCAGACTAGTAAAATGACCTCCAAGGATTTTGTTTCTTTTCCATGTCTGCCGATTTTTCTCCCCAAATTCTTTTTTGCGAGAGGTAACAAGTTAGTGTCCTCTTTTATTTGGGCAGGCAATACCCCAAGAGGGCTTGTCTCCAGAGGGATAGACAGACTGGTGGATTAGCTTTGCCCAATTTGGTATTTTATTATTGGGCTGCTAATATTAGGAAAGTGCGGAGGTGGCTCAGGGATTTGGGTTTCATTTGGGGGCAAATGGAGGAGAGTTCTTGTAGGGGTTCTGGTTTGATTGCGTTAGTGTCTGTCTCACTTCTGTTCTCTCCTGCGAGATTTTCTTCGAAGCCGGTGGTGGTGTCCACCCTGAGAATCTGGAAACAGTTCCGATAGCATTTTAAATTGAGATCCATATCATTGTTAGCCCTTATCTGTAGTAATTATCTCTTTGTGCCCGCAGGCTTGGACTCAATTAGGACATGTGAGGGGAAAGGTTTGGGAATTTGTTCGGGAAGGGAAGGTTTACCAGTCCGAAAAATTTCAACTCCCTGTGAACCGATGTTCAGATTCTTCCAGATCCATGAATTTGTCCCCTGACAGCACTGTTGAAGATAATTTTATTTTTGACAGGGTCTGGTGGGGGAGTATTTTGGGTGCTTATGGCCAAGTCATTTCAGTGGAGTCGGCTCCATTGGGTGAGATGAAGATAAAATGGGAGGGTGCACTGGGTCCTATTCTGGATGAGGTGTGGAACGATGCTGTTCGTCAGTCAACTCCGCGCCCTCCTGAGCTCAGCTTAATTTGATCCAGTTAAAAGTGGTGCACAGGGCTTATCTGACCAAGGCAAGAATGAGTGTTTTTTTTTGGGTGGGGGGGGGGTCGATGTGAGCGTTGCTCTTGGAGACCGGCTAATCGTACACACATATTCTGGTCATGTCCCAAATTGTTAAGCTTTTGGATATCCTTCTTTAGCACCACGTCGGCGATTCTTAAAGTCGAGCTGGAGCCTTTTCCGCTGTGGGGTCTCTAACTCTTTGGTAATGCAGATGGGGCGAAGGGTCTCTGACTCACCGGCACTGCAGATGGGGGTGAAGGCAGATGTCCTCACCTTTGCCTGGTTAGTAGCCCAGAGGCGAGTTCTGCTTGGGTGGAGGTCTCCTACTCCACCCAGCGTCTCAGCCTGGTTGGGTGACCTCATGGAGTTTTTACATTTGGAGAAGGTTAAGTACACCGTTGGTGAGCCATTTCCTTTTTCAAGGAGTTAGTCACTGTCAGGTCTTAAGGCGTTTTTTGTTTTATTTATGGGGGGGGTGGGGGATTGGATGTGTTGATTGCTGATTACATATTCTATTGTTATGTTGTTAGTTCTAAAGCTTTTAATAAAGTATTGTTCAAAAAATAATTATTCATTCAGATTATCAAACATGGTGGAAAATATTGATTTTTATTCTTACTATTTGCTTTGCAATAACTGAGAATAAGATGAGTCAGTAATTATGGTATTGGGTTGATTAACACAGAGGTCCTAACATTTTATCTCACTAAGATACTCAGGAAACTGAATTCAAAAAAATTGGTTCTTTTCAGGTCACACCAGAAATAGCAATGAAATTGCTGTTGCAAAACGTGAACTGATTTAAACATGTCCTTCAGAGTCACTGCTGCCTGGGTGTGGCCAACAGTAGATAGTTTACTCTCAATACGCCCAGGACAACTCCAGATGGTCTGTAAATAGTTTTTTTAAGTAGTGCAGTGGGATTGAGGACTTACTTCCACTCAAGTTCAATGGGTCTTGAGATAGCTGAAACATCCAATGCACAATCCACAGACTCTGCCACATGCAGGGTAGGTGTTGCTGGAAGGGTTAGGGGAAGGATTAGGTAGATGTGTTGTTCGGAGGTTTTTGCATTTCCTCCGATGCCTCGACTTTGCCTCTGCCTGTACCCAGCAAAGTCTCTCAATACGTTCGGTGACTTTCCAATTGAGCCTTCTCCATTTTGATTTTCACAAGTCAGGGTCTCCCATGAGTCAGCGGCGATGTTTGCCAAACACATCACAAGAACTTTTTTTTTCAACGTTCTCAACAAATACTCTTACTTTGGGAAAACTGCTTTCATTCAGTGTTCTTTGAGAGGCAAGGCCATTACTCCAGAGTAATAAAATTGTCAACCTAGCATTCCTAGAGTGAAAATGTCAAGGATATTTCCACCAAGTGCTCCAAACAAAAAATATAAAGCACTCTGAAATATATTTTTTGAACACATATAGAAAACCCCGCGTCAAAAAGGTCTTTACAAAGTGTAGGCAAACTTGGCAAATCAATTCATCTAGAAAATTGCCTTTTTATTATAGACCAAGAAACCAATTGGTTCTGATAATTTGTTCTCCGTTTATAAATTATATACACGTTCATTGAATTCCAGAAAAGCATTTGTTCCCAGGGCATAGCTCATTAATCTGAATGAAGATTCAAAGCTGAACTAGCCTAATGGAACTTCTTGGCTTGTGCTCATGAGTTTATTCTAATACTCTGTAAAGTGCTCAAGTAGATTTCCTCTACCTTCAATTAAGCGCTGACAGGATTGATTGGAATTAACACGGTTTCTGGTTCACCATTGAGGGCCTTATCTTTTTAAAAGATTCCTTTAAATGCATTATGTTCATATTATTGTTGTTACAGTCTCCATAGACACCGATAACTTGTGAACTTCTGGTTACTAGCTGTGAGAATGACATGACAATATTTCACATTTAAAATATTTTACCCGAACAAATGACTAAAACAAACACTATTGACTAAATACTATTTTCTTTTTGGAGGCAATTTATACTTTAAAGTACTCAAGGAACATTCACCTTTTATATTTATCACACATAGCACTCCCTATGGAAGTTTTCACCAGCATCCTATGTGTTGCCATATTGCCATTTTACTGAGTGGTACCTTCCAGTGACCGTCTCCAAACACTTCCCTCAATTTGCAGAGAGTGTCTCTTAAATTCAGAACTAACAGTCAAGCCTATTCCGAAGATTTTTCTTCCCCCTGGTGTTATGAAAGGGAGATATTAAGAAATTGGATCCAGAAATAGGATCGAAGATGTGGGTAATTTGGAAGTTAACAGACAGAGGGTAAAACTGTTGGCACTGAGTCAGAGGCATATGCCCACACGTGGCTTGAGTTACATTATACCATTCAGACTTTGTTAATGGGAATAAACAGGATATCCCTGTTCAGCCCGGGTGATCCACTCAAGATCCATTGTCCTCCGGAACTCTGCCAAACATTTGCCCAATCCAGAGATTGATGGCTTCTTTTGTCTGTAAATTGGAAGTTCATTGCCTATTCAGAGCATAGCCCTGCTCTTTTGTGTAAATGGGAATGGGCAATCAAAAGCCCAGATAACAATGGCGAGTTCAAGTCTGGACACCCCAGGGTAGAACCATGGGCAGGATTCCCCCGCACTTGGCGGGATGGCCCAATGCTGGCTCCAAGAGCGGCGCGAACCACTCCGGCGTCGGGCCGCCCGGAAGTTGCGGAATCCTCTGCACTTCCGGGGGTTAGGCCAATGCCGGAGGGGTTGGCGCTGCGCCAACCGGCACCGAAGGGCCACTGCGAGTTGGCGCATGCACAGGACTGCCGGCGTGTTCTGGCGCATGCGCAGAACCGGCAGCGTGTTTCCTGCACATGCGCAGGGGGTTTCTTCTCCGCGCCGGCCATGGCTGAGCCTTACACAGGCCGGCACGGAGGGAAAGAGTGTCCTCACGGCACAGGTCCGCCTGCAGATCGGTGGGCCCCGATCGCGGGCCAGGCCACCATTGGGGCCCCCCCGGGGCCAGGTCCCCCCCCGAGGACCTCGCTAGACGGCCGACGAGACAGGTCCTGCAGGGATGGACCATGTCCATTTCACGCCGGGGGGACTGGACGAAAACGGGCGGCCGCTCGGCCCATCGGGGCCCAGAGAATTGCCGGGTGGGCCGCTGCCAACGGCCCCCAACCGGCGTGGCGCGATCCCCGCCCCCGCCCGAAAACCGGCGCCGGAGAACAGTTTAGAACATAGAATTCCTACAGTGCAGGAGGCAATTCAGCCCATTGAGTTGAATACCTACAGTGCAAAAGGAGCCCATTCAGCCCATCGAGTCTCTATGATAACTACACAGAATTGATGCCCGTCTCTGATGTTCACTGATTTGTAAGGAAATCTGCAACCTAAGCTTAAAAATTGCTTTCTCGGCCCTCTTCCCCATGGTACACATGGGGAATACCTGAATCTTGAATCTAGGTAGAAATGCTGATGAGCTATTCTTGTCCCCAACTAGAAGTAAATGGACCATTTACACCACAACTGTTTACACTTACCAAAGCTTTATGGACTTTGGAAAACTCAAGTCTACACGTTGCAAACTCAGAGACTGCTGCTATTGTTTCCAAGCCTAAACACCGTTGAAACCTCTTTCCGATTAAAACAATCCAAGTCTTCCTTTGATCTCTGACAATCAATCCACCCAGGCATACTGCTTCGCAGACTTTGGAGCAATGCCTATGACCCCCCTCATTTGCCCTAAATTTGAAGATATAATTACAAAACATATTCTTATTGATCGCACAATTCAACATTGGTTACTTCGTAATTCAATTATGAGGGTCACCTGAAGAACTTTAATCAGTATTTTAACTAAAATTATAGGTGTAAATGAATAAGATCCATTTGGATCTGGGGGTTTCCTTCCTCCTCCCAGCCCTGGTGTTGCTGGCAGGTGTGAGAGTCTCTTTGGGTTTCTGCCTGCCGGGTTTGGTGCTTATCAGCTTCCGTGAGCTGGAGAGTGGCAGGTGCAAGGCAGCGACGGACCAGGAGCTGAACCACCTGGAATTGGACGAAGGACCGAGCTCCAAGAATCAGGCCCAACCGGAGGCCGAGTTGGTGGTCGCTGCCGATGAAGCAGCGACAGGGGGCCCAGGCTGGGATTGTGCACAAGCTAGAAGAGAGGCTGTACTCGGTGCTGGCTCGACCATCAGCCTGGACTTGCCCCAAACCTCAGTCTACTAGAGTACTGTGACACCTATCAACTGGGATAAAGTAAATTAATCTTCCAGAGAAATGAGAAGCACCTGAACCATTGAGAATACTGCCTTTCTGGAGCGGCACAGTGGTACAGTGGTTAGCAGTGCTGCCTCACGACACTGAAGACCCGGGTTTGATCCCGGACCCGGATCACCGTCTGTGTGGAGTTAGCACATTCTCCCCATGTCTGCATGGGTCTCACCCCCACAACCCAAAGATTTGCAGGATAGGTGGATTGACCACACTTAATTCACCCTTAATTGGAGAAAAATAATTAGGTACTCTGAATTTATTTTAAAAAGAGATAATAATGCCTTTCTGCGGGTTTCTGTTGCATCAATTCCATCCTCAAGTCTCATGAATAATACCTTTTTTCAAATTAACTGTTAGATTTTAGGACACAAGACCTGAAATGGCGCAGAACTGTTGCATCGTGGGATTTTTGTAACCGCAATGACATTCCAAGTGGACAATAAAATTTGAATTGAATAGAGATTAATTTCAGTGAGGACAGTATTTTACCAGCAGCCTGAAATTTGGTTAGTTTCATCATATGCTCTCCCATTGAGGACCGCTCTATTCATGTGAACAGGTATGCACCTGGACGGTTCGCTTTTAATGCAAAGAGGTCTGCCATGTCGAATTCTTTTCAGCTTAAAAATATTCTACATAAGAAAGTTTTTTAAAAGTTCACAGATTTGGTTTGCCAAGGCACTTTTGTTTTCAAAAAGTTGTCTTAACTACAACCAGTACAAAACTATCTGCAAGAGATGTTTTTATATCTCTTCAATTACTGCATACAAGAGCCAGTTCTCTCTTCCCATTGGTGTAAAAGTAGCTGTGCGATGGCAGTCTACGATTGCAAAGAATTGTACAGATGTGTAGAATGAAATATCAACAGTTTACAAAGACCTATGCATGTTAATAAGTGAACAAACATTTGAGGAATTTTTTTTTCTGTTGCGAGGAACTTAGATGTACAAAACAGTTCTACAGAAATGAAAAAAAATACCAGCCATGAACTGTCTATTTAGCAAGTGTATTCCCGAGACGGAACTAAGACACATGATGGACATGAGGGGAGACTATGGCAAGAGGACTAGAAATCGGTTTCACGCTGGTATGAATTTTCAGCTGGTGTGAATTTCCTGCCACCTGAATCTTCCATCCATGCTAAATTCTCCGCGATACCAGCAGGAAAACGTGTCGCCGCAGAAGACATGTGACGTGCAGATATCAGGGCTCACCTGAACAATGCCTGGGATTGCCTCCTGAGTACAACCCTGGACCCCGAAATACAACAGCAGTGGTTCAGGGAGCATCTGAAGAGGGACCTTCCAGATTTGGTGTCCTGGATGGGGTTCATCGACCAGTATGAGAATGTTCCGGGAGTTGCATCTTCATTTTCAGGAGGACAGTCTTCTTTCTTCCAATAGTGCGTCAGCAAATATTTGGCATCTTTTCAATGTGCCGTCCCGATAAAGCGGCAGACTGCACCCCATCAGGTCTGCCCCATCACGGAATATGGCACAAAACACCCGTTTGCATAATCAACAAGATTGAGGCCAAAGGTTTGAATTGTTTCCCAACAGACCCATGGCAGGACTCATTGGCGCTCTACCACACGATTTAGTCCCAGAATGGGAGAATTCCACCCAATGAGTCAAGAGAGGTAGTGTTGAGGTACAGCTGGATGCTGTATGTATACATGTGGAATCTGCTGAGCTTTTGGATGATTTAGAAAGGTAGGTGCAGGTAAGATGTTTCCCTTGGTTGTGGAGTCAAGAACCAAACAGCACAATTTCAAAACATAGGGCGAATGAGGAGACCTTTCTTTCCACAGAGGGTTGCGAATCTTTGGAATTCTCTACCCCAGAGGGCAGTGGATGCTCAGTCTTTGTATCTTTAAAGCAGAGATTGGTAGATTTCTGATTAACAATAACATAAGGGCTTATGGGGGTAGGGGTATAAAATGCATTGAAGTGCCTGATCAGCTATGGCCATATTAAATGGTGGAGCGGGTTCAATGGGCTGAATGGCCTACTCCTGTTCCTATGTTCCCCCAGAGGGTCACTTGCAGATAAGAAATAGGCGGTAGTGGGGATTAAGGACAAATCCATGGGCATCCATCATACTTGGAAAACTGCATCCAGCATGCATCAACAACTTAGGAAAAACCTCAAGGTCATCAAATGAAGGTTATAAATGAGTGCGGGAACAACTTATCTAAAAATGTCATTTTTGTTTGCTTTATTAAGCAGAAGTCAAATCTGTGGAAGGTGAGACTTCTGATCAAAGTGAGAAACTGGTTTGCTTTTTTCTAAACAGCAGAATTCGAAAGCATATCATTTTTCAAGCTTCAACGAAAGTAAAAGTCGATTGGAAGCTCAGCAAATTCATTAGGTCATGCACAGAGGACTAATCACCTAAAGACCACAGTTATATTGTTCCTATAATGGAGCTGCAAAAAAAAAAACCTAAACCGCTAAAATCTAATAATTGAACAGCACTTTGAATCTCATAAGTCCATTCAATGAACATCTGGCATTTCAGTATCAGTAAAAGAAAAGTCAACAGTATCTGAAACGCTAGAAGGTTGAACTTCAAGTTTACAGATTCCGAGAAAAGCACTCCAGGCTGAAACGTTCCTGCCAAGCTGGGAAAGGTCAACGGATAAAAGCTCAGTCTCCCTATTACTCAAAATTAGGATACTCGCAAAGCGAGGGAGCTTAGATATTAGATCAAACAGAAAAGATTATAGAGGAACTGCAAAGTCCTTAGGTTTTGGAGGTGAAATACAACTTCAGCAGAGTGCAAAACAAGTGATAGTCTATTGGCTCAGCCCATTGTACACATACATGACTCTCCTTTCTATTGACACCAGTAGTATGTAACTGATGGCCAATCCCCTGCTGCCTATTTCACATCTCTCTCAAAGTTCAATTTTAATCTCTTTTTATCTTCCTAAAAAGGCTCCATCTAGGTCACTGGTACAGCTATTGGCCGAGTTGTAGTGGAAGCTTGTTGCATTTTCACCCAATGAATGGCAGGTCGTAAAATGTAGGCCATCCTGTGAATTATAATCACTGATTCTGAATAAAAGTTTCTCCTCAATGCAAACCCACATGTTCTTTAATGTTTCTTAGAAGAATCCAAACAGCTTCTAGAAATGTTGAATTTCCTGCCTGAATGAATCAGACAGCTATTTCAGTCACCAATGAAATGCTCTTGGTCAGCAAGCTGGAAACATTTTCACACCAAATATTGACATTACCAAAAAATTTATTTTATGGTTTTTGCCATACTGTGAACAATGGAATAAATATAATACAATGAATAAATCGGGGTCTTTACATTGTTAATTTGTGCCCACCCACATTTAAACAGATCAAAGCCTCTTTGTACTATTCCTCCTCTGCTAGTTTAGGGATACGTATGCCTTCAGCAATTGCTGTCCTTGATTTATGTCATTTTTTAAAAGTTTCAAAAACCATTTTCTTTTGTACATGCCACTTACGCTTCCATCAAACGGAAAGCACTAAAAACACTCACATTGTGAGCATGTCGGAAAAAAGTCAAACATATCAAGTGGAAGAACTGAATAGGGTTAAATGTGCAATCAAATAAAGTGGGCCCAGTGACATGTCAGCAAAGTCGATCACCTAATGAAAGGCAGTGACTCAACAGCCAAAAGACCATCATGAAAATTAAAGAGGGCTGCTGAAGCAATGCCCAGTTCATGTTTAGCAAAAGTAATGGGTTTTAAAATGCAACATATCAAAATTGTTGCAGCGAAATTGAACCAGCACAAACTTTCAGCTGCCATTGCTTTTTATTATTTTGTGGAACGTTGGCATTGTTGGCTAGGACAGCATTCGTTGTCCATCCCTAATTGCCCTAGAGAAGGTGGCTGTAAGCTGCCTTCTTGAACTGATGCAGCCTGTGCGCTGTAGGTATACCCACAGAGCTGTTAAGAGAGGGGGTTGCAGGATTTTGACCCAGTGAGAGTGAAGAAATGGCGATATATTTCCAGTCAGGAAGTTGTGTGGCTTGGAAAGAAACTTGCAAATGGTAGTGCTCTCATGCATCTCCTGCTCTTGTCTTTCTAGGTGGTAAAGGTCACAAGGCTCAAAGGAACCTTGGCGAATTGCTACAGTCGTATAGCTGGTACACACTGCTGCCATTTTGTACCAGTTATGGAGGGAGTGAACGTATTACCAATAAGCAGGCTGCTTTTTCCTTGATGGCATTGAGGTCTTGAGTGTTTCGCGAGGTGCGCTCATCCAGGCAAGTGGAGAGTATTCCATCTGACTTGTGCCTTACAAATGGTAGGCAAGCTTTTGAAATTCAGGAGGTGAGTTACTTGCCACAAAATTTACAGCCTCTGACCTGCTCTTGTAGCCATAGTATTTATATGGCTGGTTCTTTTACGTTTCTGGTCAATGCTGTCTGATATCTTAATTTTAACAAACCATGCACATTACAATGTTACAAATGCAATTCATCCATTCCTGGCACCTCCTTTTGAAAGTCACAATTGTGGTAAATGAAACCTGAGATTTACAAATGCAGCACGATTCAACTTGTAACACTGGCCGCGATCTTCCAGTCTCGTTACACTCTCACTCAAGCGAAACAAGACCGGTGGATAGCGGGAGAGGCCAAAAGCAAGATCCGCACCATGCGCCAAACAGTTTGCGATGCAACTGGCCCGCTCCCCTAGGTGAAATCGGGATCTCGCCGCAGCGTGGCGAGAAACTAATTATCACCACTTAAGCCCCATTTCCATACAATTAATGAGAGCCACCCCTTATTCAATGGCCTCCCGTCATTCAGCGGCCTCCCCACCAAGTGCTCACGCTGGCGCCTATGCATACTTTTTTTTAAAATCATGAACCCGGCAAAAGGGCTTCTGTGGGGAGCTGAGGAAGCGAGCAGCGATTTTTTTTCTCACAGGCAAAGAGCCAGGGGGCGCTGGGCAAGCTGCTCCCGTGCTCAGTGGGAGGTGGGGGACCCTCTGCAGGGGTGGGCTGCCATAGGAGGGTGGGGAAGGGAGGGCCGATGGAGGGCAACCGGTCGCGTCACCACCATGCCAATCCCTGGATCATGTGTACCCGTTCCAGCGGCAACTCTTTTCCCTCCCCATCTGCCCCACCAACCCCCCCATAACCCCCACCGACTGCCAAGGCCTCGGGCTGTGCAGCGGAAGGCGACAGCCTTTAGGGAATTGGCAATCGTGGTTAAGTGAGCACTTCTCACAACCCACCTGGGTTCCCGTGGATGGGCAGACCATGTAGCATGTGGGAGTCATTGCCGAGCATCCTAATCAGGGATGCCTGGACAGTGTGCCTAAACACAGCGGGAGATAACACCACAGATGCAGCAGCCAACATCTGAACACCCAGGGATGGGACACAGCTCCGGGGTACATGGCCACAGCCAAAAGGTGGTTGAGTGCCACGGGGAGGGGGCAGTGCCTAGTCTGGTTGACGTTGTGAGCGGGTGTCGGGGTACAGGTTCTGGGGCCTGGTGAGGGGGGCCCGCTGCGGCTGGGAGTACGAGGGCAGAGCGCTCCTGGTAGGGGAGGTGGAGGGGAGATCAGTGGAGGAATAGAGTGTCACGGGGTTGGAGCCACCTCTGTTTGTCAGTCTAACACCCTCTCCCAATGCCTGACAGATATTGAACGCTATGGGAGGGATGTTGGACGCAGAGGTTGCCCTAATGGTGCCGGTGCTACATGATGCGGCCAGATGCCGGAGAAGGTGGCAGCAGCAGCACCTGCAGGTTCTCGAGGCAGCAGCCCATGTGCCGGACCAGGCCCCATGTCCCGAGGGCCCGGCCGCCCATCAGGTCAGGGAGGGACGCAGAGGGCAGTCCCACGACGACCCACGGTGTACGGCGTCACTGGTCCTTTGGGCAAATGACAGACAGCTTGTGCCACAGGAGGCTCCATCTCAACATGGAGATGGTGCGACATCTGTGCCATGTCCTCGTGGACTTGGAACCACTTGGAGGAGGAGGACAACCGCTCCCGGTGGCCGTCAAGGTCACTGCAGCTCTGAACCTTTATGCCACGGGATCATTCCAGGGCTTAAGCAGGTACCTGTGTGGTATCTCACGGGCCACAGCCCATAGGTGCATCCGGTAGGTCACGAATGCCCTGTATGCCCGAGCGGAAGACTACATTGTCTTTGACGTGGACCAGGCTCAGCAAGATGCATGGACAGCAGGGCTCTCCACCATCGCAGGGATGTCCCAGGTCAATGGGGTCATGGAGGCCACGCGTGCAGCCCTGCGCTCACCGGTTATCTGGGGGTACCCTATGTTAACAGAAAGGGGTTCCACTCCCTCAACTTACAACTCGTGTGCGACCACCAGGGAGTCTGCACGACAGCTACATCCTGGGGCAGTCAGTCATCCCTGCCCTCTTCGAGGAGCACCCCAGGATGGGCAGCTCTTGGGGGATAAGGGGTATCCACTGAGAACCTGGCTAATGACGCCAGTACGGAGGCCAGAGACTGAAGTGGAGACATGGTATAACGAGGGCCATGCGGCCATCCGGGGTGTCATTGAGCGGTACTTCAGATTCCTCAAGATGCGCTTCCGATACCTCGACCGCTCCGGTGGTGCAGGCAGTATACTGCCCGGAGGGTCGCCCACTTTGTTGGGGGTTGCTGTGTCCTCCACAATCTGGCACAGCAGCAGGGCGACGAGCAGGGTGACGAAGAACATGTGGCGACCTCCAAAGAGGAGGAGGATGGGGATAATGAGGTGGCGCCGTCGACCAGCAGGAGCTGGAGGACGAGACCGGGGAGGAACCTGAGGCCCAGTTGGAGGCTGCAGGAAAGGCGACAGCAGTGAGGGGCCATCAAGCCCGGAGGGTCAGGGAGGCCCTCATACTCACCCGCTTCACCTCGCACGTGGCCTGGTCCCTCAGCGCAGCCTTACCCACCGACCACCCCCATTTCCCACCCTCTCAAGGTATATGTTTGATCATTCCAGGGTGCTGCGACTGTGTCGGCACTGTCAGCGGGCCACTGTCGAGGGCAGGGGTGTGATGATAACATGCAGAGATCTGGGCATTGGTACTCCTCAATCTATGCCATTTACCCCTGCCTGTCTGCTGAGTGCTCGGTCACACCCAAAACCTCAATAATCTTTATTGTCACAAGTAGGCTTACATTAACACTGTAATGAAGTTACTGTGAAAAAGCCCTTGCAACATTCCGCGCCTGTTCAGGTACACGGAGGGAGAATTCAGAATTTCCAAATTACCCAATACCACCCGATGTTGCCGACCCACTCTCCACACCCCCTATCTACCATGTCCTTCCCCTCCCTGGTGCCCTTAGTGATCCTCAATGTGCCTGGCCCTCCTAGTTCTACCATTATGTCTAGGTGTCTCCTCAGGATGCACATCTGAGGTGGAGGCAGCCAGTTGCTTCCCTCATCCTGTGGCCTTCGATGCCTCTCGTGGGCATCCTCTGGGGCCGGAGGGCCCCGGCTCACCTGTCGACGGCACATGCACAGCCATGCCACCCTGTCCCATGTGCTGACCCCAAGACATGGCCACATCAGGGGGGTGGAACGTGGGACAGCTGTTGGCCACCATCGCCACCCCATGGGATGGGTCCAGGTTGGCACTCAGCGCCCCCTCCTCCCAGTAGGTGTCCATAGGGCACTGGGGTCCACCTTGGAATGTAGAGGCAGCTGATTCGAGCCCCGGCTGCCCCTCCATCATCTGGCTCTGCCAGCCCTGGCGGTTCCCCTCTTTCGAGGAACGGGCCCTGGAGATGACCGGGGTAGCCAAGGCATGGTGGTACCCATGCAGAGGCTGGCAGGTGCCGCAGAGGTGAAGAACCACCGGGCTCCACCTGGGGACCTGTCAAACGTAAGTTGTTAGTGCCTTTCTGATTGACCTTACCCTCCCACTGACCACATGTCCATTTTCCCACAGGTCCTCCAACTGCACCACGGTGTCGATGCCCTTGGCGATGCTTCTCAGTGTCTGGGACCAGCTCTGCAATGCCTCAGCTATTCCCATCTAAGAGCCGGAAATGTCCCGCAGAACCTCATCAAAGTTGACCAGGTACTGGGTGTTGAGACCCTCGGCCATGTTCGTCACCGACTAAGTGACACCTAGACACCTTCACTAATGGTGATGGCGTCGTGCACCAGACTCTCCACTGCGGTTGCACCCTAACAGTGTTGGCCACGGTGCCAGTCATTGCCGGCACAATCTCCTGCGCCCGTAGCCTCTGGGACCCCTCCAAGCAGCTTAGGATCTGCTGGAGTGATGCTACATCTCCCTTTGAATATCCTGGCAGCTCCCGATCACCTCCATCAGCTCCGGGTAACTTTGTCCCAGAGGCTCAGCATCAAAATGAGACCCAACTGGGTCCAGGGATCCAGCAGCCCTCCAACTGCTGTCTTGCCTGGGATTCCTGCCTCCACCAGATGTGCATCATCAGCGGTTTTGTGCTCACCAGATTGTGCCCCGGAAGCCCCACTCGAGGTGTGTGTATCTGCGCTGGAGGAGGGTGGGGATGACAGCTGTGATGCAACTATAACGGTGTTCTCCTCGGGACTCAGGTGAGGGTGCCGCCCGGGGTGGGCAGAAGCTGTCAGCTGGAGGACCTGTGGGAAATGGACATATGGTCAGTGGGAGGGTAGGGTCAATCAGTAAGGCAATAACAACTCACGTTTGTCAGGTCCCCAGGTGGAGCCCGGTGGTTCTTCACCTCTGCGGCATCTGCCAGCCTCTGCATGGGTAACCGCCCTGCCTTGGCTACCCCGGTCATCTCCAGGGCCCGTTCCTCTAAGGGGTTGAGGATTCTCAGGTCCGGCCCCCATCGCCATTCTGGGCCCTCTCCTGCCGATTATGGGAGAGCTTTTGCTGAGGAGATACAGACAGGGCATTATTAGCCACATGCGTGGTTCACAGTTATGTATGTGTCTGTGTGTAAGGGGGAGTTGAAGGGGGAGGGGAGTGGAGGAAGGATTGGTGGATGCTCCCTTGGGGAGGGGGAGTTGGTGTCTACTGACTGCTGCTGCCTGGTGTAGGTCGTTGACCTTCTTCCGGCACTGGAGGCTAGTCCTCTTGGTCACGCTTCCTGCTGCCTCCACCTCATCCCAGGCAGCACTGGCTGCCTTGTGGCTCAACCTCCGGGACCCCCGGGGGAACAGGACATTCCTCTTGGCCTCCGCCAGGTCCAGCTGGCTGGGGCTGGCCGAACAAGTGCAGTTTAAGTGCTGCACGACCTTGTTAGCGGGGGGCTGGCGAGCGCGGTGCTGGCAAATCATTTGGGGCGAGAAGCCCGTGAGGCCTCAGTAAGTGGACCAGTTAACGTTGAATAGTGTTGCTGGCCGAGCGCCAGGAAACTCGCAGTAATTCCCGCTCGCTAGCATATTTCGAAATCTTTCCGGAGACTCCAAGGCACAAGATGAAATTCCAACTGGATTTTTTTAAAAATTCCTTCCAATTTTGGACAATGTTCAGCATGCAGTTCCAGCTTCAGTAAATTGATTTCAATTATTTATAGAGCCATCAACCTCCATACATTGAACTATGTGATCAAAAAATATTATTGCTAATAACTTACAATTATCCTCTCTACCCCCCAAAATTTTGAAAATGCTGAACTAGTCCTAATTCTTCAAACAGGTTTTCAGAATTTAGTTGACACTGTTGATTCACTATTCCCTAGCAAGGTGCAGTAAAGTAAAACCAATTGTCAATGCAACTTAGGCTGCATGGTGCTATACTGTATCTTAATTCAAAAACTTGAACTTACTGTGGAATCACCTGTCATTATCTCCCAGCATAAGAAATTAATCAATGCAACCCCGTGAATTCAAGGACTGCAGCTCTGCCATGTGCATCAACAAATCCTGGACTGAATCATCATTTGAGGAATACTACTGCTTGCAACTGAGATAATCTGATAAAGCAACTTCACTTTTCTCATTGCAACCTCTCGTTGAGTCAGCAGTAATCAGCTCCTGCCTTGAGCATTCTCATAGCAGCGCAGCAAAACTGCATTGTTGAGTTACTTGAGCCAGGGAGGAGGAGAGTGTGAGTGAGTGAGTGAGTGTGTGTGTGTGTGTGTGTGTGTGTGTAGCAGAAACTATTTCAATATGTTTTGGTCAACAAGCACAAACCTTCTCCAGTGTAGTGAAATACAAATACCAAGCCGCCTTATATACTTAATTACATTCCTAAGGGTTTTTAGTTAATTCCCTGATGGGGGTGAATATATGAACTGTTTACAGGTGCAGATCTAAACAGTAGTGGATGTCTTCAAATACTAGTCCAAATTTGCCTCATAGGTGCAAAACAGATCGTGTTTCAAAACGTTTTTGTTACCATCATATAAAGTGTGATTACAGTACTCAGAAACTCAGAATGGTTTCAGTCATCATCCTGGACCTTCATCAACAGTGAAAAATTCAAGGGCCATGTTGAATAGCAATCACTGCTTATAATGATTTATAGTTGAATATCTTCCATTTCACTCTACATCGATAATGGAGAGGTTTGATCTGCCTTCACTGTAATTAACTGAACTTTTGGGGAAGAGTAGGATTTAATTTTTTAGCACGATTAGTCTAACTGCTGGACCTAACTAGTTTGATGTTGCAGATTTCACCACTCTATAAATGTTCTGGTTGCAGTTAGATAACACACCAAATATGAGGAAGAGTTCTGAAATAATATCCAGCAGGCAAAATAAGCTGCATATCACACTCAATGTAACACAGAGAATAACAATGAGTTGATTGATAATCGTTGCAAGTTCATTTTTCAACAGATGCATTCACTGTCAAAAAGATCAAATGTAAATGCATAAAAATTTGATCTAATGAATTTAATTCGAAAAATAAAAGTTGACCTAGAAACAAAAGTGGCAAAATCTGAAAATATTCAATGAAACCCCCACCAATTTTCACTTTCTTTCAAAAACAATTAAATTTGACACATTCTCATTGACCTGTTTTAGTGCTCCTTCCATACACAGAAATACCAATTTAAACATATATATTTAAACATATCGTTCTCATTTCAACAACACATTGTGTGCTTCTGCTCACCCTTCCAATATAGTGCTATTTAACCTAGAATTAAACTTTTTTCTTCTCTTCTGAAACCAGTCACTCATTTTTGGTACAAATCCACAAGTACCAGCAGTCCTCCAGCACCTTGCCCAAGCTTCCACTTTTCATGTGTGAACCTGAACTCTAGACTATTTGACTGCAGGGATACTGCAGCTGAACTTGATACTGTTCTCACCCGATGCCCTTACACACACATTTTCCAGTAAGGCTCAGTGATTAGGAAAGAGGAAAAGGAATTCTGCTCAAATTTTCTGACCTACTCCGAAGAGCCCAGGTTCAATTACAGCATTGTTCTACTACCCTGACGGAGATCAACTAACTTAACAGAGCGCAGAGACTAAATCTTAGAACCTCCCTGGTATGTGCACAGCATTATACTGTGTTGCGTATTTATCTACGAGATAGCCTGTACAACGAACACTTGGTTTTTATTTTAAACATTATATGGATTAAAAAGCAACTGAGATCATTAAAATGAATAGGCTTGCTTTCCTTTACCGAGTTAAATAATCAAGCTAATTTTTTATTTAATTAGCACTATACTAAATATAGTCATGTCCACTAGATTAACTACCAAGAGGCAGCTTTGTTGCAAAACCTTTTAAGCCTTACTAGAGAATGTTTACAACATAAATAGAATACATTTAATAAAAATTACAAATCAATTTAGTTCCTGTTTTATAAGATTTATGCACCACTTCAAAAAAATGCAGCTACTTTTACTTTGTAGAGTTCTGATTTTACAAAGTACCTATGGTCTTCAAATTAACATTAATGTCTTGCGTTACTGAATAATTACAATAGTGAAAAACATTGTACAGTACCTCGATAAACAAAGGAAGTGCACAACTACTTTTGTCCATGTCTGCACATTACATACAGTACATGGAAACTACTTTTCATTGTACAATATGCTTTTGTTTAACAACCACGTTTCAGCTTTAAACCTGCGGATAATGAACCTGTAGGTATTATTTCAAAGCAACCAGTTTAAAAAGAACAGCCAAAAGAATGACAGGAGCAAAGCTAATTATCAGCATTCCTTCATGTATTAGTGTGTGTTGTGCACTAAATCTCTGGGAGGCTTTGCCTTGATCCCTAAAATTATCCCGTACTTATTCCTGAGAGGTGAGAGGTCATTTAGGTAATTAAAGGACCAATCACATTAAAAACAGAATCACCCAAGATAAATGTTTTCACTTTTAAGGTTTAAAAGCTCCGGCTAGTACCCCTAATCTAATTTTGATTCTTTTATAACACTGCTCGCCATCTGCTAATCTTGTCACAGGCATACCATGCCATCCAGAGCAAGCGTGATCAGTTTTTGTTTCTATTTTATGGCGAATAAGAAATTTCAATCAAGAATTACCAAATGCTAGAATGAATGACAAGAATTTTCATGACCTGTCACCATTGTCATCTTAAGAATTCTGCCCTGCATGGTGTAAACCATACAGAATTATTGAAAAAGACCACAAAAATGTATTAAAATATATTAAGCATCAAAGTAATGAAAACAGGGGGCGGGATTCTCCACTCCCGCGCCGAAGTGCCCTCGCCGTCGTGAACGGCGTCGAGGTTCACGACGGCGAGAAACGGCCCCTATCCCGACCGATTCAGGGCCCGATAATGGGCTAGGAGCGGGGCCGCGTCATTTACACGCGCCAGGCCTTGTCGCCGCGTAAAGGCGGCGCCGCATACATGATGCGGCCGGCGCCGCATACATGATGTGGCCGGCGCCGCATAACTGGCGTCACCTGTGCATGCGCGGGTTGGCCGGCGCTAACCCGCGCATGCGTGGTTGCCGTCCTCTCCGAGTCCGCCCCGCAAGAAGATGGCGGACGGATCTTGCGGGGCTGCAGAAGGAAGGAGGTCCTCCTTCAGAGAGGACGGCCCGACGATCGGTGGGCACTGATCGCGGGCCACCCCACATTTGAGGTACCCCCCCCGGTGCAGGATCCCCCCTCCCCCCCCCGCAGGCCGCCCACCCAGCGTTCCCGCGCTGTTCCCGACGGCAGCGACCAGGTGTGGATGGCACCGGGGGGGAACCCGCCGTTTTGGGCTGGCTGCTCGGCCCATCCGGGCCTGAGAATAGCAGGGGTGCCGGAGAATCGCCATTTTGGGTGTCTCGGGCGATTCTCCGGCCTGCGGCCCGCGGAACACGACGGGGCCGTTACCGCCGAGAGCGTCGGACCGGCATCGCGGGAAATTTTGGCGGCCCAGGCGATTATCCCAAACGGCGAGGGAGTGGAGAATCGCGCCCATGAAATGCTGAGTAAATCAGGGAGTGTGAGGAGAAAGGAAGATAGGGTTAATATTTTAGGTCTGTGGCCCTTTAGCAGAGCTGCTAATTAAACTGTTGCTTCACATAATGGAATTGGAGCAAAATAGTATCTGTTCCATACATCTACTGACATGATGCAGTTTGAGAAGTGGAGTCCCATTCATCAGCTCCTCACAAATACATTTGTGTACGCTCTCCCCCATCTCTCGCACACAGCACAACACTCCATAACAACATTTCTGTTGTGCATCTTGCCCCTCCTATGTAATCGCTTTCAGACGCGGGAAAAATGAATCATCAAGGGAAGATTTGTCGTCGTCCCCCCGTTAATTTTGAAAATTGTGCGAATACAAGAGACAGATCATATTCTTACTTTCACTTCGTACCTCAAAGAAGCACAGGACTGTTACACACAAAAGGAGGCAATTCCAGCTCATCATCTGCACTGGCTCCCTGAATGAGTGATTCACTTACTATCATTCGTGCCATTCTCCTGCTTTCTCCCCATAACCCTGCATTTGTCCTCTTCAGCTAACTATCAAATTCCCCTTTGATACGTCCATTGAGCCTGCACCCCACACTCTCAGGCAGTGCATTCCAGAACTTAACCATTCAATGCATGAAAATGTTTTTCCTCGTGTTGCTTTTGCACCTTTTACCAGATACTATAAATCTGTGCACCTCCTCCCTCATCCACCACCTGTCCATCCATTCCACCAACTTGTCTAGATCCTTTTGAAGTTCTAATTTACTCCTCACAGTTCACAATACATCCAAGTTTCATACTGTCTGCAAACTCTGAAATTGTTCCCTGTACACAAAGATCTAGGTGTTTAGGGAGGCAGTGGCATGGCGGTATTGTCACTAGACTTGCAATCTAGAAATGTAGAGTCATGCTCTGGGGATCCGGTTCCGAATGGCAGATGGTGAAATTTGAATTCAATAAAAATCTGGAATTTAAAGTTCAATGACGAGCATGTTCTTTAAGGAAGGAAATCTGCCACCCTGACCTATTCTGGCCCACATGTGGCTCAAAGACAGTTCCCTCTTAAAAAATGCCCCCTGAAATGGTCTAGTTCATGTTCAAGGGCAATTGGGGATGCGCAATAAATGCTGGCCCACATTCCATGAAAGAATAAAATCAGCAAATGCAAGAGTCCTAACCCTGGGAACTCCACTACAAATCATCCTCCAAAAAACATACATCCCACTCAGCCAATATTGTATAGGAGAGGTCTTGAACGAGTACTTTTCTTCTGTATTTACAAATGAGAGGGGCGATATTGTTGGAGAGGACAGTGTGAAACAGATTGGTAAGCTCGAGGAAATACTTGTTAGGAAGGAAGATGTGTTGGGCATTTTGAAAAACTTGAGGATAGACAGGTCCCCCGGGCCTGACGGGATATATCCAAGGATTCTATGGAAAGCAAGAGATGAAATTGCAGAGCCGTTGGCAATGATCTTTTCGTCCTCACTGTCAACAGGGGTGGTACCAGGGATTGGAGAGTGGCGAATGTCGTGCCCCTGTTCAAAAAAGGGACTAGGGGTAACCCTGGGAATTACAGGCCAGTTAGTCTTACTTCGGTAGGCAAAGTAATGGAAAGGGTACTGAAGGATAGGATTTCTGAGCATCTGGAAAGACACTGCTTGATTAGGGATAGTCAGCACGGATTTGTGAGGGGTAGGTCTTGCCTTACAAATTTTATTGAATTCTTTGAGGAGGTGACCAAGCATGTGGATGAAGGTAAAGCAGTGGATGTAGTGTACATGGATTTTAGTAAGGCATTTGATAAGGTTCCCCATGGTAGGCTTCTGCAGAAAGTAAGGAGGCATGGGATAGTGGGAAATTTGGCCAGTTGGATAACAAACTGGCTAACCGATAGAAGTCAGAGAGTGGTGGTGGATGGCAAATATTCAGCCTGGATCCCAGTTACCAGTGGCATACCGCAGGGATCAGTTCTGGGTCCTCTGCTGTTTGTGATTTTCATTAATGACTTGGATGAGGGAGTTGAAGGGTGGGTCAGTAAATTTGCAGACGGTACGAAGATTGGTGGAGTTGTGGATAGTAAGGAGGGCTGTTGTCGGCTGCAAAGAGACATAGATAGGATGCAGAGCTGGGCTGAGAAGTGGCAGATGGATTTTAACCCTGAAAAGTGTGAGGTTGTCCATTTTGGAAGGACAAATATGAATGCGGAATACAGGGTTAACGGTAGAGTTCTTGGCAATGTGGAGGAGCAGAGAGATCTTGGGGTCTACGTTCATACATCTTTGAAAGTTGCCACTCAAGTGGATAGAGCTGTGAAGAAGGCCTATGGTGTGCTCGCGTTCATTAACAGAGGGATTGAATTTAAGAGCCGTGAGGTGATGATGCAGCTGTACAAAACTTTGGTAAGGCCACATTTGGAGTACTGTGTACAGTTCTGGTCGCCTCATTTTAGGAAGGATGTGGAAGCTTTGGAAAAGGTGCAAAGAAGATTTACCAGGATGTTACCTGGAATGGAGAGTAGGTCTTACGAGGAAAGGTTGAGGGTGCTAGGCCTTTTCTCATTAGAACGGAGAAGGATGATGGGCGACTTGATAGAGGTTTATAAGATGATCAGGGGAATAGATAGAGTAGACAGTCAGAGACTTTTTCCCCGGGTGGAACAAACCATTACAAGGGGACATAAATTTAAGGTGAAAGGTGGAAGATATAGGAGGGATATCAGAGGTAGGTTCTTTACCCAGAGAGTAGTGGGGGCATGGAATGCACTGCCTGTGGAAGTAGTTGAGTCGGAAACATTAGGGACCTTCAAGCAGCTATTGGATAGGTACATGAATTACGGTAAAATGATATAGTGTAGATTTATTTGTTCTTAAGGGCAGCACGGTAGCATTGTGGATAGCACAATTGCTTCACAGCTCCAGGGTCCCAGGTTCGATTCCGGCTTGGGTCACTGTCTGTGCGGAGTCTGCATGTCCTCCCCGTGTCTGCGTGGGTTTCCTCCGGGTGCTCCGGTTTCCTCCCACAGTCCAAAGATGTGCAGGGTAGGTGGATTGGCCATGATAAATTGCCCTTAGTGTCCAAAATTGCCCTTGGTGTTGGGTGGAGGTGTTGAGTTTGGGTGGGGTGCTCTTTCCAGGAGCCGGTGCAGACTCAAGGGGCCGAATGGCCTCCTTCTGCACTGTAAATTCAATGATAATCTATGATTAATCTAGGACAAAGGTTCGGCACAACATCGTGGGCCGAAGGGCCTGTTCTGTGCTGTATTTTCCATGTTTTTCTATGTATCCATGCTGCCACTGGCTCTTTATTCCTTTATTAAACATCTTTTGTACATATAAACTGCATTGCCCTCTGTTACCTCTTTGAGGGAATATACCTTGACTGTTCCCAAAATACCGCTTCTTTGAAATTTGGCCCATTGTTCAGGCACCATTTGGCTCCAATTTATTCAGCCCAGATTCATTTTTACCCCATTGAAGTTGGCTTTCCCCCAATTAATTATTCTTTTTCAGGATTGTTCTTCAACTTTTTCCATGGTTAGTCGAAGTCTTAAGATACAATGATCACTATCCCAGTAGCACTTGATACAGTTGCCCCACCTTATTCCGGAGAACCAGGTCTGGCACTGCCTCCTTTATCATTGGACGAGAAACATACTGGTTTTTAAAATATATATATTTTTATTGTCATTTTCCACATTTATCAAGTTATATACCATTTTGCCGCGTTAATTTATTGTATTATACTGTCCTTCCCTTAATTTGCTTTATGTCCATTTTACCACCCTCTGGTCCCTTCCGCTCACCCCCACCCCCCCCCCCCCCCCCGCCCCCCTTGTGTCCTCCCTCTTTCCCACCCGCCCCCTCCCTTTTCTTCCTCCCCGTCGACTTTGGCTGTGTTTGCCTCGTAGCAGGATCTCCTTGCCCCTCATTGACCTCTACGCTACTACTATCGTAATCTGTATTTGGATAATTAAAGTCCCCCATTACAACTACCCTATAATCTTTGCGCTTTGTTGTAAATTGCTAGCAAATTTGTTCTTCTACATCCTTCCCAATAGTTGGTGGCCTCTGGAAAATATCGAGCAATGTTATTGCATCTTTTTTGTCGCTTAGCTCGAGCCAAATCTCTTCTGTCCTCGACACCTCTGGGATATCCTCTTCCTCCAGCATTGCAATGCTCTCCTTAATCAATACCACGGCCTTCCCCCTTTCCTATCTTTCTTGCCTTTCCTATCTTTCCTGAACATCTTGTACCCAAGGATTATTTAACACTCAGCCCTACCCTCCTTTGCACTAGATCTCTGTTATAGCCACAACATTGTATTTCCACATGTTCTTGTAGCTCACCAATCTTTATCACACTCTGTGGATTCACGTACATGTACAGTAATCCTGATTTAAAGTTTATTTCTTACTTTGGCCCCACCTATTAATATACTATTCATTTTCAAGTGCTAGCTATCTCTCACAGTTTTCTGCACATTGGTATTCCGCTTTGATATTCTCTGTTGGTTCCCACACCCCTCCCAAGTAAGTGTAAACCCTCCCCAATAGCACAAGCAAAATGCCCCACAAGGAAGTCAGTACTGGCTCAATTTAGGTGTAACTCTTTTAGCCTATACAGGTGCCATCACCTGAAGAGTGTCCCAAAAATCTATAGCACTTCCTCTTGCACCATCTTTCCAGCTACAAATTCACTTGGTTCCATCTTTCTAATTCTATACTCCCCAGCACATGATACTGGGAGTAATCCAGAAATTACTACTGTTGAGGTCCTGTTTGCTAATTTCCTACCCAGCTCTCTCAATTCTGACTGCAGGGCCCTCTTTCTGCAAGGCAATGTGGCTGATTCTTTACGAGCCTCTACAATGATTTGAAGAGCAATTGGGGATGGGTGACAAATGCTGGCCTAGCCAGTGATGCCCATATCCTCTGAAAGAAGAAAGAAAGAAAATTGGGAAAAAGTTAGGAAGAAAGACGTTTTTGAGGTTTTAGTTGGCCATATTTAGGGACTACTAGTAAACTGAATGTAAAGTGAATTAAGTCCATTAAAACAAGTAAAATGGCATAATTTGCTGTTTTTCCATGTTGCAAGGAGAGACATGAAATCAACTGAACTTCACTGAAAGCGAAGTTCACTTCACTGTCTTGTATAGAATTTACCAGTTTACAAATGATCATATCGGTCTAGGGTGTTTATTAGTTGCTTCCTAGAAGATAAGAGAATTGAATGCGATTTTACAATATTCAATGCACGTAATAAACGATCTTACCATCCCCAGATCATGCCATGCTATATCAAGATGTTGAGCATTAAAGAGTAAATTTCTAACATTAGGAGGTGTGGCAGTCATTTTTTGGAGAGGCCAGTGATGCGGAGTTTGACAGAATGCCTCCTGAGACTGAAGATTTTTAACAGTAGGATTTAGAAATACTGACACTGATATTCGACTGCTTTCTGCAAAAGGACAGACTTCTACGTTTAAAAGAAAAAAAGGAAAAATTAAATGTTTTTAGTGCATTACATTAAATACTCTCATTTCTGTGGTGATTGGAAGTAAATTACTTACTCCTACAGACAACTGAGGTTATTATTTATTTAGGAATATCCTGTTATCTGTAGTTCACAATACTGCTTTTTTTTTACACAAGAGTTAAAGTCGAACAAGAAAATGCAAAAATAATCAAATAAAAGGCAATTAATCAAATGGGAAATAAAAAATACAGAAGGTATAAAATAATATGATTATTTAATTTGTGAGCAATAGCCAAAGATGCCATTATTTTTATTGGCAGTGATAAATGTAGAAACTGATATATATATATATATATACATATATATTTCATATTTGTGGCAGTAATGTTATTAAAAACCGTGGTTTAAAATACATACAGGCAGGATGCCTGCTAAAGCTTTAATTAAGGTGTTGTAAAAGAGTGAGTAATCCAACTATTCACTTGCTTACAGATAAAGGGCAAAAAGGAACATTGTTTATATTTTGGAGCCATTACACTGCCATCATTGTCTAATTTCACCCCTAAAAAGTTTTGAAAGGTGCAAGATCTGACACTTCTTTTGGTAATGTTGTCCCTGATGTATTTCTATGTTTGCTTAACACAAGCTTACCAAAGGACTGGCAAACTAAACATAGATTCAGTGCAGGATTGTTCAGCAGACTAATTTACAATAAAGATTCAATGGCTACTGTTCGCAGAAAAGTACAGCTGCAATTCCTTCACACAGCATGCTCTAACTAAACTGAAAGCTCCGGTGAACAATGTCTGCCGGCCACATATTTTACATCCTGTTCATATACTCATTAGCATATACATGCTTAACATGATATCGCAATATCCTTTTCTTCTCCAAGATAACATTACATACCTTAAGAATAAAATACATTAAAGGTGGCACTGTGGCACAGTAGTTAGCATTGTCGCCTCACAGTGCTAGGACCCGGGTTCAATTCCGGCTTAGGGTGACTGACTGTGTGGAGTTGACACATTCTCCCCCGTGTCTACGTGGATTTCCTCCAGATGCTCCAGTTTCCTCCCACAGTCCAAAGATATGCAGGTTAGGTGGATTGGCCATGGTAAATTGCCCCTTAGTGTCCAAAAGATTAGGTGGTGTTACTGGGTTATGGGAATAGGGTGGGGTCTTGGGCCGATATCGGGTGCTCTTTCCAAGGCTCAGTGCAGCCTGGATGGGCCGGAGGGCCTCCTTCTAGACTGTAGGGATTCTATGAAGGCAATTCTGAAAACTATTTACACAAAAAATAAATCCTTAAACTATTGAACAGAGATTAAGAATTTAAGAACCTCCATATTGTATCGGTGGTTCAATAACCCACCCGGGTCGCATGAGCTTTCTGAGATTTAGCCTTTCACGCGATGTTCTTGATTTATAGATATTTTGTCAGAGTGCTCATTGTTTTCATTGTTGTCTTCCTAGGAGTCAGAGTGGACCTTCAGGAGACAGTCGAGAACCGAGGAGCACCTATAGATAAAGCCCAGGGGTTCTCGTGCAGCTTAACCTCCTGGGATTCGGAGCAGACCTGCAGCATATAGTCAGGAGCGGAGGGCTGCACTATTTCAGCTGCTGTGAACCATTGCCGGCTGTGCGCGCTGCACCAGAAAACTGGTGTGGCAGACAGAGAATCCCACCCATTATTTCTTGAGATCCCTCTGCCAAATAGACCGACCAATATCAATGGTTATCATCCAACTTGGAAGAAAAACTTTGCCCCTGGGAATTTGGGATTCAATTCCTTTAATATTGGAATCTTGTTTGTGCACCTCTTTGGGGGGAGATTTTGACATCTTGGGTCACATCCGGACTGTGCCATTTTTTCTCAGCATGCACATATTGCCGTGCCATTATGCTCCATGTCATTCAACTCACTCTTTGGTTCCTCTTATAGATGCACACTGCACTTTTAGGAAGATTAATTTATGGAACTGCATCTTCTCCGAGATGTAGCATGATCTCATCACTGAAGTTCCCTATGGCGCGAATCTGTCTGGCTACATCTGTTGTAGGTCATGGATAGACACGATCGATGTAATTATTCTCGGCCTCTTCTGTTGTGATTGGTAACTTACCGATCTTGTGTACGATCACACTGTTGAGTGCTGAACACGCTCATAAGCCTGCTACAGCTAGTCTGCTCATGTCCACCAAGTGGAATACTTGTGGTTACCATGCACTCTTGCCGTAGCTGCATTTCAATGTTAATGTACCTATGCGGTAAGTGAGTAATTCATTGTATGCAATTAGTTTGTTTGCCGTGTGTTGTATCATTGGCTTCCAATGATCCAGATACATATTCTTCAGGATTCCGACTAGAAAGATATTTGCACTTGCCCCTGTGTCAACTCTGCCTGTGAACATATGTTTGATGCTACCGGGCATGTGATGTTGAACAAAAGCTTAACTGTTTGATTTTATTTACACATTCTGTAGATTCACAATGTGTTAAAGCCTGTTCGTTTTCCAGTTGAAGATATCGCTGCTCTGCATCTTGATCCTGCTCCGACTTGTCGCTAACCTTGTATATGTGCTAGTGCTTAAGTGGGTCTCTGGTGCACTCCGTTGTTGCAACAAGTATGCTGCATATACTTTTCGTTTGATTGCATCTCACCTCTGGAACCAGATCCTGCAACAGGCGAGCCCAATGTCCTTTTGCACCGCACAACTTACAAAGATCTTAGAATACAGGGCAGCTTCACAGTGGGTGTCACAGACTGTACTTCCCACATGGCTTGCGCTCTTTCTTCGCCCTTGCTTCTGCACCAATACTAATAGTTGCACCTAACGCTGACAGGTGATGTTATCCATCTGCAGCTTTTTGCAATTTTTTAGCAGTATGTCAATATCGTGAACTTTCTTTTATTCCAAAAGATCTTTTTGGAACGCTTCAATTGGCTTTGAAGAATTAAACAGCTGGATTACGGTAGAGTAATGGAGTGTAGATTAATTTGTTCTTCAGGGCAGCATGGTAGCATTGTGGATAGCACAATTGCTTCACAGCTCCAGAGTCCCAGGTTCAATTCCAGCTTGGGTCACTGTCTGTGCGGAGTCTGCACATCCTCCCCGTGTGTGCGTGGGTTTCTTCCGGGTGCTCGGGTTTCCTCCCCCAGTCCAAAGATGTGCAGGTTAGGTGGATTGGCCATGATAAATTGCCCTGTCCAAAATTGCCGTTAGTGTTGGGTGGGGTTACTGGGTTATGGGGATAGGATGGAGGTGTTGACCTTGGGTAGGGTGCTCTTTCCAAGAGTCGGTGCAGACTCGATGGGCCGCGTGGCCTCCTTCTGCACTGTACATTCTATGATAATCTATCATTAATCTAGGACAAAGGTTCGGTACAACAATGTGGGAGGAAGGGCCTGTTCTGTGCTGTATTTTCTATGTTCTATGGCTCCATGATTCATCCAGACAGTTTGGCTTCCAAGAAATCACAATCCTTACCCTTATTTCAGTTCCTGCTGATGAGATGAACTGATCGATTGATTCTTGTGGCTGTTGTCTGTAAGCCATCAGCTCTAAGTGGTGTATTCAAAAGTTAATCTTTATACAAACTAATCCTCCAGGTGCAGACTCGATGGGCCGAATGGCCTCCTTCTGCACTGTAAATTCTATGAATTCCATAGGCCGATCACTCTCTGGTTGAAGAAATTCTTTCTCATCTCTGTCCTAAATGGTCTACCCCGAATCCTCAGACTGTGACCCCTGGTTCTGGACACACCCACCATCGGGAACATCCTTCTTACATTTACCCTATTGAGTCCTGCTAGAATTTTATAGGTTTCTATGAGATCCCCCTCACTCTTCTAAACTCCAGCGAATACAATCCTAGCCGATTCAATTTCTCTTCATACGTCAGTCCCGTCATCCTAGGAATCCGTCTGGTGAACCTTCTCTGCATTCCCTCTAGAGCAGGAACATCCTACCTCAGATAAGGAGACCAAAACTGCAAACAATATTCCAAGTGTGGCCTCACCAAGGTTCTGTATAATTGCATGGACATCCCTGCTCCTGTACTCGAATCCTCTTGTTATGAAGGCCTACATACCATTTTCCTTCTCTACCACCTGCTGTACCTGCATATAAGTTTGGTTTATTTGAAGATGAGGTACAGAATTGTTCAGTGACAGATTTACGATAAAGGTTCGACAGCTATTGTTAACAGGAAAGTACAGCTGTAATTCCCTGGCACAACATGCTGCTAACTAGACTGAAAGCGCCTCTGAACAATGGCTGCTAGGCACATGGTTTACACTCTGGCTACTTACCCTCTCTCTTCTATCGTAACAGTCCTTGTGGGTGTATGCAACACTAGCAAGACATAATTAATTGCAAATCTTTGAGGTATTAAAAGTTAACCACATAGCAAAATTGCATTTGGGACAGATGAGGCATGGTGACAGGTTTCCTTGCCTGAAGAACAAACCAGTTGGGATGTTACAGCTTTCATGATTGGCTTCTAGTGTTAACCCACAAACTACCAAATCTGTTTTATTCAATTTGAACACAAAACATCACTTCTAGTCCAGTATCATAACCACTGGGATATTTTGCCTTTAATACTCTGTTATGGGCCAGGGTTTAGAGAACCCCAAAGTGTATCATAGAGTTCACCTGACCCACAACTTTTACTAGATTGTGGTATGGGAAGCGCACGGCCCACTCTACAGAAGTGGTGCAGCAGAAATGGAAAAAGCATTTTTTAAAGCAAAACAATGTTTATTCTATGAACTCAAGTCAACCTTTTTAAAACATACAGTGAACATCTTAGCAAGCATCAATTCAAATACAACCCCCAAAGACTACAACACTATGTAATCCTTAATAAATTGCCAAACAATATTCAGAAGACAAAAGACCCTTTGAACACAAAGATCAGGGGCGAGATTCTCCGACCCCCCGCCGGGTCGGAGAATCGCCAGGGGCTGGCGTGAATCGCGCCCCCGCCGGTTGCCGAATTCTCCACCACCGGATATTTGGCTGGTGGCAGGAATCGCGCCACGCTGGTTTGCGGTCCCCCCCCTCCCCACGATTCTATGAACTCAAGTTAACCTTTTTAAAACATACAGTGACCATCTTAGCAACCATTAATTCAAATACAATCCCCAAAGAATACAACACTAAGTAATCCTTAATAACTTCCCAAACAACATCCAGAAGACAAAAGAAACACCTTTTAAGGAGCAGATTAGGTTTACATTCACTACTGAGAACATTTATAATCCTGAATTCACCAAATGATCAAGAGATAGTCTTTTGATGGCAGAGAGAACAGCAGTATACCTGCTTGGTCTGGCTTCAGCTCCAACACTGAAAACGAAACTAAAACACACCCTGCAGCAAACAGCCTAAAACTAAAATAAAAAGCTGACAGACAGCCCAGCTCCACCCACACTCTGACATCACTGATAAACACCCATTTCTTAAAGGTACATTTCTTCAGCACCCATTTCTTAAAGGTACTCTCACATGACAGCTCATGATCGCAAGAGTGGAGGAGGAAGAGAGTTAGAAAGAAGATAATTAGTCTTTTTGAATATGTGCAAACTTGTTGCGAACTTTTGAAAATATATTTGCATTAATTCTAAGATTTTTAGCTTGTACAATGTTTATCTTGACAATAAAAAACAAACCAGGGGAAGAAATGCCTATCTGAACTTTCCTTTCTGATGCAGTACATTAGACTTTTCTTAGATTGTGATCCCCATAGAGACCAATAACTTTAAATAAATAAAAAAATTCAAACTTCTAATCAATAGCTATAGGAGGATGACACAAGACTTTTACTGAAATAGAATTAAAGCACTATTGACAACATAACTTTACACTGTCCCTTAAGCAGACATTTGATTTTCCCTAGACCCAGTCCAAAATGGTTCTCAACTCCCACGGGTTATTTCCATAATTTCCTTTCTTAGTCTGTTAACATTTAACACTGACCTGTCTTTCCCAGTGAAGGTTTACCCTGGTGATTCTCTCTCTCGCAGAAGAACGATTTCCAATCCTTATAAATTTGGTCTTCTCAATCCGAGTGACACATTCCTGTGTGGTGAACCACGCAGATTTTTGGCATCGAGCTGGTCCCAGTCTCCTGGATCCAGGCAAGCTAACTGGTTTCAGGGATATTTTAGAAACCTTTACCCTCTCAAAGTCCATGTCTATGGCAATATGAATGGCATTGGCCTTATATCCAGGTAGAAATGCTGATGAGCTATTCTTTATACTCCAATTCTATTCGATCGTGGAATTAAGTGGACAGTTTAAAGCATGACTATTTACAAACTGACATTCTCGACACCTTCCTGGGACTTTGGAGACTACCTATCTAATCCTTGTATACACAAATGCTGCTGCTATTGTCTCCAACTGTGACACTTTATACCTTCAGCAAGACAACCTGGGCTTTTCATAAATCTTTAAACAACCTTCTCCCCCAGGACTGTTGTCAGGCAGACTACAGAGCAGGTCATAGGGCCCTCTTCATGTTATCCTAAATTAAAGACAGTCCCAAAACATAACAATCTTATAAACCTCATTATTATAAGATGCAGAGCCTCTGTTATATTTTAATGGTCTCAATATTCTATGATATAGAAATATTAATAATATTTTATAAAAGCAGGACAATCTAAATACCTTTTGTCATTTCTTTTCAATCTATGAATGTGGGGAATATGGTATTTATTGCCCATCTCTCATTTGCCAAAGCTATTGATTGGTGTTTTTCTCCTCGAGCCACTGGTGCTCCAGTGCTGTTTAGTCAGGAATTCCAGGACTCTTATCGAGCAGTGATAAAGCAATGGCAATGGCAGAGTTGGTGTACGACTTGCAGCTGAAGGTGTTCCCAAAATATGCTGCTCTTGTTCTTCTTGATGGTCATAAGGGAAAGAGGTGCTGTCAAGTAACTTTGGTGAGACGCTGATTTCTGTAAATCATACATACTACAGCGACAGAGAACTGGTTGTGGAAGAGGTACATATGAATTCCAATAATCAAGGCCATTAATAAAGCTAGCTGCTCTGCCCTGGATGGCGCCAAGCTTCTTGAATGTACTTGTGGATGCATCCAGCCAGGTGTGTGGGGAGCAATCCATCACATGGCTGATCTGAAACTTGGAGATGGTGAAGAGATTTTCAGGGGTCAGGAAGTGAGCCATGTGCTGCAGACCACACAGACTTTCTTCACTTTTGTACCAAAGTGTTGAGATGTTTGTACAATTCTAGTCAAAAAAGTGACCTGCAGAATATTTATGATGGGTGAACTCGGTAATGGTACTGTATTGCTATTGAAGCTCATAGCGAGATGACTTGGCTTTCTCTAGTTTGAGATTGCCATTACTTGGCACCTAAGTGGCACAAATGTTGAGTACCATTTGTCTGTCTCAATCTAGATGTCACCCAGGTCCTGTTGTAGATAAGCAGGGGCTACTTCAAAAGTGGAGTAATATTCTGATGTTGACAGAAGTAAAAGTATGCGGATAGCACTGTGACATCATTAATGAAGTTTGGAAAATAAGTCTTATTCCCCCAGTCACAAACAATAGTTAATAGCTGGCTAATGATTGGCTCACGAATCATTTTTTTCCCCTCAGTGCTGTAGAATTGAGCACATAGATTGAGTACATTACCTAAGAAACTGAGTTCTTGAGGAAACTATGGGGAACCATAGCTGTTCTAAATTACAAATTGTCTTTAAATTTCACTTGATGACTTTGAACTGTCGTATGGCAACAAAAAATTCCACAGGGAAATTACTCAAAACAGCATGGAACAACAAACTTCACTAATGCACGGTACTTTTCCACTGGTTGGCAAAAGGCCAGAGACTGCTGCCGACAGTATGGTAAGAAGTTCTGAAGTGTAGCTCAAGGGTGGTATTCTCTTCAGCACAGGGAAGGGCAGGGTCACATTTAACATTGCTGCATAAGCAATGGAAAATTACCAACGAGTTAAATATATAAATACGATCTTTTAATTAGCAAATGTAACCAATAATTTGACATTGATTGCATAATTATCATTTTAAATTATCTGTCTTATGGTGATAACCAGTGCTGCAAGGATGACTTCAGTCATTAATACATTAACGTTAAGCAATACGTTAAGCTTCTATTTATCAATAGCGAAAAATAATACTGAAGTTAGCAAATTGTGTCAGTTATTTCATTTGATTTATTGAAAAATACTTTCAACTCCAGAATCACAGCTAATCTCATAAATAAGGGAGGCAGTGGAATAGTGGTATTATTGTTGGACTAGTAATCTAAAGATCCAGGGTAATGCTCTGGAGACCTGGGTTTGAATTCAATAAAAATAAATCTGAAATTACAAGTCACTGATGACCGTCAATGCCCTTGAGGGAAGGAAATCTGCCGTCTTTACCTGTACTGCCCCACTTATGAGGACAGATCCCACAGCAATGTGGTTGATTCTTAGATTCCCTCCAAAATGGCCCAGCAAGTCACTCAGTTGTATCAAACCACTAAAAAGTCTCAAAGGAATGAAGAGGATGGATCACCTGGCATCAACCTGTGCACTGGAAATAACAATGGCAAACTAAGCGTTGACAACCCTGCAAGTCCAGTTTACTTCAGTACGACTTTAGTGACAGCATAGCAATTCTAACCTGATTTAAACAGTAAGAGGAAGAAAATAGTGGTTTTATCAGCGCACAGAAACAGACCATTTGGCTCAACCACAACATGCCAGCTTTTGTGCACTACTTGAGCTTTGTCTAAATTATTTAACAGAATGCTCTATTCCCCTGCCATTGTAGCTCCCCCTTAGATGCATCTATACTATTCCCCTCAACTACTATCTGTGGTTATGTCTCACATTCTGGGTAAAGAAGTTCCTACTATGGCTTCCTCCTATTTCTCAACTATATGTTGCCCCTTGACAACATCATTCAGAAACACAGCAATAGTTTTCACAGGTGCACTGATGTCACACAGCTCTACTTCGCCAGGGCCTCTTCTGAGTCTGCCACAATCACTAAATTATCAATACACCTCCATGTTGAACACCACTTGGAAGAAGCATGGAGGGTGGCAGGGGTGCAAAATGTACTCTTGGTGGGGACTGCAATGTGCATTACCAAGAGTGGCTCGGTAGCACCACTAATGAGCAGTTGTCGAGTCCTAAAGAACATAACTGCAAGGCGGGGTCTGCAGCAGATGGCGAGGGAACCAATAAGAGAGAAAAACACACTTGACCTCATCCTCACGAACCTGCCTGCCACAGATGCGTCTGCCCATGACAGTATCGGTTGGAGTGACCTTGTGGAGCCGTTGTGGAGATGATCACATTTAGGCTACCTTCCATTGTGTTGTGTGGCACTACCACTATGTGAAATGGAATAGTTGTCGAACAGATCCCCCAATCAAGACTGGGCAACCATGAGTGGTGTGAGCCATTGGCAGAATCAGAATTGTATTCAACCACAATCTGCAAGTTCATGGCCTGACATATCTCCCATGCTACCATTTACCTGGTGTTCAATCCTAGTTCAACGAAATGGACAGGAGGGCATGTCAGGAGGAGCACCCGAGACACCTAAAAATGAGGCGTCAACCAGTTGAAGCTACATAACAGGACTACTTGCGTGAAAAACAACATAAGCAACAAGTGATTGACAGAGCTAACTAATGTCACAACCAGTGGATCAGATTTAAGCCCTACAGTCCTGCCACATCCAGCTGTGAATGATGATGGACAACTGAACAGCTCACTGGAGGAGGAGACTCCACAAATACCTACATTCTCAATAATGGGGTAGACCAGCACATCAGTGCAAAAGATAAGGCCAAAGCATTTTCTATAATCTTCAACGAGATGTGCCGATTGGATGATCCGCCTTGGCTTCCTTCAGAAGTCTCCAGCATAACAGATGACAGCCTTGAGTCAATTTAATTCACTCCACAAGATATCAAGAAACAGCTGAAGGTACTGGATGCTGCAACAGCTACAGGCCCTGACAATATTACTGCAATAGTACCGAAGACTTGTACTCCAGAACTTGTTGTGCCTGTAGCCATACTGTTCCAATAATGACATCTACCCAAAAATGTGGAAAATTGCCCAGATATGTCCTGTACACAAAAAGAAGATAAATCCAACCCGGTCAAATCCATATGTCCATTCTCAATCATCAGTAACATGATGGAAGGGGTCATCAACAGTGTTATCAAGTGGCACTTGCTTAGCAATAACCTGCTCACTGTCACTCAGTTTGTGTTCCACCAGGGACATTCAGCTCCTGACCTTATTATAGTCTTGGTTCAAACATGGACAGAAGCGCTGGACTCCAGAGGTGGGGTGAAAGTGAGATCTTTGACATCAAGGCATCGTTTGACCGAGTATGTAATCAAAGCGTCCCAGTTAAACTAGAGTCAATGCGAATCGGGGCAAACACACTGCTGGTGGGAGTCATACACAGCACAAAGGAAGATAGTTGTGGTTGTTGAGGCGTCAGTCATCTTAGCTCCAGGCCATCACTGTAGGAGTTCCTCAGGGTAGTGTCCTAGGCCCATTCATCTACAGCAGCTCGATCACTGACCTTCCTTCGATCGTGAGGTCAGAAGAGGGGATGTTCGCCAATGATTGCACAATGTACAGCACCATTTGCGACTCCTCAGATACTTAAACAGTTCATGTCCAAATTCATCAAAACCGGGACAATATTCTGGCTTGGGCTGACAAATGACAAGTAACATTTGCACTCCACCAGTGCCAGGCAATGACCATCCGCAACAATAGGGAATCTAAACATTACCTCTTGACATTACCATAGCTAAATCTCCCATTATCCACATCCTGGGGCTGCCATTTACCAGAAACTGAACTGGACTAGCCATATGAATACGGTGGCTACAAGAGCAGGTCAGAGGCTAAGAATGCTACGATGAGTAACTCACCTCCTAACTCCCCAAAGACTGGCCAAAATCTATAAGACACAAGTTAGGAGTGTGATGGAATACTCTTCACTTGCCTGGATGAATGCAGCTCCAACAACACTCATGAAGCTTGACATTAGCACAGTGGGCTAAACAGCTGGCTCGTAAAGCAGAACAAGGCCAGCACCGCGGGTTCAATTCCCGTACCAGCCTGCCCGAACAGGGGCCGGAATGTGGCGACTAGGGGTTTTTCACAGTAACTTCATTTGAAGCCTACTTGTGACAATATGCGATTTTCTTTTCATTTCATTTCATTTCATTTCATCATCCAGGACAAAGCAGCCCACTTGATTGGCACCCCATGCACAAATATTTACTCCCTCCACCACCGACGCACAGTATGAATCCACCAAGGCTCCTCAGACAACATCTTTCAAACCCATGACCACTACCACCGAGAAGGACAACGCAGCAGATACATGGGAACACCACCACCTGGATATTCCCCTCCAAGCCACTCACTATCTGGACTTGGAAATATATTGCGATTTCTACACTGAGCTGAGTCAAAATCCTGGAACTTCCTTCACCAACTACACCACATGGAGTGCAGCGGTTTGAGAAGGCAGCTCACCACTACCTTCTCAATGGCAATTTGGGATGGGCAACAAATGCTGGCCGAGCCAGCGAAGCCCACATCCATGAATGAATTTAAAGAAACAGTAGCATTTGCAATTATCAGTGACTTTCATTTTGGTCTCGCAAAAATCATATATAAAGACATCAGTATTGATATAAAAATTTGAATGAGCCAACGTACATTTTGATAGTACAAAGCGCAGAAATGTCAATGATATCTATATATAACTAATCTAAACTACTTATCTTTTCAGATTAAAATTTATTAAGTCTGCAGTTTGAATACATATTACAACCATATCAGTTACAATTGTTATTGCATCAGAAACAATTTACGACATTCCTCTAACATTATCTTAACAGATTGTTTCTGAATTGAACTAATAGTTAAATTGTGAATTTGCAAACACGATGAAGAAGCTTAATGAATTGTATATTTTATCGCTTGTTTACGACGCATTTCTTTGTTCAAGATATTTCTATTTTTAAAAATTGATAATCGTTTCATTAAAAATTGAAGCCAAATGCAGGCCACAATTCCTGAATTACTTCTAAGACAAAATTAATGCTAACAGTTCACAATATAAAGCTCCAAGCTAGAACACAATGTTTTGACTTTCTCAACCTACGATGATCACATTAAAGCGATGGGATTGCTCTTTTCTGCCTTCTAATTTCTGGCAAGGTGCCGCTTAATAAGTTAATTTTCATTAACCGTGGATCTACCCACGTAGCAGAACCCACCTTAAATACCACATAAAGTGCTTCTTGCACAAAATACTCCCACCTTTTAGATCAAAAATGAATGATCTTGATGGAACTTGTTAAATATCACTATTAAGGCAGACATGAAGATTCTCAGGAAGGGTGATCTTCAGTGACAGGTTACTCTAATGATACCCTGTGCAATCTAAATAGGACTATTCCAGAGAAAAAGGAGGAGTGATGAAACTGGCCTGAGGGCCACTTCAAACCTCATTACAGACTGGCAATTCAAATCCTCCAGAGTGTAATGTGGGGCGGGATTCTCTGATCCTGACGCTAAGTTTTGACGGCGTCGTAAACGGCGTCACATTTCACGACGGCGTCAACATGCCCTCAGGAGCAGTGATTCCGCGCCCCTCAGTAGACCAGTGTGGGGTAGGGGGGTCCGACCCCGGGGGGCATGGGGCCTCCGTTGAGCTTGGCCCGCGATCACGGTCCACCAATCGGCGGAGCGGCCTCTCGGGCTGGGGACATCGTTTCTTCTGCGCCGGCCCCTGTAGCCATACGCCATGTTGCGTTGGGGCTGGCGCGGAGAAGGAAGCCACTGCGCATGCGCGTATTGATGCCGGTGCCACTGCGCATGCGCGGACCCCGCGGCACCCAGTTGATGCAGAGATCAGCAGCTGGGGTCCATGCTGGCCCCCTGTATGAGCCAGAATTGCTGATCCTGAGGGGAATTGGCCACACTAAATTGCCCCTTAATTGGAAAAAATGAAGTGGGTACTCTGAATTTATTTTTAAAATGCTGAGGCTGGTGTTATTCACAATTTATATTAATGGTTCAAACTTCACAATCAAAGACAATTTCTAAATTTGCAATGATAGCAAGTTGGGAAGGACATTGACTGAGGAGGACCGCGATTAATTACAAGATGACATCAATAAACTTGCTGAATAGGCACATTATTTGCATGTGAATTTCAACATACGAGTGTGAGACATTACATTTTGGTTAACTATGACTCCAAATGGCTACAGGACCAAAGGGTTCTGGGAGTACAATAATGCAAATCAAGTATTGCGCTGCTGACTATAAGATCAGAACAAAAATAAACCAAACGCTAGGGTTTATTTCTAGAATTGAACAGTAGAAAAATGTTAAACTAGTATCAAAAGACCACTTTGAGTATTGTATACAATTCTGGTCAAAATATTAAGGATACAGAGGCACTGGGAAGGATGCAAACAAAATTGACAAAGTTGATATTGGAACTGACAAGTTATATCTATCATGAAAGATGGAGCTGACCGCATTTCTTTTCTCTTGAACAGAGAAGACTGAAGATTGGTCTAAAAGAGGTCTTTAAAATTCTGCATGTACATATCAAGTAGCTACAGGCCACATGGTGGCACAGTGGTTAACACCGCGGCTTCAAAGTGCCAGGGACCCAGGTTCAATTCCGGCCTTGTGTGACTGTACGTGTGGAGTTTGCATGTTCTCCCCATGTCTGCGTGGGTTTCCTCGGGTGTTCCGGTTTCCTCTTACAGTCCAGAAATGTGCAGGTTAGGTGAGATTATGGGGATAGGGTGAGGGAGTAGGCCTAGGTAGGGTGCTCTTTCAGAGGGCAGGTGCAGATTTGATGGGCTGAATGACTTTGTTCGGCCCTGTAGGAATTCTATGGATTTCTACTTGTGGGGAAGAGCAAAACTAGAGGCCATCAATACAAGATAGTCACCAAGAATTTAAATAGGGAGTGCAATAACAATTTGTATTTATATAGTTCCTTTAACATAAGAAACGGTCCCACAAATCTTCACAAGAACATGATAAATCAAAATTTGACACTAATCCACATATGGCCAAAAGTATGGTAAAAGAGGTACATTTTAAAGGAGGGCCTTAAATGAGGAAAGGGAAGCAGAAAAAGCTGAGGGAGAGACTTTCAGAACTGATGGTGAAGGCATGGCCACCAATGGTCGAGCAATTAAAATCGGTGATGCCCAAGAGGCCAGAAATAGATGAGTGCAGATATCACAGAGGTCTGGAAGACATTTCAGATAGGGTAGGGCAAGACCATGGTGGAACTTGACCACAGGATGAGAATTTTAAAATTGAGGCATTATTTAAACATTCACCGGTGAACAGCAGTGATCACAGACTTGATACAAATATGGACACGAGCAACAGAGTTTGGATAACCTCAAGCTTACAGAACATGGAATTGGGAGGTCAGGAGTCCACTGGAATAGTTAAGTTTATAGGTAACAATGGAGCTTTCAGCAGCAGATGAGCTGAGGCAGGAGCAAAGTAAGGCAGGCAATGCAATGGAGATGAAACTGCACGGTCTTAATGGTGTGGATGTGTGTGGTCAGAACATAATCTCAACTTCAAATATAACACAAAGGTTGCAAACAGCCTGGCTTGGCTTCAAAGCTGCCAGGGAGGGGTTCGAATTCAGTGGCAAGGGAGTGGAGCCTGTAGTGGGGACTGTCACAGGCAGCACGGTAGCATAGTGGATAGCACAATTGCTTCACAGCTCCAGGGTCCCAGGTTCGATTCCGGCTTGGGCCACTGTCTGTGCGGAGTCTGCACGTCCTCCCCGTGTGTGCGTGGGTTTCCTCCGGGTGCTCCGGTTTCCTCCCACAGTCCAAAGATGTGCAGGTTAGGTGGATTGGCCATGATAAATTGCCCTTAATGTCCAAAATTGCCCTTAGTGTTGGGTGGGGTTGCTGGGTTATGGGGATAGGGTGTGGAAGTGTTGACCTTGGGTAGGGTGCTCTTCTCCAAGAGCCGGTGCAGACTCGATGGGCCGAATGGCCTCCTTCTGCACTGTATGAATCTATGAAAAATCAATGGTTTTGGTCTTCCCAATATTTTCAATTGGAGGAAATGTCCAGTCCTGGATGTCTGACAAGCGGTCTGATAATTTATTCAGAGTGGCAGGTTCGAGAGAGGTTGTGATGAAGTAGAGCTGTCTGCCTCCACATGTGAAAACTGTTGCTGTGTTTCTGGATGATATTGTCAAAGGGCAGCATCATGTTGAGAAACAGGAGGGAGCTATAGAAGAAATATCTTTACCCAGAATGTGAGATGATAGTTGAGGTGAGTATGGGGAAACTACAAAGGTAAGGGGAATGGAGCATTCTGTTAAGTTAGATAAGGATGAGACAAGGCTCAAGTCGATCCCGGCCCCGGGTCACAGTCCATATGGAGTTTGTACATTCTCCCAGTGTCTGTATGGGTCTCACCCTCACAACCCAAAAAGATGTGCAGGGTAGGTGAATTGGCCATGCTAAATTGCCCCTTAATTGAGAGAAAAAGAATTGGGTACTCTAAATTTATAAACAAAATCATCAGTGAACAAAACAACTTTCTAATAAGTGAACGCAATGTAACTTATCGTGTTACAATATTTGGTCCAAAAGTTCAATTAATAACATTGTATTTCGGACAGGAAATAATCCAACATACTTAAGGTACCCGTAAAACAAAGATCAGGTTTCCTAAAGTGCCTTTTGAGAAGAAGCTACATGACTTTAGATTAAAATGGTTAGGTGCGAAAGTTGACAGTCTTCGGGGTATCAGATCAGCCAGATCTCTTCATGGGGAGGAGGGCGGACGCCCTTGCCTTTGCCTCCCTGATCACCCGCTACAGAATCCTGCTCGGCTGGCGGTCAGCAGCACTACCTAAAGCTGCAGATTGGCTGTCCGACCTACCAGAATTTCTCCAAATGGACAAACTCAAATTCACCACCCGAGGGTCGGAAGATGGCTTCCTCAAAACACGGGAGCCAACTGTTCTGGGACCTCCTCTGCACCCCCCTCAACAAACAAACAAATAAATAAACAAGTAGCCAAGAGCCATGGGAAAGTAGAAAAGACATGATAGAAGAGAGGGGAGGGAGGGAGGACAGGGGGGGGGGGGGGGGGGGGCAAGAGGGAGTAGCAAAACACAGCTGAAAAGAAAGGGGAGTAGCAGAGAAGAAGGGGAGGGGAGGGGAAGGGAGGACTAGGGAAGGGGGGGTGACAGGGAGAGAGGAAGGTTGAGGGAAAGGGAACAACAGAGATGAGCCAGATGTGAGGGAACACACACTGGGGGAAGAGCACAGGAAACGACAATGACCACAACAAGCACAGCAAGGCAAAAGAGAGAACAAAGAAAATTACAGCACAGGAACAGGCCCATCGGCCCTCCCAGCCTGCGCCGATCCAGATCCTTTATCTAAACCTGTCACCTATTTTCCAAGGATCTACTTCCCTCTGTTCCCCGCCCGTTCATATATCTGTCCAGATGCATCTTAAATGATGCTATTGTGCCCGCCTCTACCACCTCCGCTGGCAAAGCGTTCCAGGCACCCACCACCCTCTGCGTAAAAAACTTTCCACGCACATCTCCCTTAAACTTTCCCCCTCTCACCTTGAAATCGTGACCCCTTGTAATTGACACCCCCACTCTTGGAAAAAGCTTGTTGCTATCCACCCTGTCCATACATCTCATAATTTTGTAGACCTCAATCAGGTCCCCCCTCAACCTCCGTCTTTCCAACGAAAACAATCCTAATCTACTCAACCTTTCTTCATAGCTAGCACCCTCCATACCAGGCAACATCCTGGTGAACCTCCTCTGCACCCTCTCTAAAGCATCCACATCTTTCTGGTAATATGGTGACCAGAACTGCACGCAGTATTCCAAATGTGGCTAACCAAAGTCCTATACAACTGTAACATGACCTGCCGACTCTTGTACTCAAAACCCCATCTGATGAAGGCAAGCATGCAGTATGCCTTCTTGACCACTCTATCGATCTGCGCAGCCACCTTCAGGGTGCAATGGACCTGAACTCCCAGATCTCTCATTACATCAATTTTCCCCAGGACTCTTCCATTGACCGTATAGTCCACTCTTGAATTAGATCTTCCAAAATGCATCACCTCGCATTTGCCTAGATTGAGCTCCATCTGCCATATCTCTGCCCAACTCTCCAATCTATCTATATTTTGCTGTATTCTCTGACAGTCCTCCTCACTATCTGCAACTCCACCAATCTTAGTATCATCTGCAAGCTTGTTAATCAGACCACCTATACCTTCGTCCAGATCATTTATGTATATCACAAACAACAGTGGTCCGGGCACGGATCCCTGTGGAACACCACTAGTCACCTTTCTCCATTTTGAGACACTCCCTTCCACCACTATTCTCTGTCTCCTGTTGCCCAGCCAGTTCTTTATCCATCTAGCTAGTACACCCTGAACCCCATATGACTTTACTTTTTCCATCACCCTGCCATGGGAAACTTTATCAAACGCCTTACTGAAGTCCATTGGTATATGACATCTACAGCCCTTCCCTCATCAATTAATGTTGTCGCTTCCTCAAAGAATTCTATTAGGTTTGTAAGACATGACCTTCCCTGCACAAAACCATGCTGCCTATCACTGATAAGTCTATTTTCTTCCAAATGTGAATAGATCCTAACACTCAGTATCTTCTCCAACAGTTTGCCTACCACTGACGTCAAGCTCACAGGTCCCTGGATTATCCCTGCTACCCTTCTTAAACAAAGGGACAACATTAACGACAGACAGCCGAAGCTGAGGCAAATGGACAAAAGAGATGCAAGTTACATCAGGGCACCAACCAGGAGCCTGCCATCCGGCTTTGTTTTGCTTGTTTAGTAAATGTTTAAAAAGGGGGCAAGAAAGCACCCCCCCCTCCCCCCCCCCCCCCCACTGGCATGTGTAATGAAATCTTTTTGTTTTCTGCTTCTTTGTACATATACTTCCTCTGTTTTTATTTCCTCTCCCTTTGTTTTTAGTTGTTAGTGTTTTGTATTTCTTTTTGGTTTCTCTGTGGGTACATCTGTAAGTATACCATGTATAAAACCCAGTAAAAACATTTATAATAAAAAAAAGAACGGTTAGGTGGTTATTTTTGACTGGTGCAGACGCAATGGACCGAAGGGCTTTTTCTGTGCCGTCTGACTATGACTTTTAAGGAAGAAAATGCAAGGTATTGTTGTGATAACTATGAGTTTGTCAATATGCGCAGTTGTTTATGTGCAGCTTTAAACATTTTGACGTGGTACTGCACCAATCATTTTTAATTAAAGCATAGCTTAAACGATAGAGTGAATTGACCTTCATACTGCTAGCATGTCTATAAAGTGAAGCAGGATAGTGGGGGTAAAAGGAAGTGCAAATGTTTGCCATTTCAAGGTTGTGAAGGATGAGGACCAAGGGCAACAGAAGCCCTGGTTTTCTGTTCCAAATGGGTGAAATGGCTTCTGTTTCAAGCTTTCATGCACTAACAGATGGCATTGGAGGTCACATGACTACAGCAAACCCATAACAACCTCAGTGCACAAAGGCACTTCTCCAAACAATCCCCTTTTCATAAGAAGCATACACAACTATTCACAGTTGTAAGTCAGGTACATACATGACGTACAATGGAAATAATCAAGCATGTACAGAAAATTGTTTGACCATTCTAGTCTGTCCCACTTTCGTCTGTTCCTATGGACACATTGCAGAAATAGACCTAGATTTTTGACCTTGGGTTGTGTAGAGTCAGGAGACCTCCTGGCTCAGCGGACCTGACCGTTAAAAATGGCCACTCACAGGATGGACATTGGTCATGGGGGATGAGGATGAGCTGAAATAGGAGTTGGGGTGGGCAACCCTGGAACAAGTGTTCAGGCTGCAGAGACAAGGTGTGCAGAACGTCTTCCTCTGTGCTCCGACACGGTGTTTAAATGTATAAAATGAAAAGCATCTCTCCAGCCCTCACACCCCCACACACACACTCTCGATTTCACATCCATGCCAACCTATGCATTCTTCTGCAGTCATCGTTCCAAAAGTCACAAACCATGTTTTTCCTTGCGATTTGAGGGTGACAACCTGTTCTAGGATGTAGAGTAATTCATCAGGACTCATGTCCGACACCTCTCCAGCAACCATCTTAAAAGGGCTTGTTTTAATTCTTTCCAGCAAAACACTCGTGTGCAAAGCGATTCAGCTTTTTGCAGTTGGACCACTGCTTTCCCCACACCGGACATGCTTCCTTTTCTGGTGATTGGTGTCGTTCACAATATTTAAATCCAGTACTCTGGCCTTAATCTTTCTGATGGCCTTTCAGTAAGCAGTGCTTCCTTTTCTCCATTGTCTTGTGCTTGGTTGGCCTGAACTGCCTCTCATCTAATGCAAAACCTTGTCAGTTCTCCCATCAATACTCTTCATATGATGGCTTTGGAGTTTCTGTACATGTCAATAACTTTCTTGAGAGCAAGTTTCTCAACTTTCAGTGTCCGTGCTCTCTTATTCCCAAGACAATCCTACCTCTGATCAGGTCAATCCTCAGTGGCTCAAACTCACTAGATTCAGCTGGCGGTTGCAATAGGGGTCATGTAATGATCAATATTTTCCTCCTCTTCCTGAGCTCTGGTGTTGAACCAATAGTGTTCATAAGTAACATTAGTAGAGGGCTCAAAGGGGGTCTTCAAGGCTCCCAAGGTTTCAAAAGACTGGCTTTTCTGCTCCTCTTGAGGTCTAGTGTGCAATGGAGCTTGTGACATTTCCCCAGCACTGACAACAGAGTTGCTACTCTTATTTGTTCAGGTTTCTTGTTATAATTTTTCATCGTTCTGCCACTGAGACTGGAAGAATTTGCAATTTATTTTCAAATCTTCCTTCTGCTCCATAGGGGCAATCTACTCAGTTTCAGCTGCACACTCCATGATACCAGACTTCTGCTCTCAAGCCTTTATACACAAAAGGATGACTTCAGAAGTAACATGACAATGGCAAGCCACAATACACACTTTCCTTGTGGGCCTGGAGAGATAATTCTTCTCCTAGACTCACTAAGGTTTTTGATATCTCACCTGATCAACATACTTGAGTGAGGCCTCCTGGCTGAGTCAGGCAAGTCCCTTAACCACCGAATAATGAGTCTAGTTAAGATGGCAGTAAGCAGAAATAAACTAAGAAATTGACCTTTGATTGGCCAGCTTGATATTAATCTGTACAAATTGACACTTTACCATAATGCAAACAGATCCCTGCTTGACATGTAGACAAACACGAGAAACAGCTTTACCAAATTAGTGTAATTGTCAGAAGTCTTTCAGTGAAAAAATGTAACTGGACAAGTAAACTTATTCACAGCGAACATAACATCAATGTCTATATTTTCATTGGTAAACCACTGTTCAAATAAAATGTAGTGCTCATCATACCAAACTATGTATGGTATGTATGGTATTGAGAAAAGTCTCCTCAAACGTTTCACATCCAACACACTTTACCATGTGAGCCTTCCCATTATATATCTGAAAACTATCTATTATATATGACATTCTATGAGATTTCTGTTCAAACTAGAACTTCTGACTAACTTTCATAGAACATTGGCTCTTTTTCAAAGTGTTCCCACCATCCTTTCTTACTACAAAACATTTTCACACATACCTGATGTTCTGCAACATGCCCAGGTAACAATATCCAGGAGTATAGACTGTGCATCAATCAGCTGCTTGACCATAAATAGCACCATGAGTGCCTGATCGCCTCCCCACCTGATATTTCAATATGTATACTTCAAACCGGAGGTGCTAGATATGAATCAGCAGCTCTCGACTTCTCCCTGCCTCAACTTAAGGCTATCTGTAGCGCCTCACCATCACCTGGACTCAGACGAATTAACTTGGAAAAGGCCAGAAATTGGATGTGGAACTGTCTTGGTTATGCGGAGCAGCCATGTATTGCCTGAACCATCCAAGATACAGGAGCCTCATGCTCCATTCTCGGAATTTTCTCAGCACCCTGGGCTGGATTTTCAGGCACCGCAGGAACAAAGGCAGATGATGCCCAAACGTACCAGTGCCAGCTGGCATGCCTGTTTCCGAAACCTATTCCTGGCACCAGCAACTTTTGCTGAGGGAAGTTCAGGGTCGGCAGGGTTAGCTGTTCCCACAAGGCGGGCAGCCAATTAGATTAGTTAATGGATTAGTTAACAACAGTCGACCCAAAGGGGGCCGGTTTAACTGCCCGGAGGTGGGAACGTACTTGCAAGCTGGAGGTCCGCATTTCCAGGTCGGCCTACAGGTGTTTCCTGCCTGCCTCTTTGAGGGGGTGCAATCAAAGGCCATCCTATGGTACGTTTTCCATCTCAGACCACCACCCCTGCTCCCTGCACTGGTAGCCTGGCTACTCAACCAGTTTTTTATTTAACTTTTTAAAAAGTTGGTGAGAGGGTGTCTCCATGTTGAAGGGCCTTCTCAGTTACTCACAATCTACTGCAACTTGCTGTTCCTGTCGCGTTGGAAGGCCCTCCAGCTTCCTGAACCTGCCCACCTGTCTTCATGCCAAATAAGAGGCTGTCTCTGTGAAACCTGGAAGAGTGACTGTTTGAAACTCAAGGTGAGTTCAGACCTGGAAATAATTTCACCTCCTCTTTCCCATCTCCAGAGGGAAAATCCAGCCTCCTTGACTGCATTACAGCTTCGAAAGTCAATTGTAGAAATATTTTTCAATCTTTGACATGAAAGTCCTCCTTTACAACCCATTCTGCATGAACTCCAAAGCAAATTGTTTTGATTCCATTATAGGTTTTATGACACATGAAAAAGTATTACCGATTTCCAGCTACAGAAGAGGTTTTACTACCCATAGACAGATGGCAGTGAAAATTAGGGTGACAATATTCAAACTCTGTGACCAACTTCAGTCGAAACAAAAATAACACATTGCTCAAGAATTCAGGTTACAAATATTGTCCAATTTATACAATTCTAACATACTTACGGAAACTTTTTCTAGAGAAGAAAATGGGAACTACAGCAAAATAAATTTCAAAACATGTCAAGTTGTTTTGCCTTGCTGTTCCTCGGTTTCATTCATTCAAGTGAAACTTATTACATCTGATTTTACCAAGCTGATTACAGATTTCAGACCAATGGAAACAGGACAATACAGATCTGACTGTTTAAATGTGAAACTTTACATCATTTGAAGCATTCAATGAAAAAATTCCCTTCAAAACAACAACATTAAATAAAGACGTGGAGCCAGGAAGGAATTATTCTGGCACTTCATTTTTTGACAAGCTTCACCAACCATAAAATTGATCAAAGACCTGATGCACCGAGCAGATAAATAGTGGAGTTATAAAAAGGAAAGGAAAAGGAAAGGAAAATCGCTTGTCACAAGTAGGCTTCAATGAAGTTACTGTGAAAAGCCCCTAGTCGCCACATTCCGGCGCCTGTTCGAGGAGGCTGGTACAGGAATCGAACCGTGCTGCTGGCCTGCCTTGGTCTGCTTTAAAAGCCAGTGATTTAGCCCAGTGTGCTAAACCAGATTCAGTCACTGTGAAATTAACCATTTTATGCAGTTGTTCTTAATTTGTTATATTTTATAAGGAAAATGAAATAAATGATCAAAGTCTGAACACTTCAAGAGACTGTTCAAGTATTTGAATCAAAATGCAGATTCACAACAAGAACAATCAAAATTCTTCTATTACCCACTTCTGGAGATCCAGAAGTAATTAGGAAAGTATTTATTATATCCTCCATAATAGGGAGATACTAACAAGCTCCTGCAGTTCCTTGTCTGATGAAGAATCGGAGCGATTAGAGGACGTCAACTCATTGGAGGAAATTGGATTAAATGTGACCACTGGCAAAGAGTTGAAAGCCTAGCATGTATTAGATCGTGTGCAGTTTCTGTGAAGAGCTTCAATTCGAGGCATCCGACAAGAAGTACTTTCCAAAGAAAATAACTTTAAAAATGAGTGCAACAGCTGTATTCAAACCAAATTTGCCCTGTTATCATTTTCATACACAATGCATTGTAGAGAGTACATATCTGCTTTTAATTTCAACAAGACATTAGCTGTAAGGATTGAAAACATTTATGCTGTGTATAATTCTCCTATTGCTCATCTGGTTAATCTAAAGTACAGAGAATATTATTCTCTTTGTTAGCTGAATGAGCATCTCTTCAAAAAGTCTGATATCTTGGGTGATACACAATCTGATAAGGAATTTAGACATAAAGGATTAAGCTATACCTTGAGGACTTCCATTGGCACCTGGGTATTTGTGGGTAGGCTGGTGGGGACGCTGACGTTGATGGCCTGTGTCTGGCTGACTGGCACTCGCTGCTGAATGAACTGTGCTGCCTGCTGCTGCTGCTGCTGTTCTCGTCGTTCTTGCTCCTGCATTTGCTCGCGCATGAGCTGCTGTCGTAGCAGTATTCGTGATGTCATATTGGAGGAGGTTAATGGGGGTTTAGCTGATCCTTGCGGCTCTGATGAATTGCTGTGTTGGAAACCAATAATGGAGAAAACAGGCTTCTATTAGATTCTGACAACAGATGAGCAGAAAAATATGCTTGTTAGATAGGGAACAAGACTCACAGTGAGCTCGCGATTTAGATAACTATTGGCAAAAATTTAAGAGCTGGCACAAATAGTTTAACAATATGCAACGTATACGCTTACAAGGCAATTTTTTTTATACTTAAGCCACAATAAGCTGAATAGCTCCCAAGATTCAAAAAGGATCATCACATAGTTAAATACAAAAGTTGAATACGCATTTTAAATTGTTCTCGGTGAATCATGACACGTGTGATTTCTGCTCTGAAATACATGTACATTGATATATGCAGTTGTCTTACTCAATAAACCAAATAGAATCCCTTCATCTGGCTCTTTAAAACATTATATGAACTATAATACAAAGTTGAGCCGAGTCAAAGCAAATTAGACCATCCTCCTCTTCATCTCTTGAACAAAAGTTAAGATGTGGGGAAAGAGCAGGGTGAGTGGGACTAATTTGGATAATTCTTTCAAAGAGCTGGCACAGGCGAGAGGGCTGACTGACCTTCTTTTGTGCTGTATCATTCTACAATAAGAACGCCATCAAAAATATCACAAGGTATTCCAAAGAGCAGCTAAACTTTAACACATGAAAAGGTATCCAATATTGCCTTTTAACCTATTTTTCATTGGTGACTTAGTTTTCAAACTCCTGAACCCTCCTGAAATTTAAAACAAAATCTTAAGACAAAAGTATTAAAAATAAAAGCCTGGAAACGACTTTCGTGGCAAAAACTAGAAACATAGATGGGTCACTTCAATGATGATAACTGATTCCATACTTTAAAAGCTGCAAAACATTCAATCCAAACTCAAAGAGACAGAGGAAGAATCAGACTAAAAAAACATTGAGGGATTTTTAAAAAATTATTATGGAGCAACAGCCATTTTAATTAGGCGAACATACAATATTTTCAGCTTCACACAGTATGAATGGAAAAACTGTTCCGAAACAGTTAAACTAAGTATCACAATAATTCGGTAGAACACAAGTACAATCAGATAGGCAGGCTAACTTCTGTCAATTATGTGCTACTAATACTGTTAACAAAGAACAGATATTAAATTCAGTTACAAACATTATATTAAAGCTCGATATGACAAATTATTAATCTGTACAGTGTCAACAATCAAAAACATTACAGATATAAAGGGTAATTTTAACACCCATGTGAAAATGCAGTTGGAGAGCAAGAAACATTCATTTTAATGTCTCGGGTCTCTAACCAACCAACAGGACAAAGAAGCGAATCCCTGGCCATTAAAATTGTTTGTCTGGGAGATACCCAAGAGGAGCTCTTCCACTCAGTACAGTACACGCAGGCGCACAGGCCTCACAGCCCGATCTGCACACTTAAAGAAGGACCTATTGAATTCTGGCAGATGTCCTGACCATCTAACAATTTAAAATTGCAGCCAATCAGACTGAGGCAGGAAGCAAACGAGAATGTCCACCGCTCCTTTTTAACTGCACTCAACCTCCCTCCAATATGGATGACCACCACAAACAATGCACGTCAGGAGTTTAGGGCAATTCCAACACTGAACAAGCTCAAATCATTAAAGATAAAGCAGTCTGCTTGGTCAGCACCCCATTAGCACATCATGACAGGAGTGTGCCACATCTACATGATCCAATGCAGCAGCCCATCAAGGCACACTCAACAACACTTTCTAAACCAGCAAGCTCTTCCACCTAGCAGAACAAGACAGCATGGGAAAACTACCAGTTGCAAGCTCTCCTTCAAGCCCCACACTGTCGTGACTTGGAACTATATCACCATCCTTTCATTATCGCTGGGGCAAAATCCAGGAACTCATCCCCAACAGCAGTGTGACTGTATCAGTCCATACAGCACATGGACTGCAGCAGGTCAAGAAATTGGCTCACCACCACATTCCCTAAAGCAATTAAGGATGGGCCACGAATGCTGACATTGCTAGCAATGCTCACATCCCACGAACAAGAAAGAAAATATATCACTAACTGGAACTAGCTCACCTATTCACCCCACAATCGGGGCACCTTGCATATCTCAAACAAACAGAAGTGATTTTAAAACATATATATGATGGGGAGAGGAATAAGAGTAAAATACATTATTTTCTTCTGCTAGAACCATTAATTAATTTTTTTTAAATTATGATGATTTTTCCAAGAAAAACACTTCTAGATAAAATAATCTAGAAAAACATTTCTGGAAAAACATTTAAAATACCAAGCACGTATTTGAAACAGAGGTTAGGCCGTAAAAGCATTCATCAGATGGACCAAAGGCTCACCAATGGGAATTTCCAGTCAAATCTCCAGCAGAGAAGCTGATGCTTATGGTGTGGACTAAACGGCCCATCAGGAGTTTGAAATGAAATGTCGTTCACTATGTATACCAGTAGCATATTGGCTTTAGTATAGAAGTCCAATTAAAACATAACCCATTGTGAGGCATTTATTTCTGATCTACATTCAGTTATTAAGCCATAAACTCAAAGATCTGCATGCACAAAATATTTCTACTTTAGCCTTTTCTGATATAGCTCTGCACTATGTTTACTCATTACAAATCAAGAATTCTGTTTCTTCTATTTTTTAAAATATATTTGCTGATCCATTCACAAAAATTGCAAACTTTGTCAGGCCAAATGATGTGCCTCGTTTCAAATAAATCATTTCCTTCAGGTGCCACAGTCTTCCTTACAGACGAGAAACTTGAAATTTCTAATTTTACAGATGATAGCAGCAGCAAAATAATTAAAAGTATTCTCCTGTGGTCAATTTCTACGTGGGAAGTTTTAAAAGAAAACCTGCATTCTATTGCAGTAAAGTGAATTTATAGAACCAATACAATAACGTTTCAAGCACATTCATTTTTGTGGGTCATATTGGAAATAACAGTGTTGCATAATATAGAATCTATTTTAAAATGCTTTTACATAACACCTCGAATTAGATGAAAACATTCAGGTCAAAATGTAAAACTGTTAACTTCATATGTTTATACAATGGGTCATAGGACTCAGTATTAATAAGGAAGTAGTGATGGTGTGAGGGAGGTTAAAAAGGCTGACAAACCCAGTAAAGAGGTCAGCCTGATCAGCAGCTGGAAAACCAGAACAAAGGAGATGCTGTAGGCATGGGGATGGACAAACGTCACCACAGAAGTGGGGTACAGCACATGTCATGGAGGGGTCGTTTCTGTGTGTGTAAAGGGGGGGGGGGTGTTGGGGGGGGGGGGGGGGGGGTTGGAGTTGGCGGAGCTCAGTAGGATCAAAGAGAGGCCATTGTTGGTGGAAGAGAAGAGAGTGGGAATGGAGGGAGAGGAAAGCATGGAAAGAAAGTCTGGTCACTTCTGTTGGGTTGGAGCATTTTGACCCAGTGATGATCAAAGAGCATCAATCAACTGGTATTTCCAAGGAGGGATGTTGAGTGAAAGTGACGGAAAACTTAAAAACAATGTTTTTCTAGTGGTGGTCCCAAAACAGGCGTTGGACGTCTAATTGTCATATCAGGGCCCATACACTTATTTTAGTCAGGCATCCATACACTTCTGAGGGTAAGCAAAAAGTTTACTTTGCTCTTTATTTTCTTCTGTTATTACTTACATAGTGTTTACAACTTATACAATTAAACTGTATGAATTACAGCTTTAAAAAAAAAATTACATTAAAAGTAGTAAAAATACATTTATCCCCACTTTTAACTTTTAAAAATGTTTCCTTATATAAGATAATAATATATTATTATTAATCCAATAGCAACAAACACCATTATAATAATAATCTTTATTATTGTCACAAGTAGGCTTACATTAACACTGCAATGAAGTTACTGTGAAAAGCCCCTTATCCCCACATTTTGGCGCCTGTTCAGGTACACAGAGGGAGAATTCAGAATGTCCAGTTCACCTAACAAGCACATCTTTCGAGCCTTGTGGGAGGAAACCGGAGCATGATATACAAAAATAAAAAGCTCTCTTTCTATTCAAGATCTATCAGTTTAAAACATTCCCAGAGGCACTAATCCTTTACATAAAATGAGAAGAATACTTTAGTGCCACAACAAATGCGGCGGGTGTACAATAAGACTAATTAACTCCTAAATCAGTGCATAAATTATTGTAGTCCCAAAGTGCAGCCTGACACTAATACTTAGGGTTGTCAAACAAATCAAAGTTATCCTCGACATTACAAGTCTGAAACTGTGCAATATGATCATTCTCATGCAACATTTTAGTAAGGATATCATATGCAACTACACTTTCCTACAAAAGTGCTTCCAAAGGTTGCAGCAAATGTCAAAGGCATTCTTTCATACCATATTATGCAATAAACTTAAGATTCCAAATTCTTGAGAGTTATTTTCCATCAGGCAATTTTCGAAATACTACTGATCTAATTAAAATAGTCTGGAAAAATCACATTTAGAAATGCTCTTCTCTTTCAGGGTCATAACAGTGTACCCAGTCAAATCTACAACATGTTACTAAACTATGGAGTCCACCTACCCCAATCAATATTAATGTTCCAAAGCAATCAATTGTGATAAAGAGGATTAAACAGCACCCAAACAACTTTGACCTCATCAGTTTCTGCAGTGTTCAAGTCATGTGCACAAAAGGCCAATCTTTTGGCGTGATTAAGATGGGATAAGGCAAAGGCTACAGATCATGTTAGTGGAAAGAATAGACGACTATCCTCTTTTCCAAAGTGGAACACATTAAAAAGAGCAAAATAATCTGCAATCTTTGTGCCCAACGAGAGAACAAACGTGAGAATGAACTGATGTAGGAAAGTTTGAATCCAGTTCAATTTCCTGAGCTCACATTTATCCGGAGAAAGGATAGTTTAAACAACTGAAAATTGGAATACTGTGTAAGGATTTGAGTGGTCGATCTTCCTTATTTAATAAAAGGATCCTGACTATTTTGTATTCAAATGTGAAGTAATACTTTAGTTGGAGAGTTGATGAGAGTTGGAGAGTGAATGAACTCTGCAGTTTTCAACGTGTTCGAGCATACGTTCCATACTCCATGAATCCACCTTTTTCTTTCAATTCTTTCATGGGATGTGGGCATTTGCTGCCCATCTTTAATTGCCCTTGAACTGAGTGGTTTGCTAGACCCCATTTAAGAGTCACATGTCACAGACTAGGTAAGGGTGGCAGATTTTCCTAAAGGGCATTAATGAACCAGATGAGTTTTTATGACAATTGACAATGATTTTATGGTCATTAGACTTGTAATTCCAGATTTTTATAGAATTCAAATGTTACCAGCTGCCATGGTGGGATTCGAACCCGAGTCCAGAGAGAATTACCCTGGGCTTCTGGATCGCTAGTCCAGTGACAATACTACTACTCCACTGGCTCCTCCTCTATTTTCTGAAAATAGGAGCATCACCCATAGACTGCTTGATAAAGCCATATTGTAGCTGGCTATAAAATTAGTCCAATTAAGAAAAGACTAGAATATTGCCACATACTATGAAGAATAATACTAAAAGGGTCAGTCTAATCTTCTAAATTTAGGTTACTTTCCAGGTCATTTAATGGTGTTTATTTATTCTCTCCTGAACAAAATTCATTTACCTTTGCTTTTCATAACCTTCAGCAATGGTTTTCAGCAGGATCTTTCACTTCACTGATTTATTTTTGTCCTGTACAGATACAAATTGGTCCAGAACATCCGTGTCAGGTGAACTGAACATTCTGATTTCTCCCTCTGTGTACCCGAACAGGCTAGGGGCTTTTCACAGTAACTTCATTGCAGTGTTAATGTAAGCCTACTTGTGACACTAATAAAGATTATAATTACCTCCAGGGGATCGTACCCTGGACGTATCCCAGATGATGTGCGAGGGGACCACCTGGAAGTCCCCAGGCATGGATTGATCAGGAATTGCCTGGTAAGTTAAAACCTTCAATTTAAATCGGAGACTTCATGTGATTCCAACTCTATTAACAGAATAGTTTCCCAAGAACAGTTAAATGGATTAAAACCTCTTCTAACTCCTGATAACTACATGACTAAATGCATCCCTAATCTTTCCAACCCACCCACCCCCCTCCAAGCAGTCCTGACCCCTTGTTTGTGGCCACCGAACTCTCCCCTGACCAGTCAATCCCAAACCTCCACCACTGACACCCACCACCACAACATTGGTGCTGTTAAAAAGGTCCCTTCCCTGACACAGCTGCCCATTACTGGAATGAGGTCTAGAGCAGTTTGATCTACACATTTCTTACCAGGCCCACAATGAAAGAATGGGTGAAAAAGGGAGTGGAGTGGCATTCAATGGTGATTACCATGCCACAGAAGTTCTGATTCAGTATTTCTTAGCACTAATACAAAAATAAAAGTATTAAGACTGCTAGAAATCTAACAAAAAAAACAAAATTGGTTAGCAAATTGAAAGATAAATTAATCTTTTGGATGAACCTTCATGAAGAGAATACAAAAGCCTCTCTTTTCAAATGATAATTGGCCTATGGTGCTATTTTGAGTACCCCAAATATTGTCAGGGATGAATTGTTTTCAAGTTTTCCTTTTTATCTCTTAATTCTCATTTTATTAAACTTCGACCTTTCATACATCGCGTGAATTGCTTGAATCCTTAATGCCTATACATTTTCCTACTTAACTTCACTGAAATCATCATCTTGAAATTATCTACTCATTAATGATATTTATTTCCATTGAACTCTATGCAGTTAATATTTGAAAGAATTAATGGTTCCATTGTTGCTTTCTTATCTCAGATTTCGTCAGGATTTCTGACTCCTCAATTCACAGCTTTAATATCCATTATCAGATTTAATATTTTCACATACCTAGTTTAAATTCACACACCCTCACCAGAGACCAAAATTTATATCACTACAAGTTTTCCACATAAATGCAAACTTCTCTCTTTACATGTATCTAAATTTTCAAAATAACCATGAAGGTTGCGAATGCCTGCACCTGGAAAACCAAGAAGAGAGCTCGGTCCTGGCCCTGTAACTTGCACCTGGGCACTGAACCTGTTTTCCAAAAGAAAACAGTTCATATAATATTCTGAAATCTTTCTCGTTCATATCATGCCAAGTTTCAAAACTTATCCTGCAAGAAAACCTTCGCACAAGATCAACAACTGTCAAGGTCCACTGATCATTTCAACTATTAAAATCTGAAAATGGGCTTAACTCTCGCAAAGGCACCATGGAAGTTATTTTTGTTAAGTTTGAGTTTAGAACACTAGTATGATCTTAAATTCCTGGTTTCCATAATACGAACTTGCCTGGAGGTGCTAAAACAGACACCCAAAGATTTAGCACTGAAGCACTGGTTAGGTGCAAGTTGCTTAAGAGCATTAAATGCTGGCTGCACTTCCTTCCACTGAAGTTGTGAAGTGTATTGGCCGATATACAACAGCATATTTCAGGTTAGCTTATGGAGACAAAAAAAGAGGGCACACAACTGTCGTGTTGGGTGTTCCGCTGTACAAACGAACCAACACGGTTGTAGATGGTATAACTCTGTTTTATTATTCTTGATAACATCTACTGTATACTTCTGGCTGTGGTTCGTACTTTACCAGTTATCCTGTGGACAAAGCCCTTGCACTATCTTAGAGAGGCACTCAGCACATGGTGATTGTCTGAGTGGCACGCTGTGAGCTCTGTGCCCTGAGCTATGTCCTGCTGGAATGAGCGGGAACTGTGGTGTTCCCCGTTTTATAGTGCGTGTGCTCTCACTGGTGATTGGCTGCGATGTTGTGTGTGTGTTGGTTGGTCCATCTACCTGTCCATCAGTGTGTGTGTGTGATTGCACCATGATATGTTTATATGAATATCATGACATCCCCCCTTTTCACAAGAATATGTGCCTATATGGTAATAAATATTGGTGTGTACTGAGTGCAGCTGAATATGTGTGTGCAATATCTACAACATGTACATGAGGCTAAACTATATACATAGGAAGGTGTCAGGTGCAACATAGCAATGAGGTTGTACCATAAACAAAACAAGTGCAATCATCAAACATCGAAAGAGAACTCCTGGAACGACAAAAAGAGAAACACATTAACATTGTTGCATAACAATTCAGTGAGTCCAATGTGCAAACAGGCTCATAAGTCCAGCCTAGTAGGTGGGCGACGAATTCGGGTTGACCGTTAGGGTGGCACACCCGGATTGACGCTGTGCACTGGCATCGGCTGGTGGGTCCTACTTGGGGACATCCAATTTCTGTCAATTACCGCAACGCGGAAGGCTTCCCGGTCGTCGGTATCACCGGTCTGTACGTCGTCAGGATATGACTCGGTGTCTGGAGGCTGAATGGCCCGCACGTCCCTGCAAGGCTGGCGGAATTGGGGAGTGTTGGCAGGTTGAGCTGCTCGACAGCAGGCAGCGTAGTGGCCCATCTTGCCACAGCGGAGGCATTGTCGATTTTTCGCTGGACATTGCCGCTTTAAATGTGCGGATCCACAGTTGCCGCACGTCGTGATGTCATGGCGTTCGTTGCGCCACCGCGCATGCGCAGCTCGGTCTTGCGTAGAGCGCGCCTGCGCGTCACGTCCCTCTGCGTCGACGTCTCTTTTGGCGCGCAAAATGGCCGCCCTCGTCTGGGCCGTGGGCCGGGAGGAACTCGATCGACTGGACCCGCTCAGCCTCGTGGGATCCGTGCCATGCCGATTCGGCCGCCTGGAATTGGGAGTACCGGCTGGACGCGTTTTCGTGGAGGACGCAGGTTGCGATGGCGGTGGCTTGGGTGAGGCTCTTTATTTTGAGGAGCTGCTGGCGTAGGGTGCCCGAGGAGACCCCAAAAACAATCTGGTCCCGAATCATGGAATCGGAGGTGGCCTCATAGCCGCAGGACTGCGCAAGGATACGGAGGTGTGTCAAAAAGGATTGAATAGGCTCATCCTTACCCTGCAGGAGCTGCTGGAAGCGGTACCTCTCGAAGCTCTCATTCACTTCGACGCTGAAGTGTTGCTCAAGTTTTAGAAGGACCGTCTTGTACTTCGTCTTGTCCTCGCCGTCCGCGAATGCCAGGGAGTTGTAGACGTGGATGGCGTGCTGCCATGCCGTGGAGAGGAGGGCGATCTTCCTGGTGTCGGATGCATTCTCCCTGTCTGTGGCTTCTAGGAAGAGCTGGAAGCGCTGTTTAAACGGCTGCCAGGTGACGCCGAGGTTTCCAGCGATTTATAGCGGCTGCGGCGGGCTGATGATGTCCATGGCGCAGGATGGCGGATCGCTGAAGATGTGCAGGTAGGTCTCACAGTTGCTGGGTTCCAATCCTGGTACTATGTCGTGTTGGGTGTTCTGCTATATAAACAAAACAACACGGTTGTAGATGGTACAACTCTGTTTTATTATTCTGTACAATAATAACTATTAACTTCTGGCTGTGGTTCGTACTTTACCAGTTATCCTGTGGACCCAGCCTTGCACTATCTTAGAGAGGCACTCAGCACATGGTGATTGTCTGAGTGGCACGCTGTGAGCTCTGTGCCCTGAGCTATCGCCTGCTGGAATGAGCGGGAACTGTGGTGTTCCCCGTTTTATAGTGCGTGTGCTCTCACTGGTGATTGGCTGTGATGTTGCGTGTGTGTTGATCGGTCCGTTGATCTGTCCATCAGTGTGTTTGCGCCATGATATGTTTATACGAATATCATGACAACAACTTCTCAGACATGGCACAGGTTCAGAAGAGTTTTGTCTTATACGAGGGAGTGTCCTCTTCCCCTTTGTCTCCCCTCTTCTGCAACAGCTAGTGATGCTGTGCCTGATCCTCATGGCCTTTCCCCATTCCCCGTGCAGACTGAGGAGAGCCCCTGGAAAGGTGATAATGCCTTTCTCTGGGTGACTCCTTAAAATGTTGAATATGGTAAAGTAGCACAACAGTTACATTTTTCTTAGGTGAGATCCACAGAATTTCGAGAATAACTATTGACCGAATTATGGTGGGAGTTTTGGCAAAGTCTTTCAGTGGATTTTAAAAGTCCTCTTCAAACCAGTAGCAGGTTAACAGTAAAATATGCTACCCGTTTAAATAGTGCTAAAAATCCTCAGTGACAACTTGTTTACTCCCAAATAAGCTGGTGCCTATTGGCTAGTTTGAGTTCTGACCACCAGAAACCTTCTTAACAAGCACCAGCGGGCAATTTAAGTGGCAACTAGCTGCTTAATGATCCTCTAGGCAGTTGTTCCAAACACAAGTTTCAATTCCTTCACCATGATGACATCTTCAGCAAAATGTGGACTGAAACTAATGTTTCAGCTTAAGATCCCAACTTGGCCACCTTCAGAGGCTCTTTAGTGCCTAATTCTTTCCGGTGAAAATCAAATTTCCTCCTGTAAGTTAATTTTCATTGCACAAAAATAGTCGATGAATCCTACATATTCAGCTTTTAATGTATTCAGGCAGATTTCAAGGGATCTTAATCGATTGCAACTTGTTGACAAAGCCAACATTGTATTTCTTTGGCCTTTTCAGACTCGGCAACTTATTGCAGAGCTGCTGGATCTTTTAAATTGTTTATGTGAACATATCAACTTTTCCTCCCCAAATTATTTTCCCTATAAGAGGCACTGCATTTTTTAAGTCAAAAATTGACAAAAAACTGTATTTCAGCAGGGGTAACAGATAGCAGAGACAACCTCACCGAGTTGGCAGGAAGCCCACTTCACCTGTAGGGCACCAGTTTCAGTCATACAGTTCATCCAAGCAGAATTTCAATCCAGTTCCTTCAAGGACTGACTTAGTTGATTCTCCACAGGCAGCAACTTTCCACGCAAACAAGATTCTGCCTGTGCAATCTCCCCAGTATGGCGCACCATATGCTTCCGGAGCATTACCCCTCCTCTCCCTCCAGCTTTTTTGCTTCTGCTTCACTTCAATTTCTTTCTGTCTGCATCCGTGTGCTGATCGCCTTCTGCCTCTCGCTCTCCTGTTCTCCAGTCCTCCTTGGGTGTCTGGCCACTTGGCTTCGGCACCTCAACTTCATTTGGTACTGCTTCCAGGTCAAGGTCGCACAGTCACATGGATCAGTATTTATTATCCATAAAAGTTAGAACTGATCCCTTTGCAATTTATACAAACTCTTAAATATCCTATTCAAATATTTTTCTAACAATTACAGATTCCCCAGTCATCGTTGCTGCTTTCTATTACTACTGTTATTGATCGTTATTACTGTGGTTACTGCTTTTGGGTCAAAGGTCATCACAAAATCAAACTGTAGTTAGTGCTATTGTTTCTGGCAATAACAGTATTGTATCATGCAACAAGAGGGTGCCATCATTTATAATCCGGCTTTACTTCAGCAAAACACCTTTAACAATCAATACATGTAAGGAGAGGTCTTGTGGCACAGTGGGTAGCATCACTGTCCCTAAGCCAGAAGCCACAGAACAAACTGACCAACCAGGTTGATTGTCAACCTGCAAATTCTTCCAATACACCTACTGCGGCTAGTAAGATTGGGAGAATTTCTTGGTCAGCCTGGTAGCTGCAGCACAGAAGCCTCCCCACGTCCACAAACTCCACACACAAGCTATTGCCACAGCCTGTACTCTGTGGCAAGCGTTCTCCTCACATCGAGGGATGATGATCATGTATGGAGATGAGAAACGCCAGCTTTGTAGCTGGAAGAATAATGCCTAAAACTTCCTGTTCTACAAGGTCAAGAACACAGTTCAATTCCTCACTTCTACGATGCAAACTCAGTACTATTGCCCAACTCTTGCAAACATGAGTCTGCATTTAAGATTGGACCAGAATACATTTTCAGTCTTACCACTTTACCAACAAACATTCAAAAAAAAAAAGCATAGTATACATACATATACCCTGTAAATATGAGATTGCCCATTACTAATCAAACTGTAATTTACTATGGGTGCGATTTTACAGAAAATTTCTGGTGTCATTTTTAGCGCGATTGTTGGTGTGTTTCTCGACGGCCGCATTGGCGAGATCGCGGCCCACATTTAATGGCACTTAGTGCCACAAAGGAGCCTCCACGAGCTTCTCACTATTACTGGCTGTCTCGCTGTCTAATTCGCCGGACTCGTGCCTCAACGTCTCCCCACTAACAAGGGTGGGCTGCTGTTTTTTTAAGTGCTCCCTCAGCACTCACGCAGTCAACACACAAGGATGGCAGGCGTAAACCTGCTCCTCAATTTGGGGGTGTCAACGTGGCCAGGCTTCAGGGTGCTGTGAAGGTGAGATGGGACATTCTGTTCCCCTGAAGGGGTCGGTGGACCAGCAGCAGGGTAACCAATACCGCCTGGGAGGCATTGACAATGGCTGTCAGTTCGGGCAGCATGACTGGGAGGATCGCCGTACAATGTCGGAAGATGACCAATGACCTCCCACCATCCGCCTGATACCCATCAAATTCCCAACACCCCCCTCGCCCAAATCACTGGCTGGCACCTCACACCCGCCCCAGATCCAATCTTCGTTCTTGTTCTTCAGCACCCCCTGGCACCCACCAGCACAACCCCTTAGCAGTGCCCACTCATGCGCCCATGCAACTTGTCATAGACACCCCTGGTCCACCAAGCGTGTGGTTCACACTGCCTTCTCTTAGTCCCCGCAGGAGAAGATAGACCACAATAGTGTGAAAGGGCCAAGATGGGGGGGCTGGGTACCAGAGACCCGAGTCCTCACCCCCTATGAGGATGGGCCCTGGAGCTCAAGGGGTTGACAGAGGAGAGAGCAGTCACCGATAGTGAGATTGGCCTGCACTGCAAAGGAGAGGATCCATTGCCCCTTTACCCAGGTAACTGGTCTCAAGTGAGTTGTTCATACCAGGCAAAATGATCCTTCCCTCTCACTGACCACTGGTCCATTCTCTCACAGAATCTAGATTCATAGAATCTCTACAGTGCATTGACCCTCTGAAAGATCACCCCACACACCAAACCCCATAACACTATCCCCATAACCCCATCTGTGGCCAATTTAGCATGGCCAATCCACCTAACCTGCACATCTTTGGACTATGGGAGGAAACTGGAGCACCCAGAGGAAACCCATGCAGAAAAAGTGCAATATCCATACAGACAGTCATCTGAGGTCATAATCGAACCCGGATCCCTGGTGCTGTGAGGCAGCAATGATAACTACTGTGCTGCCCCATCTCCTCTGGGTGGCCCAGTCCCATCAAATGTCGACACCTCCCGAGCCATCCAAGAAAATACCTCGTAGGGGAGTTCCGAGGAGTCCACCATTGAGGCGGCACAGTTTATACCCCCATCTTCCCTAATGTAGAGACACACAAGCCCCGAAAGACATTGGGCGGGATTCTCTGACCCTCCGCGCCGGAATCGCACCCGGCGTGGGAGGAGGAAAATAGCCGTTCATGCCGGAAATCCGGCATGATGGCGCTTTTGCGATTCTCCGCGAACCCACCAATCCCGCGTGCGCTGTCGACGCTGCACCGGTCGGGGGCCATTGGAACAGGTCCCCGGGGCGATTCTCCACGGTCGGCCAGCCGAACCCCAGCCAGCGTGGTTTACATATGGTACCACCCGGCTGGAGTTGGGACCCGCGGCCGCGGTGGCAATCCTGGTGGAGGGCGGGGGATATGTGACTCCGGGGGGGGGGTCCTCAGCGGTGGCCAGGCACGCGATCGGGGGCCACCACGATCTGGTAGGGATCTACCTTTCTCTGCGTGGGCCCGCCATATGGCTCCGCCATGTCAGCGGCACCCACGCCGAAGTGGGCCGCAGTGCGCATGCGTGGACCCGCTTGCGGCCGCCGTGCGCATGCGCTGCCATGCGGTCTGGCGAGCAGGGCCCCACCAGCAGCCAGATCTGCGGGGCATATGCTGGGGCTCTACTTGGCTCCTGGAAAACGGAGAATCACCCCGGACCTTCAAGGAAAAAGTCCGGAGTGATTCTCACCCATTTTCCAGCAGGCATGGGGACTTAGTCCGCAGAATGGAGAATCCCGCCTGTGCCGTTAGATAATTTGGACATTCTGAATTCTCCCCCTGGCTACCCGATCAGGTGCCGGAATGTGACAATAAAGATTATTATTAATTAGTCAGAGGTCTGCTGGATCCCAGGACTCAGCTGAGTACCAGTCAAATGGCGCGCCTCTGGAGCTGATGCAGATGTTAGCATACGGTTGTGAGATTCAGGAGGGGATGTCTGCAACATTCCGGTGAGTGCATAGCTGATTGGAGGAGTCCCAAAGGTTATGGGCGCAGCAGATGATGCTGACCATGTGTGGCACTGTGGTCAACACTGCAGTGGAAAGCATGACATCACTATCTTGAGTGGTGGTGCCCAAGGCGTGGCTCAGTCTGTGACAACCATGGCTGAAGTCCTCGACATCACATCCCAGTGGCTGAGGGACATGTCCCAGTCGCAGGTGGACTTACCGAGGCACTGCAGAGCATGTTCCAGTCGCTGAGCATTGCTGAGGATGTTGGTACCATGGTGCAGATAATGGGGAGGCACCAGGAACGGCAGAGCCAGATGATGCAGAGGCTTGTGCAGCTCTCTCCAACTGCCCCTCCTCCCATGGAGACCCCCCAGGGCCCTACGAGCACCGTCAAAAAATGTGGGATTGGAAGCACTGGAGGCCAATCCGGGGCCTTCCACCAAGGAGACAACAATGGTCCAGTTCATCCCCCTCTCCTGACACCAGCGCATCTCAAGGGCAGCGGGCAGAACAGGGTGGCATGGCGATGCCAGTTACACCGTTAAGACGGCCGGGGGCCATCCGGTCCCAGGTCCTCCAGAGGACGTCCACCAAGGGCATCTAAAGTCACAGGGCACGAAAAGCAGCAGGCTACCTCCACCTCTGATGTGCACCCTGGGGACACATCTGGACGTAGCAGTAGACACGAATGATCAAAATGATTGAGGATTACTGAATGGGCACTTGGAGGAGGCGGAAATGTCAAATGTTCACAATTAAAACATGTCACATGGCAACATGTGCCATCAATTACCTGCTGGACCTAGGGCATTCCAGCAATGGCAGAGAATCCTGCAGCCCAGGCATCTTCATGGGCTTGGTCCAGCACAAATTTGATTTAGTCAGCTGCCCGGGCATTGAATCGTAGAATTTACAGTGCAGAAGGAGGCCATTCAGCCCATCGAGTCCGCACCGGTCCTTGGAAAGAGCACTCTACCTAAGCGCACACCTCCACCCTATCCCCATAACCCCACCTAACCTTTTTTGGATACTAAGGGCAATTTAGCATAGCCAATCCACCGAACCTGCACATCTTTGGACTGTGGGAGGAAACCGGAGCACCCGGAGGAAACCCACGCGGACACAGGGAGAACGTGCAGATTCCGCACAGACAGTCACCCAAGGCTGGAATTTAAAGAATCCCGTGCTCACACACCAGATGGCAGCCTCAAATACGCTGCTGTTGAAAATTGCCTGTAACCCCCTCTTCTCTGCAGATGTGGAGTCACTCCGCCAGGTGAGGGCACTCACTTTGAAACCAGTCGTACATCATACCGTTCTGCCATCACACCACCGTCGACGCTTTATTTGACATGGGGATATGATTCCGGCGTAAGGGTCCGATAATGATATGCTATAACACATTATAATGACATTCCTGATGTTGAATGGTGGGAGTTGCAAACCGCCACTTATGTGGCTGCGCCGGGGGCAAGGCAACTTAATTTGGAGTGAGGCCAAAAATCAGCAGGATGAACTTCAGGAATTAAGGGCGGGATTCTTCGGAAACCAGCGGGGCGGGCAACTCCAGCGCGAAGGAGTGGCGTGAACCACTCCGGCGTCGGGTCGCCCTGAAGATGCGGAATCCTCCGCACCTTCAGGGGCTTGGCCAGCGACGGAATGGTTTGCGCCACGCCGGCTGACACGGAAGAGGCTTGGCGCCACGCCAACCGGCGCCGAAGGGCCTCTGCCGGCCGGAGTGCTGGCGTCATCCCAGCGCATGCGCAGCGGGGGGGGGTTCATCTCCGCGCCAGCCATCGCGGACCGGTACACCAGCCAGCGCGGAGGAATAGAGTGCCCCCACGCCACAGGCCCGCCCGCGGTGGGCTCCGATCACGGGCCAGGTCACCATGGGGGCACCCCCTGGGGCCAGATCCCCCCCCCCCCCCCCCCCCCCCCGCAACCCACCCGACGCCGCCAGGTCCCGCCGGTAAGTACCTGTCGTAACATACGCCGGCAAGATCCGCTGAAAACAGGCGGCCACTCAGCCCATCGCGGGCCGGAGAATCGCCGGGGGGGCCCGCTGCCAGCTGCCGCCTACTGGCGCGGCGTGATTCCCGCCCCCGCCAAATCCCCGGCGCCGGAGAATTCGGCAGCTGGCGGTGGCGGGATTCAACCGCACCCCGGCGATTCTCCGACCCAGCGGGGGGGTCGGAGAATCCCATCCATAGTTCCCGGGACGTTAAAGGCAGGTTAACGGTGGGTCAAGCATCCTGATGAGCAATGTTGGGCAGCCCTTTTGCATGCTTTAGCAAGTTATGCATGCTCATTAAAAGGTCATCTCACTGGAATTAAATTCCTCCTCCAAATGAAATTCTCTATCAGCGAGAAATTAGAACATTCATTTTTATGACCACACGTAAGTGGTGTGGCACCTGGCAAGAGTGACTTCTCCGATGATTAACAGTGTGTTGTTGCTGTTTTGTCCTCTCGAGGAAGCATCTGTGTAGCGCACAATGTCTTACGAGAGAGACGAGAAGTGATGAAGTTGATTCAGGCTTTATTAAGCGAGACTTGTCCCCAGCAGTTCAGCAACAGAATGAAGCGGCGGGGAGAAGCTCGGGTTCTTATACTCCGCCTTCAGGGCGGAGCCAGGAGTCAGCAGCCAACCAGGACCCGGGATCTGTCAGCCAATAGCATCACGGCTTCACAGTCCCACATGACCCCTAATTCATACCACCACATTCAACCCTTGTTAAAAAGGAACCCGGCGGGGTGGTGGTTCGCATGGTGGTAGGGGTTTACAAGGCTGGCCCTGGAAGTAAAATTTCAGACATGTTACTACAGTTTTAGACCTACACTGGGCTATGTACAAGTTTGTGAAAACTATTTACAATATTAGCAAGAAAATTTTTTTTGTTACAATACAACAACATTCTTGGTGTCACGCGGATGCCACGAGTCGAGCGGGCGGTCTGGTCTTCCTCGTCGATCGCCTCAGCTCCGGTGGTGGTGCAGGTGCTTGTTCAGGCGTTGTCGTCTCCGGGAGCGTTTCGGTGTTTGTTCCTGTTTCACTCCTGGGCGGGCACGGGGGGAGGACCGATCCCCCCGGGAAGGGGGCGGTCGCGGGGTGCGCCGGTGGCAGGGAGGGGATGATCGGTGTCGGGGGTGTGTGTGTGTTGCCGGCGGGCGCCAGGTCCCGCAGGGAGACCGTGTCCTGTCGGCCGTTGGGGTATGCCACGTAGGCGTACTGCGGGTTCACGTGGAGAAGGTGAACCCTCTCGACCAATGGGTCCGATTTGTGCGCCCGCACATGTTTCTGGAGCAAGATGGGTCCTGGGGCCGCCAGTCAGGTCGGCAGCGACGTTCCGGAGGATGACTTCCTGGGGAAGACAAGGAGGCGCTCATGAGGCGTTTGGTTAGTGGTGGTACACAGCAGCGACCGGATGGAGTGGAGAGCATCCGGGAGGACCTCCTGCCACCGGGAAACTGGGAGATCCCTGGACCGTAGGGCCAGCAGGACGGTCTTCCAGACCGTGCCGTTCTCCCTCTCTACTTGCCCGTTCCCCCGGGGGTTGTAGCTGGTCGTCCTGCTCGAGGCTATGCCCTTGCTGAGCAGGAACTGGCGCAGCTCGTCACTCATGAAGGTGGACCCCCTGTCGCTATGGATATACGCGGGGCAACCGAACAGTGTGAATATGGTGCCGAGGGCTTTAATGACTGTGGCCGCTGTCATGTCGGGGCAGGGGATGGCGAAGGGGAAACGAGAGTACTTGTCCACCACGCTCAGGAAGTATGCGTTGCGGTCAGTGGAGGGGAGGGGCCCTTTGAAATCCAAACTGAGGCGTTCAAAGGGGCGGGAAGCCTTGATCAGGTGCGCTCTATCCAGCCTGAAAAAGTGCGGTTTGCACTCTGCGCAGATGTGGCAGTTCCTGGTGACTGTACGGACCTCCTCCACAGAGTAGGGGAGGTTGCGGGACTTTATGAAATGGTAAAATCGAGTGACCCCCGGGTGGCAGAGGTCCTCGTGGAGGGTTTGGAGGCGGTCTACCTGTGCGTTGGCACATGTGCCGCGGGACAGGGCATCGGACGGCTCGTTCAGCTTTCCGGGACAGTACAAGATCTCATAGTTGAAGGTGGAGAGCTCGATCCTCCACCTTAAGATCTTGTCATTTTTTATTTTGCCCCGCTGTGCATTATCGAACATGAAGGCTACCGACCGTTGGTCGGTGAGGAGAGTGAATCTCCTGCCGGCCAGGTAATGCCTCCAATGTCGCACAGCTTCCACTATGGCTTGGGCTTCCTTTTCCACTGAGGAGTGGCGGATTTCTGAGGCGTGGAGGGTCCGGGAGAAAAAGGCCACGGGTCTGCCCGCTTGGTTAAGGGTGGCCGCCGCCAGAGCTACGTTGGATGCGTCGCTCTCAACCTGGAAGGGGAGGGACTCGTCGATGGCGCGCATCGTGGCCTTTGCGATATCCGCTTTGATGCGGCTGAAGGCCTGGCGAGCCTCTGTCGACAGGGGGAAGGTAGTGGACTGTATTAGCGGGCGGGCCTTATCTGCATACTGGGGGACCCACTGGGCGTAATATGAAAAGAAACCCAGGCAACCTTTCAGGGCTTTGGAGCAGTGGGGGAGGGGGAATTCCATAAGGGGGCGCATGCGTTCGGGGTCGGGGCCTATTATCCCATTGCGCACTACGTAGCCTAGGATGGCTAGCCGGTTGGTGCTAAAACGCACTTGTCCTCGTTGTATGAGAGGTTCAGGGCGTTAGCGGTCTGGAGGAATTTTTGGAGGTTGGCGTCGTGGTCCTGCTGATCGTGGCCGCAGATGGTTACGTTGTCGAGATACGGCAACGTGGCCTGCAACCCGTGCTGGTCAACCATTCGGTCCATCTCCCGTTGGAAGACCGAGACCCCGTTTGTGACACCAAATGGGACCCTTAGGAAGTGGTATCGACGCCCGTCTGCCTCGAAGGCTGTGTACTTGCGGTCACCTGGGCGGATGGGGAGCTGGTGGTAGGCGGACTTGAAGTCCACGGTGGAGAAAACCTTATACTGGGCAATCCGATTTACCATGTCGGATATGCGGGGGAGAGGGTACGCATCTAGCTGTGTGTACCTGTTGATGGTCTGGCTATAGTCTATGACCATCCTTTGCTTCTCCCCGGTCTTTACTACTACCACCTGGGCTCTTCAGGGACTATTGCTGGCCTGGGTTATGCCTTCCTTCAGCAACCGCTGGACTTCAGACCGAATAAATATCCGGTCCTGGGCGCTGTACCGTCTGCTCCTAGTGGCGACGGGTTTGCAATCCGGGGTGAGGTTTGCAAACAAGGACGGCGGTTCAACCTTGAGAGTTGCGAGGCCGCAGATAGTGAGTGGGGGTATTGGGCCGCCGAATTCAAATGTTAGGCTCTGCAGGTTACACTGGAAATCTAATCCCAGTAATGTGGGCGTGCAGAGTTGGGGAAGGACGTAGAGCCTGTAGTTCTTAAACTCCCTCCCTTGCACCATTAGGTTCGCGATGCAGAACCCTTTGATCTCGACTGAGTGGGATCCTGCAGCTAGGGAAATCTTTTGCGTGCTTGGATGGATGGTCAGAAAACAGCGTCTTACCGGATCTGGGTGAATAAAACTTTCAGTGCTCCCGGAGTCGATCAGGCATGGTGTCTCATGTCCGTTGATCAGCACCGTTGTTGTCGTCGTCTGGAGCGTCCGGGGCCATGATTGATCCAGTGTCACCGAAGCCAGTAGTGGTAGTAGTGTCGCGGCGTCTTCTTCGGACCCCGTGGAGCCGTCGATGCTGGGGTCCTTTGTTGTCAACCATGCTGGCGGCGTCCATGGATCGCACGCGGCCGGGGGTGGATAAAATGGCCACCCCCATGGATCGCACGTGGTCAGGGGTGGACAAAATGGCCGCCCCCATGAATTGCACGTGGCTGGGGGGTCACAAGATGGCGGCGCCCATCCTCCCCTCGTGGTGCCCGGGACCCAAAATGGCGGCCCACGCGGGTCGCACATGGGGCGCTGGGGGGGTTGGGGAGCGTTTGGGATATGCTGGGCTCGTTCTTCCCCGGGGATTGCGGCGACCCCCCGGGACCGGCACACTGCCGCGTAATGGCCCTTCTTGCCGCAGCTTTTACAAATAGCTGCGCGGGCCGGGCAGCGCTGCCGGGGGTGTTTCGCTTGCCCGCAGAAATAGCAGCGGGCCCCCCCGGGATGGACTGGCGTTTTAACCGCGCAAGCCTGCGAGGGGGGGGGTTTGTCGCGACGGGGGTCCATGGAGCCCAAGGGGCTGCCGCGCGGTCGGGGCCGTAGGCGCGGGCGTTTTGCGAGGCCACATCTAGGGAAGCTGCAAGGGCCCGTGCCTCTGAGAGTCCTAGCGACTCTCTTTCTAAAAGTCTTTGGCGGATTTGGGGAGAGTTCATACCTGCCATAAAAGCATCGCGAATTAGCATGTCCGTGTGTTCGATCGCGTTCACCGGCGGGCAGCTGCATCCCTGTCCCAAAATTAGCAGTGCGGCGTAGAATTCTTCTAGCGATTCTCCGGGACTTTGCCGTCTCGTCGCGAGTTGGTGGCGCGCGTAGACCTGGTTAACGGGCCGAACGTAGATGCCCTTCAGTAATGCGAGCGCCGTCGGGAAATCCTCTGCGTCTTCTATGAGAGGGTAAATTTCCGGGCTTACCCTCGAATGCAGGACCTGCATTTTCTGGCCTTCTGTGATCCGGCCGGGGGCCGTTCGGAGGTAGCCTTCAAAACAGGCTTGCCAGTGTTTAAATACTGCTGCCGAGTTCGCTGCGTGGGGGCTGATCCGCAGGCATTCCGGGGCGATCCGGAGCTCCATAGTCTTTTAAGCTCGCTTAATAAATTGTAGCGCACAATGACTTATGAGAGAGACGAGAAGTGATGAAGTCGATTCAGGCTTTATTAAGCGAGACTTGTCCCCAGCAGTTCAGCAACAGAATGAAGCTGCGGGGAGAAGTTCGGGTTCTTATACTCCGCCTTCAGGGCGGAGCCAGGAGTCAGCAGCCAACCAGGACCCGGGATCTGTCAGCCAATAGCATCACGGCTTCACAGTCCCACATGACCCCTAATACATACCACCACAATCTGCAAATGCCAGATGGCAGCATAAGCTTACGACATGGTGATGGCTGTGCATCTTGATGGGAGATGACCGAGGATGGGTTAGCAGCTAAGGGTGGAGCAGAGATGGGGCACAGATGGAAGGGACAATGCAGGCTGTCTAGGCACCCTTTAAATATGGCACCTGGACCCCCCAAACCCATGAGTTAACAGTGGAGATGGCGACTTCCTTGCCACTCCTCGTAATGAGCTGAATAGCGCAAGATCATGCATGGTCAGCCTTCCTATGTCACAGCAGGAATCACTCCCACTTCCGCACCCACCACCGAACCTAGACTCCAGGATTGAAGATGACAGCCACTGAAGGCAAAAGTGACGTTTTACCCAACCAGTGTTAAAATTCTCCATCTCTCCCAACCACTTTCAAGTGTCCTTAAAACCTCCTTCATCTAGATTTTGGTCACTTTTGTATTGTATATTTATGTGTCTCTGTATCAAATATTCTTTTTTTAAACACTCCTGTGAAGTACCTTAGGACATTTTACTATGTTATAGGCACTGTAGAAAAGCACACTTATTAGGTTATTTTCTACTACTGGACTCAGAGGTCAGTTAAAAGAGTAGAAGGCCACATTTGCCGGGTCTCTAACTTTTATGTTACTTTAGAATTTTTGAAAATTCCTTCCTGGAATCATGGATCCAAGCCTCTAACAGCTGCATACACAAGCAAATAGGGCAAGGTGAAACATTTGAAGGCACCCTTGTTACACGCGGGAGATATTAGGAACTTGGGTCCAGTAATGAGATCCCAGATGTAGCAGGCAATTTAGAGATTAAACAGAGCCTGTATCTGGGTTTTTTGTGTATACCATGCTGGGGCAGTGGGGAGTTGTTGACCAGGAGCAGTGGGTAAGAAAAACCTGCTGATATGGAGTCAGAGGAATACCTGGCCGTGTTACATTATCCCAGTCAGACATAAACTTGGTAGTGGGAATACACAGGCACTCCTGCCCGAATAGCTACGAGTCCATTACAGAGTCTGATGGCCTCTTTGTCCGTCAGTGGGAGGTTAATTGCATATCAATAGCTTGGCTCTGTTCTTTTGTATAAACGGCAATCAAACAGCCAGGATAACGATGATAGGTTCAAGTCCGAGAGAAACAAATCCTGTTTTGAACAGGTATAGGAGAAGGCTTCAGAAATCGATCAAGGGAGATCATGAAAGTTGCGCCGAGGCAGGCTTTGGAAAAGGGTTCAGAACGAATTTCCCTAACATTAGAAATATTGCTTCGTTAAATGCAAGTATTGCCTTTGCCTCTGCCTGTATAAGTGGAATGAGAACTGCATATGCGTTTATACATATGGGACCACATTTTAATGCTTCAGACTTTGTGTGACTCCAGAATAAAAACTTTGGGGATTGTTTAGAGATGCCTAAGATCGTTGAACGGGGCAGGGGGAGTGTTGACCAGGAGCAGAGGGTGTTAAAACAGCACAGTATACACAAAAAAAACAAGATACAGGCTCTTGTAGTAGCAGCAATTGGGTCTCATATAACAGATTATTAAACTATGTGTACCATCAGAAAAACAAGCAAGCATTTAAACGGGCCTTTCAGCTGTCAAAGCTCAATCCCAACTCCTTCGCCGCCATATCTGCCTTGTAGCTTGTGACCCCAGTTTCTCATCTGGGTCGTGACCCACAGTTTGAGAACCCCTGCTCTAAAAAGCATGCTGTTGTTGTCCTCATCGGTATTCCAATATATGCTCTTTATTGCAGGAGAGATTTCTTGGCCTCAGACAGCAGCTGGGTAATTTTCCAGTATCACTCTGTGGGTATCTCAAAATCAACTGTTTTATCAGGTATTCCGTGCCTTTTGTCCAGCTATTTTACTGAGCCCATCTTGCTTCCCCTTCCCAGGAGAGGAAATAGTGATCCAATGCTACTGAAGGTGTGACTTATCCAATCTCTCGCTAGTCAGGAAGAGTCGTGCACAATAGAAAAAATATATACTTTGTTTCACAGAGCATCTGCATAAAATTCAATATGAAGCCATTCAATGAGCTAATAGGACCTGGAGAGGGAGCCAAAGAGGAGGCTAGGTCTAGTCTGCGTAAGCTGCAATCAGACAGTAAGTAAGTCTACAACCTAGCCAGAGGGTGAGCTACAGTGGAGGAGTCAAAAGTCTGACCAGAGAGACTGATGTAAACATCTTCTTGTGGTAGCAAGAGAACAAATCATTGTAAAACAGCTCACATATACGAGAATAAGAACACAGAGAAATGGCAACTGAGTCAATTTAAGAATGAATGGAAAAGAAAATGAGATTATAAATACAAAGTTGGATTATCATAGGATTCCTACAGTGCAGAATTAGGCCACTCGGCCCATCGAGTCTGCACCGAACCTCCAATAGTGCATGTCCCCCTCCATCCTCACAACCCTGCGCATTGATTATGGCCAATCCACCTAACCTGCACATCTTTGGACATTGGACTGTGGGAGGAAACCAGAGCATTGGGAGGAATCCCGCGCAGACACAGAGAGAATGTGAAAACTCCACAGTCAATAACCCAGGCCAGATTTGAACCCTGTTTCCTGGCAACCCTACTAACGACTATGCCACAATGCTGTCCGAAACATGAGCACCACTTCTGCCACTTAAGGTGAACCATACTAAGGACCTGACTTTAAAGTTTACTGTTGAGCAGCAATTCAAAGTGCACCTGTTTGGCCAGAAGCAATGTCAGTAATCAGATTTTTGGAAGAACAGATTCAAGAACAGCTCAAGATCAGGACCTGGAAGAATCAGGCAACAGCTGAGGTACATATATTTTAGATCTGCAAGGAAGTTAAGGGTAATGGGGTGGGTGGGGGGTATGTGGAATTTGAGGCCCCAATGAGATCAGCCATGATCTTACTGAATGGCACAGCAGGCATTGTCTCATGAGCTAGACTCTTGGCAGCTAGATCTTGCAACCTCAAGTTCATTATTACGGTCTGTCAGTACCCATGTCTTCCCAGGTGTCAAGTTTAAAATTGCAATATTTTAAAGTGAACTTTACTATGCCTATTTAGTGTACTGTTTATCCAGCTGACAACTTCTTAATTTTAATAAGTTCTTCCTTCCTCTAAAAAAAGTCAAATAATACTGTTAATAGTTCTACACCTATTAAGCACTCTTTTCAACAGATGTATCTGTCTTATAAAGATGTCAGCTGACCCCACAAAATAACTACTGTGTCAGAATTATATTCCCCATCAGCTGTGGCTTACCTGGGAGTTGCCGAGCTTCTGAAGGTTGTGTTCAAATCCCACTTGAGCACAAAAGCCTAAGCTGACGCACCAGGTACAGTAGTGAGTGAGTGCTTTACTATCAGAGGTGCTTTTGGATGTTAAACCGAGTCCCTGTCTGCCCTCAGGTGGATGTTAAATGTCCCATGTTGCTCTTTCGAACAAGTGAGGGGACTTATCCCTAGTATCCTGGCTAATATGTATCCCTCAATCAACATCACAACAAACAGATTATCCCGTCATTGTAACACTGCTGTGAGCCAATTGGCTGCTGTGTTTCCTTCACTATTCATGGCTGTAAAGCACTTTCAGATGTCCTGAGGCGTTGAAACCTGCCTCAGTCTAACATCCAAAAGCACACCCTTGGCATCCAGGAATTAATGTTACCACTCTTGTCCGAACCTTTCCTACTCCATTCCACACGTATTGAGCTAGGAATTATGGAAAAGGGTAAGGAACAACGTGAAGCTAAATCACATTTCCCAAACTCTCAGGGCGGGATTCTCCGGTCTCCGATGCCAAAATCGCATTCAGCGATCGGCCGGAGAATCCACGTTGGTGCCAAAATTGGGGGCGGCGCCGCTTTTGCGATGCTCCGCCCCCGACAGGCCGAGTTCCCGACGGCATGGATCACTCATGCTATTTTTTTCAGGGAACTCGGCATGGCGGCTGCGGACTGAGTCCAGCGCCGCCACAGTCAGGGGAGAGGCAATCCGCGGGCAGGGGGGGGTTTTGGCAGAGGGTGGGGGCACTGGTGAGGGGTGGTCCGGGGTGGCAGGCCTGGCCAAAGGGAGGCACTATTTGGCAGGCCGGGTCCGCGCACGGCCGGCGCCATGTTGCACGGCGGGCCGCTGCAGGCCGCCGCCATGCACACGCGCAGCCACAGACCCAGCAATTCTCCGGCCGTATCGGCAGTTAGAGCCGGGTGCTCTACGCTGCGTGCCAGACGGGGGATCGGTGGCCGTTTTGCGCCGTGTTTTCAGTCGTAAAAGGCCACCGCTCCCACGTCGGCGTCAGCACTTAGTCTCAGAATCGGAGAATCCCGCGCACAATCTCTAACACCTAAAAGGGCAAGAGCAGCAAACACATGAGGACGCAATTATCTCCACATTTGCCTCCAAGTCACACACCATCCTAACTTTGAATATATCAATGGTCCCTCATCAGCGCATGGTTAAAATCCCCAAATTCCCGACCTAGTACTATTGTGGGAGTACCTTCACCTGTTCACCATGGACTACAATGGTTTGAAAAGGCAGCTCACCACCACCTTCTCCAGCACAACTATAGATGGGCAATAAATGTTGTCCTTGCCAATGACACCCTCTGATGCCCAGAGCGAATATTTTTAAAAACTGGGCTAGCCTTACAAACATCCAAACAATTACAGAGGAGTCATGGAGCAGCTTTACCATCTCACCTTAAGGGGAGATGAAAATTTATTTTCAAATTCTTGCAGTCAAAAAATAAATACAACGTGCAAAATTTAAAAAGGCGAGCTATTATCCTCACATCATTCCATGCATACGAGAGCAACATGGGGACAGCTTGCAAACATCTATAGTGATTCCCTGTGCAATTGCTGGAAAATGTGCCTTCTATTGCTGTCACAGGAATCCACAGCCAGCGGAAACAACTGTATATGCTCCACATCATACAGAAGGGGAAAAGGAACAAAATCTTAAAAAGCCGGATACTGATTTTATAATCAATTTTATTGATCTTATGATATTAGAGATCCAAGTTTAAGGGAAACAAATGATGAGGGAATACTGACATATTCAAAGTATAGCATTTCAGAAACATATTTGTTTATGACGATTTAGAAAAGCAGTCTAAGTTAAAACGAGATTAAATCTGCCAATGGTTTTTGCAGAGGCCAACGTTAACCATGTCTGACATGCCCCCTTCAAGGGCAAATCTCATGCACAACTAGACGTCCAGAATTTCCAGAGTACAAAAAGCTTTTGTTGAAGGTCACATTGTTCTGAAGTTGTAGCTTCTAATATTTACAGTGTTTACACAGCAGCCAATATGAAGGTCTAACTCGATAGTGCAAAACACTATAACTGCCACGAAATGTTTACACATAGCTCAATAAAACAAGCTGGGGTCCCACTGTAAAAACAAATAGTGCAGCTTAAGAATGGTTACAAAAGTGTTACATTTTTAGAAGTACTTATTACCATCACACATGAACAAAAAGTAAAAGGTTCTGACAGCACAGATCAGAAGATAAAGTGCATTTGCGTAGCAGGAGCCTGAAAAGCTGTACTGGCACGTTTCTATTTCCATTGGCAAAGATAATTGAGCATACAAAATTACTGCGAACCTTTAGTGTAGCAAAAATCTTTGCTGAGGACGATGATGCAGTAGGGATGGGGTTTCATTTTTCATAATATATTAAAATATTTAACCAGAAAGTGGCACACATCTTATAATTTCATAACACCTACCTATGCCAGACAGCAGCCCCTCCCCAAAAAGTTGGAGCTCCACAATACAGTTCTATATCAAAATTTGCAATTCAAACAAGATATGTTTTTAAGATTTCTTTTGGAAAGAATGAGAAATGTGCATTTTGTTAACAGAGGAATCTGACCTCTGCTTTGCTCCACTAATTTTTGGCTGCGCCTCTGGCACAACGAAGGTCAGCACCATATGCAAGCAAACTGTATTGTTTCCAATTACAATTCCCACCACATAAATAGATCTCCTAAACTGAATCAGGCTGGTCAGGTAACAACATTTTAGAACTCTTTACCGAAAGTAACGTTTTAAGTTTACTGGCAAATTAAAGAAATGCAGATTTAAAATGTTACATCTTAGATTGTAGTTTGCGCATTTGCTGCATGGTTGCTGTAAAATGATTAATTTCAGCTCTTTTAACAATGGTCCACTGTACACGCACACACACGTATGGGAGAAGTATGGCTTGTACAGGTCCTCACCATTTTCAAATAAAATAGCTACAAGGGAATTTTATTTAAGTACATGGATGTAAACAAAAACAAGGAGACCATTCATGGTCTTAATGTTTCCTGTTATTTATGCAAATAAGGGGTGCTCAGACACCCTGAGGTAGATCTAGAGAGCAAGGTGACCACTTAAATCTACAATTGTCATGACGCTGAAACCACCCTTTGTGATTTTTTAATGCACACTCCCTAATTCCTTTACATTATTCCACAATTGTGGCCCCAGAACTGGATGTAATCTGTTTTCATAGAATTTACAGTGCAGGAGGCCATTCGGCCCATCAAGTCTGCACCGGCTCTTGGAAAGAGCACCCTACCAAAGGTCAACACCTCCACCCTATCCCCATAACCCAGTAACCCAACCCAACACTAAGGGCAATTTTGGACACTAAGGTCAATTTATCATGGCCAATCCACCTAACCTGCACATCTTTGGGCTGTGGGAGTAAACCGGAGCACCCGGAGGAAACCCACGCACACACGGGGGGGATGTGCAGACTCCACACAGACAGTGACCCAAGCCGGAATCGAACCTGGGACCCTGGAGCTGTGAAGCAATTGTGCTATCCACAATGCTACCGTGCTGCCCGGTAATATTCCAGTTGAAGCTGAACCAGTGTTTTACACAAGTTTAAGATCATCGAGCAGAGGCGGCAGAAGAGGACTCTGGGAGAAGTCAACTCAGTCACCTCGACTGTACCGTGAATAGGCGAAGAACTGGTCTCAAGGAGCGGTTAAGCCCGAACACTACATTCTTGTTTCCCTCCCTCCTCCTCTAACCAAAACAGGCACTGTGAGGCGGACAAGCAAGGCAAGATTCTTATTCTTGTATCTTTCTTAAGCGTACAAAGGCAGAGAAGGCAGTTAGGACAGTGATATGCTCCTCCTGCCAAATGTGGGAGATCAGGGAGCTTTCTAGCATCCCTGACGACTATGTCTGCGGGAATTGTGACCAGCTGCATCTCCTCACAGACCGTGTAGTTCAGTTGGAGCACTAGCTGGACATATTGCGGAGCATACAAGGGGTACAGAGTGTGACAGACACTAGCTTCAGGGAGATGGTCACACCGCAGGTTCAGGCAGGTAGATGGGTGACCACCAAGAGAGGCAGGCAGGCAAGGAAGGAGCCTCCTGTGACTATTCCCCTCTCAAACAGGTATCCCATTTTGGATATAGTTGGGGGGGGGGGGGGGGGGGAGATAACCTCTCAGGGGAAGATACCAACAGCACCACAATTGGTTCTGCTGTAGAGAAGGGTCGAGCTAAGTCCAAGCGAGTGATAGTAGAAGGTGACTCAATAGTCAAGGGCACAGACGGGCGTTTTTGTGGCTGCAAATGGGACTCAAGGATTGCCTCCCTAGTACCAGGATCCTGGATGTCTCTAGAGGGCTGCAGGGTATCCTGAAGCAGGAAGGTAAACAGACAGATGCCATTGTCCACGTTGGTACTGATGGTATGGGCAGGAAGAGGGAAGAGATCCTGCAAAGACAATTCAGGGAGTTAGGACTGGAGCTAAAATGCAGGACCTCTAGGGTAGTAATCTCAGGATTACTCCCCGTGCCATGTGCTAGTGAGGCTTGGAACAGGGAGATAGTACAGTTGAACACATGGCTAAAGAGCTGGTGCAGAAGGGAGGGCTTTTGATACATGGATCACTGGGATGTCTTCTGGGGAAGGTGGGACCTATATAAGAAAGACGAGTTGCACCTGAACTGGAGGGATACCAATATCCTGGGTGGGTGGTTTGCTAGTGCTGTTTGGGAGGATTTAAACTAGTGTGGCAGGGGGGGGTGGGAACCAGAACAGCAGGCCAGTAAGTGTAGAGACTGGGGGGAAGTGAGGCTGAAATAAACACAGCGCAGAGTAAGAGCAGGCAGAAGGAAGCTGCAGGACTCAGTGGGACTGGAAGTCTGGACTGCATATGCTTCAATGCAAACAGATGAACTGAAAGACTGGATTACTGCATGGAACTAAGATGTAATTGCAACTACAGAGACATGGTTAAAGAGACAGGACTGGCAGCTTAATGATCCGGGATATCATTGTTTCAGATAGGACAGAAGGGGAAACAAAAGAGGTGGGGGAGTTGCATTACTGATTGGGGAGCAGATCACAGCTATGTTGAGGGGGGACACATTGGAGGGATCTTGCAGTGAGGCATTATGAGTGGAGCTCAGGAATAAGAAGAGTGAACTCACAATATTGGGAGTGTACTATAGACCTCCCAACAGCCGGCAGAAGGCAAACAAGCAGTTGTGTAGTCAGATACTGAAAAGGTGTGAAAAAAGCAAGGTAGTTGTGATGGGTGACTAACTTCCCCCATATTGACTGGGAATCCCATACAGCTAGGGGCTCGGATGAAGAGCAATTTGTCACATGTGTCCAGGAGGGCTTTTTGATGCAGTATGTTGACAATCCAACTAGGGAGGGGGCTTTACTAGACTTGATACTGAAGAATGAACTAGGCCAGGTGATTGATGTTACAGTGGGATAGCATTTTGGGCTTAGTGACCATAATTCCATAAGATTTTGGGGAGTCATGGATAAGGTCAAGAGTGGCCCACAGGTGAGGGTGCATAATTGGGCAAGGACCAATTACATCCAAGTTAGACAGGAACTGGGGAATGTAGATTGAGAGTGATTTGGATTTGAGGGTAAATCCACATCTGACATGTGGGAGGCTTTTAAAGGCCAGTTGATTGAAGTGTAGGACAGACTTGTCCCTGCAAAATTGAAGGATAGAAATAGCAGGATTCTGGAACCATGGATGACAAGGGAAATTGTAAGCTTAGTCAAAAGTCAAAAGGAAGCATGTGATAGGTCTAGGCATCTAAAAACTGACAAAGCTCTTGAGTGCAACGAAAGTAGAAAGGAACTTAAACGTGGGATTAGAAGGACTAAAGGGAGCCACAAAATGTCTTGAGCAAACATGGTCAAGGAGAATCCCAAGGCTTTTTATGCATATATTAGGAGCAAGAGGGTATCAAGAGAAAGAGTAGGCTTACTCAAGGACAATGGATGAAGTGGGTGAAATCCTCAACGAGTACTTTGTATCGGTGTTCACCAGGGAGAAGGACATGACAGATGTTGAAGTCAGGGTTAGGTGTGTGAACGCTCTTGCCAACGTCAATATATCAAAGGAGGAAGTGTTGAGTATCCTAAATTGCATTACAGTAGACAAGTCCCCGGGGCTGGATGGGATCTATCCCAGGTGACTGCGGAAGGCAAGGGGAAAAATAGCTGGAGCCTTAACAGATATCTTCACATCCTCTTTGACCACAGGCGAGGTTCCAGAGGACTGGAGAACAGCCAATGTTGTTCCTCTGCTTAAGAAAGGAAGCAAGGATAATCCAGCAAATTATAGGCCGGTGAGGCTGTCATCAGTGGTGGGAAGCTTTTGCAAAAGATACTGAGGGACAGGATTTCTGTACATTTGGAGGAAAATTGAATAGTTAGTGACAGGCAGCATAGTTTTGTACAGGGAAGGTCATGTCTCACCAACTTGATTGAGTTTTTTATAGAGGTGACAAAAAATGTTGATAACGGAAGGGCTGTGAATGTATTTATATGGACTTTCGTAAAGCATTTGACAAGATCCCACATGGTAGACTGGTACAAAAACCAACATCACATGGGATTCGGGATAGGCTGGCTAGATGGATACAGAACTAGCTTAGTTATAGAAGACAGAGAGTAGCGGTGAAAGGGTGTTTTCCAGAATGGAGATCTGTAGCTAGTGGTGTTCCCCAGGGATCAGTGCTGGGGCCTCTGTTGTTTGTGGTTGTCATGGGAATGTCACTTCAAGAAATGTTTGGCTGCTCAAATGGCTGCGGTGATGTCAGAGTGTGGGTGAGCTGAGCTCTGGCTCTGCTTTTAAGTTTCGCTTTGAGGAAAAGCTTGGGTGTGTCTGTGTTTTTTAGTTTCTGTTTTAGGTTTGGAGCTGCAGCCAGCCAAAGAAGGTGTAATTTTGATCTCTCTGCCATCCATTGACTATCTCTAGATCATTTGGTGAATTCAGAGTGATAACCGCTCTCAATAGAGAATTTAAACCTGATGTGCTTCTGTAAAAAGGGTTTTTTGTCTTATGGATTTTAAAAGGAACGTTTAAGGATTACTTAGAGTGTTGTATTCTTTGGGGGTTGTATTTGAATTGATGGTTGCTAAGATGTTCACTGTGTGTTTTAAAAATGTTAGCTGAGTTCATAGAATAAACATTGTTTTGCTTTAAAAAAATACTTTTAGATTTCTGCTGCCCCACCGTGTGCTCCCCATACCACAATCTAGTAAAAGTCGTGGGTCAGGCGATCTCCATGATATACTTTGGAGTTCTCTAAACCCTGGCCCATAACATAGTATATATACATGATCTAGAGGAAAACATGGGTGGTCTGATTATGAAGTTTGTGGATGACATGAAGATTGGCGGAATTATTGATAGTGCCGAGGATTGTCAGAGGATACAACAGGATGCAGATAGATTGGAGACTTGGGCACAAAAATGGCAGATGGAATTTAATCCAGCCAAATTCGAGGTGATGCATTTTGGAAGATCAAATCTAGTTATGGAATATACTGTAAATGGCAGAACCCTTAGGAACATTAACATACAGAAGGATCTGGGAGTGCAGGTCCACAGTTCCCTAAAAGTGGCAACACAGGTAGCCAAGGTGATTAAGAAGGCATACAGCATGCTTGCCTTCATCAGCCGGGGCACTGAGTACAGGAGTTGGGAAATCATGTTGCAGCTGTATAAAACCTTGGTTCGGTCGCATTTGCAGTATTGCGTGCAGTTCGGATCACATTATCAAAAGGACTTGGGAGCTTTGGAGAGAGTGCAATGAAGGTTCAGCAGGTCTCAAGGGTGTTGGCTATGAGGAGACGCTGAATAAACTAGGATTGTTTTCACGGGAAAGACAGAGGCTGAAGGGAGACCTGATAGAAAATTATGACAGGCATAGACAGGCTGGATAGTCAGAGGCTTTTTCCAAGTGTGGAAGTGTCAATTACAAGGGGGAACAGGCTCAAGGTGACAGGGGGAAAGTTTAAGGGAAATGTGCAGGGCATGTTTTTCACACAGAGAGTGGTGGGTGCCTGGTGTCATGATATGTAAACATGCAACCAATGAACACTCAGAATAGGACACAACCAATGACTCAGAGTTGAAATCACCACAAGGGGGCATGACATAAACAGTATAAAAGGGATGAGGCACTCACACCCTGCCTCTTTTCACAGACAGACATCGAGAGTTAGACAGGGTTGATCAGCAGCATCACACCCCAGCACGTGGCTTAGAGCAAGCTGGTACAGTTAGACTGAGTTACTACAGTTAGATTAGCAGAGAGTCGAACTCATTTGAGAACTGTGTTAATAGTTCAATAAACACGTTCAACTCATTTCAGAGTCTGGAGCATCCTTTAGTTAAGACTACATCAAGTAGCAGCCTGTGTTATCCGAAGCAGCATAACACAACACCTGGAATGCACTGCCAGAGGATGTGGTGGAAGTAGGCACATTTAAGAGACATCTGGATGGGCACATGAATAGGGAGGAATTAGAGGGATACGGACCGAGTAAGGGCAGAAGGTTTGTTTCTAGTTCGGGCATCACGATCGGTACAGGTTTGGAGGGCCGAAGGGTCTGTTCTTGTGCTGTACTTTTCTTTTTTTCTTTGTTCTTTAACATAACTTCCTTGCTTTTGGACTCCTCGTGATACAGCCCTGGATGCAGTCTGCTTTTATTAACCCATCTCTCTCAACCAGTCCTGCCACCTTCAAAGACTTACACATATATACATCCACACATAAACCAAAATAGCAGCCGATGAAAATATAATTTGTACTTTAAAAAAAAAATTCTGGAAGGATACACCCATGAAGGTGTTAGTTAGTCCTCGAGATTTTCTCTTCTGAAACCCAATTTATCCTCAATTTTTCAATTACTTACAAAAGTAAAAACTGGGGCAGGGAGATGAGAGTAAATGAGTAGGTCATCTTCTGTGTGAAAACCAGAGAAATTTTCACATTACAAAATCCTCAACAGGAACATTTAGAAATATATGGACTTACTTTTCCACTGGCTATACAACTTGAATTTTCCAATTTGACTTTACTTAGAATGTTTTATTATTTTACTATTGTATGACCAATTTTTTCCCAAGTTTATTATGAGGGAAAAAAGATCCCCCGTCACCAAAGAGGAAATTTAAAACATGGGGCGTCATTCACCGCCGGCGGGAGTCTCCGTTTTGCCGGCGCCCGGGGGTTTCCCGACGGCGTGGGGCTGCCCCACAATGGGAAACCCCATTGACCGGCCGGTGTAACGGAGCATCACGCCGGCGGGCAGGGGCAGAAATGTGGCGGGGCGGGATGGAGAATTTCGCTCCAGATTCCGACATTCTCTGGGTAAAAGAGCTTGCTGGCACCTATTCCAAGTTTCTTTCTCTACAGCAGTTGCTTTGAATTAGATTGAGCTGCTGATGGAGCACATCTGGGCATAGTAAAGAAAGAAAGAGAGAAGTCAAGACCAGGAGGAGGAGGGAGCCTGGTACCTAATTATTATCGGCATGAAGTAATTGAAGAGTTATAAATTGAATTGAACTTCCATTTGGTGGCATACTCGAGGACATAAAAATAAACACTGCAGGTTATATCAGATGCTATATCCAGGTACAATGGAAAGGTGCACAAAACTAAATGTTTAAAGACGTGGAAAAAGAATGTAATTTGGAGAAAATTCAGGGGATTTGGGAATTTGTCAATTTTTCCAAAACTCAGTCAAACTTAAAATAGGAAAAATGTAAAATTCTGGAAATATTACTGAAAATTAGAGGGAACCGTTCTCATCAGCAGGATCTTCAGTCCCGCCGATAGCAAAGTCCACTGATGGCCAGGAGTAAATTCAATGAGAAATCCCAGTGACAGCAGAGGGACCAGAAGATCCTGCCGCCAGCGAACAGCAGGAACACACCTCAAAGGGGGGTGGAAAATCCCCCCCCATAGTCATTGTAATTTGTTGTTTCAGCGACCTCGTTTCAAACCCTGGTTCACCTTGGATATTAAACATCATCATATTCCGTAACTCAAAATAAATGCAAGTACATCATTGAGAATTACACAACAAAATGAACTACAGTTGCTGAAATTGCAGTTAAAATTAGCCGCTAGAAATTTTCAGGATAATGAGGAAAGATCAGGGGAGTGGGATAGCTAAATTGTTCTTGCAGAGAGCCCACGCATCCTCAACTGGTCAAATAGCCTCATTCTGTGATGTACCTAGTTCCAAAATGATGCTAAAATGTTTTGTCCATTAAGTGCTTTGAAAGAGCAAAACATTTCAGACAAATCACAGTTCTGCCATACAGCTCATCAGATAATTTTCAGCTCTACAATGAACCCATGGCTGTTATGTTTTCACAATAATTTCAAGAGGATGGATTATCCCGCCCCGCCCGCTGCAAGAAAGCCACGGGCGAGCTGCGTACAATGGAGAACTCCACTGACCTTGGGCGGGATTCTCCGGTCGCCGGGCGGACGTGGCCGGAGAATCCCTCCCAAAAACTCTGCAGCTCCTAAGTGATTTTTATTGACACCACGCTGTTTCCAGTTATGTTTCTATTAGTTCTCCGAATAACAAAGCAGCCCACACTGATGCAAATGTGAACTGTAACTTGAAACTTGCATTATTAATTGTCGCAGTGGTAATGTCGAATATTTTTTGTGTCTCTACAAAAGGCTCAGCACTGTCATCATTTTCTCTCACTGCCCCACTGGGTTCCAATCTATCATTGTAATTAAGTTAATACAAAATAGAGAGCAGAGAGATAAATGGAGTGAAGTTGCTGTGTTTTGTTTCAATTTTATATGATTTGACCTCCACTTGATTTTAGCCTTTATAGCGAAGCAACTTGGATACAGGAGCTCCAGTTGACATTAGCCAGATGTTATCAACCTTTACCAACACTTCAACCGTTCCACAATGCCATTTATGTCTCAGTATTGACAGAATATCAAAGGCCTTTTCAAAGGAGGTTGAGAGAATTGTGTGTGTAAAGCAGAGACCCTCAGTGTGCACAAAATGGATATACTCAAGAGAATCAAAATTTGAAATACAAAAAGGAAAGAAACCAGAAACCCAGTCAAGAAACCAGCATGGATGGCCAGATCAGAAGGAAAGTGGCAAATAAAGAGTAAGAGCATCCACAGAATCTCTACAGTACAGAAGGTCATTCAGCCCATCGAGTCTGCACTGATCTTGTGAAAGAGCACCCAACCGAGTCCCACTCACCTGCCCTATCCCCGTAACCCCACCTAACCTGCACATCTTTGGACACAAGAGGGGCAATTTAGCATGGCCAATTTACCTAACCTGCATATCTTTGGACTGTGGCAGGAAACCGGGGCACCCAGAGGAAACCCACGCAGACACAGGAAGAATATGCCAAGTTCACAAAGTCACCCAAGGCTGGAATCAAACCCGGGTCCCTGGCGCTGTGGGGCAGCAGTGCTAACCACAGTGCCACCCTTGCATTATATAGCAAGGTATCTTTTAAATCCTCAGAAAGCATTTTCACTGATTCAAAGACTGTAAATGAGGCATTCCAACAATGTTTTACAATGCTCCATTCAACTGCCTGCAATTAGGAAAGGGAAAGTATTGTAATAAGTATAAAATTACTAACACCCACTGTGGATGCCACTTTATCCATGATAACAATTAGTATAGCAGTCAATCATGACTTGCTCGAAATAATGATCTATTCCCCTTCTCAAGGAGTCACTTGAGAATCCAGCAGTGGAGTGCAGAATTGTAGTAGCTGAGGGCTAAATAACAATTGTGGAAATGCCAGTGTAGCTACATGTTCCATGTGGTCAGGCCCATAAACAACAGGTATTTTTGGCTACTAACTTAATAACTTGAAATGGAGCACCAGTAATCTGAGCTAATCTGTTTGCAGCTTCTACAAATCAATTTGAATATTATTTTCAAGTAAAACCGATAAGATTCCAACAAAATAATTGTGCCATATAAAATCTGTGTGTCTTTTATAGAACTTTCTATATTAAGTGTGCCGATGATCTGACTTTTCCAGTTAATGAACAAAGCAAGGGTGCTTGCTGCTGACCTTGAAGAAAGCCTTGCCGAAAGATCATGCCATGCAATGGATCGTAGTGTTGTCTCATGGAGATTCTCAGCATGGAGCTGAGGTGATGATGTCAAGCAGTCCAAGGAGCCAATCACATCAAAGAATTCTCATAGCCAGCCAACCAGGTATTGAAAGGTACTAATGGCTTAATAACCTTTCGAAAATGTTGACATACAATTGGATTTTAAAACAATTAGTTTAAAAATTCTGATAATTCATCACAATAGATATTTCACAAAAATGTACAAATGAAGTATTTTTTCAGGGCCAGATCAATACTTCAGCAATGATTACTATTCTGATTGTTAAAAACTCAGTTGTAACTGATTGAATTTTAACATAGAATATTACAGCGCAGTACAGGCCCTTCGGCCCTCGATGTTGCGCCGACCTGTGACACCAATCTAAAGCCCATCTACACTATTCCATTATCATCCATATGTTTATCCAATGACCATTTAAATGCCCTTAATGTTGGCGAGTCCATTCATGGGATCTCAAACAGTGTATCACAATGATGGGCCCATTGCAGGCAGCAATAGCAGAATTTATAATGGAGAATAAGGAAAGTGTTGAAAGTAAACAAGTACTTTGGCTAGGAATTTCCTGCTCCCCATGGCAGGTTTTCCCATAGTGAATGTGACTAGCCATTTGCTGTCAGCGAGATCTTCTGGGCCTACCAAAGTCTCGGGATCTTTACATGGATCACCAGCCCCACTACTGGGGAACCTGCAATGGAGGCCGACTTCAGCGCAACCAGAATATCCAGCCAGCGAGAAGGGCCGGAAAATCCCTCCTTCTGTGTCTGTCTTCATGGAAGAAGAAACAAAACACCTCCCTGGAGTACGACAGAACCACGGTACGAGCAAGAATGAGGAATTGGAAGAAATTAGCATTGGGAAAAAAAGAGTAGTACTGGATAAATTAATGGGATTGAAAGCTGATAAATCTCCTGGACCTGATGATCTACATTGCGGAGTGTTGGATGAGGTGGACGTGCTAGTGGTCACCTGTCAAAATTCTATAGATTCTGGAATGGTTCTTGCTGACTGGAAAGTAACCCCACTATTTAAGATAGGGGAGAGAGAGAAAATGGTGAACTACAAACCTGTTAGCCTGACATCAGTAGTACGGTAGTGGGGAGAATGCTAGAATCTATTATAAAGGATATGATGAATGGGCACTTGGAAAATAATGGTAGGATTGGGTAGAGTCAACATGGGGGAAAGGGAAACCATGTTTGACAAGAATAAAGAAATTACAGCACAGGAAAAGTCCCTTTGGACCTCCAAGCCTACACCGACCATGCTGCCCGTCTGAACTAAACACCCCCCCCCTTCCGGGGATCATATCCCTCTTTTCCCATCCTATTCATGTATTTGTCAAGATGCCCCTTAGAAGTCACTATCGTATCTGCTTCTGCTATCTCCCGCGGCAGCAAGTTCCAGGCTCCCACCACCCTCTGTGATAAAAACTTGCCTGGTACATCTCTTTTAAACCTTGCCCCTCGCACCTGAAACCTATGGCCCATGGAATTGACTCTTCCACCTTGGGAAAAAGCTTCTGACTATCCACGCTGTCCATGCCCCTCATAATCATATAAACATTTATCAGGTCGCCCTCAACCCCGTTGTTCCAATGAGAACAAACCAAGTTTCTCCAACCTCTCCTCATAGCTAATGACACCCAAACCAAGCAACATCCTGGTAAATTTTTTCGGTACCGTCCCCAAAGCTTCCACATCCTTCTGGTAGTGTGGCAACCAGAATTGAACACTATGGGCATCATTCTCCGATCCCCCAGCGGGTCGGAGAATGGCCGTTGGCCGCCGTGAATCCTGCCCCCGCCGGTTGCCGAAGTCTCCGGCACCGGATATTCGGCGGGGGCGTGAATTGGGCCGCGCCGGTTGGCGGGCCCCCCCGCTGGATTCTCCGGCCCGGATGGGCCGAAGTCCCGCCGATAAATTGCCTGTCCCGCCGGCGTGGATTAAACCACCTTTTGAACGGCGGGACAAGGCGGCGTGGGCGGGCTCCGGGGTCCTGGGGGGGGGCGCGGGGTGATCTGACCCCGGAGGGTGCCCCCACGGTGGCCGGCCCGCGATCAGGGCCCACCGATCCGCGGGCGGGCCTGTGCCGTGGGGGCACTCTTTCCCTTCCGCCTCCGCCACGGTCTCCACCATGGCGGAGGCGGAAGAGACTCCCTCCACTGCGCATGCGCGCGAAACTGTCAGCGGCCGCTGACGCTCGCGCGCATGCGCCGCCCCGAGATGTCATTTCCGTGCCAGCTGGTGGGGCAACAAAGGCCGTTTCCGCCAGCTGGCGGGGCGGAAATTCTTCCGGCGTCGGCCTAGCCCCTCAATGTTGGGGCTCGGCCCCCAAAGATGCCCGTCTGATTGGCACCGTTTTGGCCGCCAGTCGGCGGACATCGCGCCGTTTCGGGAGAATTTTGCCCTATATTCCAAGCACGGGCAAACTAAGGTTCTATAAAGCTGCAACATGACTTACCAATTTTTTAACTCAATGCCCTAGGCGGTGAAGGCCAGCATGCCGTATGCCTTCTTGACCACCTCCTCCATCTGCATTGCCACTTTCAGTGATCTGTGTACCCGTATACCCAGATCCTTCTGCCTGTCAATACTCTTAAGGATTCTGCCATCTACTGTATATTTCCCATCTGTATCAGACCTTCCATAATGCATTACCTCAGAATTGTCCGGACTAAACTCCATCTGCTATCACTCCGCCTAAGTCTCCAACCAATCTATACCCTGCTATATCCTCTGACCGTCCTCATCGCTATCCACAATTCCACCAACCTTAGTGTCGTCCGCAAACTTACTAATCAAACCAGTTACATTTTCCTCCAAATCATTTATATATATTACAAACAGCAAAGGTCCCAGCACTTATCCATGAGGAATGCCACTAGTTACAGCCCTCCATTCAGAAAAGCAGCCTTCCACTGCTATCCTTTATCTTCTATGAACAAACCAGTTCTGTATCCATCTTGCTAACTCACCTCTGATCCCATGGGACTTCACCTTCTGTACCAGTCTGCCATGAGGGACCTTGCCAAAGGCCTTACTGAAGTCCATGTAGACAACAGCCACTGCCCTACCCTCAAAAATCTTCACCATTTCCTCGAAAAACTTGATCAAGTTAATGAGACCTCCCCTTCACAAAATATTGCCTCTCGCTAATATGTCCACTTATTTCCAAGTGGGAGTAAATCCTGTCTCGAAGAATCGTCTCCAATAATTTCGCTACGTAAGGCTCACCGGCTTGTAATTACCTGGATTATCCTTCCTACCCTTCTTAAACAAAGGAACAACATTGGCTGTTCTCCAATCTTCTGGGACCTTTGCTGTAGCCAGTGAGGATACAAAGATTTCCCTCAAGGTCCCAGCAATTTCCTCCCTTGCCTCTCTCAATATTCTAGGATATATCCCATCAGGCCCTGGAGTCTTGTCTCGCTTAATGTTTTTCAAGACCCCCAATACATCCTCCTTTTTGATCTCAACATGACCCAAACTATCTATACATCCTTCCCCAGACTCATAATCCACCAAGTCCTTCTCTTTGGTGAATACAGACGCAAAGTACTCATTTAATACCTCGCCTCCTCTGTCCTTGAGTGAGCCAACCCTCTCCCTGGCTACCCTCTTGGTGTTCATATATGTATAAAAAGTCTTGGGATATTCCTTAATCTTGCTGGCCAATCACTTTTCGTGACCTCTTTTAGCCCTCCTGACTCCTTGCTTAAGTTTCTGTCTATTTTCCTTGTATTCCACACTTGCTTTGTGTGTTCCCAGCCTCCTAGCCTCGACAAATGATTCCTTTTTCTTTTTCACTGGGCTCACAGTATCTCTCATTATCCAAGGTTCCCAAAAATTGCCATACTTATCCTTCATTCTTACAGGAACTTGCCGGTCCTGAATTCCTACCAACCTACTCCTGCTCCTATCTCTTATGTTCCTATGTAAGAATGGGAAAGTTTTTGGCTCATCACCTGATTCACTGCTTGGAGAAAACTTTCAACATTTTTATATCTCATGTCATAATCAGAAAATTAGTCTTCAAACTATCACTAACTTTGTGACTGGAAGAATTTCTGTGAAAAGGAACATTGCTTGGCTGGTTTAGCAGAAGCTGACACTCCTTGTATATGGGGTGAACAATAATCCAATGCTGCTGCCTGTGAGAAAAAACGTGGAGAGGGCAGCTCGTTTAAATATTTAATTAAGTATAATGCGGTGACAGCACTATAGGAGCCGGGGTTGAAGATCAGAGGGTCACCAACCAGCAACAGGCTGTTGGCTGTTCTTATGCTGCAGCATCATTTGATTTAAAAGGTGGTGTCTTGGTGAGCAAGATGGCTCACTGAGGAATAAATCTTCCTTCTTCTGCGGCAGACCTCCCCACCAACATTTCCTGTAAATGAGCACTTAGTGACTGGAGGACAGCTCTGATGGTCGTATCAGAATATTGGGAAGATGCCTCATTAAAATAAAATAAAGAACCCCAGAGGGCAAGTCTGTGCACATGCTGTATTGTTAAGCACCAGAAGCACAAGTTATAAAAGCGGCCTTGAACCTCGTCACCCAAAAATAAGTGGAGCCTGATATGTGTCAGAGCAACGGGCACCAACCATTGCACTATTGGGCCACAGATTCCATATCCGTACAACAACCTTTGAACAGAGCAGCATATTTATATATTTTTTAACATATCAGAACGGTAAAGCAGATAAACTCAGCTGTACAGATAAAAAATAGAAAAAATATAACTAGAAAAAGAAATAAGGGACCTTGGCATTGTGAACAATGGAAGTTTTAAAGAAGAGAAACTATATCCTGCTCACTAATGTTTGGTGAATACCTTGGATATGCATCAATGGCATGATTTTTATTTGCTGTACAGGAGACAATGTTTACTTGGAAATTAAATGAAGCTCAGGTTTCCACTTCTCCCAATCAACAATTATTTGCACAATATTATATGGTGAAATCCTCTGGTTTCAAGCTCTTGAAATGGATCAGACCCAATCTGTATCTCTTCTCTTCTCTTTCCTTCCTCCCCCACCCCCCGCAATCAAATACTTCTATTCATTGAAAACCTATTCCTTTGGTAAACAGGCCTTGCAATTTGAAGGTTAGAAGTAGCAGTAGCAAAGCTATCAGCGTCTTCATCATCATTTCGATAGCAAAATGTTTTCCGCATTTAAAGTAGTCTTTCAATATATACACTAATAGTATGTCATAGCATTAGGTCCATGACCAACTGTATAAATTGCATTTTACTTGGGTGTAGGACAGATCCTTTGAAGATACTGATGACGCACTCAGCAGTTGGTTCATATTAAAATAGAACAGCTATCAATATAGAGGCTAGTTTAATCAACAAGTTTTAAAATTTATTTTCCTCCTAAGACCATAAGGTCATTAAGACATAGGAGCCGAATTAGTCCATTTGGCCCATCGAGTCTAATCCGCCATTCAATCATGCCTGATATGTTTCTCATCCCCATTCTCCTGCCTACTTCCCATAACCCCTGATCCCCTTATTAATCAAGAACCTATCGATCTCTGTCTTAAAGACACTCCGTGATTTGGCCTCCACAGCCTTCTGCGGTAGTGAGTTCCACAGATTCACCACCCTCTGGCTGAAGAAATTCCTCCTCATCTCTGTTTTAAAGGATTGTCCCTTCAGTCTGAGGCTGTGCCCTCGGGTTCCAGCTTTTCTCTCCACGTCCACTGTTCCTGTTTCTCTAAGAATGTATGAGTTATAACCCATATCTCTGCCAAAATGTTTGGGTCCGTGAGCTTATCGGAGATGTTGCCTGAACCAGTGCTGGTTTAATGTCTGCTGTGTTGAAACAGGTAACTCCTGACTCTTCTGATATTATTAGTTTTAATTTCAAAGTGCATATGCTGCCCTCCAGCCACACTGTGTTCCAAACCCTGGGTGCTGCCTGGTCAGGAACAGAACTGCAACAAACATCACAAACCTGTGTCCCAATCCCAAACTATCGATGAACAATGTCAAGGGAGATCGACTAGTTCAATCAAACTTTATTTCATATAAACCTTTGGCATTGGATAAAATTGATTGGGGAACAATGTGATCAAGAGAAGGGGCACAGTTATGGATCAAAACCATTTGCATTTTGGTTCTTCTTTCAATTATGTGTCTAATTCTGGGGCAGCACAGTGGCGCAGTGGTTAGCGCTGCAGTCTCACGGTGCTGAGGTCCCAGGTTCGATCACGGCTCTGGGTCACTGTCCATGTGGAGTTTGCACATTTTCCCCGTGTTTGCGTGGGCTTCGCCACAACACAAAGATGTGACAGGTAGGTAGATTGGACATGCTAAATTGCCCCTTAATTGGAAAAAATGAATTGGGTACTCTAAATTTATTTTTAAAAAGTCATGTGTCTAAATTCTATGTAATATCAATGTTTTATGTATTTATATTGGCATATGGTTAAATTAAAGGAATATTTGGTGCAAAAATGGACACCATTGTTATTTCATCCTCAAGTAGGTAGTTATGGGTGATTTACAGAATAAGCACTGATTTTGTATCTGATAAGCACTGATTTTTGATTTACATATCAGTAAAATAGCAATTTAATTTCAGATAGCTATCGTTATCACTAATTAACATGAAAAATGGATATATGACAGGTTTTTTAAGATCCTATTTCTCATAGTTCTGGGCCAGGATTCTCCGAGCCCGCGCCGGGTCAGAAAATCGGAGGGGGGGGGGGGGGGCGGATCCCGCCACACCGCTCCTACCGGATCCGGGCTGCTGATTCTCCGGCGACTGGAGAATCCACGACAATCGCGCCGCCGGTCGGGGGCTGGTGAAAGCGGCCCCCGCAGCGATTCTGCGCGCTCGACGAGCTGAGTCCCGCCGGCGTTGTCTGCGTATGGTCCTACTCGGCCAATCGTTCGGGGGCAATCGATCGGCGGGCGCGCTAATTCCGGGGGGGGCCTATGTTCGTCCATGCTGGGCCCCTGTCGGGCTCTGCCATGTTGCCCGGGGGGTCGGCAAGGAGACGGGCATGGCGCGCATGCGCGGACCTGCGGCGGCTGCCTTTCTAGCCCCCGAGGACGGGGAGAATGACTGGGCCTGGAGGCCCGTTGATGCCGGCGTCGCTCCCGCCGGTTTTGACGCCGGTGTCAACACCTGGCCGGGATTTCGGAGAGTCGCGGCCCTGGTGTTTCGTCGGTGTGATCAAATAAAATTTTCTATTCAGGGAGCAATCAATTTTTTTTAAAAGGGTAAGATGTTTACTTTTGGCACTAATATAATAGAGTAATGTCATATTATTGCTTGTGGACCTAAAGTGGTTGCTTGACAATTGACTTGGATTAGCAAGGCCTATAAGGGATGGCTGATATATTACTCAATTCACCCTATACCCTACTGCTCAAAGTTAAAACTGCCCCATTTCCTTCCGACAATAACTTCCACATCAAAATCAAACAGCTTATTAATAGTTGTTCATTTGTTATTTTACGTGTAATCTTAGGACCTAAGTAAGTTTGCTTCCAAGGCTTTAATCTAGGCATTTTCAAAGTCGGGGGCGCGACCCATGGGTGGGTGTCGGGAGGGTCGTGGAGCCGTCCGTCGCGGTACTCCCAATTGCGCAAATTCGCGTGCAACAGCTGCAGGAGCCGGCTTTTAACTATGCCGGCTGCGAGCGGCATTCAAAAAGGCCGTGACCATATTAAAAAATGCAGCCACAATGCGCATGTGTGCCCGCTCATCGGTGCGCATGCGCAGAATTTTTTGCATGAGCATCGATGAGCGGGCACGCATTTTTTAATATAGTCGCAGCCTTTTTGAAGGCCGCTTGCAGCCGGCATTGTTAAAAGCAAGCTGCTGCGGCTGTTGCCCGCGAATCTGCGCAATCAGAGACGCAGAAGATTTTTTAAAAAATTCGATGTCATCTTCCTGCCTGAAGGGAGGGAGAGAGCAGGACACGCCCCCTGAGCGTTGACATCCCGTGGTTTGGGCGTGATTGCGATTCCTCCATTTTGTCAGCAGCAAACAAGGTAAGAGAAAATGGTGGGTCGAGAAGGTCAGCCGGCATGGGCGCGAAGGTTGGCCGGCATGGGCCGCGAAGGTCGGGCGGCGTGGGCCGATAAGGTAGGCTGGAGTGGGTCGCAAAGGTCAGCCGGCATGGGCGCGAAGGTTGGTCGGCATGGGCCGCGAAGGTCGGGCGGCGTGGGCCGATAAGGTAGGCTGGAGTGGGTCGCAAAGGTCGGCCGGCGTGGGCCGCGAAGGTCGGCCGGCGTGGGCCGCGAAGGTCGGCTGGCGTGGGCCGCGAAGGTCAGCCAGCTGGGCCGCGAAGGTTGACCGGCGTGGGTCATGAAGGTCGGCCGGCTGGGCCGCCAAGGTCGGCCGGCGTGGGCCGCGAATGTCGGCCGGCGTGGGCCGATAAGGTCGGCCGGCTGGGCCGCCAAGGTCGGCCGGCGTGGGTCATGAAGGTCGGCCGGCTTGGGCCGCGAAGGTCGGCCGGCGTGGGCCGCGAAGGTCGACCGGCGTGGGCCGCGAAGGTCGGCCGGCTGGGCCGCCAAGGTCGGCCGGCGTGGGCCGCGAATGTCGGCCGGCGTGGGCCGATAAGGTCGGCCGGCGTGGGTCATGAAGGTCGGCCGGCTTGGGCCGCGAAGGTCGGCCGGCTTGGGCCGCGAAGGACGGCCGGCGTGAGTCGCGAAGGTGGGCCGCGAAGGTCAGCCGGCATGGGCCGCGAAGGTCGGCCAGCTGGGCTGCGAAGGTCGGCTGGCCTGGGCCGCGAAGGTCAGCCGGCGTGGGTCGCTAAGGTCGGGCTGCGTGGGCCAATAAGGTCGGCCGGCGTGGGTCGCGAAGGTCGGCCAGCTTGGGCCGCAAAGATCGGCCGGCGTGGGTCGCGAAGGTCGGCCGGCTTGGGCCGCGAAGGTCGGCCGGCGTGGGACGCAAAGGTTGGCCGGTTGGTAAAAATGGGTCCCCGGAACAAAAGTTTGAAAACACTGCTTTAATCAACAACCTTGGCGAGAATACGGAATCCCAAATTCCATGCTAATAGAACTGGTTTTGCCAGAGCCTATAAGGCTGGTTCACAGTCAAACACACCCCTGTGCTACTTGAAAATTGAACAGGAAATATGACTCAGCTTAACAACCTATTGTATGTAAGCATACAGCCCTTTCAAAGGGATGCATCCCATTAAAATAGTTGGTACCTGTTTAAAAGATAAAAATTAATCAAAGCACAGAAACAAAAGTGTTGGATGAGGTCAAAAGGACATAAATCTAATATGGTGGTGGTGGTCTGTGGGTAACTGGTGGTGCAGCATGCATTGGACAAAATGGACTTGTGACTGCAAGAAGGTTGGCCCAAGGCATCCAAGCATTATGCCTGCCAGGAAATGATAATTAGGCTCAATAACAATGTCTGCAGAGTTTGAACCAGAGAACAGATACAAAAACAGACAACATACTTGAAGGAATTTGGCAATGAATAGTGTGGCTGGTAGATGGCCCAAATGCTATGGCAATAAAGCACTGTTGACTAAGCTATACACCACTTCGTATGCATCCATACAAAGCCCCTCACACAAACGGAGGTCTCAACATCTCACACTGTCAAGATGCAACGTACCTTGCTACACTCTCATCTTCCACAACTTTGCATATAAAACCACACTAGTACAAATATGATCACCTATTGACACTCTGGATGAACTTCAACTTAAGAATATGCCAATCCTCACTGATCTTCCACCCAGCTCCTCCTTTAGGAAATGCAGCAGCGCAGTGACATTGGCAGCAAGGTTATGCCATTCAGTAGGAAAGATGAAAAGATGAGAGTGCAGTGCACACTGACCAAAGTATCAGTCATCCGTTTGGTGTATGTATAAATTAGCTTGGAAATGGTAGCCAAAACTGGGTCAATGGCATAATTGCTGTTGGCAGTGATGACCTTGCCAACCACTAGAAGTTGCAATCTAATATTTGAATGCTCGCTGTAAGTGACCTTGCTGCAGATCAATTAAAGACGGATAGAGCATAATAATTTATAGTGGTGAAGGAATTGCATCTGCACACTATAGTCCAATTATTCTCCATAAGTGTGCTTCACTTTCGGATGTACCATAGAATCATAGAATTGACAGTGCAGAAGGAGGCTTTTGGTCGATCGAGTCTGCACCGGCCCTTGGAAAGAGCACCCTGCTTAAGCCCACACCCCCACCCTATCCCTGTAATCCAGTAACCCAACCTAACCTTTTGGACACAAAATGGGCAATTTAGCGTAGCCAATCCATCTAACCTGCACATCTTTGGACTTGGGGAGGAAACCGGAGCACACGGAGGAAACCCACACAGACACGGGAAGAGAGTGCAAACTCCACATAGTCACCTGAGGCCAGAATTAAACCTGGGACCCTGGGGCTGTGAGGCAGCAGTGTTAACCACTATGCCACCCCTTGGGGGATATACTTGGTTTGGATTTCCCCTTGGGTAAAGCATTAGGATATGAAGTTATTTTTAACAAAAAGGTTGGCAGAATAGAAAAACATCGAATAAAAGGTTAAAAGAATATTGTCCTACATGCTACTGGAAAAGATAAATCCTGTGGCAATAAAAGCTACTTCACACACAAAGACTCTCTTGCTTCAATTCAAAGGAAAGAAAAACAGCAAATGTGGTATGAAACTAATTGCAGTAGGTTTTCATATAAATATTCTGCATTAAATTTAGGGGTTTAATTAGCTGAGGACTGCAAGTCCTTCAGTCCACCAAATTGCACCCAGAAGGAAATGGGGACAGTGTCTGCTCTCCGTGATTCCCCTCCACCCACTGCATACCTGCAGGCACATGGCACCAGTGGATCTAGCCTTTATTTTGAAAGCTGCAAGGTACAAGCTGTGAATTAGTCATCCCTGACAATACCCTGAAAAACATTTCCACATTTACATCTCAATATTTACTGCTACCTATTTGCATGAAATTAATTGCCTGTTGTTCGTCTGGAAAATATGCAGTTTTGAAGCTGAGAGTAACATGAAAATTGTGATTTAATCATTAAAGCATTAAAGTTTTAAAAGCTTGCAAAGAAGAATCTTACAGTTTCCTTAAAGTGAAACAAGAACACTATATCACTTAACATTATCAATTTGTTTTAAAGTGACTTTCTGATATCTTACCATATCAAACCAACGACTGGGTGTAAAACTAACAACTGCGAAATGCAATGAAAATGTATGGCTATTTCAGCAGACAACAGAGCTTTCTAGGTTTCGATATCTAGATCGATCAAAAATCAACAGCAGAAAGATATTTTTTAACTACGATAAAGGTTACAAACGATTCACACTGGCTGTGGCAGTATGATATTTAAAATTGCTGTAGGCAATAATTGGCATTTAGGTCATTTATGCAGTCCCGTGTATGTATTTGAAAATACATTTCATTGTTCAAAAGAGCCTGCCACTAAACAGCATTAATAGGAAACATTTTGTTTTACACATTAAGGTAAAATGCTTCTATCTTTGCCAACAAATCCTAGCGGAAATTGCAGACACCACACCGGAGGTGAAGTGCAGTATCACAGGTGAGGACTCAGAACCTTGTCCTGTTCATTCAAGATTAAAATTGTTCACAAGTTTACATTAGTACTTCGTAGAATCTACATTGCAGAAGGAGGCCATTCGGCCCATCACGTCTGCACCAGCCCTTGGGAAGAGCACCCCATTCAAGTCCACACCTCCACCCTTTCCCCGTAACCCAGTAACCCCACCTAACATTTTTGGATACTAAGGGCAATTTAGCATGACCAATCCACCTAACCTGCACATCTTTGGACTGTGGGAGGAAACTGGAGCACCCGGAGGAAACCCAAGCAGGCACGGGGAGAACGCGCAGACTCCGCACAGCCTTGATTCAACAGCACCGATAATTAGTTTAGCAAAAACAAGTTTGAGATAAACTCTGCCAAGCACAAAACTAAAACTTGGAAGGTTTTCAACAACAATGTTGTTGTTGCTCATAGTAAAGTTCCATGAGTATGAACATTAGCATAATGATTTGCTTGATTCTAGAGAAAACAATTGTACAAATGTTGAAATCTAATTCTCCAGTTACAGTGTGATATTTTAATACACAGTGACGCTTACAATTCACCTATAATTCATCTTAAAGCTCCACTTAAACAACTACGTATTTAGTAAAAACTTTAAACATTATATCTCACCTTCTGATAAGTGCCACAACAAAAAAATCTAGATAGAAATGGCATGCTTCTGTGTTACACTACCTTTTGTACAAATCCCAACACATGTACTGGAACCTCATACCGCAAGACGATGTTAATTCAGTTCAAGAAAACCTTCTCTTTTGACCCATGACTACTCAGTAAATAATTAATAAGTTGTACTGCTGGATTTTTTTCTTTAGTTTGAACTTAATAAATGACCACAATGATGATTCGCTTCGCTACCCTTTTTTAATAAAAGACAAATCCTTAGAATTTCTCGACTCTAGCACTGCAAAGTATTAAATAAATGCTCTAAACCTTCATGTTCTGAAATTAACATGTGCTTGATAAGGCATCGTCAGATCCAAATTACATATTCACATTTTTGCGACACTACAAATGTCCAGTTAGGTATCTTTAATGTTTTACCATCTTATACAGCACAAAAGGTTGAACTAAGTTCGCAGTTACTATTCATCGAACTAAAATGTTTGAGATTTTTGAGCTCACACCAATGTATTTAAATATTTATATTTAGATGTGTTCTCACTGACAAATGTATGTGTTGTGTACAGACACATTTACTGGACAATCCAAAAAATTTGGGAACAAGAAGTAATCGTAAATGATCAGTCAAGAAAAATACAAAACTGCAAAGGAGTTTAAATAACAAAGTATCTGTTTACAATAAATTTGCAAATCAAGATTGAAAATAATCATAAAGCAGATTCTGAATGATCTTTAAACTCTTAATCTGTTTTTCTGTAAAGCTCTTGCCTTAAGATATTTACAACTAGAAAAATTTGTTTTTTAAGTTTTCAGTTAGGAACTTCTCAAAAGTTACAAAGTACTTACATGTAAAAGCTCTGGAATGGACATGGTCTGAACATTTGCACTCCAACAGCCTCCATTTTTTTCCCTGAAAGGTGTTCTGCAAGCCCTTGGAGAACAGTGAAAGTCAAACTCTACAGCAGTATATGTGTCACTGGGGGTGGCTCCAGATAAGGCCCTGGCAACTCCAATCCTAGCACAGCTCTATGCCTAAGTGGTGCCTTCTGTCTGTCTGCAGCACTCAACCTGTTCAATCCAGCACCTGCATGTGACACAATGGGCTGGCTCTACTGGAGTGTGAATTTATGTTTGCAAATATCATCTGACGAATAATTTTACAGACCATCACCACTTAATACATATCCTAATGGCTTGTCAAATAATGCTCTCTATGCTATACAAATCCATCCATACTATTGTAATCATGTTGAGAACTAATACCACTGTAACACAGAAATATCTGAATAAACCATTAAGTTGGTAAATATGACAAATCTTGAATCCAATGTAATCTATCTATATTTATACGATTATAACAAGCATACAAATGAACCACCTGAATCCTACTATTGCCATCATACACCAGTTGAAAAGAGTTCCTCTGATTTGACTAAGGTTTCTTTACTTCAGCTCTATATCACAATATACAAATGGCACACAATTAGTTTGTACTTTCTTTGAATTAACATTTTAGCCACTGTACTGTTACCATTGTGCTGTTAACGGGGGAGCCGGGGAAAGAAACAATATTACTTAACATTAACTCCACACAGAAACATATCCATAGCAGGATTTTAATGCTCAATAGCAAATGTGGTTCCTTTGTTCAAGAAGGGGAGTAGAGACAACCCCGGCAACTATAGACCGGTGAGCCTCACGTCTGTAGTGGGTAAAGTCTTGGAGGGGATTATAAGAGACAAGATTTATAATCATCTAGATAGGAATAATATGATTAGGGATAGTCAGCATGGCTTTGTGAAGGGTAGGTCATGTCTCACAAACCTTATCGAGTTCTTTGAGAAGGTGACTGAACAGGTAGACCAGGGTAGAGCAGTTGATGTGGTGTATATGGATTTCAGTAAAGCGTTTGATAAGGTTCCCCACAGTAGGCTATTGCAGAAAAAACAGAGGCTGGGGATTGAGGGTGATTTAGAGATGTGGATCAGAAATTGGCTAGCTGAAAGAAGACAGAGGGTGGTGGTTGATGGGAAATGTTCAGAATGGAGTTCTGTCACAAGTGGAGTACCACAAGGATCTGTTCTGGGGCCGTTGCTGTTTGTCATTTTTATAAATGACCTAGAGGAGGGCGCAGAAGGGTGGGTGAGTAAATTTGCAGACGACACTAAAGTCGGTGGTGTTGTCGACAGTGCGGAAGGATGTTGCAGGTTACAGAGGGACATAGATAAGCTGCAGAGCTGGGCTGAGAGGTGGCAAATAGAGTTTAATGTAGAGAAGTGTGAGGTGATTCACTTTGGAAGGAATAACAGGAATGCGGAATATTTGGCTAATGGTAAAATTCTTGGAAGTGTGGATGAGCAGAGGGATCTCGGTGTCCATGTACATAGATCCCTGAAAGTTGCCACCCAGGTTGATAGGGTTGTGAAGAAGGCCTATGGAGTATTGGCCTTTATTGGTAGAGGGATTGAGTTCCGGAGTCATGAGGTCATGTTGCAGCTGTACAAAACTCTGGTACGGCTGTATTTGGAGTATTGCGTACAGTTCTGGTCACCTCATTATAGGAAGGACGTGGAAGCTTTGGAACGGGTGCAGAGGAGATTTACCAGGATGTTGCCTGGTATGGAGGGAAAATCTTATGAGGAAAGGCTGATGGACTTGAGGTTGTTTTCGTTAGAGAGAAGGTTAAGAGGAGACTTAATAGAGGCATACAAAATGATCAGGGGGTTAGATAGGGTGGACAGTGAGAGCCTTCTCCCGCGGATGGAAATGGCTAGCACGAGGGGACATAGCCTTAAACTGAGGGGTAATAGATATAGGACAGAGGTCAGAGGTAGGTTCTTTACGCAAAGAGTGGTGAGGCCGTGGAATGCCCTACCTGCAACAGTAGTGAACTCGCCAACATTGAGGGCATTTAAAAGTTTATTGGATAAGCATATGGATGATAATGGCATAGTGTAGGTTAGATGGCTTTTGTTTTTTGACTTCCCATGTCGGTGCAACATCGTGGGCCAAAGGGCCTGTACTGCACTGTATCGTTCTATGTTCTATAAGTGCAACCATTCTCCTTTACTTCAGGTGCTAACATACCTGCTGTGCTTTTTCAGTGCTTATTTTTATCTAAAATTTCCAGTGTTTGCAGTTTTTAATTTTATCATGTTTGTCTCTTCCAATATTTCATAGAAACCCTATGAAATATTGGGAGCGACAAACACGATAAAATCAAAAATTTTATTGAATTATATCTATCAATTTGTTGGTTGAAATTCTTTCAAATTCACATAATCACCACCTAACGCAGATGTTCAAATAATCATTTATGATCAGTTTACTGCTAAAGTTAATAATTCTTTAACTCCAGAACACGCCTAATTTTATTACTATTTTCCAACAGTACTGCAATAGTTAGCAGGGTAAAACAATTACGAGGAATTAGTTTAAATTGCACTGCAATGCAAAATATAGTAGCATCTATAGGGCAGCACGGTAGCTTAGTGGTTAGCACAGTTGCTTCACAGCTCCAGGGTCCCAGGTTCGATTCCCGGCTTGGGTCACTGTCTGTGTGGAGTCTGCACGTTCTCCCAGTGTGTTTCCTCCAGGTGCTCGGGTTTCCTCCCACAGTCCAAAGATGTGCAGGTTAGATGGATTGGCCATGATAAATTGCCCTTCGTGTGTCCAAAAAGGTTAGGTGGGGTTACTGGGTTCTGGGGATAGGGTGAAGGCGTGGGTGTAAGTAGGGTGCTCTTTCCAAGGGCTGGTGCAGACTCGATGGGCCGAATGGCCTCCTTCTGCACTGTAAATTGTATTCTATGATCTCTAAATAATAAAAAGTTTAGGCCACCTTAAAACAGGTTATATTAGGTTATGTGCATGAATCTGCATTTAACTTATCAAATTAAACAAAAATGACTCATTATAATACTTAATAGAACAGTAAAATATTGACTTTTAGGAAATATAGTACTGCATAGAAATAGAAACAATAGTTCCAAAGCACAGATGATTTTTTGTTATTCATTCATGGGATTTGGGTGTCAGTGGCTAGGCTAGTATTTACTGCTCATCCCTAATTGCCCTTGAGAAGGTGATGGTGATCTGCCTTCCTGAACCTCTGCAGTTCATGTAGTATAAGTACACCCACTGTGCCATTAGCGAGCGAGTTCCAGTATTTTAACCCAGTGACAGTGAAGGAATGGATATATATTTCCAAGTCAAGATGGTGAGTGACTTGAAGGGCAACTTCCAAGTGATGGTGTTCCCATGTGTCTTCTGTCCTTGTCTTTCTAGATAATAGCAGTTGTGGGTTTGGAAAGTGCTGCTTAAGGAGCCTTGTTGAGTTCATGCAGTGCATCCTGTAGATGGTACACATTGCTGTCACAGCTTCTTGCTGATGGAGCGAGTGAATGTTTGTGGAAGGGGTGCTAATAAAGCAATTTGGCCTGGATGATGTCAAGCGTTATTGGAGTGTTATTGGAGCTTTACTCATCCAAGTAAGGAGAGAGCATTCCATCACACTCCTAACTTGTGCTCTGTAGGTTCTGGACAGACTTTAGGGAGTCAAGAGGCGAGTTATTCACTGCAAAAGTGTAGCCACAGTATTCATATGGCTGGTCCAGTTTAGTTTCTGGTTAATTTTTAAAAAACATTTTATTACATTTATTACAAACATTTATCAAAACAGGTTACAACACAAACACCCGGGAAACATACTTCCCAGCAATCAACTATACAGTCTGTACAAATGTTTTCCCCTTTCTCACCCTCCCCGCGAACACTCCCGCCCAGAATCTTACCAATTTTTCACAATCCCAAAACCTGTGCACTTGATTCGCTGGCCCCCACCCACAACCCTCACAATCATCTGCTACCCCCTGAAAGAACACACTCCTTCTTGCCCAAGTCATATGCACCACCTTAAACTGTATCAGGCTCATCCTCGCACAGGAGGAGGTCCCGTGTAACCAACGCAGTGCCTCACTCCATGCCACTGAAATATATCACCAATTCTTCCCTCCCCTTCCAAATCCAGAAGCAACAGTCGCTCCAGCAGGGTGTATCCCAGCAACCTAGGGAACCCCCTCCAGACCTTTCGCGCAAAGTCCCTAACCTGCAGATACTTGAACTCACTACCCTTCATCAGCTCTACCCACTCCCTTAGCTCCTCCAGACTGGCGAATCCTTCCTCCAAATACAAATCCCTCATCTTGTCCAACCCCACTTCCCTCCACCTCCTGTAAACACTATCCATCCCGCCCAAGCTCAAACCCATGATTCTTGCAGAGCGACGTAAGCACCGACATCCCTTCCACCCTGAAATGCCTCCTCAACTGATTCCATATCTTCACCTTGAACTGCACCACCGGGCTCCCTGAATACCTACTCGGAGCCATTGGCAACACTGCCGTTACCATAACCCTCAAACTGAATCCCTTACAAGATTCCTCCTCCATCCTAACCCACTCCACCCCTTCTCCTTCACACCATCGCTGCACCCTATCCACATTCGCCGACCAATAATAATGAAGCACGATAGGCAACGTCAACCACCTCCCCCCCCCCCCCCCACCTCTGCCTCTGTAGCAGGGTCCTCCCCACCTTCCGCACCTTCCCCGCCCACACAACGTCCAAAATGATCGTGTCTAATTTCCGAAAAAAGGCCTTCCGAATAAAGATCGCGAGAGCCTGAAAAATAAAAACGAACCTCGGCAGAATATTCATTTTCACCACTTGGACCTTCTCTGCCAAAGTCAACTGCAGTGTATCCCACCTCTTAAGATCCTCCTTGGATTCCTCCACCAGCTTCATTAAGTTCTACTTATGGAATCCCGTCCATTCCCTCACTACCTGATTCCCCAAATACCTAAACCTATCCCTCGCTACAGTAAATGGCATCCCCCCGAAATTGCCCGCCGTCCCAGCTCAATCACCGGAAAGACCTCGCTTTTCCCTACATTCAGTTTATATCAAGAGCACCCTCCACACCTCCCCAGCAGGCCTATAATCCTTTCCGTACTCTCCAGTGGATCCAGAACATACAGCAACAGGTCATCGGCTTCGAGTAACACCCAATGCGCCCTTTGTCCCCTCATAATCCCGCGCCACTTCGCCGACCCCCTGAGAGCCATCGCCAAGACCTCTATGGCCAGCGCAAACAGTAATGCGGACAGTGGGCACCCCTGCCTCGTACCCCTGTGTAAGTCAAGGCTCCGCGAACTCATATTCGTGATCACACTCGCCTTTGGTGCCAAGACTGCAACCGCACCCATACCACAAATCTCGGCCCAAACCTTCCCAAAACCTCGAACAACTACCGCCACTCCACCCAATCAAATGCCTTCTCCGCGTCCATGGACACCACCACCTCTGGTACCAGAGCCCCCAACAGATTCATCACCACATTTAAAAGTCGTCTTATATTATTCGCGAGCTGCCTGTTCTTCACAAAGCCTGTTTGATCTTCTGCAACCACCCCCGGGACACAATCCTCCATTCTCCCCGCCAACAACTTAGCCAGTACTTTCACATCCGTGTTCAATAGTGATATGGGCCTATACGACCCACAATCCACCGGGTCCTTCCCCTTTTTCGGGATTAGCATAATTACTGCCTGCGTCATTGTCTCCGTCAGCTCCTCCTTCTCCAGTGCTTCATTAAACGTCCCCAACAAATACGGTGCCAGGTCCGCCACAAATTCCTTATAAACCTCCGCCGGGTACCCATCTGGCCCAGGGGCCTTAAGCGACTTCGTACCCCTGATACTATCCAGCACCTCCCTCAGACCCAAGGACTCCTCCAACGCCTGCCTCTTTGCTTCCTCCACTTGGGAAAATTCCAGCCCTTCCAGAAACCGCCCCACCTCCCTTCCTCTACCCTCGGGTCCACCTCGTACAGTCCCTGGTAGTATTTCCTAAATGCCTCGTTTATCTTCCCCGCTCCGACACCACGGGCAGGATTCTCCGAGCCCCGCGCCGGGCCATAGAATCGCTGCAACTGTGCCACTCCGCCCCGACGCCGGCACACGATTCTCCGAGAGCGGAGAATCGCCGCCATTTGCACCGGCGCGCCTTCTCCCCATACTCATATTGTACCCCTCTTTCCGTACACTGTTGCTCCACTGCCCTCCCCATTGTCAACCTGTCAAACTGCCCCTGCAATGTGTTCCTCCTCGCCAATCCCTCCGCGGTGGGCCCCCTCGAATACTCCCTGTTCACCTCCACTACCTTGCTCACTAGACGGTCATGTTCCTCCCTCCTTTCCCTATCCGCATGAGCCTTAAACAAAATAATTTCCCCTGGACCACTGCCTTTAGTGCTTCCCAAAATATAGCCACCGACACCTCCCCATTTTGATTCAACACCACATACTCCTTAATTGTCACCTGCACCTTATCACCTCAAAGCCTCCATCCGCCAACAACCCCGAATCAAACCCCCACCCGGCCTCTGCTCTCGTTCCAAATAAAACCAAATCTCAAGCCAGTGGGCGCATGGTCCGAGATAACTATCCCCGTACAGTTTCTGGTTAATGCTAACGCCTAGGATGTTGGTATGGAACACTTTATTTTAAAATGCATCTATTTAAATTAACAAAGGAATGTTAAAGATATATATTTAATAAAATGCTTGCAATCAGTTTTTTGATCTTAACTGGAACTGTATTTTCGCCAGTTGATTTTCCGAAAGCATGAATATCTGGTGCTGCATTATGAGTAGTAGCTCAATATCTGGTGGACTTATTTAGCAGGGGCAGCTTCACTTGAATGATGTGAATAAGGCCCAAGACATTACTTTGCCTAATGTTTGGAGTTCAGCAATACCAGGTTGGAAATTGGACTTAAAACGTCTTTGGATGTAAAAGCGACTTGAAAGAAGTGGTAGATAACTTCAAAGAAAATAGCCATTTAATGGTATTAGCGATGTCGATAGCCTTTATACAGAGTTCTACTGCAGTTCATATATATTTCATAGAATTTACAGTGCAGAAGGAGGCCATTCGGCCCATCGAGTCAGCAATGGCCCTTGGAAAGAGCAGCCGACCCAAGCCCACACCTCCACCCTATCCTCATAACCCAGTAACCCTACTAACCTTTTTGAACACTAAGGGAAATCTAGCATGGCCAAACCATCTAACCTACACAAGGTCAACACCTCCACCCTATCCTCATAACCCAGTAACCCCACCCAACACTAAGGGCAATTTTGGACACAAAGGGCAATTTATCATGGCCAATCCACCTAACCTGCACATCTTTGGACTGTGGGAGGAAACCGGAGCACCCGGAAGAAACCCACACACACACGGGGAGGATGTGCAGACTCCCCACAGACAGTGACCCAAGCCGGAATCGAACCTGGGACCCTGCAGCTGTGAAGCAATGGTGCTATCCACAATGCTACCGTGCTGCCTTTGCAAAGGCAGAATAGGTAACAAAAATGGCAGCAAACCTCAAGGGTCATTCAAAATAAATGTGGTAGAAACAAGCATTATAATACCTGAACCACTTTTTAAAGGTTGGCAAAATGGAAGTGAGGCTGTATGAACAGAAAATTAAGCCGAATTGTGAAAGATTCAGCATTACCGATCACCGGCCTAGGGTCCACATTATACTTGCTTATCAGGTGCAACTGAAAAAATCAGCTCTCCTGTCCAAAGATACATTTCTTCTTGCGTTTTTGTTCAAGTTTGTTATTTTGTAAACTGATGCACAATCAATTACTATTAAAACGAAGTAGTAACATAACTGAAGGCTTTAATAGACTTGAACTGTTCCCCAGCAGCTTCGGTACATAATGAGGGCTGCTGGGACGGCACTGGTTGTTATACCCCGCCTGTCAGGGCGGAGCTACATACAAAACAGCCAATGGTAAACTCCTAGGTTTAACCAATGGTCTTCAGCCTCTCAGGTATTGCAATACCTGATAATACCACATTCATCCAGCGTTAACAAAGAGTCTGGCGGGGGTGGTGGCCAGTAGTTACAATTGCATTTAACATGGTATGATCAGATATGGAGGTATTGTGATACCTCCTTACAGGGTTGTAGAGAATATTTACAATCGTGGAAGATATATACATTCAGTGCTAATTTACAGTTACAGATCGGTTATACTGAGGCAATCAGTCAGTCGGGTGGCCTGGTCGTCCTCCTGGATCGTCTGAGCCTCGGTGGTGATTCCGGTGGTGTTCCGGGTGTCTGCGACTGCGGGTGCGTGGCTTTGGCCTCCATGGTAGCTTTGTCACCCCTAGACGGCGCTGGTGGGGCAAAAGGTTGACAAGGGAGGGGGGTGCCTGTATGGGGCGTCGGTGGGTGGGAGGGCCTAGGCAGGAGCGGCAGGAGGACGGAGCCTCCTGTGAGGTGCTGGGGAGGGGGGGGGGGGGGGGGGGGTGGCGGGGGGGAGCGGTTCGTGTGCGCGAGGGATTCCGGCGGGATCAAGGTCCCGTAGGGAAACCGTATCTTGCCGGACGTCAGGGAACACCACGTAGGCGTACTGGGGGTTAGCATGCAGCAGGTGGACCCTCTCGGCCAACGGGTCCGACTTCTGCGCCCGCACGTGTTTTCGGAGCAGGATGGGTCCGGGTGTTGCTAGCCGAGTCAGGAGCAAGGTCCCGGAGGAGGACTTCCTGGGGAAAACAAGGAGACGTTCGTGAGGTGTCTGGTTGGTAGTTGTACAGAGCAGTGACCGGATGGCGTGGAGGGCCTCCAGGAGGACTTCTTGCCAGCGGGAGACTGGGAGGACCCTGGACCGTAGGGCCAGTAGGACGGACTTCCAGACCGTTCCGTTCTCCCTCTCTACCTGCCCATTTCCCTGGGGGTTGTAACTGGTCGTCCCGCTTGAGGCGATGCCCCTGTTGAGCAGGAATTGACGCAGTTCGTCGCTCATAAACGAGGACCCCATATCACTGTGTATGTACGCGGGGAAACCGAACAGAGTAAAGATACCCTGGAGGGCCCTGATGACGGTGGTTGCGGTCATGTCTGGGCAGGGGATGGCGAATGGGAACCGGGAGTACTCGTCAATCACGTTCAGGAAATACGTGTTGCGGTCGGTGGAGGGGAGGGGGCCTTTGAAATCCATGCTGAGGCGTTCAAAGGGACGGGAAGCCTTTATCAGGTGCGCCCTCTCTGGCCGGTAGAAGTGCGGTTTGCACTCCGCGCAGATTTGGCAGTCCCTGGTGGCTGTCTTGACCTCCTCAATGGAGTAGGGCAGGTTGCGGGTCTTAATGAAGTGGAAAAAGCGAGTGACCCCCAGGTGGCAGAGGTCCTCGTGGAGGGCTCGGAGGCGGTCCACTTGTGCGGTGGTACATGTGCCGCGGGACACGGCATCAGGAGGCTCGTTTAGCTTCCCGGGACGATACAAGATCTCGTAGTTGTAGGTGGAGAGTTCTATCCTCCACCGCAAGATCTTGTCGTTTTTTTATCTTGCCCAGCTGTGCATTATCAAACATGAACGCCACCGAACGTTGGTCAGTGAGGTGAGTGAATCTCCTGCCGGCCAGGTAATGCCGCCAATGTCGCACAGCTTCTACTATGGCTTGTGCCTCTTTTTCGACCGAGGAATGGTGAATTTCGGAAGCATGGAGAGTGCGGGAGAAGAAGGCCACGGGTCTGCCCGCTTGGTTGAGGGTGGCGGCCAGAGCTACGTCAGATGCGTCGCTCTCGACCTGGAAGGGGAGGGACTCGTCGATGGCACGCATCATGGCCTTTGCAATGTCTGCTTTGATACGGCTGAAGGCCTGGCGGGCCTCCATCGACAAAGGTTGTGGACTGGATATGGGGTCGGGCTTTGTCTGCGTAGTTAGGGACCCACTGGGTGTAATAACTGAAAAAGCCGAGGCAGCGCTTCAAGGCCTTGGGGGAGGGGGAACTCCATGAGGGGGCGCATGCGTTCAGGGTCGGGGCCTATAACTCCATTTCGCACTACGTAGCCGAGAATGGCTAGACGGTCGGTGCTAAATACGCATTTATCCTTATTATACGTTAAGTTAAGGATTTTAGCGGTCTGGAGAAATTTTAGGAGGTTAGTGTCGTGGTCCTGCTGGTCATGGCCGCAGATGGTGACATTATCGAGATACAGAAATGTTGCGCGCAAGCTGAACCGGTCAACCATTCGGTCCATCTCTCGTTGGAAGACCGAGACCCCGTTACTGACACCAAAGGGAACCCTTAAAAAATGATAGAGCCGCCCATCTGCTTCGAAGGCAGTGTATTTGCGGTCACTAGTACGGGGGGGTAGTTGATGGTAGGCGGACTTGAGTCCCACCGTGGAAAAGACCTTATATTGCGCGATCCTGTTTACCAGGTCGGATATGCGGGGGAGAGGGTACGCGTCCAGCTGCGTAAACCTGATGATGGTCTGACTGTAGTCAATGACCATCCTATGTTTCTCCCCAGTCTTTACCACCACTACTTGAGCTCTCCAGGGACTGTTGCTAGCTTCAATGACCCCTTCCCTCAGTAGCCTTTGGACCTCTGACCTAATGAAGGTCCGGTCCTGGGCACTGTACCGTCTGCTCCTGGTGGCGACGGTTTGCAATCCGTGGTGAGGTTCGCAAACAGGGAAGGCGGGTCGATCTTAAGGGTCGCGAGGCCGCAGACAGTAAGGGGCGGTATAGGGCCGCTGAATTTGAAGGTTAGGCTTTGCAAGTTACATTGAAAATCCAAGCACAGGAGTGCAGCCGCGCAGAGGTGCGGCAGGACATAAAGGCGGAAATTGTTGAATTTCCTGCCTTGGACCGTGAGGTTTGCTAGGCAGAACCCCTTTATCTCCACTGAGTGTGACCCGGAGGCCAGGGAGATTCTTTGGTTTACAGGGTGGGTAACAAGTGAACAGCGCCTTACCGTGTCGGGGTGTATAAAGCTCCCCCTGCTCCCAGAGTCGATCAGGCAGGACGTCTCGTGGCCGTTGATGAAGACCGTCGTCGTTGCCGTTGAGAGTGTCCGAGGTCGATTTTGGTCCAGAGTCACCGAGGCCAGATGAAGTAGTCTATTAAATTGATGCACGATCAATTACTATTAAAACGAGGTAGTAACATAATTGAAGGCTTTAATAGACTAGAACTGTTCCCCAGCAGCTTCGGTACAGAATGAGGCCTGCTGGGACGGCACCAGTTCTTATACCCCGCCTGTCAGGGCAGAGCTACAGACTAAACAGCCAATGGTAAACTCCTAGGATTAACCAATGGTCTTCAGCTTCTCGGGTACTGCAATACCTGATAATACCACATAAACCAGATCAAGAGATGCAATCCCCATTATACGTGTACTTTTATATTCCGCATTACCGGCTATGAACAGTCACAGTCACATGCACCTAAATTCTGAAGTACACGTACATTTACACAAAGAGGCTGGACTGAGCACGTTATCTGCAAACTGAGTTGTGAATTAAATGTTCATAAAAAGTAAACACTGTTTCATTTCAATCAATAAACAGTGATAACACAAGCTAACATACATTACTTGGAGACTGTAGCCAAGTTCACATGCATCAAAAATCAAAAACAAAAGGAGCTAAAGTGGCAATATAAGTGGACTCGAAATATCTTGTATATAAGATTTGCCACCTACTTTTATCTAGAAATAGATAAGCAATGACGCCAGTACAGTAGATATAAATTTGGCCGTTAAAAAGGTGAGCATCTAGAGAAAGCAAATATTTGTAGGGACAATGGGTGGGATTCTCCCACCTGGGGACTAAGTCCCCGCGCATGCCGGAAAACGGGCGAGAATCACTCCGGATTTTTTCCTCTAAGGTCCGGGATGATTCTCCGTTTTCCAGGGGGTTAGCAGAGCCCCGGCGTGCGTCCCGCAGCTCTGGCTGCCGGCGGGGCCCTGCTAGCCAGACCGTGTGGCCACGCGTGCGCACAGCGGCCGCGAGTGGGCCCACATCGGCGCGGGCGCCGCCGACATGGCAGAGCCACACAGCAGGCCTGCGCGGAGGAAGGTAGGTCCTCCCAGATTGCCATGGCCCGCCTATCGGTGGCCCCTGATCGCGGGCTTGGACACTGCTGAGCCCCCCCCATGGAGTTACATACCCCCACCGCGGCTGCGGGTCCCAGCTCCCACCGCGTGGTACCCCATGTAAACCAAGCCGGCGGGAGTTCGGCCGGTTGACCGCGGAAGCGCTGTCGCGCCACATTTCCGGCGTGAACGGCTATTCTCCGCCCCCACACCGGGCGTGTTTCTGGCGTGGAGGGTCGGAGAATCCCGCCCAATATGTAGGCTGGAGGTTTCACAAGAAAAGTCCACAAGAATGAAGTTCGAAAATTTGAACAAGTAGACTGGTCCAATCTTGTTAAGTAACTTCAGCTCAGCGCTAATGTGTTCCAATAGTTGATTCAAATTGCAATAAATTTGAGGTGAGATTTTTAAAATAAATTAGAGTACCCAATTCATTTTTTCCAATTAAGGGGCAATTTAGTGTGGCCAATCCACCGACGCTGCACATCTTTGGGTTGTGTGGGCAAAACCCACGCAAACACGGGGAGAATGTGCAAACTCCACACGGACGGTGACCCAGAGAGCCGGGATCGAACCTGGAACCTCAATGCCGTGAGGCAGCAATGTTAACCACTGTGCCACCGTGCTGCCCAGAGATGAAATCTTCTGACTGTTCACACCGACGGGATCTTCAGGTCCTCCTGAAGGCGCACCCCTACCGCGGGTTTCCCGGAGGCCGGGGGTGAATTCAATGGGAAATCTCATTGACAGTGGCGGGACCAGATGATCCTGCCACTGGCCAATGGCAAGCCACTGAGAAACGCATTGCAGGGAGCCCAGAGAATCTCACGCTTGGTGTCAACTCCAAAGGCAGGATCTACCGACCCCGCTGTTGTCAGCGGGATTGCCCGGTAACAGCACCCCTTGTCGCCAGGAAACCCGTGCGCCAGTGTGGGACCGGAATTTTCCGTCGGCGTGAACAACTGGTAAATCTCGGCCCAAGTCTATGAATTGTGAGACATACAATAAACATACATAGGTTACCCAAGAAGTTGTCTATATTATACAGAGAATAACTTATCCAATTGAACTTCATGAATCTTCGGTGAATGATGTAATATGCAGCTCATGAGTCATCAAGAAAGTCTCAAGTCTGTGTAATTTAACTGAGAGAGTCAGGGCAATCTTAGAAGCACTAGCATTAGTCTCAGCAGTAGGAGGAGCATTGTTGAGGAAACTAATTTTCATCCAAATAATCAAACTCTGTCATGGATTCCTACTCTCAAAAAAAGGGGGATTGAGTGAAGGGATAGTCTGAAATTTATCCCCACCTGTCTGTATTCAGCATTCATGATCTTCCAGTAGTTGTCTATGATGGAAACTTAGCCAATTTTTATCATCTCTAACTCAAGAGTGTTGGGACCATTGGGAAATTTTCTGAGAACATGTTGCCATTAGGGAACATCACCCACATAGATACAATATATATTGTCATTTATAGAGGAGTGTGTTCAACACCCTGGCTTTTAGGTGAGGTGGTGACACAGTGGTATTGTCACTGTACTAGTAATCCAAAGACCCAGGCTGGATTCTCCAATCCCGCGGCAGAGTGTCCACACCGTCGTGAACGGCGTCGCGTTTTACGACGGCGTGAACGGGTCGCTGGCAAGTCTAATGCTGGCCCCTACAGGGGGTCAGCGCGGCACTGGAGCGGTTTGCGCCGCTCCAGCTGCAGATCCCGGGGCGAACTGTGCGCCGCGGGATCCGCGCATACGCAGTTGCACCGGCGCCAACGAGAACATGCGCAGTGGCTACAGGGGCTGGCGCATACAAAAAGAGGCCCCCAGCCACAGAGGCCGGCCCGCCGATCGGTGGGTCCCGATCGTGGACAAGGCCACATCGGAGGCCCCCCCCCTGGTTGGGCACCCCCCCCCCCCCCCCCACAGGCCGCCACCCGACCCTTACACGCCGAGGTCCCGCCAGCCCAGAGCAGGTTAGAACGGCGCCGGCGGGACTCGGCTCTTTTCCTACGGCTGCTCGGCCCATCCGGGCCAGAGAATCGGGGGCCGGCCGCGTAGAGCAGCCCGCGACCGGGGCCGCGCCAACCACGCCGATTCACCGTACTGCTGAGACTCACGTGCCGCCGTCAGGGTGGCATAGCCCATTCGCGAGGTTTCTCCGGCCCGGCGCAGGGCTGGGAGAATCCCGCCCCCAAGGTAACGTTCTAGGGACCCGGGTTTGAATCCCACCACAGCAGATGGTGAAATCTGAATACAATAAAAATCTGGAATTAAAAGTCCAATGATGACCATGAAATCATTGTCGATTGTCGTAAAAACCTATCTGGTTCACGAATTTCCTTCCGGGAAGGAAATCTGCCATCCTTATCTGGTCTCGCCTACACATGACTCCAGGTCTACAGCAATGTGGTTGGCACTTAAATGTCCTCTGAGGACAATTAGGGATGGGCAATAAATGCTGGCCCAGTCAGCGACACCAGTGAAAAGAAAGCATGTAATTTAGAAAATGACCCCCAGTTTATGTTATTTGATTGACGTCACCACTGTGATCAGATAATAGATCAGTGAAAGCTGTTCATCATAAAAATATCAACAGTGGCTTTTTAAAAAATTTCTCACAAATTAATTTGATGATCATATTTCACAGCTTTAATGTCATTTTATCGAGGAAGTGTCAAAACTTCCCTTTAAGATGTATTATAATAATTCTTTGAATTAAAAATTCATATCAATTATTTCCCCACCTTTTAAGGAATATTAAGATATGTTATTAGCAGCAGAAACACCAATATTGTGAACCTGCCACAGACCAAAAATATCTTATTCAAACTGAGATTTCAAGCAATGCTGTTCCTCCATGATCTGAATATAGTAATTTCAGGTTGAAATAATAAAAAGCTCGGTGGCAAACCTTCTCCTTTCTCAGTCAAAGGGACACCTTTACAATAGCTATGACCTGTTAACAACAGCAGTAAATTAAATGACTCTTATGTTTTTTCCAGAATATGAGGATATGCTCTCATGTGGAACACTGAAGCACATAGTTAACGTGGCAAACATCTTAAAATATATTGTAATCACATTCATAGAATCCCTCCAATGCAGAAGGAGGCCATTCGGCCCATCAGGTCTGCACTGACTTTCTCAAAGAGCACCGTACCTAGGGCACTGGAGGGGGGAGACAATTTAGCATGGCCAATCCACCTAACCTGCATATCTTTGGAATCTTGGAGGAAACCAGAGCACCCAATGGAAACCCAAACAGACACGGGGAGCAAGTGTAAACTCCACACAGTCACCCAAGATCAGAATTGAACCCTGGCCCCTGGTGCTGAGGCAGCAGTGCTAACCACTATGCCACCGTGCCGACCTTGTAGTTAAAAAATTTTAAAGTAAACATTTTTCTGGAAGCAGTTTTGAAAGAGTGCAGATTATTTAAATCAATATATACATTATTAAAATTTGGTATACAAGTTTAATTTCAAGATTGGTTTTAAAATTTTTTTAAAGCCTTTCATTGGCTTGACAGAGTTAATTACTGCCTCGGTTGTCCGTACAGTCACTCAAGCATTTGAAAACCACTCCTAGAGCATTGAACCACGATAGCCAATGACCTGCATAAACCAGTGATGAAGCACCATCCTGCACCCACCCCTTATCCCACCCCTTTTCCAGAATCAGCCTTCTGCTTAATGAAGAACAGAATCCCACAACTGTGACCAATTTAGCAGTAACTGGAATCTCTTAAATGTGTAACAGCACTTAATTTTACAGGATATTCAAACTTTTCTTCAATTCCACTTTGAACCATTTCCAAAGAGAAACTTATCTCTGGTGATAAAAAGTATCTGAATTGAAATTTTTAAGGAATCTCAGTATCCATAGAATCGTACAGTGCAGAAGGTAGTCATTTGGCTCATCGGATCTGCACTGACCCTCCCAAAAATCACCGTACCTACACCCTCTCCCCCGCCCTATCCCTATAACCCCACCTAACCTGCACATTTTTGGACACCAAGGGCAATTTAGCATGGCCAATCCACCTAACCTGCACATGGACTGTGGGGGGAAACCAGAGCACCTGGAGGAAACTCACGCAGATATAGGGAGAATGCGCAAACTCCATAGTCACCCAAGGTGGTCCCTGGCACTGAGAAGCAGCAGTACTAATCACTGTACCATCGTGCTGCCGTACTTTGGTAAGTAATAGTTAAAATTATATTAAATAGTTTGCGTGTTTGAACAGCCAATCATACAAATGCTGTGTTTTTATTATTTTAATACTCACTGTTAAAATAGACTAAAGTGACTTTTGGTTTGAACATGATGTCTCATTTTCTGAATAAAAATAAGTTAACCAAGCACGATTTCACAAGTAGAACTTCATTATCCATATAATGTCAATATGATCCTATTGGTAACTCGTCTATCTGTCAAAGAGAAAATATGCCACCAAACCTTGGGGCACTTCAGTCTAAAAAATACTACATCCTTACATTTTTCTTATTTTTACAGCTCTGTCAATCTAATTTTTTTTCAATCATAATTCTTATTTCATAAAAAAATATAAATGCAATATAATATAATACTAGGAATTCTTAGCTTTACAACATTGTCACAAGTTACCCAGCTATATGGATCACAAGTTTCATCATCCTAATTTTTCACAGGTTTTCACCCAGATAATAGAGTCAATTAGCAGAATAATGCCCATCACGTCTCCCCGTCCCTCACGACCCTCGCTTTGCTGTTTAAAAGACGACGGCCAGTGGTAGACCAGTTTATTACTGGAACCTTGTATTTGGCTCGGTCATTTGCCTTGAATGTGTAATTTACGCCAATTGAATGTCCTCAAAACCTAGGGAATTCCTTCGGTATATCCAATGTGTGCAGGGTTTGCTGTGCAGGCGCTTGAGGAGCCTCCGTTATACTGGTGTTGTGGCTTTGTTGTGTAGTGTAGTCTAGATGGTTGGGGTACTGTGGCATTTGCTGGTGCTGGTTTCTGATGCCTCTAGTAGGTGATGCCGGTTTTTAAGATAATGGGCATCATCTGAAGCTACCACATAACCATTGGGCTGCGGGGAATGGCTTTTACCACCGCCAATTTGTCATGGCCGTGTGTGCTCTGGATCCAGACCGGGTGTTAAAAGGGCAGAGTCTGTGGACATTTCAATCATAGTACCTTTTCCCTCTTAATTAAGATACCATGAGGGCAAATTTCACATTGGTTTTGATATTCAGCTGCAAGAGCGCCTCGACAGTGGGGATTGTAGTCGTGGTGCATCTGGAGAACGACCTCTGTGCGGACGAGGGCAGACCCTGGGCAGAATTCTCCCCCCCCCCCCCCATGCCGGGTGGGAGAATCGCCGGGGCGCCGCGCGTGTCCCACCACGCCGCCCCGACACCCGCACGCGATTCTCCCACCCCCCCAAACCGGCGCGGCGAGAATCACGGCTGGCAGCTGGGAGAATCGCCTGCCCAATACGATGGGGTCCCACCGGCACCGTCCATACCTGGTCACTGCCAGCAGGAACAGCGCGGGAACGCTGGGGGATGGCCTGTGGGGTGGGGGTTTCCTGCACCGGGGGGGCCTCAAATGGGGTCGGCCTCTCTGAAGGAGGACCTCCTTTCCTCCGCCGCCCCGCAAGATCCATCCGACATCTTCTTGCAGGGCGGCCTCGGGGAGGACGGCAACCACGCATGCGTGGGTTGGCGTGGACTTACGCGCAGCTGATGGTGTGAAGCTATCTGTTGTATAGCTGTTGTCTTTTCTGGATCTAGCTTCACACCATCAGCTGCGCGTAAGTGACCCATGTCAGGAACCTGGTTGACCTTAAATCTGCACTGAGTAGCGTTAGGTTTTAGCTGCATAGTTCTAATTCTGTCGAGGATGAGATTTTTTTTATAATATAAATTTAGAGTACTCCATTCTTTTTTCCAATTAAGGGGCAATTTCGCTTGGGCAATTTAGCTTGGCCAATCCATCTACCTTGCACATCTTTGGGTTGTGTGAGTGAGACCTACGCAGACATGGGGAGAATGTGCAAACTCCACATGGACACCGACCCGGGGCCGGGATTGAACTTGGATCCTCGGCGCAGTGAGGTTCAGTGCTAACCACTGTGCTACCATGCCGCCCTTGTCAACGATGAAATGAAGACATGCATCACATTCTTGAATTGCACAACCCCATCGTTAGTGACGATGATTTCACAGGGTTGGCCTGCAAAGAGTTGCTCCATGCACCACTGAAAGGCCTCGCTGCCAATGGAGATCCCATAGGGCATGCAAAGAAAATTGTATCAACCTACCTCCCGGAACATGAATGTGGTGAGTTTCAAGGTCCCTCATTAAGTGAGATTTGCCGAACCGGCATCTCACATCCAGGATGCTGAAAATCTTGGCATTGGGCATGTTAGCTATCACCTGTACAATCTTCTTCTTAGGGCGATGAAGTCTGAGCAGCACTTTATTTAAGTGGACTGGGTTGATGAAAATCTTGACCAAGCCATCTTTCTTTACTCAACCACTATTGCTGAAACCCATCCTGTGGCCTCCTTGTTGGCGCTATGGCACCCAGTGTCGGCATCCCATGCAGTTAATTGACTATCTTTTGCTTCGTAGCTAAAGGTACTCTTCTCGGAGCACAGACTGTTGGGGGCTTAGATTAACAGTGCTTTTTAAAATGGTTCAATTCGCCACATTGTTACAACATCTTGGCCTAGTCCTCAACCAATTCGAGCCCCGCTTGACTCATAGTCGAAACATAATTAAATTAACCAATAATTCTTGAAAAATACCCAAAGTCTTTGGGCCTTGTCTGCCCAATAATTACAGTCACCAGGTTTGTAAGTTTAAACACAGTTCCTGTTTATTTATAACAAGAACTGTAAAGAAACATGTAGCAAATACAACTGGTTAGCTATTATCTAATTCCCCACTTTAATCCCCCTCCCTACAGATACAAAGACAGAGAATCAGAGGGGGAGAAAGAGGGTAAAAGAAACATAAGTTAAAGAGAAAAAGAGCCTTTGTTTCAAATGAGCATTTCCAGCACCTTATTCCTCTTCAGACTTTGCTTTCAATTTGAGGTTTTTACTGTAGATTCATTCAGTCCTCTGTAGTTTCAGGCATACAGTGCTTTCTGTGGAGTGAGAGAAAGGGAATGGGGGAGGAGAGAGAGAGAGAGAGAGCTAGAGAGGAGAAAGAGAGAAGCGAGAGAGAGAGAAGCGAGAGGAGATGGGAGAGAGATGGGAGAGAGGGGGGGGGGGACAGAGAGAGAAAGTGAGAGAGATGGGAGAGAGGGAGGGAGAGAGAAAGAGAGAGAAAGAGATGGGAGAGAGAATGGGAGAGAGAGATGGGAGAGAAAGATATGGGAAGAGAGATATGGGGGAGAGGGAGAAAGATGGGGAGAGAGAGGAAGAGAGAGAAAGAGATGGGAGAGAGATATATGGGAAAGAGAGAGAGAGAGATGGGGGCGTGAGAGAGAGAGAGATGGGGGTGTGAGAGAGAGATGGGGAGAGTGAGAGAGAGATGGGGAGAGAGAGATATCGGGGAGACAGATATGAAGGAAAGAGAGGTATGGGGAAAGAGAGAGAAAGAGATATGGGGGAGAGAGAGAGAGAGAGAGAGATGGGGAGAATGTGATGGGGAGAGAGAAAGAGAGATGGGAGAGAGTGAGAGATGGTAGGGAGAGATGGGAGAGAGAGAGATGGGGGATAGAGAGAGAGAGATGGGGGATAGAGAGAGAGAGATTTCCTGTAGATTCATTCATTCAGGTTCTCTGCATCTTCAGGAATACAGCACTCACAGTCTTTCTGGAGGAAACACAGAGGAGAGACAGAGAGTCCTGTTTCTCTGCTTCCAGGAGTCAAACTGAGCCCCTGGGACTCTGAAAATCATTCCAATGGGATAGGTTCCAACCACAACCCGATACCAGGCATGATATGGCCTTTTGGCCAATTCATTGGTCACCAGCCAATCAATCAATCAAACCAAGTCCCATCCCATCTCTCTCTCTGGTGCCGAAAAGTCTGAAGCTCCTGTTCAAGCCAGCAGAGGCTAGCAGAATATTCTTCCTTGTAACTTCTGGATTCCTCGGGCGCAATTCTCCCATCGGGAGTCTAAGTGCTGACGCCGGAGTGAAAACCGGAGTGTTTCACTCCGGCGTCGGAGCCTGCTCTCAGCCCCCTATTCTCCCGCCCCCGGGGGGCTCGGAGCGGGGTCACACATTTACGCGTGCCGGGCCTTGGCTCCACGTAAAAGCGGTGCCGCATAAATGACGCGGCCAGCGCCGCGTAAATGTGGTTGCCGTCCTCCCCGAGGCCGCCCCGCAAGAAGATGTCGGATGGATCTTGCAGGGCTGCGGAGGAAAGGAGGTCCTCCTTAGAGAGGCCGTCCCGCCGATCGGAGGGCATCGATCACAGGCCAGACCCCATTTGAGGCCCCCCCAGTGCAGGAACCCACCCCCCCCCAGCGTTCCCCCGCTGTTCCCGCCGGCAGCGACCAGGTGTGGACGGCACCGGCGGGAACCCGTCGTATTGGGCAGGCCGCTCAGCCCATCCGGGCCGAAGAATCGCCGCTCACCAACGGCCAGCCGTGATTCTCGACACGCCGGTTTGGGGGGGGGGGGGAGAATCGCGTTGGGGCGGCGTAGCGGGACACGCGCGGCGCCCCGGCAATTCTCCCACCCGGGGGTGAGAACTCCGCCCCTCATTCTCGCTGCTGCTTGGGGCATGGCATGCGCTGTACAAAACCTGTTTCCCACCTTATCTCCTTGTTGCTTTTTTTCTGAGTTCTTATAGCATGCAGATGCTGTTTCCTGAATACAGTGTTAAATCTTTCTCACAAAAGAACTGCTTGCAGACAAGATCACTGTGGACTCCATGAACTATGCAATCCCTGACTAACTCCGGTAAGGGTGCCAAACCACAATTATTTGCTAAGATTTTTAAAGTTGCAATGTAGGATTGTAACGATTCGTCAAATCTTTGGTTTGTAGTGTTAAACATGTTCTTGTCGATTATTTTGTTCTTCACTGGAAAACAAATGTTCTCAAACTTTTTTTTTTAACCGTATCTCAGGGTCCTCTTTCTGCTCCTCCATTTGGAGAACAAAAATTCAAACTTGGCCTCAGGGCCACCTAGATTTCACAAAGTGTTGGCCTGTACCTTTTTGGATTTTTCCGATAACCCAGCACTGCCGTAGATGTGACACTCTTCTTCAATATTTGCCCAGCAATGTATTCATCAAACACCGGCGGGTCAAATACGGCAAAGTCACTTTGCCATCCTTGCAATTCCTGACACCATGCGGAAGTGCTGAGTTCCAATGACTGGCGACCAAAGACTTATAACAACAAGTTTATTAAGTACTCAGAGCGCTCTTACATGCTTCCATCTGCCTGCGCTACGGGGTGATCATCCGCACTCCCAACATGTGACCCCCTTAAGTAGCTGCATCATCACACTATCACATGACTACTTGGTTTGCAATCCTGGAAATTGATTAAGGTCTAGCAGCAGGCTTCACAGGTACCTTAGAGGCCTAGTTTGATTGATACTTTTGTAGCCAGAAGCTTCCTGAAAGAGGGTACCAATACAGCTCACTAGTTTAATAAAGAAATCTGTGGGGGAATCTGGAAGTTTAGTGTCATTCTTTTCCAATTGTCGAGCTTATCTCAAAATGAAGTTATTATTTCTGACATCAACTAGCATTCTGAGACATTTATTACTTTGAAACTGCGACTGCAAGTAAAGGTTTGGTGAAAAATACTGTGTCTTTCCTTCACTTGTTTAATTTTGTTTCTTAATAAACCTAATTTGTAGTCACAGCCTGAGATCAGGGCAAGCAATTCAATGGCACACTGCCACAGTTGACTTTCCACCATTCTTCAGGGCCAGACAGAGCCACCTGCGTGACCGATACAGCATCCATCATCAATATGGGTACATGCAGCTGCATCAACCATGTGTGCCAAACATGTGAAATTATAATATCTTTACATCACACCATCCCAATGAACTTATGTGATACCAGGATACCAAAATTGATTAATACATGCAGGCCCTGCATTGCCCATTCCTTAAAAAAAAGTGTGAGGCACCAAGATAGGCCCTTCAGTACCAAAATATAAAGGATCAGCGCCCCAATTACGAAGTAAAATTTATTTTTCTTCGTCCATTTAGTGTCTGAAAGTACTGTTTTTGGTATATTTGCCCGAGACGGTTGCTGCTTTCTCACAGCGATGGCAGAGGAGAAGAAGGTCACCTGTGTAGTCAAAGGTTGCAATAAGTATGGGTAGCAGTCAGTGCTTCTGGATCCGCAGCATGACAGGAGGAAGCAGAGGATGCAGAAAGGCAAGCTCCACAGTTATGCCCTCCGCCAATTCGGAAGCAGACTCCTCCATACTCCTCGACAGTCGGCTGTCTGGCAAGCAAACCAATGCACCACTGTGCAGATCAATCAGTGTTTTCGTGTACGCTGCTGTATCAAGTTCCAGCAGAATGTGTCTACGGACTTGACCTCCTGAGAGCTGGCAAATGAAACATGCCTTACTCCTGGCCTGTGCCTGGATGATTCAAGATATGCTGATCACAACTCATTCCTACTAAATGTGCAGTGCTAGTATCTGAGTTGGTATCTTTAAGTGTCAGATCAAGAAATGTGACCTGATTATCAGTGCTGTGCTGTGGCTCAACCTCTTCCATCTTGGGCTCCTACGCCTGAACAAGCAACAATTCTTGGGTGTGTGAAAGCAGGAGCTCAGAAGGCGAAGATTTGGGAGAGAGTAACAGATTGGGTTGGAGAGCAAGAGGCCAACTGTCACGCCACCAGCATTTGCTCATTGTGCTAGATAGAAATGTGAGGGCATGTTGGGATTTGAAAATGAGAAAATGCAGGAAGATGCCATCACCCTTAATGGCGGAGTCACAATGCAGAAAACCACCTCCTCCATAGACAGGAGATGTAGGTGTCCTCGTCTCTATCCAGTTCTGATCTGCTACCGTCAGCACCTTACCTTGCAAGAGAAGAGGGTAGAATACCTCTGATTATGCAGCACCAAGTTTCAGTGATGTGCGTGCCATAGCTTATCAGCTGAAAGTGTCGGCCTCAAGAGGTATGAGGCTGTCAGCATTGATAAGTGTGCCAGGATGAAGTCAAAGTATGTGGATGTCTGGCTTAAATGCATCCGGGTGAGCAATGTAAAAAGTTGGCGTTGTGGTGGATAAGGGAGGTCATGAAGATGCGTTCACTGACCTTGACCATCATTAGACATCTTGTGGCACTGTTGCCAGTTCCTTGGCTCCAGACTGGAGGAGTTGGGCAGCACGGTAGCACAGTGGTTAGCACTGTTGCTTCACAGCACCAGGGACCCGGGTTCAATTCCCGGCTTGGGTCACTGCCTGTGCGGAGTATGCACCTTCTTCCCGTGTCTACGTGGGTTTCCTCCGGGTGCTCTGGTTTCCTCCCACAAGTCCAGAAAGATGTGCTTGTTAGGTGAATTGGACATTCTGAATTCTCCCTCAGTGTACCCAAACAGTCGCTGGAGTGTGGCGATTAGGGGATTTTCACAGCAACTTCATTGCAGTGTTAATGTAAACCAACTTGTGACACTAATAAAGATTATTATTATTAATTGCCCTTGCTGGTCACCTATCCCATCCCCCTTGAGAATGGTGCTCGAGGGTCACCTGACCCATGCAGGACCATGATGTATCTCCTCCTGTCCACCTAATGCATCCATCAGTCTGGATCCTCCTGCATGCCCTGGGATTTTCCACAATAGCAATCATTTATTCAAACTTATCTTTAAGAGGCAATCTGATTTACCACTTATGAAACTGTTGTGATCTACATAATTATCAATGATATATAAAAGAAAAACCCACAATGATTACATTATATATAATGTAATTTTTTTTTAAAAATCAGTGGATATTACATTCCACTAATCTTTTATCGAGTACAATATATATTTTGTTTATAGGTGTCATGAGAATGGTGCTTTAAGAAATGTTTGGCTGCTCATGTTACTGCAATGATGTCAGAGTGTGGGTGGAGCTGAGCTCGGGCTCTGCTTTTTAGTTTCACTTTGAGAAAAGCTTGGGTGTGCCTGTGTCTTTTTGGTTTCGTATTCAGAGCTGGATACCTGCAGTCATAGCCAGAAGGTGTATTAAGAGTCTCTCTCTGTAATCTGAAGAATGTAAATCGATCCTTTGGTGATTTAAAACTAATAACTGCTCTCAGTAGTGACTTTAACCTGATGTGCTTCTGTTAAAAGTTTTGTTTTAAGCCTTAAGGATGTTAAAAGGACAGCTTAAGGATTACTTCGTGTTGTATTCTTTGGGGGTTGTATTTGAATTAATGGTTGCTAAGATGGTCACTGTATGTTTTAAAAAGGTTAACTTGAGTTCATAGAATAAACACTGTTTTGCTTTAAAAAATACTTTTCCATTTCTGCTGTACCACACCTGTAGAGTGGGCCGTGTGCTCCCCATACCACAATCTAGTAAAAGTTGTGGGTCAGGTGAACTCCATGATACACTTTGGGATTCACTAAACCCTGGCCCAAAACAATAGGATATATTGGGCGGGATTTACTGACCACCCCGCCATATGTTTTTCGGCGGGGGTGGCGGCCTGCCAGCAGGATCTACCGGTCCCGCCATTGTCAACGAGATTTCCCATTGACATCTTCCCTCACAGCCAGGAAACCCGTGCGCTAGGCGAGGGACCGGAATTTCCTGCCGGAGTGAACAGCCGGTAAATCTCACCCATTGATGGGATTAGGTGAAGAGAGGAGGTTGGTGTGAAAGATTAACACTGATATGGATCTTTTGGGCTGAAGGCCTGATTATGTGATGTAAAAACTTTAGAATACAGTGGAATGATAATGTCACGGAGGATAAAATCACATATGCAGAAAACGCCAGAAACAGTGGGATTGCGAAATACAATGCCAACAGGAGCAATTCCAACAGCTTTTTAAAAATATAGATTTAATTTGAAACGGTAAACAACAATGAGCATGAAGAGCATTGACCTATGGTCAGAAAAAAGTTTCACAAAATATCAATTTGAAAAATTGTAAGAAAATATCAGCTGTTAACTGCAGTACGATGTTTTAATTTGGGGGAAAGTGGAACTGCTCGACATGCAAATTCCCCCAAGAATCCTGTTCGGAATCAGCCTCTGTACAGAGGTGTATAACCAGTATCGATATCAACCAAGATTTTCCAGATACTCCCATAATGCTGGTTGTAAGAGGACGTTAAAAAATACTGACTGGCAACAACAGGAGTTGCTGATTGCTGAGTATTGTAGTCAAACAGCATCGCTGTGCCTAGCCAATCTGCATACTGTGATGCAAGGCTCTCAATGTCACTCTACATCTGTTGTAGGCCCGCCTGCATAGAATGCAAAATATTTTTAGTGAGCTAGGTCTTTGGGGAGCTTTGCACCTTCAGGCATGTGTAGGCGGAGGTCAGAGGAGAATTGAAGACCCTTGTGGCTGATGACTCCTTACGAATACCACTAGATTTACTTGTCCTTTTAAAAATATATTATGAAAACAACCACAACTGAAGCAATCTTCTCTGTTTTCCCTTTTCCTGGTTGAGTTATGCCCATCAGATTTCGAATGTCCAATCAAAAGAGTGTCTGTGCAGATAGGAATGTATGATTTTGAGCACTTATCTATGGATGTCACAACATCTGAGGGCTCTTTGTTGCGAGAAAAAAAAGTCCATTAGCAACATAAATGGAACAAAAATGTAATTCTATAAGGTTGCCTAGTTCAAGTTTATTCATTGCGTAGCACGCCAAATAATGTGAGAATCGCTAACATTAGCCTCAGCATCCACAGGCTAAGAATAAGTGGGACATTTTTTTTTTTTAATTGTCAAACCAAATTTTCCCTCCTGCAGTTGGTCATCAGCTGAGAACTGGATAGACTGTAATGTTCCTTCCCAGTCAAATAGTCTGCCATGATCTTCAAATATATTAAACAAATTTGAAGACCAAAACCATCACGGCTGCATTAATCAGTGACAGCCAACATTAATCTGTAAAAGGACTGAGCTTGACTAATCTAAATGACGTATTTGGGAAATAACGGAGGAGTTACGGAAAACATTGTGGTATATATCTATATTTGGATTTGCATAACGGCTTTTTGAAGAATTGCTGAATCACTGACTTACGACAAATAAGGCACATGGTATTGAAACTAAATAGAGGTAGATAGATAGAGAGATGGTTTCATATCAAAAAGGAATCAGAAGGGTACATGGATTATTTACAGACTGCATATGTGGACAATAGTATACCCCAGGGATATGCCCTGGGATCTCTTATTTTCTAATTTTACAAACGTAGGTACAAGAAAAATGATGTTGAAGTCTGTTGATGCTGTCAAATTAAGGGCTGCAGCAATCTGAGGAAGAGTGCAAGAGACCATGGAAAGGCAAGATGGTTCTCAATGGGGACTGATGGGTGGCAAAGACACAGAGACACAAATTTTAGGTAAAATTATAATGAAAAGTATATACTAAACAGTGAGGATTACAATATTGTGGATGAACAAAAAGTCCAAGTGCAACAAAAATATACATTTAAATGATGAAAGAAAGGGCGAAAAAGAAGGCAAATGGATTTCTGAGTTCTATTCACAGAGTATAGAACATATGAAAAATCAGGAATTGATGTTGTGATAATCCTCACAAGGCCCACAAGGACACACTGTTAGATATTCCTGTGGGACTCAGGCTTCCCCGCTAGCGTGTGGTGATCCACCCAACTGGGGATTGTCACTTCGCCCTTTAAATATTGGCCTGAACCGGGACTGGCACTCTCTCATAATCTTTATTGTCACAAGTAGGCTTACATTAACACTGCAATGAAGTTACTGTGAAAAGCCCCTCACTCCGGCGCATATTCGGGTACACTGAGGGAGAATTCAGAATGTCCAAATTACCTACCAGCACGTCTTCCGGGACTTGTGGGAGGAAACCGGAGCACCCGAAGGAAACCCACCGTGCAGACTCCGCACAGACCGTGACCCAAGCGGGAATCAAAACTAGGACCTTACGCTGTGAAGCAACAGTGCTACCATGCCACCCTCGTTAGTCCCCGACTGGGACCATATTGTTGTATGCTGCATTAGTGACCTTGTACATTTATAATAAACTTTATGAAACTTCTTTATCGGGTCTCCTCAATAAATATACTGGCGATGAGGAAAAAGGAGAAAAAAATTATTCTGGCCAACCATGCCATAACCAAATAGTTCAGTAAGAAAACAAATCCAAAGGAGATTCAAAGATGCCGCAGTTTGGGAAGTTAGAGCCATACGATACAGGCATAGAGGACTGAGGTGAATATGCTTATAGAGGTTTAACTCATACTAACCTCTCTGATGATTTTTTTTCCCCACGATCAGATGTTCAGCTCTCAACTGCTCATACACAATATATGGGCGGCACGGTAGCCCAGTGGTCAGCACAATTGCTTCACAGCTCCAGGGTCCCAGGTTCGATTCCTGGTTTGGTTCACTATCTGTACGGAGTCTGCACGTTCTCCCAGTATCTGCGTGGGTTTCCTCCGGGTGCTCCCGTTTCCTCCCACAGTCCAAAGATGTGCAGGTTAGGTGGATTGGCCATGCTAAATTGCCCTTAATGTCCAAACAAAAGGTTAGGTGGGGTTACAGGGATGGGGTGGAGATGTGGGCTTAAATAGGGTGCTCTTTCCAAGGGCTGGTGCAGACTTGATGGGCCGAATGGCCTCCTTCTGCACTGTAAATTCTATGATTCTATGCTGAAAGAGAAAACGGCATACATGCAGAAGACACACAGAAAAAAAACAGTAGAAAAGAAATATGTGAACCCACATTTACAAATCAAACCATAACACGTTGCATACAACTGATCATCCTTGTGCATTCTGCTAGTGCCTTGATTCTGTAAGCCTTTGTTTTCCTGGTGCTCTTGCACACTGCTACCCAGTGATGAAAGGTAGCTGACTTTCAGTAAGGGAGACTGTAGATGGCTTTTCAAGATGTCCTCAATCAGCTCTGGACCAATAGGCCAGACTTCAGACTGCGCCAACCCAACATGGGCAGCAGCAGTAAGGGTAAAGTCGTCATAGTCCCATATGACCATAGGCTGCTTTCTCCTTTGAGGGGGAGAGCTGACTGGTGCCGTTTTAACCTGAGGATCACCACACCTCAGCTGAGGGGCAAGGTTGAGAAGGCGGGCCTTGGCTGGCTGATTTGTGGAAGGATGAATGTTCTTATACTGTGGGAGGACAATGGGTTCCTGCTCCATGGAGTTGTTACTATCGCTCTAGAGGGTGATGTCTCAGCAGTCCTAATGTGTTGGAAGACAAATTTCTGGACCACTGTGACATCCTGCAAGTCCCTTGGAACACTGATAACTGCAGACTGTAGTAGCAGTGTGAGCTCGAGTGGCAGCAAGTTGACCTTGCATCACAGAAGTCTGAGCTCCTACTGCAGCACCCAGACATTCAGTGTGTTCTGTTTGTGCAATGAATGGAGACATTAGCCATCAGACTTCATGTTTTGGGGGTCCGTACATGCACTACCTTCCACACTAGAAAGAATGGGCTACAAGTGCTGCGCCTAGCCATGTGTCACATTCCAGCATGTTCCTTGGCGCTGACCACAGGCTCTCTCTGGCAGGGGTGTCAATGCACTGAGCATTTCATTGTGCATATCCACTCGCACTTTTCTGTACATATTTTCAAAGTCCTCATACCAAATCTTTTTCGAACCCATTTACAAGCTCATGCTCTGTCGGACTAGCATCAGGCCAACCTCATCTCCTGTCCTGGCTGGTGGTCATTAATGGCTATTCTCACCATGTGCAGATCCTATCTCAAAGCTACCCTGGAGAGTACACAGAGTATCATCATCTAATCTGGTGACCGTGAGTACAAGAGGATGATGATGTTTCATCTTCATCACGGCTTTCCTGCTTTTACACCATTTGTTCTGCCACCACTCTCTGGCTGGGTTCTTGGATATTTGCTAGGAGAAAAGCACAAGTGTTGGGTTGTAGTGTGTGGAGGAGGATAAATAAAGGCAAGAGGCTCACATGCATTCCATCATCATCAATGGCCTCAGCCCCATTACTGGTCATGGCCACTGCAATGAGGGCAAACACCATCTCTTCCAAGAGGATCAGGATATGCAACCATGCCTGTCACCAATAATACAGCAATTATGTCCTGGTGTCTGCAGTAATGCACTACCTTGTCCCACGTGAAAGAGGAAAGTGTATCAGTGAGTATGGTGCAATTTGGCTGTCATAGTAGAATAGCTGGGAGTTTGTGCAAGTAGTGGCTGTGAGGCTTTCAGCAGTGCTAAGTGTGTGAAAGTGGGGCGAGGCATGCAAATGTTACGGAAAATTTGAAAAAGAAAGCGTTTTGAGCATTGTGTGGGATTCAGGAACTTCTTGTAGCACTGCATCCAACACTTTGGAACTAAATTCCAACCATTTGGGCAGCACGGTAGCACAAGTGAGCGCCAGGGTCTCAGGTTCGATTCCCCGCTGGGCCACTGTCTGTGCAGTGTCTGCACGTTGTCCCCGTGTGTGCGTGGGTTTCCTCCGGGTGCTCCGGTTTCCTCCCACAGTCCAAAGATGTGCAGGTTAGGTGGATTGGCCATGCTAAATTGCCCTTAGTGTCCAAAATTGCCCTTAGTGTTGGGTGGGGTTACTGGGTTATGGGGAGAGGGTGGAGGTGTGGGGTTAGGTAGGGTGCTCTTCCCAAGAGTTGGTGCAGACTCGATGGGCCAAATGGCATCCTTCTGCACTGTAAATTCTATGAAATGAAATCATTGGCTGTCATAGCTATTTGGTTCTGCTGTCTTCAAATATTTACCAGAGGGCCTCCTGGACCCTTGTATAGCTGGACCACATCTCTTGCCAATTCCAACTCTGCCTCTGGTACAGCATCAAAACATCTTGGAGCCCATCACCGCTATGTTGTGCCATTATTGAGTGTGTTCCACATTAAAAATCACTTCTGGATTGACTTCCAGCACCTGCCCAGCCACAATGCACCACTCCTTTAAGAGATGCAGATTGACTTTAAGAATTAAAAGCTAGGTTTAACTCACACTAGCCTCTCTGATGATTTTTTCCCCCATGATCAGATGTTCAGGCTCTCAACTGCCTAATTAGTGTTGGCTACAAGCTGAAATGATTGGAATTAGCAGGCAGCACTACATTTGCACATTGCCTGCATTCGGTGCAATGTGGGTGGAGTAATCCTGCATCACGACCCAGACCCATTTCCAGTCTCTGCCCAATTTTGCCAAAAGATCTCTGAAGAGCAAAGCACACTTCTATCAATCTGTATAATCGCCAGTAGACTTGCTGTCTCTGCACTAGAGGGTGCTATATTTTAAAATTCATAATAAAGTGAGTGCCAGCATCACCTTTCTTTCACCTTCAACAAAATAGAATGACTGATTTAGAAAACAGTAGCATAGTATTAATGTTACAGGATGATTAATCAAGAGGCCTGAACTAATGCTCCAGAGACATAGTCCAAATTCGACCACCTGGGAAACTTATTCAATTGATAAATAAATCTGAAATAAGCAGTTAGTATCAGTAATAACAATCATAACACTACCACACTTCCATTAAAAAAACCTCAAGACTCTGAGCTGTGTGACTGATTCTTAACCACCCTCTGCAATGGCCTAGCAAACCATTCTATTATATCAAGCCACTACAGAAAAATTGAACAAGAAACCAGACAAGCCTCCCGACATCAGCGCAAGCACTAGAAGCGAAGCACACTTCCCAACTGACCCTGGAAGTCCACCTCACTAAGATCTGGGAACTGCCAATATTTGGAAAGCTGTACCTCAGCTGAGTCGAACAACAGCCTGACGCATTGGAAGAAGCACGGAGGGTAGCAAGAGTCCAGATGTATTGTGGGTGGGGCTTTAACGTCCATCACCTGCAGTGGCTCGGTAGACTGAACTGGCCGAGTCCTGAAGGAAATATCTGCCAAACACTGCCTCTGGCAGACGGTGAGAGAACCAATTAAAACGTACGTGTCCTCGTCCTCATTAATTAATGGGTCATCGGTGCATCTGTCCTGACAGCATTAGCAGGAGAGACCACTATTACATCCTTGTGGAAATGAGTTACATCTTCACACCAAGGACACTCTCCATCATGTTGGAGAGTACTACCATCGTGCTTGATGGGGCAGATTCAGAATAGGCCTAGTGGCTCAAAACTGGGCATCCATGAGATGCTGCGGGTCAAGAAGCAGAATTGTATTTAACCACATCCTGGGCCTCACAGCCAAGGATATCCTTCACTCTACCATTACCACAAAGTTAGGGACCAATCTTGGTTCAATGAGGAGCGTTGGAAGTGCATGCCAGGAGCACCATCAACATATCTAAAAATGAGATGCCAACTGGTGAAGCTACAACACAGGATGACATGAATGCAGAACAGCAAAGTAGCATGCTATAAACAGGGCCAAGCGATCCCACACCAATGGACCAGATCAGTATGATTCCACGTTTGTATTTCAGATGCTGAACTGGACATTCAATAAGTAATTAAAAGATATAGTTTGAAGCTGAAATAATGATCACCAAAATTTTATAAATTCAAACATCAAGTCGAATGACTGAAACTCAACTTTGCCAGCCAATGTTTTTTGCATATTACTGGAAGATAAGAAAAATCGTACCAAGATAGCCTAATTATAAAGTATGTCCAGATAAGGTATTAAGAGGCAGAAGTGTGACGTGATAGGGAACGGCAAAGCAATGATTCCCACATACTAAGCTACTAATATCAATTATGATATGGAGATGCGCGGTGTTGGACTGGAGTGGGCACAGTAAGAAGTAGTCTTACAACACCAGGTTAAAGTCCAACAGGTTAGTTTCGAATCACTAGCTTTCGGAGCACAGTTCCTTCGGAAGGATGAAGGAGCTACACTCCAAAAGCTAGTGATTCGAAATAAACCTGTTGGACTTTAACCTGGTGTTGTAAGACTTCTTACTGAATCTCAATTATGTTACTGTGGGCAGAATGTGGCCTGGTACTTCCACACATGGAGGGAGGAAGGTAGGGTAAAAAGTGGACCTGAGATGAAGGTTGGTAAACTCCAAAGGAGGCCTTTGCAATGCTTTCAATAAGCAGTTTTTTTTTGTTTTTTTTAAACAAACAATTTTATTGAGGTATTTTTTGGCATTGTAAACAGTTACAGATAACAGAAATGTGCAAACATCAACATAAAACCAATACTTCAACCAAACCATACTGCACATGCCCGCTCCTCTCCCCTAGACACTACCCGCCTATTTATCCCTCCTACTCTACTCTAATCTCCCCCCCCCCCGCCCCCCTGACGTTCACTCTCCCGCGAAGAAGTCGATGAATGGTTGCCACCTTCGGGCGAACCCCAGTACAGATCCCCTCAAGGCGAACATTTTCCATACCCAGAAAACTTGACATGTCCGAAAGCCATAGTTCGGTCTTCGGGGGTTTTGAGTCCCTCCATGCCAGCAGTATTCGCCGCCGGGCTATTAGGAAAGCAAAGGCCAGAACATCTGCCTCTTTCTCCCCATGTACTCCCAGGCCTTCCGAAACCCCGAAAATTGCCACCCCTGGACTCATCACCACCCTTGTTTTCAGCACCCGGGGCATGACCCCCGCAAATCCCTCCCAGTACCCTCTAAGCTTAGGACATGCCCAAAACATGTGAACATGGTTCGCTGGTCCTCCCGCGCATCTAGCGCACTTGAATTTGCTCATCCGAGCTACCATCATGTGGGTCCGGTGAACGACCTTAAATTGAATCAGGCTGAGCCTGGCACATGTTGCGGTTGAGTTTACCCTACTCAGGGCGTCCGCCCACAGCCCGTCCACCATCTCCCCGCCAAGCTTCTCCTCCCATTTGAGTTTCAGTCCTCCGACTGGGACTCTTCCCCCTTCATGAGCACCTTGTAGATATCCGAGACTCTACTCTCTCCTTCTTCTCCTCTAGAGACTATTCTGTCCTGGATCCCTATTGGCGGGAGGCATGGGAAGGATGGGACCTGTCTGCGTACAAAGTCCTGCATCTGTAAGTACCTAAAGTCATTTCCCCTTACCAGCCCAAACTTCTCCTCTAAGCCCCTCAAACTCGCAAAGCTCCCCTCCAGGAACATATCGCCCACCCTCCCCACCACCATGTTCAAAACCCTCCATCCATGTTCCCGGGGGCAAATAGATGGTTATCACATATTGGAGCCCAGACAGACGCACCCACCCCCCCACATGCCTCCTCCACTGGCGCCATATCCGCAGGGACGCCCCCACTACCGGGCTGGTGGAGTACCTGGCCGGTGACAGCGGTAGGGGAGCCGTGACCAGGGCTGCCAAACTGGTGCCCCTGCACGATTCAATGAGCAGTTTTGACACAGTCTTTCCACATAACATCTATTGCCGGTGTTTAACAATATTTGAAGCGACATTTATGGATACGTCTGACCCAACTTGTTTCAGTACATGCATTAATCAGCAGATTGGTAAATGTGATTATTGAATAGTTCCCCAAGCCAAGTTTAAAACTTTAGAGTGATCATTTTCCATTATACACATATGTTAAAATAATATTAATGTAAACTTCCCAAGAATAGGTCACTCAGAGTGCTTCAGGTAAAAACCTAAAAACAGGTCTGTTGAATAGCTAGCCTGACATATGGGGCAAGATTCTCCGACCCTCGCCGGGGGGGGGCGGCGTGAATCCCGCCCCCGCCGTCTGCCGAATTCTCCAGCGCCGGGGATGTGGCGGGGGCAGGAATCGCGGCGCACCGGTGACGGCCTCTGGCAGCGGCCCCCCCCGGCGATTCTCCGGCCCGCAATAGGCCGGCTAGCCGCCCGTTTTCAGCCAGTCCCGCCGGCGTATGTTACACCAGGTATTTGCCGGTGGGACCTTCCTGCGCGGGCGGCCTCCGGGGTCCTCGGGGGGGCATCTGGCCCCTGAAGGTGCCCCCAATGGTGGCCTGGCCCGCGATCGGGGCCCATCGATCCGCGGGCGGGCGTGTGCCGTGGGGGCACTCAATTCTTCCGCGTCGGCTACTGTGGTCCTCCGCGATGGGCGACGCAGGGATGAACCCCTCTGCGCATGCGCTGGGGTGACGCCAGCACACGCTGGCGCTCCCGCACATGCGCCAACTCGCGCCGTCCGGGGGAGGCCCTTCGGTGCCGCCGGCCTAGCACCTGAAGGTGTGAAGGATTCCGCACCTTTGGGGAGGCCCGACGCCGGAGTGGTTCACGCCACTCCTTCACGCCGGAGTTCCCCACCCAGCCGATTCCCGAGGATTCCCGCCCATAATCTGTGAGAATACTAAAGGGAAGAAAAATAAAAATAAATGAAAACTTTATAGGTTAAGAGTTTTGGATGGGAGAAATTTACAAAGAATGAGAGGCTTATCTGGAGACCATTGGAAAAGTCGAGTCTGGACTTCAGGCGGTGGCCATTGAGTGAGTGGTCCCACAGTTGGTGGCTCCCATTCAAGATGCATTTTGTTGGTCCTTCCCCAACCGTTTTGGGGATTTTTTTAGTGTGAGTGCCCAGGGAAGGTGAGACCGGTGTATGGATAAGAGGACGAGAAGTGCCATGTGATAGAGAGAGCAGTTGGAGCAGGACGGTTTTCATGCTGCGCCACAGGTTACGATGGTGGAGGGCAAGGGATCAGTGCTGCCCATCCAGTGGTCGTCGGAACCACCAGCGAGGCCATCTGCTCCTCATGCTCTCCCACCACTTCCTACCTTCTGAATCGCCAGGCCCTGATCCTCTTACTTCTGCCCCACTTTCTCAATCACTGCTCTGAGCGGCTCCACCACCTTAGCCACGTCTTCCAGGAAAAATGTCTGGGGCGGAGCTGGGGCCACTGCGTATAATGAGGCAGGGGGGGGGGGACACTCCCCCCTGCATTATCGTAGGCTTCTATCTCACTGATTCTAAAAAAGGATGAGGATCCGGAGCAGTGTGGGTTGTACGCCCAATATCGTTGTTGAGTTTCGATGCTAAGCTGTTGGCGAAGGTGCTTGCATCGTGGATTGAGGACCAGGTTGACCAGGGAGGATCAGATGGGTTTTGTGAAGGGAAGGCAGTTGTTGCCGAATGTGCAGAGGTTAGCTAGCGTGATTATGATGCCCTCGGCAGGCGGGATTGGAGAGCAATGAACAGAAGGTGCCAAGCATTGGGTTTCGTTGTACGCGGACGACCTGTTTTGGACCCGTTGGGCGGCATTGGAGGGATTATGGAGATTTTAGGGGAATTCGGTTGGTTTTCAGGATATACATTGAACATGGGAAAGAGTGAGGTGTTCCCAATCAATGCCAGAGAGCAGGAAAGGAGATTAGGGAAGTTGCCGTTCAGGGTGGTAGGGGCGAGTTTTAGATACCTTGGTATGCAGGTGGAGCAGAGCTGAGCCCAGTTGCATAGATTGAACTTGGCCTGGGGATGAAGGCGGATTTTAAGAGGGGGGACCTTTTGCCATTGTTGTTGGTTGAGCTGGTGCAGGCAGTGAAAATGATGGTGCTACCTAGGTTTCTGTTCGTCTTTCAGAACCTCCATATCTTTGTCTCCAAGTCTTTTTTCAGGAAAGTCAATGGGTTGATCTCAGGGTTTGGGTGGGAGAGGAAGGCCCCGAGGGTGCGGCAGGCTTTTTTGGAACGGGGGTGGGGGGAATTACCGAATTTGACAAATTATTATTGGGCTGCAAACATTGCGATGGTGAGGAAATCAGCCCTTGGAGAAGAGGTCAGTTTGTGGATAGACGGAGACAGCATCGTGTAGGGGAACGGGTTTGAGGGTTTTGTTGTTGGTGTCTTTGCTGTTCTTGCCAGCCAGGTACTCTGATAGCCCAATGGTGGTGTTGGCTTTAAGAGTGTGAGGGCTGTGTAGGCAGCATTTGTCGTCAGTGGGTGTGTCGCTGCAGGCGCCTATTTGCGATAACCATACGTTTGTGCCGGCATGACTAGTTGCATGGTTCCGGGGCTGGCAGATAATGATGGAGGGGGGGGGCGCCCTGGTGGAGGATGTTAAGAGCAAATGGGAATAGGAGCTGGAAGAGGAGATGGGATCTGGGACATGGGCTGAGGCCTTGCGGAGGACGAATGCGTCCTCGTCATGTGTGAGGTTAGGTCCCACCCAGTTTAAAGTGGTGCACAGGGCCCACATTACGGTGGCAAGGCGTTACGTCTGAGGATCTGAGTGTGAGGGTGGCACTAAGTCCAGGGGTGGCGATATTTGGTGCGTCAGAACACCGAGTGTGGGGGTTGGGGGCAATGTATTGGCCTTTGCCTCGCCGATAGCCCAGATATGGATTTTGTTGTGTTGGCAGGACTCGGAGCCACTGAAAGCAGAATTGCTGAGGTTGGAGAAGATTAAGTTTGCTCTGCAGGGGTTGGTAGAAGGGATGACACTGGGGGTGGAAACCATTTATTGATTTCTTCAAGGGGGATTGAAGGGTCGGTAAGGGGGTTAAAATGGGTGAGGTGGGGTGTGGCTGGTGGTCAGTGACAGGGGGACTGGGGGGGCGGAGGGTTATGGGTGTTTATTGGGTTGATGTTGTTCTGAAATTCAGTACATTTATCCTTTTGTTGAAAAGCCTTGAATAGAAATATTCTACAAAAGGAAGTCGAGTCTGAATGTGACAAACCTATAGATCAGGATTGCAGCTGTAGATTGACTGAGATAGGTACAAAAGGTGAGCAATATTTTGGAACTGGAAGTCGATATGCTTGAGTAAGTGGCCAGATACTCAGCTCAAATGATATGCAAGGTTTCAGAACAGCCTAGTTTGAGACATATAGCAGCAGTGACAATCAATATGGAGCTTTTTGTATGGGCTTGAGGTGACAGGTGATAACAGGTTAGAGAGCTTTGGGGGGGGGGGGGGGGGGGGGGGGAGGAAGGGAGAGTATGTGGGGTAGTGGTTAGGGCCTGGAGCAGGTTACAGATATAAGTGAGGATGAGACTTAAGTGAGTGAGGGAGGGGGTGGTGGGGTGGGATTTGAGCATAAGGATGAGAATTTTAAAACAAAGGGTTTGCAGAACCAGGAACTATTATAGGTCAGTAAACACAAGAATGATGGATGAACAAGACTACTGCACAACTTGGAAAGCTACTGCGGCAGCAACCCCTCCTAAACTATGTCTTGGAATGGTGCCATTCTGCTCTTGTGCCCATTTCTCCTCTTCAGTAGCAGGACAAATTTCATCAAGATTAATTTTTTGGGGGGTTTGTTTCCTTGGGCCCCTTAACGCAAGATATACCTTGCATCATAGAATTTACAGTGCAGAAGGAGGCCATTTGGCCCATCGAGTCTGCACCAGCCCTTGGAAAGAGCACCCTGTTTAAGCCCACACCTCCACCCCATTCCCATAACATCTCCTAATGTTTTGGATATGACGGGGCAATTTAGCACGGCCAATCCACCTAACCTACACTTCTTTGGACTGTGGGAGGAAACCGGAACACCCAGAGGAAATTGGGAGAAAATGCAAACTCCACGCAGACAGTCACCCAAGGCCGGAATTGAATCCGAGTGCTGGAGCTGTGAGGCTGCAGTGCTAACCACTGTGCCGTCGTGCCGCACCAAGTGAGCCATGCTAAATAAATACAAATAAGCTAACAACTGAAATTTTAATTAATACAAAACTGTAGCTAACTACAATTATATAATGGAAGCTGGAACAATAATAAAAACTGCAAGCTCAATGACAGGAGAAATTCTTTGAAATAGAAGCCACATTAAGCCTCTTTGCAGTTAATATCCCAGATCAACAGCGTTGGTAATGGTGGAGTATAAAACACAGCCTCCAATCAGGCATTTCAAAGCTTAAAATGGCCGGAATAGTTTTGGGTGGCAAGATGCGAAAGAAACATGAGAAGGAAAATGTGCGAAAGAATCTGCTGGCAGTGATTTCAAAGACTCATCATTTATATCAAATAAGCAGCTGTTGCTGGCTGTGCAGATGCGGTTTACAAACAAGTTGGGCTTTGCCAGTGAAGGTGACAGCAACACTCACTTTCTATCTCACTTAACTTTCAAAACCTGTTGATAAATCAAACAACAATGAGTCTATGTGGTTCTTAGTTCACCACTGCCTTGCTAAGGAAACTACGCACAACTATTTTGTGCACGTTTCGGCCCACAGTAACAGATAATCAAGCAGATCCCCACTATTAAGCTCTCACCATCAACTGTGCTCTAATTCCCTTCAAAATATCTGCTCAGTGGATACATTTACAATATTTGCATAGGTGGCATATCCTGAACAGGGCAGGATTGTTGAGTACTCTTGTTGCTCAGCCATCTGAAATCAAAGTAAGGTGCAAACATCGTTCTCAAGACGTAAAACTTATCAGGCAAATGGAAATAAGTCAAGAATACCAAACACTTCTTGCAAAACCCTGATTCCAGAAAAGCTGCTAGCCCTGGAGGCAGGATGTCCATGGTGATATCTGGTGTTCTGAATTCACCTAAAGCAGAATTGTCTTATCAGAGTGGAAGTCTGCAAATCAGAATCCAAGTCGCACCCCAATAACTACAGACTAATACTACAACTCCCCAACAAGTTCAGGCAAAGGGAAAGCAGTGACAAAAAGCTATAGGAACATATTAAACAAAACAACTCTGAATCTAATGCCAGGACTAATGCCTGCATTTTTGGCTGCAGGCCACTCCACTGCTAAATCAATTTTGTTTACAACTCTGTTGTGTCTAAAAATAAATACAACACATATCGGGTTCAATGAGAAGTGCAGAAGGGCACCACATAAATCTAAAAATTAGGGGTCAACCTGGAGAATCTACAACGCAGGACTACTTGCATGCCAATCAGCATAAGCAGCAAATGGCAGACAGAGCAAAGCGATCGCACAACCAAGGGATCAGATCTAAGCTCTGCAATCCTGCTACATCCAGTCGTGAATAGTGGCAGACAATAAAACTACTCACTGGAAAGGGAGGCTCCACAAATATCCCCTTCCTCAATGATCGGAGAGCCCAGCAGATCAGTGTGAAAGATAAGGCTGAAGCACCTACAATAAGTTCCAAATGGGTGATCCAGCTTGGCCTCCTTCAGAGGTGATCATCCCCAGCAGCAAGATACCAGTCTTCAAATCAAGTAATTCTCCATAACATCAAGAAATGGTTGAAGGCACTTGATACTGCAAAGGCTATAGGCTCTGACAATATTCTGGCAATAGTTCTGAAGACTTGCATTCCAGAACTTGCTGCTCCACCAGCCACGCTGTTCTAGAGCAGCTACAACACTGGCACCCACCCAGAAATGTGGAATTTGCCCAGGTATGTTATGTGCAAAGAAATCAGGACAAATCCAACCTGGCCAATTAGAACCCCTCCAGTCTACTCTCGATCATTAGTAAAATGATGAAAGGGGTCATCAACAGTGCTATCAAGCACAACTTGCTTTGCAATAACCTGCTCACTGACACTCAGTTTGGGCTCCTCCAAGGCCACTCAGCTCCTGACCTTATTACAGCCTTGATTCAAACATGGATAAAATAATTAAACTCCAGAGCACAGAGTAACTGCCCTTGACATCAAGGCAGCATTTGACGGAGTCTGGCATCAAGGAACCTAGCAAAACTGGAGTCAATGGGAATCAGGGGGTAAACTCTCCACTGGTTGGGCCTCGGACACTACCCTGAGGAACTCCTGTAGTGAGGTCCTGGAACTGAGCTGACTGGCCTCCAACAACCAAAACCATCTGCCTTTGTGCTTGGTATGACGACAACCCAGTGGAGTATTTTCCTCCCGATTCCCATTGACTCCAATTTTGCTCAGGCTCCTTGATGCAATACCTGGTCAAATGCCATCTGCATCGCAAGGGCAATCACTCTCAGCTCACCTCTGGAACAAAAACAGAAAATGCTGCGTCTGGGTAACACTTTGTCAAAGCTGGAGTTCAGCTCTTTTATCCATGTTTGAACTCAGCCTTTAATGAGGACCGGAGCTGAATGATCCTAAATCCTTAAACTAATGCAGCAGGGGCATGGGAACCTGGATTGTAGTTTTAGGGTAAGGGAGAATGAGAGTATAGAGGTCAGGAGCACAGATTTGACGTCGCAGGAGGGGGCCAGTGTTCAGGTAGGTGGTTTGAAGTGTGTCTACTTCAATGCCAGGAGTATACGAAACAAGGTAGGGGAACTGGCAGCATGGGTTGGTACCTGGGACTTCGATGTTGTGGCCATTTCGGAGACATGGATAGAGCAGGGACAGGAATGGATGTTGCAGGTTTCGGGGTTTAGGTGTTTTAGTAAGCTCAGAGAAGGAGGCAAAAGAGGGGGAGGTGTGGCGCTGCTAGTCAAGAGCAGTATTACGGTGGCGGAGAGGATGCTAGATGGGGACTCTTCTTCCGAGGTAGTATGGGCTGAAGTTAGAAACAGGAAAGGAGAGGTCACCCTGTTGGGAGTTTTTTATAGGCCTCCTAATAGTTCTAGGGATGTAGAGGAAAGGATGGCGAAGATGATTCTGGATATGAGCGAAAGTAACAGGGTAGTTATTATGGGAGACTTTAACTTTCCAAATATTGACTGGAAAAGATATAGTTTGAGTACAATAGATGGGTCGTTTTTTGTACAGTGTGTGCAGGAGGGTTTCCTGAAACAATATGTTGACAGGCCAACAAGAGGCGAGGCCACGTTGGATTTGGTTTTGGGTAATGAACCAGGCCAGGTGTTGGATTTGGAGGTAGGAGAGCACTTTGGGGACAGTGACCACAATTCGGTGACGTTTACGTTAATGATGGAAAGGGATAAGTATACACCGCAGGGCAAGAGTTATAGCTGGGGGAAGGGCAATTATGATGCCATTAGACGTGACTTGGGGGGGATAAGGTGGAGAAGTAGGCTGCAAGTGTTGGGCACACTGGATAAATGGGGCTTGTTCAAGGATCAGCTACTGCGTGTTCTTGATAAGTATGTACCGGTCAGACAGGGAGGAAGGCGTCGAGCGAGGGAACCGTGGTTTCCCAAGGAAGTGGAATCTCTTGTTAAGAGGAAGAAGGAGGCCTATGTGAAGATGAAGTGTGAAGTTTCGGTTGGGGCGATGGATAGTTACAAGGTAGCGAGGAAGGATCTAAAGAGAGAGCTAAGACGAGCAAGGAGGGGACATGAGAAGTATTTGGCAGGAAGGATCAAGGAAAACCCAAAAGCTTTCTATAGGTATGTCAGGAATAAGCGAATGACTAGGGAAAGAGTAGGACCAGTCAAGGACAGGGATGGGAAATTGTGTGTGGAGTCTGAAGAGATAGGCGAGATACTAAATGAATATTTTTCGTCAGTATTCACTCAGGAAAAAGATAATGTTGTGGAGGAGAATGCTGAGCCCCAGGCTAATAGAATAGATGGCATTGAGGTACGTAGGGAAGAGGTGTTGGCAATTCTGGACAGGCTGAAAATAGATAAGTCCCCGGGACCTGATGGGATTTATCCTAGGATTCTCTGGGAGGCCAGGGAAGAGATTGCTGGACCTTTGGCTTTGATTTTTATGTCATCATTGGCTACAGGAATAGTGCCAGAGGACTGGAGGACAGCAAATGTGGTCCCTTTGTTCAAAAAGGGGAGCAGAGACAACCCCGGCAACTATAGACCGGTGAGCCTCGCGTCTGTAGTGGGTAAAGTCTTGGAGGGGATTATAAGAGACAAGATTTATCATCATCTTGATAGGAATAATATGATCAGGGATAGTCAGCATGGCTTTGTGAAGGGTAGGTCATGCCTCACAAACTTTATTGAGTTCTTTGAGAAGGTGACTGAACAGGTAGACGAGGGTAGAGCAGTTGATGTGGTGTATATGGTTTTCAGCAAAGCGTTTGATAAGGTTCCCCACGGTAGGCTATTGCAAAAAATACGGAGGCTGGGGATTGAGGGTGATTTAGAGATGTGGATCAGAAATTGGCTAGCTGAAAGAAGACAGAGGGTGGTGGTTGATGGGAAATGTTCAGAATGGAGTACAGTCACAAGTGGAGTACCACAAGGATCTGTTCTGGGGCCGTTGCTGTTTGTCATTTTTATCAATGACCTAGAGGAAGGCGCAGAAGGGTGGGTGAGTAAATTTGCAGACGATACTAAAGTCGGTGGTGTTGTCGATAGTGTGGAAGGATGTAGCAAGTTACAGAGGGATATAGATAAGCTGCAGAGCTGGGCTGAGAGGTGGTAAATGGAGTTTAATGTAGAGAAGTGTGAGGTGATTCACTTTGGAAGGAATAACAGGAATGCGGAATATTTGGCTAATGGTAAAGTTCTTGAAAGTGTGGATGAGCAGAGGGATCTAGGTGTCCATGTACATAGATCCCTGAAAGTTGCCACCCAGGTTGATAGGGTTGTGAAGAAGGCCTATGGAGTGTTGGCCTTTATTGGTAGAGGGATTGAGTTCCGGAGTCGGGAGGTCATGTTGCAGCTGTACAGAACTCTGGTACGGCCGCATTTGGAGTATTGCGTACAGTTCTGGTCACCGCATTATAGGAAGGACGTGGAGGCTTTGGAGCGGGTGCAGAGGAGATTTACCAGGATGTTGCCTGGTATGGAGGGAAAATCTTATGAGGAAAGGCTGATGGACTTGAGGTTGTTTTCGTTGGAGAGAAGAAGGTTAAGAGAAGACTTAATAGAGGCATACAAAATGATCAGGGGGTTGGATAGGGTGGACAGTGAGAGCCTTCTCCCGCAGATGGATATGGCTGGCACGAGGGGACATAACTTTAAACTGAGGGGTAATAGATATAGGACAGAGGTCAGAGGTAGGTTCTTTACGCAAAGAGTAGTGAGGCCGTGGAATGCCCTACCTGCTACAGTAGTGAACTCGCCAACATTGAGGGCATTTAAAAGTTTATTGGATAAACATATGGATGATAATGGCGTAGTGTAGGTTAGATGGCTTTTGTTTCGGTGCAACATCGTGGGCCGAAGGGCCTGTACTGCGCTGTATTGTTCTATGTTCTATGATCCGGGCAGAAGCCGAACTGGAGTTCAGTGAGCAGATTATTTGTTGTTGTGTATAGATGCCCATTTTTACCAAACAAAAATAATTTTAATAGTTACCATGTTAGAGGTCTTTATTCCTTAATACTTTCCTATCCATTTTAGAACAAGGCAGCTGGCGCTGATGCAAATGGAGGCACGATGCTCTCATTAGTAGTTCTCGTTTGCCTGCAAATTCATGGTATTTTAACTTTAGCAATCCTTTCTGTTTCATTCTTCTACTAATAATGATTTTGAGCATTACATATTGAGGGGGGTAAATGAAGAAAAAGGTTTCAGTATTCTGCTCCCACAATAGGTAGATTATTGAGGGCATTTAAAAGTTTATTGGATAAACATATGGATGATAATGGCATAGTGTAGGTTAGATGGCTTTTGTTTCGGTGCAACATCGTGGGCCGAAGGGCCTGTACTGCGCTGTATTGTTCTATGTTCTATGTTCTATTATGATTTTGGAGGCAAGAACATTTTTGTTTTCACAATCTTCTCTGATGAATGGTTAAAATCTTTCCATCTACCAGTACATTTCTTTTCTGTGACATATTTGGGTTGTATATTATTGGTTGAACCAACACTAAAACCAATTATTGGACTGTCCATAATAATTATATGCTGTTCAACTACTGGGACACATTCAGTGACGCATGATGTATCGCTGGAACCATGAAATTAAACGGTCATTTCTGTAAAATGTCATGGAAATGCCTTTCAGTTTTTGCTGTTTTCTCTCCAAATAACATTAACCACCAGCTTTTTCAAAACTGTAGCTTCCAAAGTTTGAGACGTGCACTGTACAGTAAAAGTCACTGACCTGCCTTTGAACCTTCTTTGGCTTGAACCTTTATCATCCCGTTAACAAAGCTAATCTAATATAAATCATGTGGGCTCCATCAATTAACACAAGCTTCCTTTAATACTGCACCATCATTTTTTTTCCCGATAACGTGAAAAATTCTTGAAAAGGAGAGATTTTAAAATAGAACACTTGTGCTTTTAATACAATATTATGGTGGTCAATTTTCGTGATCGTGGGAGAGAAAATTCTGTTCAATAGTCTGAACAGGAGGCAAGACTAGAATGAACATGATTATCGTGTTTTAAAATGCTGAACATCAACATCCCGAAAAAGGAAAGTTATTGTTCAGGTTTAAGGCTTCATCCGAACTGTGATTATCATACCACTTATGTAAAAAGAAACCAACCCATTTGAAAAAGATGTTCACCAGAACGGTCAAATCCAGAAAACTCTCTGACTGGTAACATTCTCTTGTTAAAACAATCTCCAGCAGGGAATTTTTTACACAAGTACATATCTTTGCTGCATCATTATTTCTTAGTTTCTCAAGTCCTTGAAAAATAAGCTTTGAGAAGTGGGTTTAGATTTTGTCAAATCCAAGGTCATGACTTGTAAATGATGCCTGACAACACCCATTACTGCACAACCAATTCATTTAAATGACCAGAGTTTAAGTCAGCAAAGGCAAGCCTGACTCTTTAATTATGTCGAATATTTCCCATTACTTGAGCATGCTCTCAGCAGGGCAATATTCCCAGAAAGATTCCTCTAAATTTTCACTATGCGTTACACAAAAACAGGTAGGTTTTACCCTTTGGTCCGGCATCGCGCCTCCCCAAAGGTGCGGAAGTCTCCGCATCGTGAGCGGCCGAGCCCTCACCTTGAGGGGCTAGGCCCGAGCCGGACTGATTTCCGCCCCGCCAGCTGGCGGGAAAGGCCTTTGGTGCCCCGCCAGCTGGCGGGAAACTGACTTTGCCGTGCGGCGCATGCGCGGGAGCGTCAGCGGACGCTCACGGCATCCCCGCGCATGCGCAGTGAAGGGGGTCTCTTCCGCCTCCGCCATGGTGGAGACCATGGTGAAGGCGGAAGGAAAAGAGTGCCCCCACGGCACAGGCCCGCCCGCGTATCGGTGGGCCCCGATCGCGGGCCAGGCCACCATGGGGGCACCCCCCGGGGCCAGATCGCCCCGCGCCCCCCCCAGGACCCCGGAGCCCGCCCGCGCCGCCGTGTCCCGCCGTCCCAAAGGTGGTTCAATCCACGCTGGCTGGCGTGGGTTGACAGCGGCGGGACTTCGGCCCATCGCGGACCGGAGAATCGCCGGGGGATTCCCTCCGACCGGCGCGGCGCGATTCCCGCCCCCGCCGAATCTCCGGTGGCGGAGAATACGCGACGCGGCGGGGGCGGGATTCACGCCGGTCCCCGGCCATTCTCCGACCCGGTGGGGGGTCGGAGAATTGCACCCAAGGTATGGAAAACCATCTGCAGAATAACATGGAGAAAATGACAATGTACAATAAAGTAGCCAACAATGAAATTTGGCCAGCAGAATGTCGATATTTCTTAATTAGCCACATTACACAACTGTTTTACTGATATCCATTTAAAAGGTCAAAAAAGGTCAGGATTAAAACTATTCTGCTTCCGCCATAACTTACTGCTATTATTTCTATTACTTTATGCGGGATTCTCCATTCCAGAATCAAAGTGCTCCCGCCAGCAGGGAAACCAGAGCGATTCCCCCTGGCCCTAGGAGCGACCTCGATGTGCCATTCTATCGCATTTGGAAAAGATCTTTGTGAAAATACGCTTCTCCGTGCCAATCCAGGAGCGCGCTGCAACTGAGAGATGCAGGAACTAATCTCTCGGACAGGTCCAGCACCTCTCAGTTCGGACCAATCTCAATTAGTTGCTGCAGCCCCACCCCCACCGGAACACAGGCAGGGCACCACCCCACTCTAATCGCTGGCGAGCCCCCCCCCCCCCTCCTCCCCAGTACCCCCTTCAGCCCACCATTCAGCTCCACCCCTCCAACAAAAAGTCTGCCTCTTTGTTCTTGAGGAATGAACAACTTGGAGGCTGCCCCTTCGTTTTCTATGAGCACAGAAACAGATTAATTTTTTTAAAATGTTATGAAAACAGCTGCTACCCTGACCCTCACTTAATGAATCTCTGCAGAGCTATAAAAATAAACAACCTGATTCTACCCTTTGAAGGTCCAGCGAGATGGCAATCACAATGCATCTAGCAGGCAATGGAGAGTGAAATTCAATGTAAAAAATCAAGTTCAATGCATTCAGCCTCCTAGCCATACACACGGACTTAAATACTTTTGACTTAAATACTTCAAAAGGCAATGAAACTGACTGTGTGCAAACCACTTTAAATGTGTCTCCCATTTTAAGGGGATTATTCTACCTTCATCTCATGGAACTTTAAACTTGACATACAATAGAATTATTAAAGGTTTTAGGGGTGCAGAAAAGAACATGTTCACTTTATTATGCGTATTTATGAGATAATGCGTGACTTCAAATGGTATTGGGGTACAGATGAGAACATTTTTACTTTTTCTGGGAAAACTTTAACTTCTACACATAAACTGACTATTTAAATGATTTGTGGCTACAGATATGAACACTTTCACTGAATGATGAGCAAACTTTATTTTTTAACATACTGATGTGGTATTCGAGGTATTACGGGACCTGATAGGCTGGAGCACCATTGGTGGAAACTGTATGCTTTCTATTGGTTAGGATGTATGGTAGCTCCGCCCTGCTAGGTGGGGTATCAGAGCCCGTGCCGCCCCAGCAGCCTTCATTCTATACCTGAGCTGCTGGGGGAAACATCTAGCTTATTAAAGCCTTCTGCTGGACTACAACCTCGCTTTAGTGGTCATTGATCGTGCATCAATTTAATAAGCTAGTTTTTTTTTTAAAGGATGGAGCTCCGAATCAAGCCTGAGTGTCTGCAACTCAGCCCCAACACGGCGAACTCAGCGGCAATCTTCAATCACTAGCTGGCGTGCATTAAAGGGTATCTCGAGACGGCCGAAAACACACCCACTGGAGAGCAGAAAATGCAAGTCCTGCACTCGAGGGTGAGCCCGGAGATTTACACCCTCATCGAGGAAGCGGAAGACTTCGATGCAGCAGTAGAGCTGCTAAAAGGACATTATATTCGCCCGGTAAACCAGGTCTACGCCCGGCACCTGCTTGCAACAAGGCGACAAATCCCTGGGGAATCGCTGAAAGTATTCTACCATGCACTCCTGGTGTTGGGGAGAAACTGCAGCTGCTCGCAAGTTTCGGCAAGCGAACACACTGAACTCTTGGTCCGGGAAGCTTTCGTGGCAGGTATGCTATCCTCACAAATTCGCCAGTGACTGTTAGAGAAAGACACTCTGGGTCTCAAGGAGGCATGGGCCCTTGCCGGCTCCCTGGACGTGGCCTCCAGGAACGCCCGCGCTTATGTTCCCGACTGCGCGGCAGCACCCTGGGCAGCATGGAACCCCTCCGCAGCCGACCCCGAGGCAACCCCATCCCCCCACAAGCCTGCGCTGCAAGGTGGCCTGGCAACCTTGGGGGGCCCCGCTGCTACTTTTGCGGGCAGGCCAAGCACCCCCGCCAGCGTTGCCCGGCCCGCGCAACCACCTGCAAGGGATGCGGCAAAAAGGGCCATTTTGTGGGGGTATGTCAGGACCGTGCGGTTGCCGCGGTCTCCGGCGGCGAATGTGGACCGCCACCACAAACGTCTCCACGGTCCCCGTGCGGCCAGCGGTCACCGCCATCTTCCTAATCCAGGGCCACGTGCGGACCCCGGGCGCCGCCATCTTGTCCCACGGATGTCACGTTAGAGGGATGGGCGCCACCATTTTGTGCACCCCCAGCCATGTGCGACCAATGGGAGCCGCCATCTTGGATGAACCCCCAGGACCCCAGCTCGGCTGACCACGCACTGCCCGAAGAGAACTCTCAACTGCTGTGATTAGCCTCAGTGACCCTGGATCAGTCCTGGCCTCGAACACTCTCAACTGCTACAACGACTGTATTCAACGGGCACGAGACGTCCTGCCTAAACGACTCTGGGAGCACGGAGAGCTTCATACACCCCGACAGGGTAAGGCGCTGTTCTCTCCTCATCCACCCCGTTAATCAAAAAATCTCCCTGGCCTCCGGTTCACACTCGGTGGAGATAAAGGGGTTTTGTGTCGCGAACCTCAGAGTCCAGGGAAGGGAGTTCAAAAATATCCGTCTCTATGTCCTTCCCCACCTCTGCGCGGCTACACTCCTGGGTTCAGACTTCCAGTGTAACCTCCAACGTCAGATTCGGCGGCCCTATACCCCCCTTACTGTCTGCGGCCTCGCGACCCTTAAGGTCGACCCGCCTTTCCTGTTTGCGAACCTCACCCCGGATTGCAAACCGTCGCCACCAGGAGCAGACGGTACAGTGTCCAGGACCGGATCGTTATTAGGTCAGAGGTCCAAAGGCTACTGAGAGAAGGGGTCATTGAAGCCAGTAACAGACCCTGGAGAGCTCAAGTAGTGGTGGTAAAGACCGGGGAGAAGCATAAGATGGTCATCGACTACAGTCAGACCATCAACAGGTTTACACAGCTGGAGGCGTACCCTCTCCCCCGCATATCCGACCTGGTAAACAGGATCGCGCATTATAAGGTCTTCTCCACGGTGGATCTCAAGTCCGCTTACCACCAGCTCCCCATCCGCACTAGTGACCGTAAATACACTGCCTTCGAGGCAGATGGGCGCCTCTACCACTTCTTAAGGGTTCTCTTCGGTGTCACCAACGGGGTCTCGGTCTTCCAGCGCGAGATGGACCGAATGGTTGACCGGTACGGTTTACGGGCAACATTCCCATATCTCGATAATGTCACCATCTGCGGCCACGAGCAGCAGGACCATGACACCAACCTCCGAAAATTCCTCCAGACCGCAAAAATCCTTAACCTTACATACAACAAGGATAAATACGTGTTTAGCACCGACCGCTTAGTCATCCTCGGCTACGTAGTGTGAAATGGATTTATAGGCCCCGACCCTGAACGCATGCGCCCCCTTATGGAGTTCCCCCTCCCTCACTGCTCCGAGGCCCTGAAGCGCTGCCTAGGGTTTTTCAGTTACTACGCCCAGTGGGTCCCCAACTATGCGGACAAGGCACGTCCCCTGATCCAATCCACAGCTTTTCCCCTGTCGATAGAGGCCCGCCATCGGCCACGATGCACGCCATCGATGAGTCCCTCCCCTTCCAGGTCGAGAGCGATGTGTCTTGACGTAGCTCTGGCAGCCACCCTCAACCAAGCGGGCAGACCAGTGGCCTTCTTCTCACATGCCCTCCATGCTTCCGAAATCCGCCACTCCTCAGTCGAAAAGGAGGCCCAGGCCATAGTAGAAGCTGTGCGACATTGGAGGCATTACCTGGCCGGCAGGAGATTCACTCTCCTCACTGACCAACGGTCGGTTGCTTTCATGTTTGATAATGCACAACGGGGCAAGATAAAAAAACGACAAGATCTTGCAGTGGAGGATCGAACTCTCCACCTACAACTACGAGATCTTGTACCGTCCCGGGAAGCTCAATGAGCCTCCTGACGCCCTTTCCTGCAGCACATGTGCCACCGCACAAGTGGACCGCCACCGAGCCCTCCACGAGGACCTCTGCCACCCCGGGGGGAGGGGGGGGGGGGGGTCACTCGCTTTTTCCATTTTGTCAAGACCCGCAACCTGCCCTGCTCCATTGAGGAGGTCAGGGCAGCAACCAGGGGCTGCCAAATCTGCGCGGAGTGCAAACCACACTTCTACCGGCCAGAAAAAGCGCACCTGATAAAGGCTTCCCGTCCCTTTGAACGCCTCAGCATGGACTTCAAAGGCCCCCTCCCCTCCACCGACCGCAACACGTACTTCCTGATCGTGATTGATGAGTACTCCCAGTTCCCATTCTCCATCCTCTGCCCCGACATGACTGCAACCACCGTCATCAAGGCCCTCCATAGCATCTTTGCACTGTTCGGGTTCCCCGCTTACGTACATAGTGATAGGGGGTCCTCCTTTATGAGCGACGAACTGCATCAATTCCTGCTCAGCAAGGGCATCGCCTCGAACAGGACAACCAGTTACAACCCCGGGGTAACGGACAGGTAGAGAGGGAGAACGGAACAGTCTGGAAGACCGTCCTACGGTCCAGGAACCTCCCAGTCTCCCGCTGGCAGGAAGTCCTCCCGGATGCAATCCACTCCATCCGGTCACTGCTTTGTACCACCACCAACCAGACACCTCACGAACGTCTCCTTGTCTTCCCCAGGAAGTCCTCCTCTGGGACCTCACTCCCGACCTGGCTGGCAGCACTCGGACCCATCCTTCTCCGAAAACACGTGCGGGCGCACAAGTCGGACCCGTTGGTCGAGAGGGTCCATCTGCTCCATGCTAACCCCCAGCACGCCTACGTGGCGTAGCCCAACGGCCGACAAGATACGCTCTCCCTACGAGACCTGGCGCCCGCCGGAGCCCCACACACATCCCAGCCACCAGTCCCACCCTCCCTCCACCGGGGCACCTTACAGGACGATCGGTCCTTCCGCCGGCCCCGTCTAGGCCCCCGCACCCACCGACGCTCCCCGCAGGCATTCCCTTCCCAGGTCAACCATTTTCCCCACCAGCGCCGTCTAGGGGTGCCAAAGCTGCCATGGACGACCAGGGCCCCCAATCGACTGATTGTTTCATTTTAAATTGTAAACTGTAAACTGATTGCTCCATTTTAAATTGTAAACTGCAAACTGTAAACTGTAAACTTAAATCATCAATTGTAAATAGCTATCAGAATTGTAAATAGTTACAAAACTCTGTATGGAGGTATTACAGTACCTCCATAACTAATTCTACCACATTGCCATGTTTGTTGTATCAGGCCACCATCCCCGCCGGACTCTTTTTTTTACAGGGGTGAATGTGGTATCAGAGGTATTACGGTACCTGATAGGCCGGAGCACCATTGATGGAAACTGTATGCTTTCTATTGGTTCGGATGTATGGTAGCTCCGACCTGCTAGGCGGGGTATAAGAGCCCGTGCCGCCCCAGCAACCTTCATTCTGTACCTGAGCTGCTGGGGGAAACATCTATGTTATTAAAGCCTTCAGTTGGACTACAACCTCGCTTTAGTGGTCATTGATCGTGCATCAACTGAGTGACTGTTTAATGGGTTTAAAGGCTGCAGATGGAGAGCACAGTCAAAAGAACCTTGGAAGACCACTCCAGCCTAACACAAGTCTCCTTGACACCCACTTCCCAGGATGGACCCCCTCAGCACTCTGACTGCTACTGTTTGGAGGGTATTTACCATTTTGCCACCCCTTGGACTGCAAGTCACCTGGTCCACATTCCTCAATACTTGTGCTAATCAAGGCCAGTGGGAATCTCAGCTGAAGACCATCCCACCTGGCTTGTGAATGGTGCATCCCACCTGGTAATGACATGTAAGATAATTCTGATGAGCTATCTGTATGGTCCAGCCGAGTCAGGGCGGGAAGCCCGACTGGGTCATCAGGAAACCTGCCATGGGCAGCGGGGCGGGCACGGAAACTTCCGACCGGTTTGCCGCCAGGTGTGAATCACGATTTTGTCCTGCCATGGGATTCTCCGCCCGATCGGGATCTTAGCGGAGGGGAATGGAGAATCCCGGCCTTTATGGCTAACTAAACTGGTTGCAAAATAAAAACACAGCACAATAATTATACGGTACTTTTGTTCTAAAATAAACTTATCACAGGAAAACTTGGTGGCAAAGAGTATAAATGATACAGAGCTGGTACAGACTATTCCACCTATATTATGAACACAATTTTTAAATTGTTACTCAACTCATCATATCTCTCACAAGACTCGTCATTAACAAGCCTCCATACAAAAGCAATTATTCCATAAAAGCTCTCTGAAATGATCATTATTCCATCAGACACAATGTTGCCACCTGATCCAGGTAGGGGCCGCTTCAAAAATGCAACTAAGCATCATCCTTACGCAAGGTAGCACACTGAACCTCTGATTCAGAAGGACGTGTGCTCGTATATGGGGAGTTGATGGAGAGGGCAGTCTTCAGTGGAGGAAAAAAAACGTAAACAGGGAGAGAAGAGCTTGTTGTACAGGCCAGACTATGGAGTGAGGCCCTGCGGTTGTTTGGGGTGGGGATGGGGTGGAGAGACACGTCCTCCTCATATGCGAGACCAAGTTTCATCCAGTTCAAGGTGGTGCACAGTGCGCACATGACGGTATGAAGGATGAGTCAGTTCTATCCAGGAGGTAAGGTTAGATGCAGGCAGTGCGCAAGTGGACCAACGAATCATATCCACATATTTTGGGCATGCCTGAAGGTCGAGGAGCTTTGGGAAGCCTTTGCAGGAACTATGTCGAAGGTGCTGAGAGTGAAGGGAGCTCCGAACCAGCGGGTGGTAATATTTGGAGTTACGGAAGATCCGGGAGTTGTCATGTGACCTTTGCCTCCTTGCTAGCCCAGAGGTTGGATACTGTTAGGGTGGCGGGACTCCGAGCCACCTAAAGCAATGGTGTGGCTGATCGACTTGGCGGAGTTTCTACACCTGGAGAAGATAAAGTTTGCAATCAGAGGCGAAGATGAGGGATTCTTCTCGAGGTGAAGATTGTTCATTGACTTCTTTAAAGAGCGGTGAAACATCAGCAGGAGGTGGGCGGGGGGGGGATTCTTTTGTAATTATAGTTGGAAAATGGGGCAGGGGCTGGGCCGGAGGGATTTAGGTGTTTGGAGTGCGATCTCTGAAGGTTATTTTTCTATGCTATGAAACTTTTTTCTGTATAAAATTTAAAATGCTTCAAATAAAAATGCTTCAAAAAAATTATGTGCATTTCAAGCCACACTCCAGAAGGATTAGCACATATCTAGGGTGGTACTTGAGTATAGAATCGAAGAAGCTCTATACTGTCAGAACTGCGACCTGTCGGATGATGAATAAGAGTAGGAGAGTTTCTACTGGTGTCCCGCCTACCAATTATCTTTCAATCAACACTGAAAGCAGATAATCTGGTCATGTTGTAAATTATGCTTGTGGGAGCAGTTGGCCACTACGTCTCCTACGTGAATATAAATATTGTTGTAAGTAGGGAGTTCATAAAAAAGTAACTAATTTACTGCAATGAGCTTTATGATGTCCTGAGGTCATGAAAGATGTTAGAAAAATGTAATGCTTTCTTTCTACTTCTGTCTCCCTTCTTTTATGCACAAGTGAATGATTTTCTGCCACACCTAACTATTGAGCTACGGCAGTGCACTGCTTGGAAACCGCAATTTGACTCTAAACATTAAGTGAAGGTCAAAACTGAAAGTGATCAGACCTTCCAACAGTGGCCTTGTATAGTGTTATGATACCAGATCAGACCCCAACTATTGTTAGGACACAGGACCAGACCCCCCAAACAATTCTTCTATTTGTAAAACAGAGAGGAAAGGATACTTCACCCCAGGAGTGATGACTCTGACCAATCGGTATCTTTTATGTTAAAACAAACTTTAATTTAAACACAGAATTAATCACATCAAATAAATAGCTTTCCAATTATCAGTTAAATAGTTTTTAAATAAAAGGGAAAAACTTGAACTTCCGATCTATACCTGCTACCAATTCCACTTCAGCAACCCAATACAGTTCAAATGCAACTGATAAATAAAGTTAACAAAACAGGTTATTTGCTTAGATGTGGAGATATCTGTAGAGAGAGTGCATTTCAAGAGCAGATCCAGTACACTTCTGCTCCACCTAACAGCATTTGGTAAAACTGCTGTTCAACTTAAAATGCTATAAAAGACTGCAAAACTACAGTCAGATCTGGCTCCTCCTATTAATGACACAATCTAGTTCCATGACCTAGTGGGCTAACACTAAATACAATCCCTCATAAATTATATACACTCCAGGGAACTATCCAAAATAAAAACAATGTTCCATTAGCTCTTTATCCATAACGAAGTATGCAGTTGGATTAAATAATTACATCGCCTTTTACGATTCTTTAATTATAGCTTTAGTAGACACACTGCATGTATTTTGAACCAGGGTTTTTAATGACATTACTGCCATAGAATATAAAAATACATAAAAATTTCTACATTCATCACATTTGGCAGTGCAAGCTCACCAATGATATTGTGTTCCATTTTGGGTCCCAATTCAAAAAACTCCCTCATAGGGGCGGCATGGTGGCACAGTGGTTATTTCCCGGCTTGGGTCATTGTCTGTGCAGAGTCTGCATGTTCTCCAGGTGATCCGATTTCTTCCCACATTCCAAAGATGTGGTGTGGATTAGGTGGATTGGTCACGCTAAATTGCCCTGCAGTGTACAAAGGTTAGGTAGGGTTGCTGGGTTACGGGGATAGGGTGGAGGTTGGGCTTACGTAGGGTGCTCTTTCAGGAGCCGGTGTAGGTCCGATAGGCCAAATGGCCTCCTTCTGCACTGTAAATTTTATATTTCTATGATTCTCCAATTTTAATGTCTGGGAAGTAAGTCATCAGGAATTCACAATAATGTGAGCATTAACAACTACAATTTTGTTTCCCTCATAGCATTGTTTAGGTATTCCTGGTGCCATTTATTACTACTGTTAAACCAGCCTCAATATAACAAAATCAAGCGTCAATTTATCTTGCTTTGACCAGCAAAGGTGGTACGAACTTCCTCAAAAATGTTTTTAAAGGAGGCATGTTCAGTTAAGTAAAATGGGGGTATATTCAGCTGCAGGAATCACCAGAATTTAAATATTTTCCCATTCGGCATTAAATATAAGAATGCTTGATCCAATGAATTGCATAGAATAAAATGTAAAACAATCCTGAAAATTCCCTCAATATGCACTTCAAACTTCAATGCAAACTCTCATCCCACCCAAAACGAGACACTTCAATTTCCTGCATACTTCTCGGCTTTTCTAGAAGGAATGCTGGATCAGAGGATCTGTAATAATTTTTTGATAAGGTGTCAACATGACACAAGAACCTTCGCTGAAAATAATAAATTAGGCTTTACTAGTTTAAAACACAGTATTTATATGTTTATTACAACCTGTAGCAAGGCCTAGCTAGCTGTCATTCTGCCAAACAACCATACCGATAATTGTCGTAAACACTCTCCGGTGTTGGTATCTGTACCAAATAGATAAAGTATTTTCTTTATTTTGGAGAAACTTGATTTTCATTCATTACTATTCAAACCAAAATCTATGCCTGGAAAGCCAAAAATATTTATGTTAATAAACATGAAAATATTTGAACAACAAGCAAAAAGCAACAAGTCATTAAAAGAAATATATTCTGATAAGCAAAGCGGTTGTTTTACCGAACTTTGTTATATCGCATGAACACTGCTATACATGAATACTACTAAATTTTACATCAACAGAAAAGGTACTGCCAGAAAAGTTTTCTACTGCAACTCCTAACTTTCGAAACATTTTTGCCCAGAGTTAAACTGCAGACATTATTGTCAGACTTGTGCCAGTGGGGTGTAATGTGCAGCTGACAGAATAAAGATATAGGAGGCGATTCTCCGATATGGAAGCCAAGTGTTCGCGCCGTCGTGAACGCCGTCGCGTTTCACGACGGCGCGAACAGGACCCAGGCACGACCTATTCTGGCCCCCCCAGAGGGCCAGCACGGCGCCGGAGCGGTTCACGCCACTTCAGCCTCCTTACGCGGTGCCAAATGGGCGCCGCGCCAACCCGCGCACGCCGGCCCCAACCCAACATGGGGTCGGTGTTCAGGGGCTGTCCGCGCCGGAAGGTAGGCCTGGGAGGGGAGAGGCCGGCCCGCCGATCGGTGGGCCCCGATCGCGGCCAGACCCCATTGGCGGCCCCCTCGGTGAAGGGGCCCCCCTCCAACCCCCCCACAGGCCGCCCCCCGAGCATTCCCACAGAGTTCCCGCCGGCAGCGACCAGGGGTGAACCGCGCCGGCGGGACTCTGTCGTATCGTGGCGGCCGCTCGGCCCAACCGGGCTGGAGAATCGGCGGCCCCACCGATTCCAGTGGCCCGTGGCCAGCGATGGCGCCGATTCTCATCACCTCGGAGAATCGCGTGGCGGTGTCGGGGCATCGTGGCGCGGTTGCGGCGATTCTCCGACCCGGCGCGGTGCTCGGAGAATCGCCCCCATACTGTCAACTGCTTTTGACACTGGGCTATGGGCGTGCATGCCTGGATATATGTGAAGCCCTACTCTCTATGTGGTTTCTTTTTAATGAGCAGAAGTTCCATGCACCATCTCTTAACATGAAGAACATGAAAATCATTGAAAAATAAGTACATCAAAGAAAAGTGTTCAAGAGGTGCAACGAACAGCCAGAACAGTTTACTGTGCTAGCCTGGAACTATATTGCACCTAAATGTGCTGTTGAGTAATTTTGGATTAAGATTTTAAATGAACTGTTTATATTTACAAAGGTCAATTTACCAGCTTTACATTAAACAAAAAAAAATGCAAAAAGCACGGAGGCCCAGACTTTTTAATGCAGCTGGTTCTAGTTGCTTCCACTCTAGTCTTCATTCAGCTGGAGAGACCGATGACCTGGTGAGCCTATCGTATCTATCACTGATTCATTGCTGGCTGGATAAACAGGATCAAGCTTCAGGCGGGTAGGAACACATCTGCTGCCTAAGCAGACCCACCTCTGAAATGCAGACTTTATCAGAGTAGATCGCCACTGGTTCTAGTTCTATTATTTTTTAAATTCTAATTGTCAGGTTATTGATCATAGAATCCCTATAATAAAAAAGCTAGCAAAAACGCCAAATGAAGGCAGCTTTAATAAGACTTTAGGAGTTTCAAAAATGTCAATATATGTAAAGGATTAAGGATCAGTTCCTGGTAAAATTGTACTCCTAGTTCGACAGGTGGCTATTGATATTCAAAAGCACAAATTTTCTTTTAGACACCAGGAAAGTTATCCAGCTTTCATCTTTTGAAGACGGGAATAAGGTTTAATCCCCATTTTTAGGACAATTGGCCATACAAAAATACTGATTAGCCCGATTAGCCCAATTAGTTTTTACGTATGGAGTAGTTAAGTCACTGTATTTATTCAGTTATGTTAGGTGTTTAGGTGTTACTGCTTATTCATAATGCAGAGTATATGCAGAAATGGTTCAAATGCCCACTAGTTTCCAAGCAAATAAATAAAATCAGTAACTAGTGGCCAAAATTTTATGAATTCTTACTTGATTAAACCCAAATATTTAAAAAAGGAGGAAAATAAGATACTTGCTTGGCAGAAGAAACTGGCATACAACAAACAGCGGAACTAATGCAAATAAGTAATGGAACTCTTTTGTTGTGTTTAGAAATGGAAAATTTTGGGATGATTAAGCTAATTCTTTACATTCAGCAAATTTCTTTCACTTCCAGGAAAAAAGCAAGTTTATAAGCTAAAACACTAAAGGTTACTACAGTCCAAAGATAATTGTTGCAAATAATTTATGTCTGGCCCCTTTTCATTCAGATTCAATATTTTCCCATATTAACTATGGATACAATTATCATATATTTTTTAATTTAGAGTACCCAATTCAGGGGCAATTTAGCGTGGCCAATTCACCTAGGCTGCACATCTTTGGGTTGTGGGGGCGAAACCCACGCAAACACGGGGAGAATGTGCAAACTCCACATGGTGCAAACTCCACATGGAAAGTGACCCAGAACCTGGATCGAACCTGGGACCTCGTCACCGTGAGGCAGCAAGGCTTTCCCACTGCGCCACCATGCTGCCCTTGGATACAATTATTATATGAGTGACTTGAGGATATCACCAGCCCAGTGATCTGCTACTGCAAACATTATTACGGTTACTATATTTGTTAAAAGCATGCCAATGCATATGACATCCACCGCACCTCAAACTTTATTCTGGCTCAAATGGCATTCTGGCCAAGAGTGGCTGATCTGATACATTGGCTGTGATTTAACGGCCGTGTTGCACTTAAGCGAGAATGCGACAAGGCCATTAGATCGCGGAGGCCAAAACAGAGAACCGCGCTGAGCGCCGATCTGTTTGTGATCTGACCGGCCCGTTCCCTTGGCAAAATGAGGATCCCAACATAGCGTGGAGAGAAACCAATGATCCCCACTTAACCCCAATCTCCATACAAATAACAGGAACGACCCTTTATCTAACACCCACCCGTGATCTAATAGCTCCCCAGCAAGTGGTTACACGGGCGCTGATTCCTACTCTTTTTTAAAAACTTGAAACTGGCGGAAGGGTTGCTGTCGGGATCCGAGGAGGTGAGTAGCCGTCTTCACTCCCAGGCAACGAGCCTGGGGCACTGGGGTTGCTGCCCCCATGTCCGGAGGGGGGCTGGGGAGGAAACGAGGATGAGACAGTATGAGTGAGAGAGACAGCGTGAGTGAGAGAGTGAGACAGTGTGAGTGAGAGAGACAGTGTGAGTGAGAGAGCGAGACAGTGTGAGTGAGAGAGAGAGACAGTGTGAGTGAGAGAGACAGTGTGAGTGAGAGAGAGACAGTGTGAGTGAGAGAGAGAGACATTGTGAGTGAGAGAGAGAGACAGTGTGAGTGAGAGAGAGAGACAGTGTGAGTGAGAGAGAGAGACAGTGTGAGTGAGAGAGAGAGACAGTGTGAGTGAGAGAGAGACAGTGAGTGAGAGAGAGAGACAGTGTGAGTGAGAGACAGTGTGAGTGAGAGAGAGAGACAGTGAGTGAGAGAGAGAGACAGTGTGAGTGAGAGAGCGAGACAGTGTGAGTGAGAGAGAGTGTGAGTGACAGTGTGAGTGAGAGAGACAATGAGAATGTGAGTGAGGAAGAGACAGTGAGTGTGAGAGAGAGAGAGAGACAGTGTGCAGTGTGAGAGAGACAGTGTGCAGCGAGAGAGAGAGAGACAGTGTGCAGTGTGAGAGAGAGAGAGTGTGCAGTGAGAGAGAGAGAGAGTGTGCAGTGAGAGAGAGAGACAGTGTGAGTGCGAGTGAGACAGTGCGAGTGAGACAGTGCGAGTGAGAGAAAGACAGTGCGAGTGAGAGTGTGTGAGTGACAGTGTGAGTGAGAGACAATGAGAATGTGAGTGAGGAAGAGACAGTGAGTTTGTGAGAGAGAGAGAGAGAGAGAGACAGTGTGTGAGAGAGAGAGAGAGAGTGTGCAGTGCAAGAGAGAGAGAACGAGAGAGACGGTATGCAGTGGCAGTGAGAGAGAGAGAACGAGAGAGACATTGTGCAGAGAGAGAGAGATAGAGAGAAAAATACCCGCCCACCACCTGTAACTCCCTCTAGCCATGCAGCTGTAGGCTATTGCTAATTGAGAATTGACAATCCTAGTTAAGTAAGCACTTTACACCTCTCGAATGGATCCCCGTGGGTAGACGTGCCATATAGCACGTGGGAGATATTGTGGAGCATCCCAATCAAACCATGATGCCTGGACACGGTGTTTGACCACTGCAGGCAGCAACAGCACGGATGCAGCAGCCAACATCCGAGGACTCAGAAGCTGGGCCCCGGCACCGGGGACATTTCGGTGACCAGAGGGTGGCTGTGTGCACCGGAGAGGGGCCCGGCGCCCGGTCCAGGTAACGCTACATGCAGGTGTCTGGGGTACACTGTGTGGGATCCGGTAGGCTGGGACCCCCAGGGCGTGACAGATGGCAGGGGATGTGGGAGGGGGGGGGGGGTGGGGGGGGGGGGGTTGGGGGAGAGCAAAGAGGCACCCAGGGCTTCCTTGTCCAGGCAGATGGGGCATGGGATTGGTGCTCGGTCCGCATTGCAGAAGGAAGTGCCAGAGGCATCATATTAGTCGAAGTCAACGATTTCTAACACGTATCCCCAACTGCCCCAATCCCCCGATAGTGCCATCCCACTCTCCCCACCCTCCCAGATTCTCCACCCACACTCCCCGGTACAAACAACACCACCGCCCCCCCCCCCCCCCCCCCCCCTCCCCCCCCTCCAGGGTGCTGACTCCGAGACATGCCATTGCCAGCCCTGGCAGCTCCTCCATGTCTGCTGTATTGTGTCGTCCCCCTCACCGATGCCCCTTAGTAACTATGATGTGGAGATGCCGGCGTTGGACTGGGGTGAGCACAGTACGAAGTCTTACAACACCAGGTTAAAGTCCAACAGGTTTGTTTCGATGTCACTAGCTTTCGGAGCACTGCTCCTTCCTCAGGTGAATGAAGAGGTCTGTTCCAGAAACACATATATAGACAAATTCAAAGATGCCAAACAATGCCTCGGAATGCGAGCATTAGCAGGTGATTAAATCTTTACAGATCCAGAGATGGGGTAACCCCAGGTTAAAGAGGTGTGAATTACATCAAGCCAGGACAGTTGGTAGGATTTTGCAGGCCAGATGGTGGGGATGAATGTAACGTGACATGAATCCAGGTCCCGGTTGAGGCCGCACTCATGTGTGCGGAACTTGGCTATAAGTTTCTGCTCGGCGATTCTGCGTTGCCGCGCGTCCTGAAGGCCGCCTTGGAGAACGCTTACCCGGAGATCAGAGGCTGAATGCCCTTGACTGCTGAAGTGTTCTCCGACTGGAAGGGAACATTCCTGCTTGGTGATTGTTGCGCGATGTCTGTTCATTCGTTGTCGCAGCGTCTGCATGGTCTCGCCAATGTACCACGCTTCGGGACATCTCATCCCACGTACTCCTCGCATTGGAGATCTCTACTGCCTCCCAAAAATACATAAGGCCAACACACCAGGCCGCCCTATCGTTTCAGGCAATGGGATCTTGTGTGAGAACCTCTCTGGCTACATCGAGGGCATCTTGAAACCCATCGTACAAGGTACGCCCAGCTTCTGTCGCGACACGACGGACTTCCTACAGAAACTCAGCACCCATGGACCAGTTGAACCAGGAACATTCCTCGTCACAATGGACGTCTCGGCACTCTACACCAGCATCCCCCATGACGACGGCATTGCTGCAACAGCCTCAGTACTCAACACCGACAACTGCCAATCTCCAGACGCAATTCTGCAACTCATCCGCTTCATTCTGGATCACAACGTCTTCACCTTCGACAACAAGTTCTTCATCCAGACGCACGGAACAGCCATGGGGACCAGATTCGCACCCCAATACGCCAACATCTTCATGCACAAGTTTGAACGGGACCTACTCACCGCACAGGACCTTCAACCGACGTTATACACCAGATACATCGATGACATTTTTTTCCTTTGGACCCACGGCGAAGAATCACTGAAACGACTACACGATAACATTAATAAGTTCCATCCAACCATCAGACTCACCATGGACTACTCTCCAAAATCAGTTGCATTCTTGGACACACTCGTCTCCATCAAGGACGGTCACCTCAGCACTTCGCTTTACCGCAAACCCACGGATAACCTCATGATGCTCCACTTCTCCAGCTTCCACCCTAAACACATTAAAGAAGCCATCCCCTATGGACAAGCGCTCCGTATTCACAGGATCTGCTCAGACGAGGAGGAGCGTAACAGACATCTACAGACGTTGAAAGATGCCCTTGTACGAACGGGATATGGCACTCGACTCATCGATCGACAGTTCCAACGCGCCACAGCGAAAAACTGCACCGACCTCCTCAGAAGACAAACATGGGACACAACCGACAGAATACTCTTCGTCGTCCAGTACTTCCCCGGAGCGGAGAAACTACGTCATCTTCTTCACAGCCTTCAACACGTCATTGATGACGATGAACATCTTGCCAAGGTCATCCCCACACCCCCACTACTTGCCTTCAAACAACCGCGCAACCTCAAACGAACCATTGTTTGCAGCAAACTACCCAGTCTTCAGAACAGTGACCACGACACCACACAACCCTGCCATGGCAATCTCTGCAAGACGTGCCAGATCATTGACATGGATACCACTATTACACGTGAGAACATCACCCACCAGGTACGCGGTACGTACTCGTGCGACTCGGCCAACGTTGTCTACCTCATACGCTGCAGGAAAGGATGTCCCGAAGCGTGGTACATTGGCGAGACCATGCAGACGCTGCGACAACGAATGAACGGACATCGCACAACAATCACCAGGCAGGAATGTTCCCTTCCAGTCGGAGAACACTTCAGCAGTCAAGGGCATTCAGCCTCTGATCTCCGGGTAAGCGTTCTCCAAGGCGGCCTTCAGGACGCGCGACAACGCAGAATCGCCGAGCAGAAACTTATAGCCAAGTTCCGCACACATGAGTGCGGCCTCAACCGGGACCTGGGATTCATGTCACATTACATTCATCCCCCACCATCTGGCCTGCGAAATCCTACCAACTGTCCTGGCTTTATGTAATTCACGCCTCTTTTTTTAACCTGGGGTTACCCCATCTCTGGATCTGTAAAGATTTAATCACCTGCTAATGGTCGCATTCCAAGCATTGTTTGGCATCTTTGAATTTGTCTATATATGTGTTTCTGGAACATACCTCTTCATTCACCTGAGGAAGGAGCAGCGCTCCGAAAGCTAGTGACATCGAAACAAACCTGTTGGACTTTAACCTGGTGTTGTAAGCCTTAGTAACTAGGACATGAGGACATGCTCTGGAGCACCCCGGCAGTGCCCACCCGAGACTGGTACATGTCCTGCAGCGCCTCGGATATGCCCACTCGCGACTAGAGATCTCCCATAGCGACTAGGACGTGCTCTGGAAGGCCTAGGCAATGCCCATCCGAGACTGGGATATGCTCTGCAGTGCCTCATCAAGGTCCACCTGGTACTGGGTCACATCCCCCAGCGACTGGACATGCTGTTGAGACAATCAGCCATGGCCGTCACCAATTGACCCATATCTTGGACACAGGAAACATGGAAGTATTTTCCAATAACATTCATTGTTTATTAACTTTGTGGACTAAGGGTGGAATTATATTTCTCCAAATGCCACAACTCAGTATTAAAACCTGCATATTAACTGACATTGCCTACTTAAATACTGTGTGGCCATAAGAATATTTATATTTTAATGTTAAACATTTTTTTTAACTTCTCTTTTACACCATGCATTATTTTGATTAATGTGAACGAGCAAGGATTTCTACTCCCAGAGGGAGGAGTTAAATGGATAATCTCATCCATGTCTACCCATTGAAAACCTGTCCATTTTCAGTTGCAAAGGATCAGTTTTCTTCCCACACAGACAATACATAAATTGATGCACGGGGGTAGATTTTTCAAATGTTGGATTTAAACAAAACCAACAGCAAAACCAATCACTCACTGGATATCTGACAATGGTGTGTCCAGCGCAGACCTGGGTGCACCGGTTAAATAGCAAGAAAGGCCATAAATTGAGATTTGTGCCAGGTGCGATTCAGTTTGCCATCTAAGCGGCCTGCTCCTGATGACAAGTTCCGGATCTCGCCCAAATATGGTGAGCATATTACTTACTCTAATTTGCATTAATTTCAATCTCGTTCGCGAGATTGAGGTCAAATGTAATGATCTCCCTGGAATTAACCGCGACCCCAGCGAGAAATCATCCGGGTGTCGTTTAGCACTCCTTTTTAAAAATGTGAAGCTGGCACAATAGCCGCTATGGGGAACTGAGGAGGTGAGTATCCATTTCCATTTTCCGCAAGGGCACTGGAACTGCTGCCCCCGTGCTCGGGCGGGGGGGGGCAGGCGTGGTCGGGGGGGCTAAAGTCGTCCAGATTGAAGGTGGGGATTCATCTGTGAGTCCTTCAAGTCAACTTTAAATATTGTGGATACCCATAATAGGGGCAACTACAGCTGCTACACGTCTGTCCTACCAAACACTTCCAGGACAGAACCCTGTTCTTGATAATGTGCTGAGGGTCACTTCAACTCCTTTTGACTGTGAGCAGCCTTTATCTTCACAGCTGCAGGTTGTGCTTGCTGCAGCTTAGCTGCAAATGCCTGGAGACTGCAGCTGAGAGTTTGTTTGCTGTTACTGCTGCCTTTTCGGCTTGTCTGCTGCCTCTTCTCCTTGGGCTTACTTGCTGCTTTCTGGATGAAGAGAAGGAAGAAAAAAGATAGTTGCCTTTCGGTCTCTTGTAACTGGAGTTCAGCAAGGGGAGGATTTTGGCGGGCCTACTACCGGGCTGTGGATGTAGGAGGACTTGCTCGAGCAGTCCATGGATGTTTTAAAGATTTGTTTTGTGCGTTGACCGTGTATTCTGTTCTGGACTTGGGTTTCTGAGGCCCGGTCCTCGGACAGGCTGATGATGGACGTTCAGATGCCGATACCACAGGAGAGGAAGGGTGGCAGCTCCACCCGACTGCGCAGCCCCGAGGTTGTATCGAGACACATGGACTACTGGTGACGTTCGGGGATTGAAGGGGCCAGTCAAAAAGGCCCGTGTGTTCGCGCACTTGAGCCATCTGCTGCTCCCATCATGGGAGCCATGCAGGTCACTGGTGTTCCTTGTTTTCCTTTTGTTCTGTGTTTCGTCTATATTGTGGGGGAGAAGTGTATGATGGATACCATGTAACAGCGGTTTAGGTTTTTCGCTGGTTGCAGCCCCACCCTGCCTCTGTGGCCTGGGAGTCGGCGGAACAAGGTGCTGCCAGTGCTGGAGGTTTTCGCTTTCTCTTCCTCCTCTGCTATGCTCCATGTCGGTGCGACCTTTCGGTGGTTGGCTCACATAGTTTCTTTCCACTGATGTAGGTCCACTGTAGGGTCAGGGTCGGGATGAGTCGCTTTTCCACTGTTGGCATTGCGTTGCTTTTTTTTTTCTGGCCGCCGTGTGCTTGTCTGCTGCAGCCCCTCTCGTTCTATGGCCTGGTCCCTGCTGATTACTAGTGCTGGAGAAGGGGTGGAGTGTTCTCTCTCCTTCCTCTCCTGTGCCCCGTGTCAGCATGACATTTTCCTGTGGTCTCTGCTGCTCATTCTCAGACACACATACTCTAACAGGTATGCACAAGCACTCACACATATACTCTTTATGCACAGTCTTACCGAAATACACGCACTGATGTTCACACACATACTTTCCTGTACACGCATTGGTCGCCTTTCCACCGATGCTGGTCTGCTGACTCGGCTGCTGGTGGTATTGTATTTTTTTTTGTTTCTTGTCTCGATTGTGTCTTTGGTTCAGCTGGTGTCCTCGTTATATTCCTGCCCGTTTTGAGTTTTCTTTTGTTATGCCCCATGTTGGCGTGACCTTTCCCGGCGGTCTGTGCTGATCGTTCTAACGCATGCGTGCTCTAACAGACATGAACTTGCAGTCATTCACGCACATATGCTTTATGCATGCACACTCTCACCGATATGCATGCACTGATACAAATACTTTCTTGCAAAAGTGTTAGGTGCCTTTCCACCGATGTAGATCTGCTGCAGGGGGTGAGAGGGAGTCTTCCTGCCTTTGTGTTCTCCTTCTGTGTTTGCTCTATATTTGGATTGGTTTATAATGTGTCGGACCTGTTCTGGGCTGAACTGTGCCCCACTTCCATTGTGCTCCAAGTCGGAGTGGCCTTTTCTGATGGGCTGGGCTGGGCCGGTGTGCCTTTCGACTGATGTAAGTTGTGGGGGGGGGGGGGGGGGTTCTGGGTGCCAGGTGATTGGTGTCCTCATTGTACTGTCTTCTATATTTTGATACTGTCAATAAACTAAAATATTTCCAGGTTGTGTTTGTTCCTGCTGTTGGCTGCAATGCCTGGAGGCTGCAGTTGCCGCTCCTTCCTTTTCTGTCGCCGGAAAGAATGACAATTTTTTCTGATGCTTTTGTTGTTCCTGTGGTGAGTGCTGCATAAAAATGGATGGTGGTATCCTCACAGAGGATGCCCTTGTGGTGCTGGTGGCAGCCCAGGTGGCCAGACGCCAGAAAAGGCAGCGGTGTTGACACTGGCTTGACGAGGTTCCCCATGTGCAGGGGGCCACTGGACACCCTGAAGACCCGGACGCCCATTAAGCCAAGGAGGAACCCCAGGTTCAGCAGGTAATTGATCACACGCATGTCACCGTGTGCACACCGGGGCATCAGAGAGTGCCCTTCATTAACAGGAAGATGTTCCACTCCCTCAATGTTCAATCTGTCGATACCCTTCGCGGACACCTTTGAAGGGCCTGGAGCTGGAACGCCCAGGCCGACTTACCTGTGTCACTGGCTTCGCTTTGCCACCCTGTTCTGCCCGCTGCCTTTGTGATTCGCCAGCGTCAGGAGTGGGTGGGGGTATTTGGAAGAAGGACAGACCACCATTGACTCCTTAGTGGCAGACCCCAGGTTGACCTCCAGTGCTTCTTCCTCCCTTACAGTGCCCGTAGGACTCTAGGGGTCTCCATTAGGCGGAGGGACAGCTGGACTGACCTCCAGAGGCTTCTGCGTCGTCTGGCTCTGCCAGCCCAGATGGCTCCCCATTGTCTTCACCATGATGTTGACGCACTCAGCGATGGTCCTCAGTGCTGGGCCATACTCTGGAATGCCTTCCCACCTGCATCTGGGACATATCCCTCATCAACTGGGACATGATGTCTAGGCCCTCAGCCATAGTCGTCACGGACTGAGCCATGCCTTGGACACCACCACTCAAGGTGCTGACCTCATTTTGCAGGCTTTCCACTGCGGTCGCCACCCTAGCACTGTTGGTTGCGGTGGCATGAATTGTCGGCATCATCTCCTGCGTCCATAGCCTTTGGGACTCCTCCAATCGGCTATGCACTCGCCGGAATGTCGCCGACAGCACCTCCTGAATCCCACGGCCATATCCTAGCATCTGCATCAGCTCCAGGATAACCTGATCCAGAGGCTCGGTATCTGACTGGGACTCAGTTGACCTCCGATTACTGACTCACTTGGATGTTCCTGACTCCACCTGATGTACATCACCAACTGTATGATGCCTACCAGATTTTATCCCAGAAGCCTGTCCGCTGATGTCATCCACCATAGGTGTGAGTCTCTGCGCTGGTGGAAGGTGGGAGTGTTAGCTGTGACTCCTTGATGGTGGTCCCCTCGGAGCATCCTCCAAGGTGGTCTCTTGGGTGGCAGGGGGGTGACGACTCCAGATGGCCCAGCCCCATCAGATGGAGATCCTGCAAGAGAATGGAAGTGTGGTCATTGAGTGGGAAGGATCATTTTGCCTGACATGAACAGCTAATTTGAGACAGTCCATCTGGATGAAGGGGTAATGGAATCTCACAGTCGGTGACTGCCCTCTCCTTGGAAAACTTTGCGATTTCCAGGGTCCGTTCTGGTATTGGATGAGGACACTGATCTCTGGTACTCCACCCCTGCCCATCTTGGATCTTTCCCACTTATTATGGGTTATCTTCTTCTGAGGGGACAAAGAGAGGGCATTGTGAGCTATGCACTTAACGGATCAGGGGAGTCTATAGCAGGTGGCATGTGTGAGCACCGCAACTGGACATGAAGGGGTTATGTTGGTGGGTGCCAAGGGTGCTGAGGAACAAGCATGAAGATCGGAGGTGGGAAGGGTGCGAGGCGTCAGTGATTTTGGGCGGGGGGGGGGGGGGGGGGGGGGGGTACGAGAGGAGTTGGGAATTTGATGAGTGGCAGGTGAGACTGATGCCAGGAGAGAGAGGTGGTAACTTACCCTTGCAGCTCTATGGAGGTCGTTGGTCTTCTTCCGATGTTGGACCTTTTTGTCATGCTGCCCACACTGACAGCCAGTGCCGTGCCTCCCGGGCGGTACTGGTGGTCTTCTCCTCGTCCTCCGACCCCCTTGGGACAATAGGACGCCCTGCCTCTCATCGACGGCTAAGAGGTCTGGCCATGTCAGCATCGTCAGAGCGTGGAGCAGGTCTGTGCACTGCCATGCTTGTATGTTGACTGGGAGTGAGTGGTGAGGGAGCGTTTAAAAGCAGCTCCCCTTTGTTCGCGGCCAGACACTGAAGCCAGAGTCTGGCGATCAGACGGCGAGAGAGCCAGTATTGGCGAGAAGCGAGTGGGGGCTAAATGCCATTAAATAAAGCCCGCAATCTCGCCACTGTGGCCGTCGAGAAACACACCGCCAGCATTCCCAAAATGACACGTGGAAATATTTCCGTTTAATAACGTCCTTAATACTTCTTCAGGGCACACAATGTGCTCCAGGCACTGAATTAATGTGACGTTCCTTTGCACACAAATGCACAAAGCTGTGCAGTTCACAAATCACGAGAATATTCTGAACAACATATTCTGGAAACACGCTGCCGGTAAGGCAATATCCATGGAGAGAAAGGCAGTTAACACTCCAGGCCAATGAACCTTCATCAGAACCGATGCTGCTTGACCTGGTAAGTATTTCCAGCATTTGCAGCTTTTGTTTCAGATGACTGTCATCTGCAATATTTTGCTTTTGTATCAGAACATTCTGTTTGCCTTCACTGTAACCCACTTAAATGATCATTGTATTACAATTTAGAATAACTTTACCCAATTAAACCAAACTAGTAAATTTAAATTGAGAGCAACTCATGGAAAGCAGCAGTTTATTATTTTAATCTGTGGAATCAGGATCTCATTTCATTTCACTGGCTTATGTGAATTTATCAGAAAAGTTAAAATATATTCAACTACATTTCCAGAACATTAAATAGAAATGGCCTCCTTCAGAAGGAAAGTGCCGAGGATCACATGGATATAGGTTCTGAAAATCAAAATCTACAAAAGATCTGTTGTTTACATTGATGGAGCCTTTGTCTTTCTTGAAATTGTTCTTGAAAGCACCCCTTTTAGTCAGTTATACAGCATGAAAATGTTTCATTTTTTCCCACAGACAGCAACAAAAGCATCTAACAAATTAAGCCAATTTGTAATATAACAACGCACTGTTAACCAATTTTATTAGCTTGGTCATTGTTGTGAGTACAACAGGTACTTTGTGTGGATATGTTCGGTGAATGATATTCAAATATACTGTACAAATATATTTAGTATTACCAGAAGTGATGTTTGTTAATATTACAATGCAAATTCAAGATCTGTTGTGTCATCCTTAATACATACGAGTGTACAGTTGACAGCTTCCATAATTATTTACTTATGATGACGGTGCAGAATGCACTTGGCTTATTGCTTCAAATCCGACAGGGACAGGACCCTTTAAATGGGGCCCAGCAAATAATAGCCTTGCAAATTTGTTATGTTAAACCAGATACTGAGTTGTACTTTGAAACAACGGTGTAAGCCCCATTATCTTGAAGCTGTGCCACAATTTCCAAAAATCCAAAATGTGGCAGCAGAATCAAAACAATTCAGAACGACACTTGCTGAACTCCTGTGACATTGCTTTCAGTCCAAATCGCAATATCAATTCTGTTGGCAAATGTTGTTAACCTTTTAAAGCCACTGCTCAATTAATGGGTGTGGGGGAATGCTACAGATAAATGCACCCTGAGGTCAATTAGATACTAATTGTTGCTGTTCGAGAATGTTTATCACCAGGTTGGCAACTGCTTGTAAATCTCCAGCTGCTCTCTTGGACGCGGGCCAAGTGATCAGATTATTGAAAACTAGCAGGAAATACTTGCTTTCTTTTAGATACAGATACTTGTACTTCTAAATATTTTTTCAGATGTGATTTGATGTTTTATAAATGATGTTTGGGGGCGGCATGTGGCGCGGTGGTTAGCACTGGGATTGCGGCGCTGAGGACACGGGTTCGAATCCCGGCGTCAGAAGCAGAGTAAAAACTAATTTCCGCTTTGTTTGGGATGTGGATACATTTAGGGGCAATTTTGCACAAGTGTTCGTCGATGAAATCTCGCTTCCTATTTTTTTCCACGCACCTCGCTGGTAACATAATGAGGTTCATACCCACAAAGAATGGGGACCTTATTTAAATACATTTTTCAGATTCTGAAGAATCTGGCGAACACAAGGCCATGAGAAACTGTTGCAGCCTGTCAAGAGCAGCAGAGTTACTACACACCCACACTACGCCAATAATTGGAGGACAGAACCTGTTCCCAGTGAGGCTTAGTGGAGCTTCTGCTCACAGCTGGGGATCTCCCAAGTGAAAATCAAGCAGCAACTACTGGATAAGGAGGGTCCTGTTACGCATTGGGTAGCGTCCCCACCTCTGAGCCAGAAGCTCTGGGTTTGAGTCCCACTCCAGGAAATGATGGCCCAGGGAAGGTACATTCATAATGCAGTCAAACAGGTGGAGTGCTAACCTACAAATTCTTCCAAACATGCCAGTGGCGGGTGGTCAGAGTGGGAGACACTCCTGGTTAGCCATGCTTGATGTGGAGTGGCGCCCCTCAAGTTATAAGCCTCTGGTGAAACTACCTGTTCCGGGAATTACTGGTTATGGAAACAGACAGAAGTCTGCCTTCGTGGACCACTAGATCCGGGAAAAGAAATGGATTAGAACTACTGGATAGCAAGTCAAACCAGACCACTCAAATAACTTGTTATGGATTCTTCTACTAACTGTTCGATCAGGACTGCTATTCAAAATTACCATTAAATAGCTAGGATACAAAAGAACAAAATAAGCAGATTAGTATTGGATCAAAGATGTAAAATCAAGATGATTAAATCTCTGTTTCATGTTTTGTTCATGAGAAATCACTTTCTGAATCCATCCTTCGTCAAGCATACATTTTGCAGTTTCTACTCATGCGTACTAATTGGATTCAATTTTGAAGAGAAGTGTTTTAGCCCTGACATGTTAAACGCTTGTAAACATGCTTACCATGAAGCCAAAGTTTTTTTCCCAGCAGAAGTAAATTTCAATCTCCATAAAACAAGGTACAGGATAATGTTAGCTGCATATCATTTTTGCAAACATAATGTAGAAAGTAATAACTTACGTAAGATAAAAGAGAAGGAGCAGGAGAAGGGACGTTCATTTTAGGTTGAAAGACAATTTTATGTTTAACCAAAAGAGTTAAGCAGAATGGCTGGACTTCCTCTTTTTTGTACAGTGAATTACAACTCGGTAAAACACTGCTTGCTATGGAAACAGTTGGCTCAACATTTTGAGTTGGGAGGCGTGTCTCTGTGGGCGCCGATATGCAATAATCATAGGTTTGTGCCGGCGGGGGTGGATGTGAGGTTCCAGGGGTGGCGGCAGGTGGGGATAGAGTACTTCAGGGACTTGTTTGTAAGGGACAGGTTTGCAGGCCTGTAAGAGCTTGAGGAAAAGTATCAGTTGCCTCAGGGGAATAGGTACAGGTACCTGCAGGTGAGGGACTTTGTAAGGAAAGATGTGCCGTGCTTCCTGGAGTTGCCATCTGCTACAAGATAAGCTGTTTTCCGAAGGTGACATTGGGGAGGGGAGAGTGGCAGATATTTATGCAGAGCTGATGGAGAGGGAGGGCATTTTGGTGGAGGTTGGGTGCAAATGGGAGGAGGAGTTGGGGGAGGGGGGGTGGGAAGAAGGCCAGGCTGTGGAAGGAAGCCCTCCGGAGGGAGAACGCGCCCTCGTCGTATGCAAGGTTAACATCATCCAATTTAAGTTGGTACACCGGGCCAACATGACGGTTGCGAGGGCGAGCCAGTTCTTTGCAGCAGTGGAGGATAGGTGCAGGCGGTGTGCGGGGGGGCCTGCGAATCACATCCACATGATCTGGGCATGTCCAAAGTTGATGAGTTCTGCCAGGGATTCTTGGATGTCATGTCCGAGATTTTGGATGTAGGGGTGGCCCAGAGTTTGGAGGTGGCGATATTTGGGGTGTCGGAAGAGCCGGGAGTCCAGTTGGGGAGAGAGGCCAATGTTTTGGCCTTTGACTCCCTGATAGGCCCTGAAACAGATTTTGCTGGGTTGGTGGGACTCGAAGCTGCGAAAGGTGGGGTGTGGGTGAGCGACCTGGCAGGATTCCTGCACTTGGAAAAGGTTATGTTCACCATATGGGGAGTGGAGGAGGGGTTCACCAGGAGGTGGAAGCTATTTATCGACTTCTTTAAAGCGAATTAAGGTGTCAGTGGGGGTGGGAGAGGGTTCTTGGTTTCGGGAGGGTGGGGAGATAAGGGTGAAAAATAAGGGGGCAGGTGAGTTGCAGACTTGTTATCAATTGCCGCGGGTTGGCTTGTGTTTTGTATTTGTTGGGTTTTGTTCTGATATTTCTATGTATATATGCAAAATATCTATAATAAAAATATTTTGAAAAAGAAAACAGCACATTACAAAACATTTCTTGAACATCTGTTGTTATGTGCAGCTCAAGATATTAGGTGCTCTATGTAAATTTAATTGACAAATTAAACTGCTGGAAAGGGAAGACATTGGGTTGGATTCTCTGCCGTCGGGATTCTCCGTTTTGCCGGCAGCCCGGGGGTTTCCTGACGGCGTGGGGCTGCCCCACTATGGGAAACCCCATTGACCAGCCAGCAAAATGAAGAATCCCAACGGTGTGTTGAACCAGAAATCTGGCTCGTCAGAGCAGAGAATCCAGCCCATGGTATCTGCAGTAAGATCTTCAACCTCTTGAAGAACTACATATACAGAGGAATAAAGCTATTGAAGATAGTCATAACTTTGTGGCTCCACAGTGTCGCATTTGGAGCGTACACCAATGATGCGCTGGGAATCTTTCCAGGAATTTTCCATGTAAGGGTTTACCCAACAATTATCCTTAAGCACAATTGTCCTTCCTCTGTGCTGAGTTGCGAACCATCTGACAAAACAATTTAAATCACTAATTTCCAACAGTTCTAGAACAACCAAAGGCAGAAACATGTCACTTCATCTCCAGCCAGATGATGGCTACAATGGACTCCAGGTTGTGATTCAAATGCACATGGCCTTTACTTGAAAAGCATGTGCCAAATTGTCAACAATACTTGCACAAAGCGTAAATGATTTTTGTTGCTGCAAGAGTGATAGTAGATGGCAGAACTCAGTTATGTTCATTCATGCATTTCATTCTTAAAAAATAAACCAAATGATCTTGTTTCCCTCGAGCACATGGCCCTGGCAAACAGTTAGGAAATGTATGCTCCTGTTGATCAGTACCACACAGAGCTTGACAATGGTCAGAAAGCAGGGCAGCTATCTGCTCTCTCTCAGTTTTTGAGTTGCATGACTCAAAGGGCCTTATAGATAATGAAAGGCAAAACTGTGGATGTGCAATCGCCCACCTCCCTCGCCCAGATTGTTTTTATTGATCAAATACTGAAAGAATCAGACGTGGTCATATTCATATTTCTGCCTTAAAATAACAATGGCATAATCAGAAATGAAGCTAAACTGAATCCACAGTTGTGCAATTTAGGGTGGTCAGAAGTGTTTAGTCAGCATACATTTTATTGCAATTTTCAGCAGTGGTGGGATGTAAGCTGTGCTGGAAAAGATGTAAAGATAACATCTAAATGAGATGAATTGTTTCTCTTTTCCATCAGTATTTATTGCAACTTTGCAAAAGCCACAGTATTTGAAAACATCAATGCATGAATATTTCACTGAAAAACTACAGCACTCAGAAGAATTAACCCTTTGTGTGTTAAATTTATTTTTGAAAAAATCCACAAAGATTGTACATGATCAATTTTGAACATAAAGTCTTGTTGTACACACTTACTGTGTTCATTTATTGTAACCTCTATTTGGCAGAGTCATGAACTAATTGGTTGGGAGAAAAGCACGCTGTGTCCCCTTGACCTTCTCAACTTCTGCTGCTCAATGTGTCCCACATTCCTCTTCCATAAGTTCTCTCCAATGGTCCCTCACGACAACATCATCCTTTCTAGTTCCACACACAGTCCTACCAAATGCGGCCACCACATTTCTTCAAATGGATTTTCGATCCATATACATGTCACTTCAAGCATTCTCCAGTGGTCCATTCTTGAGTCCTCTCAGAATTTCCATACGATCCAGAAACAAGCAGTTAACTTCCACATGGATAGCAGTGACACAAACATTACCATTCACCCCCTGCCCCAACATCAATACTAAAATGCTTTTCCCATACTTTGTGGTAGTCTGCTCAACACCAAGCCCTAAACAAGTCAAAGCCTCCCCCAATTCATCAAACACAAAGCAACCCTGGTCACCTTGTACCAGCACCAACCTGGATCTTGTCCAAGTCCATCAGCTTCAACAACTATATTCTCCAGCTAAATCCTGGTGGTGTGCAGCCTATGACCTGCTCAACCCTAACTTGATCCTCCAACCTCATAACCACTCAATCAGGAAGTATAATCATCCTTCTCAACAACATCACCTCTTCATAACTCCCCCTTTCCCACCATTCCTAGAAATCCTCATCCATTCTGTCACCAACACACAAACTAAATTCTCCAATGATCTTGTCATCAGCTTCTCTTGCTTCCCTCTTCACAAGCCTCCACTAATCCAAAAATCCATGGTCCACATCTGGTCTCACATATAACTACCCCACTTAGCATTTTTTCCATGGTCAAGTCCGAGGCACAACCTGTCCCTCAGTGTACAAATTCCAAAATTCTTAGGTTCCCCTTCAATCTCTCATTCCCAAGTGAGGTAATTTCTCTCTAATGATGCACCCATGTTCACGTTTTCCGCTATTGATTACTTACATCCATTCAGAGATTTTCTTCATCAGAGGTTGGCCAGTCACAATGGCCAGAATATTCACTGGGACAACGCAGGTGGAAGGGGCTATGCAGAGGAAAACAGGAAGGATGGGCTTCACTGAAGCCATGGAGCATGGAGAGGTCATGGGGTGATTGTGGTGATATGGGGTGTTCAGAGGGTCAGGGGTGGTGTGGGGGACCAGGGGAAGCATTTTTCTCCTCCAGTCCCACAAGCAATGTTGTAAAGGCAGTTACTAGATGGACACAATCCTTCTCAATGGCCTTTGCTCCTAAGTTTCAAGAAAGCTAAACAACATAGGTCAACACAAGTTCTGTGAAAATGCCTCACAGCTTCCTTGAAAGGTTGCAAAAGACTTTCCACACCAAGCCCACTTATTTTGAAAGTTAGGATTACTCCCTCACCACTTCATGTTGCAACTTCCCTCCGTACTCAAAGGTTTCCAAAAATTCCTTCTCTTGAGCTGTACATTTTGCAATCTCACTAAGTTTTCTCTTCCAACTTCCAGCTTCTTAAATTGAGACAACTGCATTTGTTAATACACTGGAGGGCAAGTGTAATTTTTAGACAGGCACTTTGACGAAGTAGCGTTATTGAAAGATTATTTCCAGATTCAACACATGATAACTTGCTGTCGACCACGCAGCAGATACTTTGCTGCAAGAAAACACTGTTTGAAACACACATGAAAAGGCAAATTTACAGGGCTGTTCATTCAAAGAGGGTGGTGGAGGGAGCATCAGAGAAGGAGTAGATATGGAAGGACAGATTTCCTGGACAATCTGTGGTTTCCCAAAGCTCAGGAAAACAGATATCATGGGATAAAAATAGAAGTGCAGTAAAAATAAAGGCACAAAGTCTCTTCAAAAGATTTCAATGACTGACCCACCTTCTGAGCAGTCCCCTCAATTTCTTTTGTTGGGCCAGCCAATTCATTTGAGCACAGGATACTTTTCTTTGCACGTGTGGTAAACTAAAGAGGATGGTTTGCACACAGCTTGTGCAGTACCTTCCGGTCTGTAGCCATGCAGCTTAGACAGAACACTTTGCCTGAAAGCAGACATGTTCACCCACCCCGCCTCCATTAAAACTGGAAATTGGCAGACTCAAGGCAGGTTGGGTTTCGGTTTCACATTTTTAACCTCCTACCCAACCCATTTTGGAGGATGAAATATAACTAAATATTTTGGAAAATTAATTTAAGGGATGGCAGTGACACATTTAAACTGGAAGATTTCGGAAACGCTCCTTGCAATACTGGAGTACTCGGGCGATAATGTTGTTTATAAGCTGCGTGTTTCACAGGGAACATGTAGACTGCACACAAGAAATGTTCTACTTAAGATGCATGCATAGCCACTTGGTCATTTTAAAGGGACAAGCAGGTCACACACAGCAAATATAAATCAGAGAGAACATTGGTGATAGCAACTGATTTATATTCCATCCTTAACGAAAACCAGTAAATAGGTTAGCTAGTGTTATGATTAGCCCAATTAGGGACCGTTAACAATCAATGAGAAATCCAACACCTTACGTTAACTAATACAACTGGGCCACCAAAATTATATATTTTTTTAAAACAAATTTTGCATAAAAAAGTAAAGCAATGTCAGCAGTATTAGCTTCGCCTATGGGACGTAATTCTCCAGAAAAATTTCTAAGTGTGGTTGCGAGCGGGAATTGCCGCATGTTTCGGCGCTTGTCCCAGCGAGGCGGTAATGCAATTCAATGTTAATTGGTCCACTTAACAAGGCCTCACGGGCTTCTCACCGCAAATAACGGCTCACCAGCTGATTCGCTGGCACTGTGCTCGCCAGCCCTCCGCTAACAAGATCAAGCCACACTTAAACGGCACTTGCTGAGCCAACCCAAGCCAGCTGGCAACAATGGCGCTGGGAACACCAGCCCCAGGTTTTGGGGATGCTGATCTGGGGAGGCTCCTGGACATGGTGGAAAGCTCTCCCATAATCGGCAGAGAGGGCCCAGGCTGACGGAGAGGTTGCAGACATAAGGAGCGGGCCGTGGAGGTGACCGGGGCGGCTGAGGATAGATCTGTCACCCATGCGGAGACTGGCGGACACGGCAGAGGTGAGGAACCACCAGGATCCACCCGGAGGACCAGTCACACGTCAATACTGATTGCCGTACTGACTGACCCATCCATCCCACTGACCATATGTCCGTTCTCCCTTGGACCTCCAGCCGACGGAGCTGGCCTAATCCGGGCAGCCCCCTCTCCTGACTTCGAGGAGAACATTTCGGAAGAAAGCTCCGAGGATGCAACCATAGATCGCAGCACAGCTGTCATCCCCACCCCAACCAGCAGATACACACACCCCAGTAGGAAATGTTAGTGGTGAGGCTTCTGGGGCCCAATCTGGTGAGCACCATACTGCTAATGATGCACATCAGGTGGAGGCAGGAACCCGCAGGCGAGATAGCAGCCTAGTGGCTGCTGGATGCCAGGACACAGCTGGGTCCCAGCCTGATGCTGAGCCTATGGCAGTGGGTAACCCGGAACTGATGGAGGCGATAGAGAGCAGCCGGGGCGTTCAAAGAGAGATACCAGCATCGCTCCTACAGATTCATAGCCCCTTGGAGGAATCCCAGTGGCTATGGGCACAAGAGTGGCACCGAGACCAACACTACTAGGGTGATGACCGCAGTGGACAGCCTGGTGCACGACGTAGGGTCAGCCGGGGCTCGAATCAGCTGCCTCTCTGTCCCAAAATGGACCCCCAGGCCCTAGGGGCACTGATCGGGAGGGGGCACTGAGTGCCAACCCGGACCCGTCCCATGGAATGGCAACGGTGGGCACCAGCTCCCCCGAGTTCCACTCTTCTGATGAGGTCGCTTCTTGAGGCCAGCACACGGGACAGGGCGGTACAGCTGTGCCTGTGCCACCGACAAGTGAGCCGGGACCCTCCGGCCCCAAAGTCCCCAGAGGACACCCACCAGGGGAATCGAAGGCCAAGGGGCGAGGTAGACAGCTGGCAGCCTCCACCTCAGATATGCATCCTGGGGAAACACCGAGACATAGCAGTAGAGCTAGGCGGGCTAGGCAGATTAAGGATCACTGAGGGCACCGGGGTAGGGGGTGGGAGGTATATGTAGGGGGTGGAGAGAGGTGAGGTACCATTGGGAGTAGGGTATTGTACAGCACATTAAACTCCTTTTCGCACAACCATTATGATGCCTCTGTAACTTTGTTCCGCAATGCGGGTTGATCCCCGGACCCTTTGCCCATCTCTCCAGGCAACCCCCCTCGACCCGTGGCACTCACCCACCCTCCGGCCATGGACATGTCCCCGGAGCTGTGTCCCATCCTCTTGGTGTTCGGATGTTGCCTGTGTGGTGTTGCCTCCCGCAGTGTCCAAGCACAGTGTACAGGCATCACGGTATGATTGGGATGCTCGGCGATGACTCCCACATGCTACATGGCCCGCCCTTCCATGGGAGTCCACTTGGTATGTGTGCACGATTGCCAGTTCCCTATCAGCAATAACTTTAAGCCGCATGGCTAGAGGCCTCAGCAGTCGGTGGGGGTTATGGGTGGTCTGTAGGGCAGACGGGCAAGGACAAGGGTTGCCCCTGGAACGGTTACACATGATCCAGGGGTTGGCATGGTGGTGCCGTGAGCAGTTGCCCCCGGTTGCCCCCCCCCCCCCATGGCAACCCCCCCCCCCCCCCCTGTGGAGGGTCCCCAACCCCAGTCGAGCTTCGCCACCCACGAGCTGGGGTGGCACGCCCAGTGTCCCTGGGCTCCTTACCTGGGAGCACCTTCTCAGCTCCTCACAGAAGCCCTTCCTCTAAATTCATGTTATTCAAAAGGAGTACTAACGGCGTCAGTATGACCACTTGCTCGGGAGGCCACTGAATGGAGGCCGTTGGATATGGGGTGGCTCTCGTTAGTTGTCTGGAAATGGGGCTTAAATGGTGATAATTTGTTTCTTGCCACGTTACGACGAGATCCCGATTTTGCCTATGGGAGCGGCCGGTTGCATCGCAAACTGTTTGGTGCCCGGCGCAGATCTCGATTTTGGCATCTCCCACTATTCACCGGCCTCATTATGCTTGAGCAAGGGCGCAACGAGGCCGGAGAATCAAGCCCATAGTTTTTAACTACGTATGTCACACATTCAGGTTTACTCCTTACTTCCCCCAAGAATTCTCTGAGATTCATATGTTCTATAAAAGTTATTTCTTCTGTAGGCAACAACCATGAAAGCACCATAGTCCTCTGAAGCATTCTCCTCAGCTCCAGCGATTCTCAAGAGGTAAAACTTCCATTTCCCATCTCTTGACTGTGGATGTTAGTCCCTTGTTCTGATTACTTTCCAATACTTCCAAGCTAATCGAACGGGTTATTTTCTATTGAGATAACAACCCGAACAGGTGCCGGAATGTGGCGACTAGGGGCTTTACACAGTAACTTCATTGCAATGTAAGCCTATTTGTGACAATAAAGATTATTTAAAAAAGATTATTAAAAAATTAATTATTAACATGGAGGCCCACTGCAGATTTTAGGCAATCTTCCATCTTCTGTTCTCTCACAAACTTCAAACTGAGATCAAGTGTGGAATTTTCCCTTAATTCGTTAGAATGTCAGGCTCTGACTGAAAACCGACGTGTATCTCTCCAGATGCTTAGTCGAATTTTCAGACCATACATTGAGCCACTCTGACAAAAAAAAATTAAGGTAGCGGATTTATGCCGTCAGCCTGGCGAGGCTGGGCTCAGAGCCAGCACGGCCAGCTCCCCAGAGGTTGGGGCACCATTTTAAAGGGTGCCCTGATCATAGCTGACGTTAAACTCCCCCACCACGCTTCCCCACCATGACGGAGTTGTCAGGGGCTCTCCCCACGTCTCCACAGCCACACCCCCTCAATGCAATTTACGCCCTCAAAGGCTGCTGCTCCTCCTCCCATCACTGCCAAGACCCGCTTTAAAGGTCTCAGCCTCTTCCACACATAACAGGAACTCTCTGCCCCCCCCCCCAAACTGGGCTCCCCAGAGGGCCTGCCTCTAGAACTCCACCCTGGCATACATTGGCACAGGCTGGCATAGCCAGGTTGGCAGTGCCAACATGTGCCAGGAGGCAGTGCCAGGCATGCCCTCTTCCCCCACAGGGGCTATAGTCAGCTTGGCACTCTTAGTGGGAACCCCTCACTGTTTCCCATCTTCGTAAAGCTGTGGTGAAACTCACCAACGTGACTTTGAATATTCTTTTCTTTTTCTTTTTTTAAAAACTTTTGAGTACCAAATTATTTATTTTCCAAGGGGCAATTTAGCGTGGCCAATCCACCTAACCTGCACATCTTTGGGTTGTGGGGGTGAAACTCACGCAGACACGGGGAGAATGTGCAAACTCCACACAGACAGTGACCGGGACCGGGATTCGAACCCGGGTCCTCAGCGCCGTAGGCAGCAATGCTAACCACTGTGCCACCCTTAACTTTCAATATTCAGCGATAGAGATCATGTAGCATGTCGGACCTTGAATAATATGTAAATTCATCAAAAATGTATTTGAATAAGGTCCCCACTCCTTGTGGGCATCAACCTCATCATGTTACCAGCGAGGTGCGTGGAAAAAAATAGGAAGCGAGATTTCATCGACGAACACTTGTGCAAAATTGCCCCTAAATGTATCCACATCCCAAACAAAGCGGAAGTTAGTTTTTACTCTGCTTCTGACGCAGATCTTTTTTTTAAATTTAGAGTACCCAATTAATTTTTTCCAATTAAGGGGCAATTTAGTGTGACCAATCCGACTACCCTGCACATCTTTGGGTTGTGGGGGCAAAACCCACGCAAACACAGGGAGAATGTGCAAACTCCACACGAACAGTGACCAGAGCCGGTTCTGTTGCAGATCTGACATTTACTTTGGCTATCTTGTTCCACTGAGTTGCAAACCACACAAGGTCCAAACTGACCATCTTTTCCATCAAACACCCACATAAATTGAAACCAGAGAACCTTCCCAAGATCCAGCCATCTCCATAATGACATTACTATGGGCTGTCCTGAAACAAACCTTTAGATTAATTATCCCTCATTTACAATTTCTTCTTTGATCGAATTGAATAAATTGATTTTACAACATTCCAGGTTTCACTGAATGCTTTTAAGCTAACCAAGCTCTAACTACCAAAACAAAAATATTTATCTGGCATGCAAAGATTGCAGATGTCACACCTCCAGTTTTTTTAAGCTAAGTAAGCCCACTTACTCTTTTATAGTTCTAACTTTTCTATTCTGACTTTATTATAGAAAATGGATCATCTTTTGAATTGTCATTTCTAGAGGTCTTCTGACAAACTCTAAAGCCCAGCATTTTAAAGATCTTGGGCTGAACTCTCCGCCGTCGGGATGCTCCGTTTTGCCGGGAGCCTGGGGGTTTCCCAACAGCATGGGGCTGCCCCACAATGGGAAACCCCATTGACCAGCCGGCGAAAAAAAGATTCCCAACAGCATGCTAAACCAGAAATATGGCACGGTCGGACAGAGAAACCCGCCCCTTACCGTTCTTGCTGTTAATCTCTGAAGGCAACATGTCCCCAACCTTTTAAATGCAACAGGTTCCAAGTTAGCTTTAATTGCAATGATCAGTTAAACCTTAATTCTCAAAACTGAAAATGACAGAGCAAAACACATGAGCCTTGAACTAGACATTTAAATCACTCACCGTTCATCTTGTGGTTCATGGAGTCTTATAATGCACAAAATGGTTCCCATGATTTCCCAATGGCATGAATAACTACACTTGAACAATAATTCAACTGTTGCACAGCACATGGGATGTGCAGAAATATACAAGATGATAAAAAAAGTGCAAGCTTTGTTGGGCCAGGGGCCAAGAAGGAGTGGGGGCCCGAAAGTTTTTTTTTTAATGCAAGCTCTTCCTTAGAATTACTAAAGAACCAGGTTAAGCACACATTATCTATGTCAATCAATGTAATCCTATAATAGTCCATACTTAAAAACATTTAATTTGCAGTTACAGTAACTTGAACATACTTTTGAACATACAGTTGGTCATACAACATTTGTCATACAAAGTGTAATTATAGCAACTTTAATGCTGTAAAATATTCACAGGAGCTTTATCAAGGACGTTTTGACACCAAGGCATATGAGGAGATAATATGGCTGATGGCCAGAAACAGGGGAAGGTTTTAAGGAGCATCTTAAAATTTGAAAGAGATAGATAGAGAGACAGATGTTTAGAGGTGGAATTCCAGAGCTTTAGAGGCTAACCAGCTCAAGGCATTGCCACCAATTTGTGGCCATACTGACAACAGCCAGGGTTGGAGGAGTGTATTTTGGGGGAGTTGTGGGGCTGAAGAATATAACATAGACAGGGAGTTGCGAGGTCATGGAAGGATTTGAAAACAAGCTACTTTAAATAAAAGCAAAATACTATGGATGCTGGAAATCTGACATAAAAACAGAAAATGCCAGATAAACTCTGCAAGCTTTTTTTTATATCCGTTCTGAGGTTGTGGGCATCACTGGCTGAGCCAGCATTTATTGCCCATCCCTAACTGACCTTGAACTGAGTGCCAGGCTTCCTGGGCCATTTTCAGGGAGCATCAAGAGTCAACCACATGGCTGTAGGTCTGGAGTCACATGTAGGCCAGACCAGGTAAGGACCAGCAGATTTCCTTCCCTAAACAAAGGGCATTGGTGAACCAGAAGGGTTTTTACAACAATCGACAATGGCTTCATGGTCATGATTAGACTTTTAAATCCTGATTTTTATTGAATTCAAATTTCCCCATCTGGCACATTGGGATTCAAACCCAAGTACACAGAGTATTGTCCTGGGTCTCTGGATTACTGGTCCAGTGGCAATATCACAATGTCACCGTCTCACCAATCTGGCATATCAGTGGAGGGAGAAATAAAGTTTACGTTTAAAACCAAGGCAGGTTTGATCTGCTCACTGAATGAACACCTTGTTGTGGCCTGGCGATTAGAGTCCAAGGAAGGTAATGAAGAAAAAAGCAATTCCTCAGATAGAAAAGGAAAAGACAGAGCAAGAGTTATTACTGGTTTTCTCTAGTGCACCTCCTAGCAGATAGGAAGCCATGACAGTAGTTTTATTGCTCAGGCCACTTACTTTTTAAAGACATGGGAAAGAACATGGATCTTTTAAAACATATGAGAGATGTTGTGTTCTAATTTCTGTACTGGAATTGACAGGCAGTCCTTCAAGCTTTAATAGGTGAGAATAGTTGTCAGATATAATTTTAAGTACCAGCAGAAAGACATCAAAAGAAAAGACAACCTCTTGCCCAACAGCCCAGCACAGCAGAGGCAACCAACCAATCGAGCTAATTAAATATCTCCAGACAAATCAATGCAACTGAATGTAACTACAGTCAAACAATGTCAAATTACTAATATCTTTTTAGGAAGTAGTATTTCCCTTGAAGTATCCGAAGTAAGAATTAATTTCTGTTGGACAGCATGGTGGCGAATTGCTGCCTCACGATGCAGCGGACCCGGGTTCGATCCCAGCTCTGGGTCACTGTTCATCTGGAGTTTGCACATTCTCCCCGTGTCTGCATGGGTCTCACTCCCCACAACCCAAAAAGTTGTGCAGGATAGGTGGATTGGCTATGCTAAATTGCCCCTTAATTGGAAAAAAAAATAATTGGGTCCTCTGAATTAAAAAAAATAAAAACAAAGAATTTATTTCTGTTACCATCTTTTTACTCTTTTAAAAAAATGTTTTTCAACAAATGGGATTTATAAAAATTCAAAGAAAATTTACAACACAGGAGCAGATTTGACTCATCATGTCCATGCCAATCAACAAAGAGTTGCTCAGCCCAATCCCACTTTCCTCCTCGAGGTTTCCAGTCCTGCAGGTGTCGGCTTTTCAGGAAGACATCCAGGTACTTCTTAAATGTGGTGAGAGTTTCTGCTTTCAACACCCTTTCAGGCAGTGAGTTCTGGTCCCTGCGGTGCAACCTTGCTAAATGAGTGGGCCACATGAATGGCCCTCCTTCACCTTAGCGAGCCGCAAGCTTGAAATTGGGCTTGTTCACTAACCATGACCCCATGAATAAGGTTAAATACATTCAATACACGTCAAATATTCCATACCAGCTTTGGAAACTACTTCATTATTTATATATTAGTTGAACTGTCGTCAACTTGAAATGGTAAAATCAAAATAGTTATGCTTTGGACGCGGAGAGAGCACACGGCTTTCGCAGTCAATGTCTGTAATCAGCATGCACCTAACTTCACTTGCCTTTGCTCTTTTTTAAGTGCGTATCACTTCAGTCATACCAGTAGGGAAATAACTACGTGGATGGAAATCAGCGGAATGTGGCAACTAAGCCGCACTCAGAACCCAGACAGACAGTAGAGGCGTCGGAAAAGGATCCTGAGAGATGCCAACTCAGTCACCTTGACTGTACTGTGGGTAGCCGAAGAATCCCTCCAGTGACAAACAGGAGGAAGTTCATCCAATAGAGGCAGCACAAGAGGATTCTGGGAGAACTCAACTCCGTCACCTTGACTGTACTATGGGTCGCCGAAGAACCCTCAGTGACAAACAGGAGGAAGTTCATCCACTAGAGGCGGCAGAAGAGGATTCTGAGAGACGTAGCCGAAGAACTGGCGCCAAGAAGCGGTTAAGCCTTAAACACTACATAGGTGTTTCCCTCTCTCCCTCCAGTTCTAACCAAAAAAAAAGGCACTGTGAGGAGGACAAGCAAAGGTAGAGAAGGATATCACGGCCATCAGGTAAGTGATTGGCTGGTGACTGGTAAGTAGTTTTTATTTCCTATTTTCTTTTCTCTTATTCTCTCTTGGCGTGTTGTAAAGTTAATTTCATAGAATCATAGAATTTACAGTGCAGAAGGCCATTCGGCCCATCGAGTCTGCCTCAGCCCTTGGGAAGAGCACCCTACCCAAGCCCACACCTCCACCCTATCCCCATAACTAGTAGCCCCACCCAACACTAAGGGCAATTTTGGACACTAAGGGCAATTTAGCATGGTCAATCCACCTAACCTGCACACCTTTGGACTGTGGGAGGAAACCGGAGCACCCGGAGCAAACCCACGCACACACGGGGAGAACGTGCAGACTCCGCACAGACAGTGACCCAAGCCGGGAATCGAACCTGGGACCCTGGAGCTGTGAAGCAATGGTGCTAACCACCATGCTACCGTGCTGCCCACTTAACTTAAGGGTCAAGTCATGGCAAGAGATCCCAGACCCGTGTCATGCTCCTCTGTGGGATGTGGGAATTCAGGGACCTTTCCGGTGTCCCGGACTCCTTCACGTGCAGGAAGTGTGCCCAACTGCAGCTCTTGACTGCTTGATGGCTCTGGATCTGCAGGTGGATTCACTTCGGAGCATCTGTGATGCTGAGGAAATCACGGATAGCACGTTCAGTAAGTTGATCACACCACAGATTAAAATTACTGAGGAAGATAGGGAATGGTTGACCATCAGGCAGTCCAGGGGTTCCCTGCAGTCATTTCCCTCCAAAACAGATATACCGTTTTGGATACTGTTGGGGGACATGGCTCACCAGGGGAAGGCAGCAACAGCCAGTTTCATGGCACCATGGTTTGCTTTGCTACACAATGGGACAGGAAAAAAAGTGTCAGAGCTATAGTGATAGGTGATTCAATTGTAAGGGGAATAGACAGGCATTTCTGCGGACTCAAACGAGACTCCAGGATGGTATATTGCCTCCCTGGTGAAAGGGTCAAGGATGTCTCAGAGCAGCGGCTGCAGGGCATTCTGGAAGGGAAGGGTGTACAGCTAGATGTCGTGGCACATAAAGGCACCAACGATATAGGTAAAAAGCGTGATGTGGTCCTACAAGCTGAATTTAGGGAGTTTGGAGTTGAACTAAAAAGTAGGACCTCAAATGTAGTAATCTCAGGATTGCTACCAGTGCCATGTGTTAGTCAAAGTAGAAATGTTAGGATAAGATGAATACAAGGCTTGATAGTGCAAGAGGGAGGGATTCAAATTCCTGGGACATTGGAAGCTGTTCTGAGAGAGGTGGGCCCAGTACAAACCGGACGCTCTGCACCCGAGCAGGACTGGAACCAATGTCCTCAGGGGAGTGTTTGCTAGTGCTGTTGGAGACGTAACGAAAAGGGTTTCCTTTACTCCACAACAGGCTGGTATTGGGTGTCACAGATAACTGTGGGTGTCTCTCTCCTGCAGGTGTTGAAACCACGAGCCGGAAGTGTCGCACTGGGACAGCTTCACAAGAGAGAGGGGACACGTCTCACTGTTTATACCTAACCAGTGAGGTTGTCCTTATGCCACACCAGTTACCTTGGCTGCCACCTACGCTTGTGTGAGTCTCTCTCCTGTGATGGTGAAATGTCACCCGGATATGCCCCACTAGTGCAACTTCACAAGAGAGAGAGAAAGAGGGACCACTGTTTATTCCTGACCAGTAGCCTCTCTTGAGTGAGCGTGTTCGAAGTGCTCAGATCCCCTTTTCTGGTCCTTGACTACGGGATTATGTCCTGGCAATTATTGTGACTTGACCATAGCGGACAGTGAAAGGAAGGTGAGACCACAATAATGGTAGTTTTAAAAATAATTGATTTATTCAAGAGAAATTGCAACTCAGATTATCCCACACACACAAACACCAATTACTATGTGTAAAACAAGAGACTAAACGGCACATCAAAGAATCCTTACTTTAAACAGTTTTAGCAATGTTTTACAGGAGGTCATAGATAGATATATAAATATATATCGTCCCTTACCACCCCTCCTCAACAAGTCTAGCCTAATTGGGGGTTTCTGTAAGCTGACAAAATATACTCACCACTTCCTAGCTGAATGGGTCCGTTTAAGAACACACACAATCTTCAGGCTCCCCTCTGGCTTCTTGGGTTCTAGTTCGTTACGTCTGTCTCTGCACCTGGTTCGTGGAGACTTGCTTCTCCTGTTGAGCCTGTAGTTCTACCTTGTGGTGGCCGCTTCGTAGGTTTTTAGTTTCTTCTGCTTGGTTTACAAATCTCCTCCAGCCCAAATTTCTGTGCCAAACTTCTCAATCAGAAATTCTGAGTAACCAACCCAAGATCTCTCTCTCTCTCAAAGGAGCTGGCTGGCTCCTCCCACTGATCGATTTCAAAGATAAAAGGCACGCTAATCACTCTCAGGAAGAAGTTAACCTGATCACTTTCTTCACAATAGCTGATGACGTCACCAGAGCTTGCCTGATTGCTCACAAATGACTTTGAGGGGATACTGGGACAGTTGGAATTGATTTGCCATTAGTGGAATAGGTTTCTGTCTGGTTTGGGCAGGAATTCATTTCCATAGTCATTGGCTTCCTCAGCTCACTCTGAGCCATCCACATTTCTGGCATAATTTTTCAGTTGGCCCTGCCCTGGCCCATTGTCCCCTTTGTCCTTCTCTGGGATGATTTTTGTGATGTGTATATCTCTGTCTGGCTGCTTCCAGCCATTTTGTTGCAGGTTTTTGCAGGAAAGCTTTCTTATTTTAAAATGTCTGTAAGTCTTGCCATTTCTGTACCAATATTGCCCTAACTGGCACGGATGGAGAGTTGCCATAACTTTCATGGAGGGTTTAAACTAATGTGGCAGGGGGGTGGGAACCAATGCAGGAAGTCGGAGGGAAGTAAACTGGAGACAGAAACAAAAGGCAGTAAGGGAAAAAGTGAACGGCAGAGAAAAAAAATCAAAAACGCCGACAGTACAGAGACTGTGGGGAACTCAGTGAATGGGTCCAGTAAGACTAAGAGAAATAAACCACAGGGAGAATGACGGGCAAGGTAGATTAACCCAGGACATGGATGGGTACATGGGATTAGGATATTATAGCTATTACTGAAACATGACTAAGGGAGGGGCAGGACTGGCAGCTCAATGTTCCAGGGTACAGATGCTATAGGAAAGATAGAACAGGAGGTAAGAGAGGAGAGGGACTAGCCTTTTTGATTAGGGAGAATATCACGGCATTACTGAGAGGGCATATATCCGAGGGTTCGCCTACTGAGTCTATGGGTAGAACTGAAAAATAAGAAGGGAGAGATCACTTTGATAGGACTGTACTATAGGCCTCCTAATAGTCAGCGGGAAACTGAGGAACAAATATGTAAGGAGATTACAGATAGCTGCAAGAAAAATAGGGTGGTAATAGTAGGGGACTTTAACTTTCCCAACATTAACTGGGACAGCCATAGCATTAGGGGCTTGGATGGAGAGAAATTTGTTGAAAGTATTCAGGAGGAATTTCTCATTCAGTATGTCGATGGCCCGACTAGAGAGGGGACAAAACTTGACCTCCTCTTGGGAAATAAGGAAGGGCAGGTGACAGAAGTGTTAGTGAGGGATTACTTTGGGACCAGTGACCATAATTCCATTGTTTGAAGATAGCTATGGAGAATGATAGGTCTGGCCCAAAAGTTAAAATTCCAAATTGGGGCAAGGCCAATTTTGATGGTATTAGACAGGAACTTGCAAAAGTTGATTGGGGGAGTCTTTTTTGGCAGGCCAAGGGACAGCTGGTAAGTGGGAGTCTTTCAAAAGTGTGTTAACCAGGGTTCAGGGTTCAGAGTGAAGGGCGAGACTGGTAGAAGTAGGTAAGCCTGGATGACTCGGGATATTGAGTGCCTGGTCAAAAAGGAGGAGACATGACATGCACAGGCAGTTGGGATCGAGTGGATCCCTTGAAGAGAACAGAGGTTGTCGGAGTAGATTTAAAAGAGAAATCAGGAGGGCAAAAAGGGGACATGAGATTGCTTTGGCAGATAAGGTAAATAAGAATCCAAAGAGCTTGTGCAAATACATAAAAGGCAAAAGAGTTAGGGAGAGAGTAGGGCCACTTAAAGATCTACAAAGTCATCTATGTGTGGATCGTGCAGCATGGTGGCGCAGTGGTTAGCACTGCTGCCTCATGGCGCCGATGTCCCAGGTTCGATCCCAGCTCTGGGTCACTGTCCGTGTGGAGTTTGCACATTCTCCCCGTGTTTGCGTGGGTTTCACCCCCACAACCCAGAAGATGTGCAGACTAGGCGGATTGGCCACGCTACATTGCCCCTTAATTGGAAAAAATGAATTGCACACTCTAAATTTATGAAAAATAAATAAATCAAAATCTGTGTGTGGATCCACAACAGATGAGTAAGATCCTAAATTAATATTTCTCATTGGTATTTACTGCTGAGAAAGGCATGCATGTTAAGGAACTTGGGAGAAATAAATATGATGTCTTGAGGAGTGTGCATATTACAGAGTAGGTGGTGCTGGAAGTGTTAAAGCGCATCAAGGTAGATAAATCACCGGGACCTGATGAAATGTATCCCAGGGCATTGTGGGAGGATAGCAAGAAATTGCGGATCCCGTAGCAGAGATATTTGAATCATCGACAGCCACAGGTGAGGAACCTGAAGATTGGAGGGTAGCAAAGTTTGTGCCTTTGTTTAAGAAGGGCCACAGGGAAAGGTCTGGGAGCTACAGACCGGTGAACCTAATGTCTGTGGTGGCCAAGTTGTTGGAAGGTATTCTGAGAGACAGGATCTACAGGCATTAAGAGAGGCAATGAATGATTAAGGACAATTAGTGTGGCTTTGTGAGTGGAAAATCATGGGCGGGATTCTCCCAGCCCTGGGCCTCTGCACGCAAGGGTCGGGTGGCGGCCTGTGGGAGTGGAGGGGGCCTCCGACCCCAGAGGGCCTCCGATGTGGCCTGGCCCGCGATCGGGGCCCACCGATCGGCGGGCCGGCCTCTCTGTCCCCCGGCCTCTTTTCCTACATGCCGGCCCCTGTACTCCCGCGCGTTGAAGGCCACCGCGCATGTGCGCGTTGGCGCCAGAGCCACTGCGCATGCGCAGATCCCGCGGTGCACAGTTCGCAACGGGATCGGCAGCTGGAGCGGCGTAAACCACTCCAGCGTCGTGCTGGCCCTACTCCTGGCAGCGGCCCATTCACACCGTCGTAAAACGCGACATTGGTTACGACGGTGTGGACACTCTGCCACGGGATGGGAGAAGCCTGCCGCTCTTCTCACGAGTTTTTTGAAGGGGTAACGAAAAAGGTAGATGAGGGCAGTGCAGTCGATGTTGTCTACATGGACTTTAGCAAGTCTTTTGACAAGGAACCGCATGATAGGTTGTTGCACAAGGTTAAACCTCATGGGATCCAGGGTGAGGCAACCAATTGGATACAAAATCGGCTTGACGACAAAAGACAAAGGGTGGTTGTAGAGGGTTGTTATTCAAACTGGAGGTCTGTAACCAGCAGTGTTCCTCAGGGATCTGCGCTGGGTCCACTATTATTTGTTATTTAGATTAAAGATTTGGATGAGATTATAGGAGGTAGAATAATAATCTCTTATTGTCACAAGTAGGCTTACATTAACACTGCAATGAAGTTACTGCGAAAAGCCCCGAGTCGCCACATTCCGGCGCCTATACAGGTAGAATTCAGAATTCTCAGCCGTTATGGGAATTGAACCTGTGCTGCTGGTCTTGTTCTGCATTACAAACCAGCTGTCTAGCCCACTGAGCTAAACGGTTAGTAAGATGGCAGTTGACACCAAGAGTGGCGGCATTGTGGACAGTGAGGTAGGTTATCTAGGATTGCAACAGAATCTTGATCAATTGGGCCAATGGGCCGATGAATGGCAGATGGAGTTTAATTTAGATAAATGTGAGGTGATGTATTTTGGTAGATCGAATCAGGGCAGGACCTACTCAGTTAAGGGTAGGGTGTTCGGTAGAGTTATGGAACAAATAGACCTAGGAGTACAGGTTCATAGCTCCTTGAAAGTAGAGTCACAGGTTGACAAATGGCATGCTTGTTTTCATCGGTCAGAACATTGAATACAGGAGTAGGGACATCTTGTTGAAGTTGTACAAGACATTAGTGAGGCCACACCGGAATACTGTGTACAGTTCTGGTCACCCTATTACAGAAAGGATATTATTAAATGAGAAAGAGTGTAGAAAAGATTTACTAGGATGCTACTGGGACTTATGCTTGAGTTATAAGGAGAGGCTGGATAGACAGGGACTTTGTTCCCTGGAGTGCAGGAGGCTTAGGGATGATCGTATAGAGATCTATAAAATAATGAAAGGCATAGATAAGGAACATAGTCAACATATTTTCCCAATGGTAGGGGAGTCTAAAACTAGAGGACATAGGTGAGAGGGGAGAAACACATAACGGTCGAGAGGGGCAATTTTTTCTACACAGAGGATGGTGAGTGTCCGGAACAAGCAGCCAGAGGCAGTAGTAGAGGCGGGTACAATTTTGCCCTTTAAAAAGCATTAAGACGGTTATATGGGTAAGATGGGTATAGAGGGATATGGTTAAATCTTTCTCTTGCAGCTGCTGCTTGCAGACAAGATCGCCCTGGATCCCGCAAACTATTCGATCCCTGACTCACTCATCGATGAGGGAGCCAAATGCACATTTATTTCATTCAGATTAGCAAGGTTGTATCAATTCACCTGATTTTTGGTTTGTTGAGTTAAAAGTGTGCCTGTCATGCAGTATATTCTTCACTGGCAGGCAAGTGTTTTCAAATTCTTTTAGAATTATTTAGGGTTCCTCTTTCTCCTCCTCCATTTGATAAATAATACATTTCAAACATCTTGACGGCCTTGATACCCACCAGGTTTTGTAAGGTGTAAGCTTGTATCTTTTTTTGATTTGTCCAGTATCACAGTAAATACTCCACTACTTTTCAAACTTAACCCAACTGTCCACAATGTTTTTGTCGAACACAAGTGGGTTAATGCAGCAAAGTCCTTATACCACAATGCTAACTCCTGACACAATGTAAAGTGCTGTGTTCCAATAACTGGCGACTAAGGACTCAGAACAACAAAAGTTTATTCACTATGCTGAGCCGCTCTACATGTTTTATTCTGCCTGCACTCTGGGTGAGCATCTGCCCACCCATCATGTCACCCTTTAAGTAGCCAGGCGCCACATGACCACTCGGTCTACAACTCTAATCATTTCAGCCATTATCTGAAAAATGTATGCAGTGTACGACCTATTTCTATTCTTTGATATCACTAGATAGATAATGATATTTTACTACTTTAGACCATATACACTCATTACACTTACAAACAAAAGCAAAAATAAAAATTGGGCAAGTGCTGTCTTTCAGTCAAATTATGTCATCAACTTTGATATTGGAATAAGTGCCTGCATTGCATTATATTTGTGAAAATGTTACTAAAACAATAAGTTACTGTGAAATGGAGAAGTTGTAAACACTGCCAATAAACTAATGTGGGATGCCATAACTGCCCTTCGATATTTTGTAATAGATTGTGCACATAATCCCAAACATTGTGATGCCCTGACCTTTTAATTTTATTCATTCTCAGCATGTGGGTGTCACATACAAGCCCAATATTTATTGCCGATCCCTAGTCACCCTTGAGAAGGTAGTGTGAGCCTTCTGTTTGAACTGCAGCAGTACAGGTTGTGAGCATCCTGATAGCAAAGGAGCTCCTTAGCCATGAAGGAAACTCCAAGTCAGGATGCTGTGTGACCAGAAGGGGAAAATGGAGTTGATGGCATTCCAATGTACTCATCAACCTCGTGCTTCTAGGTCATGCAGGTCACAACTTTTAGGGGTGCTGTTGTCAAAGCCTTGAGCTACCTCCTGGGAAAATAGCACTGAGTAGAAAGCAATTCCCTCTGGCTTCTGCATAAAAGCCACTTACAATAATATTGATATCCTAGTAGACCACCTGTCATCCTCTTGGTCAGAGCATTCAATTTTGCCCTGCTACTCTAATTTTATATTCAATTATGATATTCAGATTAGTAAGTTGCATTACATCGAGAAAATGCAGACCCAAATATTGAAATGTTAAACTGCCATTTCCTCAGCATCACTTAAATAAAAAACATTAATATTGGATAGGACATGTTATATAGGGCTAGTTTTTCAAATATATGTTGAATAATCTAGGGTGCGATCTACTGGCCCCATTGCTCTTGCGGCCGGTAGATCCCGGCAGAGGCCTCCCGTGAGATTCCCTGCAGCCTCTACGCTGCACAGGATATACCCAAGTCCTGCGAGACGTCGGAATCAAAATCTCACCCAAAAGGGATGTGACCAAATGCCACACGCCTATGTAGGTTTTAAACCTACGCATGCAAGCTTATCCGGGATACTGGCCTCCCAGGATCTACCGGCCTCCCCAGGGAGTCTGCAAGCGGCCGTCATTCAGTACTGGTTCACACAAATGTGGAACAGGTAAAATGGCATCTGAGGGGTCTCCCAAGTAATCGGAGGCCCTTGGATGGCCAGGGATAGTCCAGGGTGGCCCCATGGCCTCCCCCTAGAATTGGGGCACCTTGGCACTGCCAAGCTAGCAGGAGCACTGCCAGGATACCACATTGGCAGTGCAAGGGTGCCCGGGTGCACTGCCAAGGGTCAGTGCTCAAGGGGGGCCATGCCCATGAAAGGACAATGGGTATGAAGGAGGGGGGGGGGGGGGAGAGATGCAGGGCAGATAAGTAGGGGTCTCTAGAAATTTGGGAGGGATGACGGGCCTGAAGAGGGGGCCTCCCATAGAGGGGTGTCCACACTTGGGGGGGAGGGGATGGGATAATGCCCGTGTGTGGGGGGTGACATTGGCCATGGGTGGGGGGTGTGGGGGACCCACAAGCTCACTTAAGAGATCAGGGCACCCTTTCAAAATGGCAGCCCGATCTCAGAGTTCAGCTCCCCAGTGCTGAAAAAAATTCTAAGTGCAGGCTGAACTGGTGAAACTCCCCAGGGTCCAGAAAGTGACAAAATGTTGTTTAATAGTGGTGGGGGGCTCATCAGCAGAGCCGGCAGGAATATCCCTGCAAAACCCGCCACAAGCAAATTTAGAAATGTTTCCATTCAATTCCGCCCTCAGTGTCTTGTTCTATATGTGGTATCAACAACCCAGGGAGAAAACAAAATACAAAGATCAATAAAAATCAATAGACGATTACACTTGGTCCACCAATATATTGTGTACTGTGATAGAATGGATATTGCACATGGAGTAATATAACACTTGGCTTGTTGTGCCCTCTTTTAAGGAAACATTAGCACCACGGCATTTTGCCTTGACGTAATGACGTGTATTATAACCCTGATCTGTTGTGCCGTAAAGTAACAAAACATACAGAAATGCCAACGTTATACAATCGAGTGATAATCAAGTGTGAATGGCATTACACTGCTCCATGGTGAGAGCAAGGCAAAAAAAGAGAAACCACCTGCCTCCAAGAGGGAGCGGAGAAATAAAATCCAATCAATCCTCAAATCCTTTCATATACTTTCTCTTGACAAGTTTTTAAAGTATCACTGATAAAGCCGGCTACCAATCGGTGCCAATTACAAATGGCTTATGGTAATCAACAAATAATGGAGCAAAAATCTTTAAGAAAATGAAAGGGGCACATTACTCTTGTCATGTGAGAGTACCCTTTAAGAAATGAGTGTTTACAAAATGTACCTTTAAGAAATGGAGCTGCTCATGTTACTGGAGTGATGTCAGAGTGTGGGTGGAGCTGAGCTCCACTTTTGCTTTTTAGTTTCAGTTTGAGAAAGCTTGGGTGTGTCTGTGAGCTGCACTGCTGTTGATCTCTGCCATGAAGGACTATCTCTTAATCATTTGGTGAATTCAGAAGAAGTATAAATGTTTTCAGTCTTGAATGTAAACCCTGATGTGCTCCTGTTTGGATGTTTGTTAAGTCTTTTGGATGTTAAAAGAACAGCATACAGATTACTTAGTGTTGTATTCTTTAGGGGGTGAATTTGATTTACTGGTTGCTAAGATGTTCACTGTTTGTTTTGGAAAGGTTAACTGGAGTTCTTAGAATAAACATTGTTTTGCTTTAAAAAACACTTTTCCATTTCTGCTCTACCACACCTGTAGAGTGGGCCACGTGCTCCCCATACCACAATATATTAAAAGTTGTGGGTCAGGTGAACACCATGATACACTTTGGGATTCCCTAAACTCTGGCCCATAACACTCTTAAGACTTTGATAACAAATGTGGATCTTTTTTTTAAAAAAACAATGTAACTGGTTACATCATCGCAGTTTTTCTGGTAATATACAATCAATCCCACCTGAGGCTGAGAGAATGAAATAATGGAAGGTGTTTAATAGCTTTACAAACTAGAGCATGATTCAACTTTCCGTCTTCCCGAGAAAAATTGTAGTTCAGCATGATGTGTTACAATTCTAGAGCGAGGCAAGAGCTAAGACAGAAAACCAAATTAAAACATCAACAAGAGGTGCAACTCCAACTGAGGCCTGTCAATGGGAGTCGATTGCTTTAACATTAAATCTTTCCTGACAGTGAGGATTTAAATAAAAACATTTGTTTCTGATTTGATTTTGGAATACTGAATATTACAATGTTGCTTTTTCAACAGTGAACAGTGAAAAAGTGCTGCTTTTTCAAACAGAGCAGCACTTTATCAGACAGACTAGCAAGCCCTATGTTAACCAGTCGATAAAGTCTAATGAAGACGTCACTTTCCATATTCAGTACAAATTTTAAATGGCATTAGCAAAACACTATTGTTTATTCAATCACATAGTATCTCATAATTGCATTTTACATGAAGGTTTTTGAAAACGTTAGTATTTTCCCAACTACAAATTAAAATTGGCCTACAGATTTTGTATGTTTATAATGATGAAAACTGGCAGTGTTCAACTGTAAAACTTGCAGCAATTTCTAGCCTATATATGTGCAGTTAAATGTAGAAATTCCATAAATTGACATGATCCCCACTATTACACCATTAGTTTTGCTGTAAAAACCCTTGAAAAAGTTATGTCTTATTCAATGAGATGCAACTGGATTTTTAACATTGTACAAAGTTCACAATTACTCCTAAACAGTCTCACTTGCCCTGAAATAATGATTTTCGATTTGTGGAATGTCAGTCCTTTTTATTACCAAAGAAATGCCATGGATTTTAAAATAATTAGTTTTAAGTTTATGATATTTCTGTTTCTACCTTAATAACATGTATATGTGCCAATTTTTATTTTGTTGTCTGTAAAGATTGAAAAGTAAAGGATAAACAGTGCGATTTACTTCCTGATTTGCTGTCTGTGAGAATTCCTCAGTTGAATTGGCTACTTCGCCTAATTTATGACATTATTATTGTTAGAGATCCATTTGAGCTGGTTCCAGAATGAAATTAGCACCAGGAAAGTTGAAATCCATGGATCACTAGATCTTTGTGGGCAGCAGCAAGCAAAGTTACATCACTTACTGCAAAATGTGAACTCTTGTGCATAGATTCTTTTCACTGTAGACATCTGTAGACATCTGTCAGTTCTTTCATCACACTTTCTATTTTTGAGACTTTGATTCATGGGGCATGTTACAGCAAACAACTAAGGCACTTTTGATAGTGCAATGCTCAAAATGCAGCTTGACTCCATGTGCTCCCGTTCACCTTCCCATATGACCGGTTATTGAGAGGTCAGCAAAGATTTCATATTTTTTCTTTCAGCCACCAGAATCAAACTTCATTTGTATTGGCATAAACATTATTTTATTTGGTGGCAACCCTACAGGAACAGAGGGCAAAGTTTACACAATGGCCATCAAGGAATGAAAAAGCGATTTTATTATGAGCTCTTTTATTACATCTGTGAGTAATCTGGAAAGGAAATTTTCAACTAAACCAGTATGACCTTGCAAAAGCATTCACAAAAAGATTTTATTTGACCCTTCACTTCCATTCCTCCAAAATGGAATAGTTCTCCAAGATGGCAGAATCCCCTCCAGAATCTGACAAAGTAGTGGGAAAATGCTTTCTTGCTCACAACTACTCTACAGGGTGGAGAAAGCAGCTGCTTCAGCCAAAGCACAGAAGAGGAAGAAAAGGAAGCTAGATGTTTTTCTGCACATAATGTTGCAGAAGTGTTCACGTCAGAAGTTAGTCACTCAACAATTTTTCTTTAAGTAATCCTTAAACTACACTGCATGTTAACTGTTGCTGCCCATTTCCATATAAATAAATCCTTTTGACAAGGCAAAAATGGTGGTTACATACATAGAAAATTGACAAGTAGGAACGGCCAGCTTTTCTATTAATTCTGCCCCATCCCATGATAGCCACAAAATTATTACTAAACCCTTTCATTCCCCCAGGCCTGAACCTACCCCCGCAGCCATATAATTGCCTGGAAGAGAGAATAATGTATCAGTAAACTGCAGAACACAGAAGTACTTCAGAATCTATAATAATATAATAATCGTTATAGTCACAAGCAGGCTACATTAACACTGTAATGAAGTTACTGTGAAAAGCACCAAGTCGCCACATTCTGGCGCCTGTTCGGGTACACGGAGGGCGAATTCAAAATGTTCAATTCACCTAACAGCATGTCTTTCGTGACTTATGGGAGGAAACTGGAGCACCCGGAGGAAACCCACGCAGACACGGGGAGAACGGGCAGACTCCTCACAAGCAGTGACCCAAGCCAGGAATTGAACTTGGGATTCTGGCACTGTGAAACCATAGTGCTAACCACTATGCTACCGTGCTGCCCACAGGAGGCCACTCAATCCATCACATCTGTGCTATCTCTCTGCTAAAGCAATATGCCTAATGCCATCCAGCTACCTTTTCCCTGAAGACCTGCAACATTTTTCTCTTCAGATAATGATTCAACTTCCTCTTGAAAGCTACAATTGAATCTGCCTTCACCTCACTCTCAGACAGTGCATTCCAGATCCTAGCCACTCACTACCCAAAAAAAACTTCTGCTCATGTTACCATTGCTTCGTATTCAAATCGGTGTCCTATAGTTCTCCATCCTTCTACCAATGGGAACAGCTCCTTATCATTTGGTACATACCCCTCATGCTTTTGAGCATCTCTCGCTCCTCAATCTTCTCTCCTCAAGGAGAACCACCCCCACTTCTCTAATTTAGCCACGTAACTGTAGCTTCTCAACCCAGGATCTATTCTCAAAGATTTTCTGCCCTTTCACAACCATCCTAAATTGTGGATCCCACAACTAATCTACCCAAAAACACAAGCATTACTCCAGTTTAAAATGAATCAGTGTTTTATACCGGCTTATCACAACTTTGTTTTAGTGCGCCAAGCCGCTACTTATAAATCCAGGATCACGTATGCTTTTTTAACTGCTCTCTTAACCTACACTGTCACCTTCAATGATTTGTGCACATAAATCCCTAAAATCCCTCTGCTTCTGCACACCCTTTAGAATTGTACCCTTTATTTTATATTGCCTCTTCTCATTCTTCTGACCAAAATGCATTGCTTCACACATCTCCGCATCAAATTTGACCTGCCACTTGTCCATCCATTGCACAAACATCTGTGCCCTTTTGAAGTTCAACACTTTCCCCCTCCACTGTTCACAATGCTTCCAAATTATGTACCACCTGCAAATTTTGAAATTGTTTTTCTCACCAAAGTCGAGGTCATTAAAAAAAGATCAAAACGAGCAGGGGTCCGAACACCGACGACTGGGGAACCCTGCTATAAACCTTCAGCCAGTCAGAAAAACAACCATTCGCCACTACCCTTTGTTTCCTGTCACCCAAGCAATTTTGTATCCACGTTGCTACTGTTCTTTTTATTCCATGAGCTCTTACCTCTGCTTACAAGTATGTTGTGTGGCACCTTATCAATTGCATTTGCGAAGTCCATTTACACTACATCAGCCGCTCTACCCTCTCTGTTGCCTTATTAAAAAAATACACATTTTCCCAAGTGACATGAAATTTTGTCCCACATTATCATTTCTAAAAGCTTACTCACCATCCCTGTATCTAAGGAGAGTCGGTAAATTATGACCAGGACCTCCACAATTACCACCCATGCTTCTCTTAGTATCCCAGATGTATCCAATCCAGTCCTGGTGACTTACCACAGCCAACTAATACTTATTAATTTTAAAACCACAGTTGCCTCAGCTACTCCTCTTTCATCCTAAATGGGTTATGTCTTCTTCCTTGCTAAAGACAGATACAAAGCATTCATTTAGTATCGGAAAAATGCCCATTGCATTTTTGATCTGTGATTATTTAATTGACTAGAAAATCTATAATCACTTGTTGATGACACACTTGTGAGGATTAGAAAAGCCACTGAATTATCTTCTGACTAGAATATAAACAAATGCTCCTTTTATGACTTGCGTGATTCGGACTTTTGATATTGGGATGGACAACATTTACTCCTGTTTCTTAATTTCTCAAATTTGGCACAACAGCCCCACAATTCCATGTTTGAATCCCTCTAATCAAGTTTCTGAACCAGCTTCAGTGGAGAAATCATCATTGAAGTTATAAATTACATCTTTAATGACTGTGGCCATGATAAACTGTCACTTCTCAACCTGTCTGCAGTTTTTTGACACAGTTGACCACACTATCCTGCTCTTTATGCCTCTCCTCTATTGTCCAGGTGGATGGAACTGCCTTAGTTTGACTCCATTATTATTTTTCTAATTCTCGTCAAAGAATATACATTAAAAAAAACCTCGTCAACGAGCATTGGCTTCTCTTCCTACTCACCTCTGCAATTCCATGAGGATCTGTTCTAGGATAACTTTTATATCCTTTCTCCATGCTAGCTCCCAGCGATATCATCCGAAAATGCAACAACAAGTTCCGAATGTATGCCAAAAACACTCAGCTTCATCTCACCACTACTTCCTTGGGCTCCACAATTGTCTCCGATTTAACTCACTGATTGACATCCAATATTGGACAAGCAGAAATTTTCCTTCAAATAAATACTGGGAAGACTGCAGCCATTGCCTTTGGCCCCACTATGAACCCCATTCCTTGTCCCCATTTCATCTCTGGTAACGGTCTTAAGACAACTAAGACAGTTCTCAGCCTTGGTTTTGTGCTCGACTCCCTAGTTGAATTTCTGACCATATATGCAATAACCATAACTGCTTACCTCCACCTCTGTAACAGTCACTCAAGCTCCAACCTTCCATGTTTTATATTGAAATAAGCAAAATACTGCAGATGCTGGAATCTGAAATCAAAAACTCAGCAGGTCTGCCAGCATCTGTCAGGTTAGAAACAGAGTTAACGTTGCGAGCTATAGACCCTTTGCTGGAACTGAAAAGAGGGAGAAGGCTAGAGAACAATAAATTGCAGCATGACGAGCACCTTTAAGAAACAACAGATGGCCTGGTGTGACATGTGGAGGGGGTGCTTTTTGCATTGAGGCAATACATGTATGGCATATTTAAAAAGAAAAGAATGAGGCTGTAAGGTGGAAGAGAAATGTCAAAATCTAAAGTTGCCGAACTCAAAGTTGAGTCTGCAACGTGCTCAACCAGAAGATGAGATGCTGCTCTGCCAACTTGTGCCAGGCTTCACTGGAGCCAAATGGACATGTCGGCATGAGAGAAAGGATATCCCCATTGGGTGTCCATCTATCTGCTAAGAGATGCTGGAAGATCTGCTGAGTTTTTCCAGTATCCTCTTTTCTTGTTTTATATTGAAAATGACTTCGTTTAGAGTGGGCTGAAACCCCAGTACAATTTTACAAAGACTGGCAACAGCATTCTGGGCGACCGAAACAGCAACTCTTAAAGATGGCCGAACATTTATAGAACTTCAGCTTGCAAATTACAAAGACATCAGAATGGAAGTGGGCTGTCTGGAAGTAGCCCATCAGAGACAATCAACTTTAACGAATGTAAATGGCCTATTTCCTGAATCATTCACAGATATCCAGACATAATCCCTTATTCAAACCATTAGAATTATTTTGGACAATGGACCCTGGCTGAGAAGGAAGTGCTGGAGAGGTATGGGTTAAAAACCTGTATCATCTTAGGTGGATAGGAATTATGACTCCCAGAATGTTCGCACAAGTTTTTATGTCTAAATACAGCTTTGTTGAAACTCACTGGCCACTAAAGTTGTTACATATTAAAACTTTTTTACCTATAAAACCGTCCATGCATAAATCTCCTAAAATATTGTAACTGTGTAATTATTGATTCATCTGCCTATTCATTAAATTCTTTGCGTACACTAAAACCTAAACTTAAAAAAGGAACTTCAGAGCAGTGTGTGGAAATAGTAGAATTCTAAAAGATTTCCTCCTTTCTTGAATAACTATATTTATTAGAAAAATAGTCACAAATCTATATATTTTTTAAATGATGCTGCGCACAAGAACAATTTTATTAATTCTTTATACATTTGAAGAAAGGCTCCAGTTGCTTTGCCATGACTTGTGGAAACATTAAAACATAACAAGTCACAGCTGTTTTAAAACTGCAACTTCTTATAGTTAATGCAATGGGAGCCAAATAGCTGTAACTGAAACAATGTAATAAACTAACAATTATGCAAATATTTAAAGTATAAATTCTATTTATGCAGTTAAATGACACCCATGAACTGGCAACGCTAAATATCACAAAGATGGGGGCAGCATGGTGGCACAGTGGTTAGCACTGCTGCCTCGCAGCGCCAGGGATCCGGGTTCAATTCCACCCTTGGGTGACTGCATGGAGTTTGCACTTTGTTCCGTGTCTGCGTGGGTTTCCTCCAGGCGCTCTGGTTTCCTCCCACAGTTCAAAGATGTGCAGGTTGGGTGTGTTGGCCATGCTAAATTTCCCCTTAGTGTCCAGAGATGTTTAGGTTTGGTGGGGTTACGCGGATAGGGTGGGAGTGTGGTTTTGGTGGGGTGCTCTTTAGAGGGCCGGTGCAGACCTGATGGGCTAAATGGCCTCCTCCTGCACTGTAGAAATTCGGTGATTAGAACTTTACCTCCTTGCGATTCATCATGACTTTGTGCAATTGTGCAAAATGGGCAATAGCAAATCAGCAGACAATTTTTCATCTCCTCTCCTGTTTGAATAAAGCCCAAATCTACTCTAAAATAAAATCAAAATACAGATTGAATATCTTTTATCTGAAACCCTTGGGGCTAATTACGTTTTGGATCATTTTGAATTTCTAATACCATATATAGGCCAGGCCTACTTGCATAACAATGGCTGGAGCCTAGACATGTTCACCACAAAAATCACATGGTAAACAGTGCAGACAAACTACTAGATTTCCCGTACTAAAGGTCAAATGCAGCAAGCAAGGTTTAAAGTTGGCTGGGGTCACAGACCTCCTGCACTGAAGGTTTCTGAGGATTTTGAGAATTGCGCTTTTAAATGTGCTCCGTTTTCCAATTAACGAAGGATGCTGGACATTTACTGTAGTTGCTGGAGATCTGAAAAACTCTGCAGGTCAGGCAGCATCTGTGGCGAGAGAAACAGTTAACATTTTGAGTCCAACAGGACTTTTCTTTGGTTGCAGTTTCGAAGAACAGTCATGTTTTACTTGAAACTTTAACTGTTTCTCTTTCTACATATGCGGCCAGAAGGGTTTTTCCAGCATTTTCTGATTTTAAGTCAAAGTATACTCCCTTGATTCCAACGCATGATGACTTCCCAATATCGGCCAAGTAGTCAGAGATGTACATAAAACACAAGAGGATGAGATGCTAAACAGAGACTAGACACTTCCTCACAGAAAGGGGAAATAAAAGAGAAAACGAGTAGAAAGGATCTTTGAAGTGGAGTAATGTTTTTTTTATGTCAGGTAATCAACAAAGTTACATTTAGAACAAAATCACTTGGATCTGTTAAATGAGTTACATGGTGCACCAATATAACCAATGATTCAGCCTACAGAAATGTGCATGCAGAGTCAGTGATTGGACATAACACACCTGTCTATGTCATTCAACATATTAATGGGACCACCATCATAAACGAACTTGCAAGTGCCAACCTCATCTTGAACCTGTAAATCTAAAGTGGCATTTTATATCTGATTCGGATTTTCATTGATCATAAAAAAGTAGAATTCAGTTTTGTAATCACTGAAAGATACAATGATATTTTTACTTAGCATCTTCTATGGTAATTAATGGCTTTGATTTACATTTGTGCACAGCAACTGTGTCCTTAAATGCTAGAAACTGTTTTAATAAAAATAATATGGTGACAAACTACAACTAATATTTATTATATACATATATATATTCTCCAAATTCTACGTACTGAGTGGAATACGAGTATACTAGAAATCTTAATTTGGTTTATTCATACCTACACATTTTCAGCCACTCCAAAAACAATTGCTCTCACAACTGTGATTGAAGATGACAATATTCAGATCATAAAGTAGAAAGGTAAATTATGTGGACTGTCACACATAAAAACAGGTTAGACTGTTCGATGGCAGTAATTTCATATCCTGGTATTAACATAAGCATTCAGTGGCAGCTAATCTAATCCATTGTTTCATAATCTATCATCAACAGTAAAACATCCCACTGCCCAAGAATAGCTTCCCCACTCTCCCCGCTGTGCCCAAACACCACCCCGCCTCACTTCACAAATGAGGCATGCACCACCAACCCCCCCCCCCACACACACACACACACACACACACACACAAACCCCCAGAGCCCAAACTCAGCTCCTATTTATGTCACCAGATGACTGGCCAGATTTAAATGAGCCTCGGTCATTAATCATTTTTGGAGCTTCCAACTAATCTCAGCATCCACTTGTCCAAAACCTGCTTTGAGTTAAAAAAAAAAAAACAGGTCCAAGTTATAATAAATGCCTCAAGAAAGGAATGCATTTATTATAGTTCAAGATTTTTCACCAAGTGTCATCTCCGGCTCATGGCTAGATAGCACTTTCCATAATCAAAGTAACTAGGAACCAAAACCTCAGTGTATATGAATGCAGTACATGGGATAGCATCCCCATATTTAACTAATACCCTAAATACAACGTATTGTTCATTGAGCATTCGTTCAGAGCCCATTCCATTCTACCCACCATTCCTTAAAAGGGAGATAATAACATGCCATCAGACTAATGTTCTTTGGTCACAATGACCTGCAGGTTACATCATGCACAAGGTCAAAAGGTACAGCAAGATATCCAACAGCACATTAATTAAAATAACGCACAAAACTGGAATTAATTAGTATAAACATTTTAGAGGACAGTTTCCCACAGGGTTTGATAAGCAATGTGACTTTTAAATGAAATAGTCAAGGTTGTCTCTTGGGAGACCTTCAGATTGAGATGCAACAAAGAACAAATCACCCACAAGAGTTCAGATGCCTTTGTCAGAATTAAAGATTAGCAGCAAGAGTTGTGCCACAGAACCTGATTCACATTGTAGCCATTGTTCTTTTAAAGTGAGCAATCAAACTGAGAAAACAGACCTTAACTTTCTGTTACGGTTAATGTCTTGATATTTGCCATTTTTTACATATATTTTCCCCAACAAGAGTATAACCTTTATAATGGATTGTTTTAATGTCTCATAATCAGAACAATCATCACCCTCACTGTTTATCTATATATATTCTTATTCCAAATTTGTAATTCCTGCTGACAAGGCCAACCTTTGACTTAACTGATTTCTAAACATCGAGTTTTCCCATGATGTACGGTCTGCAATCTTCCACACTGAAACGTCATGGGAAACAACAGCCTCATTTTACCTGAGAATCTGCCCCACTGCTTTATACAAATAAATCTAATAATTCTGCACAATCAAGATTTATCTCTTTAAAACATTTACACTTCTTACAAATATGCAACACATTATGTAACTATTTATGCCACTACATTTGAAATACAACACACTTTAAATGCCTTTTTCTGTCCAATCTAGTTGTTCATATCATATATCTTGAAAATATGATTTTGTTTTTAAATTTAGAGTACCCAATTATTTTTTTCAATTAAGGGGCAATTTAGCATGGCCAATCCACCTAACTTGCACATCTTTGGGTTGTGGGGGCGATACCCATGCAAACCACACACAGACAGTGACCCGGGCCGGGATCGAACCCGAATCCTCAGCGCCGTAGGCAGCAGTGCTAACCACTGTGCCACCGTGCCGCCCTGAAAATGTGGTTTTAGCACTACTTGGGAAAAAGTGGTAAAAGACAATATTCTCACTTGAGTTTACAATTTTGTATTTAATTCTACAGTCCTTAATCTCAAGATCAACACAAGAATATCGACGAAACCAAAGTACATGAAATAAGTGGAAAATAAACACTATTGCAACTGAAATAAATGGAAGATTTTACACAAAAGCTTAGCCAGTTGTAGACTCTGGTAATGTCTTCTCTCACAGGGTGGAAGCGAAGCAATCATGTTCATAACAATATAATCCAAGAGTAGGATGAGTCATAACCTCCACATCTCATTTACAGAACATGAGGAAATGTTGGGCAGCACAAGTGGCTAGCACTGTGGCTTCACAGCGCCAAGGTCCCAGGTTCGATTCCTCCGCTGGGTCACTGTCTGTGCGGAGTCTGCACGTTCTCCCCGTGTCTGCGTGGGTTTCCTCCGGGTGCTCTGTGGTTTCCTCCACAGTCCAAAGATGTGCAGGTTAGGTGGATTGGCCATGCTAAATTGCCCTTAGTGTCCAAAAAGGTTAGGAGGGGTTATTGGGTTCCGGGGATAGGGTGGAAGTGAGGGCTTAAGTGGGTCGGTGCAGACTCGATGGGCCGAATGGCCTCTTTCTGCACTGTATGTATGTTCTATGAATCCAGGGTAAGGAGACAATTTAGGCAAGATATCGGGCTTAATTAGTTCACGTCGAGCTTAATGTCAGGATGGGGTCAAGACTTTCAAGGAAGGAAGAAAGGAAAAGCAGTGGAGAAAATTACCAGAAAAGATGGCTAGAATAAATGTGCATATAGATTAAGGAAAGGATAGAAATTTAACGCTGCCCAGAGGTGTAAAAGATCAATTCTTTACTGAAGCATATTTTCGTTCAACAGACTTCCCCTGATATTTACGTAGGGACAATATTCTCGTAGTGGTACTGAGGACTTGTGCTCTTGAACCAGCCGCACCCCGAGCCAAGGTGTTCCAGTATTGCTGCAACATTGGCATCTACTCGGCAATGCAGAATGTTGCCCAGGCATTTCCTGTCCACAAAAGCAGAGAAAATCTATTACAGCCAATTACTCTCGATCATCAGCAAAGTGATGGAAGGAGTTGTCCAGAAGTAGTCATCAACAGTGTTATCAAGTGATACTTATCCAGCAATAACCTATGCACTGATGATCAGTTTAGGTTCTGCTCCACTCAGCTCCAGACCTCATACAGCCTTGTTCCAAAAATGGACAAGAGACCTGAATTCAAGCAGTGAGGCGAGATTGACTTTTGGCCAAGTATGATATCAAGGAGCCCTAACAAAACTAAAGTCAATATCTACCACAAAGGACAATAGTTTTGGTTACTGGAGATTAGTCCTCTCAGTCTCAGGACATTGCTTCAGGAGTTCCAGAGGGTCAGGTCAGACTCAACATTTTCAGTTGCTTCATCAATGAGCTCCCTCGACCATGAAGTCAGAACTGGGATGTTTGCTGATGATTGGACAATGTTCAGCACCATTCCTGACTCCTCAGAGACTAAAGCAGCCATGTTCATATGTAGCAACGCCTGGAAAATATTCAGGCTTGGGCTGACAAGTAGAAAATAACATTTGCATCACACAAATGCCAGGCGATGACCATATGGAGTTTAGTAGAGTAAGAGGTAACTTGACTGAATCATCCAAGATCCTGAGAGGTCTTGACAAGGTGGATGAGGAGAGAATGTTTCCTCTTGTGGAAGAATTTAAAACTAGGAGTCACCAGTTAAAAATGAGCGTCACCCTTTTAAACAGAGAAGAGGCCTTTTTTTTCTCTCAGGGGGGCAGGAGTCTTTGGAACTCATCCTAAAAATCTTTCTACATGCTTCTGCCTTAAAAATATCGATTCTCGGTAAGCAACGGGGTGATCGACTATCGGGGGTAGGAACATTGCAGATTGAAAGTTACTATTAGATCAACCATGATCTTATTAAATGGCAGAGCAGATTTAATGGGTCAAATGGAACATTCATGCTCCTTTTCCATACCTCCTATAAGAACCGAACCATCTCCCCTTGACATTCAATGGCATTAACATCGCTGAATGCCCCACCAATATCCTGGGGTTACCATTGGCCTGAAACAGCCCTATGGCCCTTCACATCTGCACCAGTCAAAAACAACAATTTAAGTATTCTAATATTACATTCCAGCACTTGGCCCATATGCCTTGCATGCCTTGGCATCGCAAGTTCACATCTAAATACTTGTTAAATGTTATGAGGGTCTCTGCCTCCACCACCCTTTCTCTTTCATGGGAACACTGGTTGGGCCAGCATTTATTGCTTATCCCTTGAGGGGGCATTTAAGAGTCAATCACATTGTAGGCCAGACCTTGTAAGGATGTCCTAGGACATTCGTGAACCAGGTGAGTTTTTATGGCGTTCGTTTCAAAGTCATCAGGAGACATTTCATTTCAGAAATCAGGTTTTGCTATCTGCCGTGGTGAGATTCGAACTTGTGTCCCCAGAGCAGTACCCTGGGTCTGTAGCCATCTGGGATGGCCACTTCCCGATTACAAAATGGACACTTTGCAAAGATTGCAGGAAAAATGGACAATACTGAGAAAACAAGCAGGTTCAGGGTTTGTCTGTTGATTCGAGCCGCAGCTCCCAGACAAGACCAAAACTGCAAACCCATTAGCATACTAATGGGCCATCTCCGGGGACAAAAGAGTAACATTTAAGTAAACGATACGAAGGCAGACACCCCGCCAGAGGAGACCAGAACAAAGCAGGCGAACGACCACCTAGGACACGCCCAGCCATCAGGGCACCCACCCTTTATTGGAGGAAATCGATAGGAACGATTGAGAAACGGCCCAATTAATTGGGGCCAAGTTCAAGGCCCACCCAAAAGCGCGCGAAGCCCCTTTTGGGTATAAGAAGGATCCCCCAAGAGAGAATCGTTCTCTTGGCTCCGGCTCTCACCGAGGAGAGACCTGCCCAAAAGCTGCACCAGAACAAGTCCAAGGTCAACAAACAGACGACCTTAGCTGTTATCCCGTACCAGTTCCACCCCAGCAGCCTCAGAACCGAACAACGGCCATTGTTCCTCTGACTGAGTGGGCGCCCGAAGCTAAGTATAGGCTTTAGCAGTAATGATAGTTTAGTCTGTAGTACGTGTGCATGATTATATTTAACTGTGTGTGTAAATAAATAAACATTCGACTTTGAGCTAACTAACTGGTGTATCGAGTCTTTGATCAGTATTTGGTTTGAACCTTGTGGCGGTATCGAGAGATACCTGGCGACTCTAGAGCAAAACGTAATTAGAATTGAGGAAGGCGACCATATTGGCCGCCATATTCAGAGCCAAATAAAGAGGAACACAATTAGCAACATTTATTGGCGACTTCTGAAGGGACTCGACTTAAAAGTGGCCTAGTCACTCCGAGAGAACCCAAATTTGAATTGGAATCCAATTGGAAACAGAAAAACCACAAGTGTGAGAACAATACTGATTAAACCTCCAAGATTCGGAAGTGTGTTAATGCATGCGTACTAACAGGGATATAGAACACAGAACATAGAACGATACAGCGCAGTACAGGCCCTTCGGCCCACGATGTTGCACCGAAACAAAAGCCATCTAACCTACACTATGCCATTATCATCCATATGCTTATCCAATAAACTTTTAAATGCCCTCAATGTTGGCGAGTTCACTACTGTTGCAGGTAGGGCATTCCACGGCCTCACCACTCTTTACGTAAAGAACCTACCTCTGACCTCTGTCCTATATCTATTACCCCTCAGTTTAAAGCTATGTACCCTCGTGCCAGCCATTTCCATCCGCGGGAGAAGGCTCTCACTGTCCACCCTATCTAACCCCCTGATCATTTTGTATGCCTCTATTAAGTCTCCTCTTAACCTTCTTCTCTCCAACGAAAACAACCTCAAGTCCATCAGCCTTTCCTCATAAGATTTTCCCTCCATACCAGGCAACATCCTGGTAAATCTCCTCTGCACCCGCTCCAAAGCCTCCACTTCCTTCCTATAATGCGGTGACCAGAACTGTACGCAATACTCCAAATGCGGCCATACCAGAGTTTTGTACAGCTGCAACATGACCTCCTGACTCCGGAACTCAATCCCTCTACCAATAAAGGCCAACACTCCATAGGCCTTCTTCACAACCCTATCAACCTGGGTGGCAACTTTCAGGGATCTATGTACATGGACACCTAGATCCCTCTGCTCATCCACACTTCCAAGAACTTTACCATTAGCCAAATATTCCGCATTCCTGTTATTCCTTCCAAAGTGAATCACCTCACACTTCTCTACATTAAACTCCATTTGCCACCTCTCAGCCCAGCTCTGCAGCTTATCTATGTCCCTCTGTAACCTGCTACATCCTTCCACACTGTCGACAACACCACCGACTTTAGTGTCGTCTGCAAATTTACTCACCCACCCTTCTGCGCCTTCCTCTAGGTCATTGATAAAAATGACAAACAGCAACTGCCCCAGGACAGATCCTTGTGGCACGCCACTTGTAACTGAACTCCATTCTGAACATTTCCCATCAACCACCACCCTCTGTCTTCTTTCAGAGCCAATTTCTGATCCACATCTCTAAATCACCCTCAATCCCCAGCCTCCGTATTTTCTGCAATAGCCTACCATGGGGAACCTTATCAAACGCTTTACTGAAATCCATATACACCACATCAACTGGTGGATATAAGGATATAAGGTAAACCCGAGAGATTTTGTTGCGTAAAACTGTCGGGAGTCTTTTAAGCCGGAAAATAGCGTCAGCTGTACCCGTGTTTACATCACCACTTTATCACCCCCTGTTCCAAATTCAGTATAGAGAACCCAGATAGAGAAAATGGCAATGAAGGCAATGGAATGCCTCACGAACACCCAAGAATTCGAGGTCGCAGTGACCAGTAGAGTAGGACAGTGTTCCGTATGGGAAGAGGAAATCGGAAAGTACCTCAAAGGGAAAGGATGGCCTCTTTGGAGCGAATTCTGCGCGAATGATGAAACAGATCCCGGGAGTATAGGACATACTTGGTGGGAGAACCTGTCAGAGATCCACAAGAAGAGCTTAGTGAAAGCTCGCAAGCCGATGGCAATCGTGTCTTGCATGGCACAATTGCGAGGCACAGAGGAGGTCGTTAGGACGCTCCGTAGAGAGATAGAGGAGAGAGACAGAAATAGTGACGGAGATGTGAACGAGTTTGAGAATGAGAATAAAGATTTGAGAGAACAGTTAGCAGCGAGGGGCAGAGAGGTGGATGATGCCAAGGGGGCACACCAGTCTTGTCTCGCCCATTTGAGTAGTTTTCAGACCCAGTATGGTAAGGCCTACCAGGACACGCAACGTGCGGTCTTGGTAAGACAAGAAACTGAGCAACAGGTAGAGAAATTGCAGAAACAGTGCAATGATTTAAAAGCAGCCCTACGAGCGCTCCATACTTTCACGACGGAACAAAGGCAGAGCTCAGTAAATCACGCAAAGTGCCGGAAGCAAATTGCAGAATTGCAATCTCTGCTTTCCATTCAGAATGGGTTTCAAGGTACGTTTGGACCCCAATTAGACCAGGAAAACGGCCCCGATTGGCAGGAGTTAAATGAGACTGCCCACAGATACGCACACGGGACCCTGTAACCACACACCGCAGGGCCGCAGCAGAAGGAAACGCAGATTTCTTGTATACAACCCCGTTAACCGTGACCCAATTACGGACACGTGTGGAAAGATTACACCGTTCCTTCCCACATCAGACCCCCATCAGTTTTTCGATTGAGTTAAACAGCAGGCTACCATGTACGGCCTGGATGAAAAGGAGCAAGTGAAGCTCACAGTTTTAAGTCTCGACCCTTCAGTCGTGGCAGCCCTTCCCGACCCACAGAATGTAGGAGGAGGCACACTCCAAGAGATGCACACAGCGATCCTAGATGAGATCGGCTATAACAGAAGAGACCCCGTAGAAGGCCTAAACAAGTGTAGGCAAAAGAAAACAGTGCACCCCACAGCGTTTGCTGGATGCTTGTTGATACATTTTACAGCGGTATTCGGAGAGTTAGCCCGCGCCCATTTGTCCGCGGATAATATGGCCAAATGGATTTGAATCCTAGTCTCTCATGCAATAGAGGCAGGACAGGGAACTTGCGCAAATAATGACACCCTCAGACGAGGCCCACAACGAGAAATGGGTTTTGAAGAGATTGTCCTGCACTGGGGAACAATCCGTCCAAGGCAAAACTGCATTTGCAAAACCCGAGGAAGAGCAGGCAGACAGGAATCCAGTTAAAGTGCACCAGAACCCCGCATGGGTAAATGAGGGCAGGAACAGCCCACTGCAACCAAAATCCCAGGAATGTTACAACTGTGGACAAGTGGACACTTTGCACGAGAGTGCAACGCGCCCCAAAAGCAGCAGAGAAGCCAACAGGCAGGCACCCTAAATAAGAATAGGGCAAAGCCAATCCATAGCGTTAGCGCCCGTTCAGAGAACATAGACATGAACGGCACCGACTGACGGTGTTCGGGCACCCCAACTTGGGTCTGTGACATCCTTTGGGACAAGACCGGTAGACCGGTCGTAGCAGGCAAAGTCCGGGGACACCCCGTAGAATTTCTTTGGGACACAGGAGGGTCCTGCACCACACTCAATTCCTCCACGATGTTCCAGCGAGACACGTGGCCCACAACAGACACCATCACACTCAGCGGCTTTACAGGTCATTTACAACAGGGACACATCACAGCCCCTGTAGCGATACAAATAGGGAACATTACAACTAAACACCCCGTAGTTTTGGTCAATCTACCCCAGACAGCTGAACACATCCTAGGAATCGATTTTATGAGCTCCCACAATCTCTCTTTTGATCCAGTTAATAAATGTGTATGGAAAATGGCAAAGGCAGCACGAGCCCCCGCCACGCTCACAGTTGGAGACTATGAAAACAGAATTAGCTCAGTTGGAGACTTCCGGTTCGGCCCTCGAGCCATTAGTCAGGACAAACAGGTTAGGGAAGTCCTGCAGCAACACAAAGCAGTATTTGCATAGCACAAGCACGGCAAGATAGCTGGCTTGGTGAACATTACAGGTCCTGACCCCAGACCCCAAAAGCAGTATGGTTTTCCGCAAGAGGCAGAGGGAGAAATCTCCAAAGTAATAGAGAGTTTGCTTGATCAAGGCGTACTCAGATCAGTAGCCTCCACAAACAACGCACCAATTTGGCCCGCCTGGAAACTCAATTGATCATGGCGACTGACCATTGATTACCGGGAACTGAACAAAGTAACCCCAGTAGCAGCCCCCACCGTAGCCGCGAGTCCCGAGACCATGCTCAAACAGGGACTCCACTCAAATTTTTTTTTGGTTTTGGACATTAGCAGCGGCTTTTGGTCCATTCCATTGGATAAAGCGTGCCAGTACAAATTCGCCTTTATATTCCAGGGACAACAGTATATGTGGATGTGCCTTCCACAAGGCTTCCACAACTCCCCCTCTATTTTCCACCGACAGCTGGCAAATGGACTAGCAAAATTTTCCCGACCCGATTGTCTGGTCCAGTATGTAGATGACTTGTTACTACAGACTGACACAAAGGGACAGCACGTTTTGCTTCTCGCCGAACTCCTAGAAGAAATTGGATGTAAAGTCAACCCCAAGAAGGCCCAGATTTTGCAGGAAAAAGTGATTTACTTGGGTGCAGTAATCACTCATGGCAAACGCGAGATCGAGCAAAAGAAAATTGACTCGATCGTCAAATTGCCCTTCCCCATAACGTAACAGCCTCCGGTCACTTTTAGGACTGGTTAGCTACTGCAGAAACCACATCGATGGTTTTGCCACAAAAGCAGAAATCAGACCTTCTCAAGAAACAGGCACCTTGGGAATGGCTTCCACAGCACACGGATGCCGTGGATGCTTTAAAGAGAACCCTCAGCACAGCCCCTGCATTACAGGTCCCAGATCCACTTTCCCCGTACGCAATCGAAGTTGCAAGCACCGACCGAAACCTTTCGGCTGTACTCCTCCAGGAACACCATGACCAATTATGCCCCGTGGCATACGCCTCACGTGTGTTAGATCCTGTCAAACAAGGATTTTATGCCTGAAAAAGGCAACTGCTTGCAGTTTTTTGGGCAGTACAGTACTTCGCCTACATTACAGGACTCAACCCCATCACCATTCTCACTGAACACACCCCAACACAGCTATTATTAGACGGTCGATTTAAAGATGGCACAGTCAGCCAAATCCGCGCAGCCCGTTGGACCCTTCTTATACAGGGACGGGACATTACAGTTAAAAGAACCAAGACCCACACTTTCCTAGCTGATAATTTGTAATATGCAGGTACCCCACATGAGTGTGAGATCATCACCACAAAACACAACACAGGCCCATCTATACCTAAGTCAGCTCCCAGGAACGCAGGTAATACACCCCAGTGACCCCAGCCCACAGACACATGCCCACCCCTGAAAATTTATGTAGATGGCTCCTCCACAGTTTTGAATGGAAAGAGAGTCACCGGTTGCGGCATTTATGTGGAGGACGCGCAGGGATGCGCCCTTGATGAAATTTCACTAAAGTTGCCAGGACATCTAGGCTCGCAGGCAGCAGCACTGGCAGCCATAGCTTACATTGTAGACCACCCTAACTCATTTCCTACCCCGGCAGACATATATTCGGACAGTTGAGATGTCTGTAATAGTTTAACGGAATTCCTACCCCTGTGGGAAACTAGAGGATTTGTTTCCGCAGATAGAAAGCCCCTACCCTCAGCCTCATTACTCCGACATATCCTAGAGACAGCTGAAGATAGGAAATACGGCTTAATTAAGGTTCGCAGTCATCACCGTTCTTCCCCCCCTGGTAACGTTAAAGCAGACGCCCTAGCAAAGGCAGGTTCCAGGCATGGTTACGTTTGGAACCCCCCCCCCTCCCGAGAGCACCCCAGTACACGCGGTTCAGGTCTCACAGACCAACATTCAGGACCTAGCAAAGGCCCAGAAGGAAGATGAAAAACTCAGGGAAGTTTTAAAAGGAACATTCCCAGGCCCATGCGACAAGTCTAAGAACACAATCACCACACACGACGGTGAGATTTTGAAATAAGGCACTTATGTAGTTCCCAGCCAGGACAGGAACCAGGTTATTTGTCAGTTCCATGACAATCATGGACACCAAGGCATTGAACCCACCCTAACCCACCTCAGCCTTCTCTGCTGGTGGCCTGATTTAAAAGCCGATGTTATTCACTACATTGAAAATTGCTTGATCTGTGCCCGGAACAATCCGGACAGATATGCACGAAAGGCTCAGCTTAGTCACACCCGTCCCATTAATGGCCCCCGGGCGAATTTGCAGATAGATTGCAGAGGACCCCTACCCCCCTGCAGAAATGGTTATAAGTATGTGTTGGTGGTCATCGACACCTTCACAAAATGGGTGGAAGCTTTTCCTTCGAGAACGAATACGGCCAAAACAACAGCTAAAATACTAACATAGCACATCTTTACAAGATGGGGCCTCCCACGCAGTATGGAGTCCGATCAAGGCTCCCATTTTACAGGACGAGTAATGAAAAACGTCCTCATAATTTTCGGAATTAGGCAAAAGTTTCACATAGCATACCACCCCCAGTCAAGCGACATTGTAGAGAGGATGAACAAAACTCTAAAAGCCACTCTCAGGAAAATGGTGCAACAGAACAACAGCACCTGGGATTCAGTTCTCCCATTTGCTTTAATGTTCTTACGAAACACGGTATCCACGTCCACAGGATACACGCCCCACACTCTCATGACCAGACGCCCCATGAAAGGGACAGAGTTTTTATTAGGACTGGATTTGGCCAGCCCCGCAGTCACCGCCCTCACGCATGAAAATGCTGTACATCAGCTTATTGGGAATATAAAGGCAGCCCAACTCGCAGCAGCTGTGAGACTTGAGACCAGCAAGGCTTGTTTCGATAAAAAGGTACACGCCACCGAGTTTGTAGTAGGGCAGCAAGTGATGTTTTCCCTATACAACCCCAGTTCATTCCTTTCCCCCAAATTTTCTTGACTGTACTCCATTTCGGACAAAGTCAGCCCCTCTATATACAAGATCACATATCCCAATGGCAAGTCTGCGTGGTTTCACATAAACCAGCTTAAGGCTTATGGCTCGCAGAACAACCATGCACACCACATCTCGCTCGCAGCAGCAGACGAGCACGCCCCGCCCACCGATGACGCATTCCTACCTTCCCCCCAGCCAGTCCAGCCCGTCCTCAGACACATCTTCAACTCCACTCCCAGAGACACAACTCCATCTCTCCCTTCCTTCAACCAGCAGCGACAGCGACAGTGATAGTGACAGCAATGACGACAGCCACAGCACACCACGTTATGATTATACCCCTGCACCAGGCCCACTCCCAGCGAATCCAAGCATGATTCCAGTGACCCCTTCGAAATTACATACATCAAAGCCCCTGACCCAGACCCACCGCCCGACGATTACGGATTAAAACCTAGTAGCTCCAACCTCGACACACGATTCTGGCACCGAGACAATTTGTTCAGGCTCACCCGGAATGATGAGATGGGCCCCAATTCACCCCAAGCAGCTTTAACCAAACTACTCCAGTCAAGAGTATGGCAGCCAGGAGAAGATGATGACTTAGAGTCTGACTCCCACCAAACAAATCCCTTTGCGACCATGTTCGCTACTGAGCAATGAGGTGTCCACATGATGGAAAAAAGGAACCGATGGAGAGATACGGTGTCCTTTCTGATGGAACCGGCACCATATTTGTTGTATGTTTGTTTGTTTAATGTACATGTTAAATGTTGTTTGTGAATTTGAAAGTTTTTCATGGCCCCACGCTACCACCCTTTGACGCCCAATGGCTGTTAGAGGAACAAGTTTGGCTACAGACAACCGTTCAGAGGAACTAGTTTATCGGCAGACACCACTCATAGCTACTATTCTGATTCGATCACGAGTGGCAGCCCCCACGACGACCACATTCTTACATTCTTGCTGGTCGTTCAGGCAGTGGAGAAACAGCACTGGTCCCCGCCCTGCCTGAAGACCCCCCCTCTGGTCAGTTACGCTCGGGTAGAGCACATACGGTACGGATCACCGTCCTATCCGGGGATTCCACCCATTTCTTACCCGCCGCGGCCCATACGCACCCCATTTTGGCTTGTTACATTCAAAATTCTTTTGTTTGTTTTTGGCAACCCTTAGGTTGCTTCCGTATGCTATTTACATCCTCAAACACTAGGATGGTAGATCGCACAGGCTGCGAGACGGCTCGCACCGTGTCTGTATTTTTCTCGGATGTCTTGTCCAAAGATTCAGGTTTTTTTAAATGAGGGAGTCACAGATGGTGACCAATTATAATGGGTAATTGGCAACAAAGGACAGACAGACAGACATACGAGATCTTAAGCAAGATAATAACAGATATTATGCTTGTGTCCATAGAACTCCGGAACCTCAGGAACCCCAGAGGAAGAAAAAGAAGAAGACAGAAAGACGGAAAGATGAAGACAACCTTCATGTTCACCTGGATCTTAGCGGGATCCCTTCAGTTGCGCACGGACGCTACCCCCCTGATCCCTACCACACAGGCCGTGAATGATTCCCACCCCTACCATACACTACACCCCGAGATAGTTAACCCTCAGATAGTTACCGACACCCCAATCTGGTGTGACAAGTACATAACCTGGTATTCACTATCGTACACAGTAGAATCACACTTAGTACTGGATTTACACTGCAGTGTCGTGCAGACACTTAGACTCAGAAAATGGCGAAGGAGAGCCTACCGCTCTCGCACTGCGATATACACGTTTAGGTCCCCTATTTTCGGACTTCACCAAACCCCCCAACCCCTTGAGTGAATTAAAGTGCATCCGCTTTTCTTTATGTGTGTTTTGTTCAATAAAGAAATGTAAACCTTTGTGCTTGACTGCCAAGCCAGAGAAACTGGTGTTGCTGCTATTTGTACAGTTTAAAGTGTTTAGATTATTTTTGATTGTTTGAGTGAGGATAGTTTATTGAGGATAGTTAGAGGTTCCAGTTTTTTTATTTTGTAATGCATGCCTGAATGTCATAGCGCCCAGTAGAGTTTTATACTGATGTTTGTAAGTAAAATGATTTTAGGTAAAATTTGTGTTTCATAGGATAGGGCAGTGTAGAGCCTGTGAAGTGTTGATGGGTTCCCCGCTTGATCGGAGAACGAAGACGACGCGGTAATGTGATCCTTCACACTTCGCGTTGAGGATCACAAGGAGGGAGTGAGCCATCTGGGATGGCCACTTCCCGATTACAAAATGGACACTTTGCAAAGATTGCAGGGAAAATGGACAATTCTGAGAAAACAAGCAGGTTCAGGGTTTGTCTGTTGATTAGAGCCGCAGCTCCCAGACAAGACCAAAACTGCAAACCCATGAGCATACTAATGGGCCATCTCGGGGACAAAAGAGTAACATTTGAGTAAACGATACTAAGGCAGACACCCCGGCGCCAGAGGAGACCAGAACAAAGCAGGCCAACGGCCACCTAGGACACGCCCAGCCATCAGGGCACCCACCCCTTTATTGAAGGAAATCGATAGGAATGATTGAGAAACGGCCCAATTAATTGGGGCCAAGTTCAAGGCCCACCCAAAAGCGCGCGAAGCCCCTTTTGGGTATAAGAAGGATCCCTCAAGAGAGAATCGTTCTTTTGGCTCCGGTTCTCACCGAGGAGAGACCTGCCCAAAAGCTGCACCAGAACAAGTAAGTCCAAGGTCAACGCACGCTACCAGACAGATGACCTTAGCTGTTATCCCGTACCAGTTCCACCCCAGCAGCCTCAGAACCGAACAACGGCCATTGTTCCTCTGACTGAGTGGGCGCCCAAAGCTAAGTATAGGCTTTAGCAGTAGTGATAGTTTAGTCTGTAGTATTTGTGCATGATTATATTTAGCTGTGTGTGTGAATAAATAAGCATCTGACTTTGAACTAACTAACTGGTGTATCGAGTCGAGTCTTTGATCAGTATTCGGTTTGAACCTTGTGGCGGTATCGAGAGATACCTGGCGACTCTAGATCAAAACGTAATGAGAATTAAGGAAGGCGACCATATTGACCGCCATATTCAGACCAAATAAAGAGAAACACAATTAGCAACAGGTCTCTGAATTACCAGCCGAGTGACAATACCACTAGGCCGCTGCCTCTCCTGAGGCAGTCCATCCCCCATTTGCAACATTCACTTCCTCCACCACCAGTGCACAGTTGTGGCAGTGTGCACAATTTACATGAAGCATTGCAACAACTCACCAAGGCTCCTTCGACAGCACCTTCCAAACCCACAACCTCCACCACCTAGAAGTACAAGGGTAGCAGGTGCAGCCACACAGCATGCTGACTTAGAAGTATATAACAGTTCCTTCACTGTCACTGAATCAAAATCTTGTAACTCCCACCCTCACGACACTGTGGAATGCAGTGGTTTAAAGCAGCAGCTCACCATCACCTTCTCCTGGGGAATTAGAGATGGACAATAAATGCCGGCCAAGCCAGTCACATTCACATCCCATGAATGAATTTTTAAAAAGGTATTATATAGCTAAATATAAGACAACCCCATTTTTTTAAATGCCAGATTTAATGTTCAGGCCAGCACTCAGCGTAGAAAATGACGTTGTTATTTGCTAAGAAATGCAATATTTGCTGGGTGGCACGGTGGTACAGTGGTTAGTGCTGCTGCCTCACAGTGCCAAGGACCCGGGTTCGATCCCAACCTCGGGTCACTGTCGTGTAGAGTTTGCACATTCTCCCCGTGTCTGCATGGGTCTCACCCCCACAACCCAAAGATGTGCAGGGGAGGTGGATTGGCCAACACCAAATTAATTGCCCCTTAATTGGAAAAAAAAAAAGGACCACGCTGAAGATGATGTCCAAAACCAAATGTGCAATGATAACAGGGTCCAGCCACTGGCCTGATCGCGAGAAGCATGTGTCGGAATGAATCCTCGAGAATCATCAGAATGGTTACATCTGCACCAAAACTGCAACACATGTATGACACTTAAATGGGCAAAATCAAACCTGTATTCTGCAAAGATTTCAGACAAACAACTGGTTGCCGTAGCCACTTCCTGAAATGAAAATGTCTCGTGTTCTGACAGAAAAACCAGATTGTTCAGAGACAAACAGAAAAACTGCGATGCCAAGATTACCAGTTTCCAGCAATTCATCATCAGACAGTGGCAGAAACACGAGTGTCCATTATGTCACATCAGCAACATGGATGAAATGCCCATGAAAGTCGATATGCCCAGCAATCTATGATCATTTTCAAACGTAAATCCATGCTAAGACTAAAGTTCCCGACAGCAATTAGTGCAGGTCCATGATTAAGATTGGATGGATGAGGATGGAATGAAGTTGTTGATTGATAACCGCGAAATAGATGTCATGGTGGCCTATGTAAAGAATGCAACTTGAGTGTGGGACTCATGTAATAAATTAAATCAAGAAATGCATGAGAAGAAATAATAATAACAATCACTTATTGTGATGGAGGAGAAAACCTTCACAGAGAGTGAAAATATATGTGCTGCCCTGCGTGAGATTTCTTGTGGTTTTGTCATTAAATTGTAGGATGTTATGAATGTGCAAAGGGTCACCGGATCATTTTCTTAAATGTGCAATTTTCAATTCAATGGAAGAGGAAGAAGATTTGCTGTTGAAGAATGATTCTAAAACCAAAAGTGCCAAATCTGACCCAAAATGCAATCCTTAGATGTTGCCATAGCCTAATGACTCAGAATGAATTCAATGAACTCAATCGGATGCCAAAACAATGGGGCGGGATTCTTTGATCCTGAGGCTAAGTGTTGGCGCCGTCGGAAACGCCGTCGTGTTTCTCAACGGCGTCATCACGCCCTCAGGATCAGCAATTCTGGCCCCTACAGGGGGCCAGCATGGCACTGGAGCGGTTCTGGCTCCCTTCAACGGCCGACCCCGATGCAACATGGCGCAGGACTACAGCGGACGGCGCAAAAGAAAGGAGGCCACCAGCCAAAGAGGCCGGCCCGCCAATCGGTGGGCCCCGATTACGGGCCAGGCCACATTGGAGGCCCCCCCCAGGGTCATACCCCCCTCCTCTCCCCCACAGGCCACCCCCCGACCATTCCACAGTGAGTTCCCGCCGGCTGAGAGCAGGTATGGACGGCGCCGGCAGGACTCGGCATTTTTACGACGGCCGCTTGGCCCATCCCAGGCCGAGAATCGGTGGGCCGGCCGCGTTGCGCGGCCCATAACCAGCGCCGCGCCAACCACGCCGATGCCAATGGCGCCGATTCTCCACTCTGCGGAGAATCGCGTGCCGGCGTCAGGGCGCAATTCGTGCCGGTCGTGGGGGTTCTCCGGCCCAGCCCTGGGCTGAGAGAATCCCACCCAATGATTTTTTTTTTAAATTCATTCATTGTAGCGGGCGTCGCTGACTAGGTCAGTATTTATTGCCCATCACTAGTTGCAAGTCAGGATGGTGAGAAGCTTGGAGGGGAACTTCCAAATGGTTGTGTTCACATGTGTCTTCTGCCCTGGCCTTTCTGGGTGGTACTGATCATGGGTTAGTTAGAAAGATGCTATCTGAGAAGCCTTGGGGAATTCATGCAGTGCATCTTGTAGATGGTACCCACTGCTGCTACTGTGTGTCAATGGGAAAGGGAATGAATATCTGTCGGAAGGGACACCAATCAAGTGGGTTGCATTGTCCACTTCTTGAGGTATTGTTGGAGCTGCACTCATCCAGGCAAGCGGAGAGTGTTCTATCACACTCCTGACTTGTGCATTATAAATGGTGGACAGGCTTTGGCAAGCCACAGGATTCCTACCCTCTGACATGCCCTTGTAGACATGGTAATTATAGGGCTAATCCAGTTCCATTTCTGGTCATTGGTAATTCTCAAGGATCTTAGCAGTTTGATGATTTTAAATTGTGGTTTAAGGTATCCTTGTAGAAATAATTTGTTGAATAAAACGTATCGCATGATCAAATTTGAATTACCAGTATTGTGCTGAGTTTCACATTTCAAAACTGCAACCACCTGCACCAACACCAGTGTTTCACATTTTAAATTATAAGTCGACTCCCATTTTTGTGAGGATTTTGAGGATTCAAAAGTTGATTTATACACGATCTATACCATCACTGCCTTCTCATTGAAAAAAAACAACCAAGATCAGAAACTACGCTGAGTGGGGAGATTGAATCAATGTCGGAACTACAAAATAAAATGCGGCATTTTCTTTTCCAAATACCGCACAATGCATGAGCCATGAAATGGCAAGATTCCACTCCTGATTTTCCAACCATTAGAATCAATAGCTGGAATACGGAGACATGCAAATTGGGCAGACTAAGCTCTGTGCCCAAATTCCCCATTGGATTAAACTCTGGCCAGTCTAATGGCATGTCCAGTAATTAAAATGATAAACTCACTGTTCACTCACTATACAACAAAAGCATTAAAATCAGAGAACTGCATACTCAGAATGTCAGTTTCTGCCCAAAGCTGGTTATTCTCTTTCCCTCACTCTCTCAGCAACTTTTTACATTTAACACATGTGGGGCATGTTTCCCAGGCGGGAGACGGCGTGCCATTCACTGATGGCATGATTCTCTGCTCCTGCCACTGTCGATGGGACACTCATAAAGATTAGGTCACATGAACTGAGGGTCTGGGAAAACATGCCACAGCATTCCTCAAAAATAATTCAAAACACTTTCTGCTTACAGTTGGTGAGAGGAAAGAAGTACAGTTTGCCCATCTCTCCTGTCCGTAACAGGTCCTTCCTGCGCTTGCAAACTGCCTGTTTAATATTGTGTTCATGGCCCCAGTTACCAGGCTGCAATGGCAGATTAAACCAAGGAGCTCCTGGCATCTGGATTAATTTGCCCACAGTGCAGCTTCAAACTAAGCTACCTTTCCTAACTGAAACTTGTCCTTGCTCACTTAAGCAATGGTTTCCACCTAATTAAAATCACAAGAGTTTTTTTGTTTTGTTAGATATTACTCCAGCTTGATAATGGTGTTTCACTACAGTGAGAAGCAAACTAAGAGCAGCACTAGCCAGAAGCTGGGAGCAGGTTGCATGAACACCCACTCTGGAGAACTCTGAGGATATATCCTGGGAAATCGAGAAACCAGAAATGAAGAAAATGGGAAATAACATTCAAACATCACAATCACCTGGCAAGCAGAGTGTAAGTACTACACATCAATCCGTTCCAGTGAACATTGAATATGAAGGCCGAAAACATTCAAGCTCCAGGGCATTGTACCTGGGGGAAGGGGAGTACCCCGAAGATGAACTGGGGAACCCACGAGCCATCACAGAAGTCACCATGTAAGGATTGCATGGAAGTTGTCTGGGAAGTTCTAACTTCTTTTGGGCAGTTTCCCTGTACTGGGAGCCATCCAAAAATCTGATTTCAATCACTAATTTCAGATGGTTCCTACTGTTTTATAGCAATAGTTACCCAGAAAAAGTTAGAAGAATTAAAACCACTTCTAGACAACTGTAGCACAAACCATCTTCCCCAACTGCACCCTTCCCTACCCCCCAACCTGGTCACATATTACTACCACCCATCCCCCCACTACCCAGCAGCTCCTCCCCACTGACAACCCCATCGCCAAGGACTCACCCACGCCCATGAGACTACCCACCTCAACCGCACTGCCCCCACGCAGACACCCCAGGAGACTACCCCAGCCCCCCCACTCCTCTCGAGGACTATCCAAGTGACTACCCTGTAGGACATCTCAAGTGACTCCCACACAACTGCCCTGCAAGCCCCCACTGGACCCGCACATAACTCACAACTACCTCCTTCACGAATACCCTGCAATCCCTGACACCCCTCACTCCTCAAATAAATACCCACCAACCAACAGTCCTCTCCACCAGCCCCAACTGCCTTCCCACCTTCTCGCCTCCCAACCACAGCACACTCCCCTCCCCAATTGACCACTCAACACCTCCCCTCCCACATTGATCATCCTACCCAACCCACAATCAACCTGCCCTCCAATCCTAACCACTTCTACACTTACCTTCTCCTTGGTTTCTCAAAGTGGTTGGATTTAAATATACCAGCTTTATGGCAGCTAATGCCATTAAAAAAGCAGTGTGGCTTCTTTACCTTCCACTCAGCTGCCTTCAACACAAGGCCTCAGGAAACTGCTGCAACACATCTTTCTTACCTGGCCCGAGTCATAAGATCAGGCAAGAAAATTGCAGCTGCACTTCAGACCAAGTACGGAAGAGCGGATTGTCTGTGATTGCCACTGCACAGAAGTTATGAACCAAAACACTCAGCAGCGATCCATCAAGTATCTTCCATGTACATCCCCAATTCACTAGCAGGCCAAATTAATGTCATCCATGTTATGACGTATTACACACTTATCTTTAGATCATTTGTACTTCACGGTAAAACATACATCTTGTCGCACAGATTCTATTGAGAAAGATCTCAATTACAAATTTTCACTGGAATAAGCAGCCCATTTATTTTATCTATAAATGCCTATCTATTTTATCAAAATTCATTGGTGCACGATCAAAGCTGGACATGGATATTATTTCTATTGTTATTTATCTATTCAATAAATATATTGCCACTTTCATCTGTTATTCTAAAAAGCAGTGGATAAACTGATCAAATTCAGTAGGAAGGTTCACAAAGTAAAAATATGCTCATTATCAGTCCATAACTTCATGCAAAAAGATAATGTAAATATAATACATACAATTAGTTCAATACATCACAATACACAACCAATAAAGGGATTCGGAAACAAAAGAAATATAAATATCTAATTCTAATGGATAAGAAATTCAATCACGTCATTCCAATTTAACATCATATCACAGACAACATTCATGCATTGGGTAAATGCTACAAGCAAACCATTTTAATGAAAAGTAAGGAAGGAAAGGAGGAAGGGGAAATTTCCCTAACCGAAGACCAAGTTATCCCAGCCTCCTCTCCGAAAAGCTCTCAGGAAGGCTAGAGAGAAGCTCATTTCCCAATCTCACTTTCAGAATAATGCACTCGATGGCAAGGATAGTTACTAAAAAGCAAACAATCCTCAATGTTTAAACTTGTGTCTTTCCTCTTTGCACAATAATAATAATAACCTTTTATTGTCACAAGTATGAAGTTACTGTGAAAAGTCCCTAGTCGCCACATTCCGGCACCTGATCGGGTAAGCTGGTACGGGAATTGAACCCACGCTGCTGGCCTTGTTCTGCATCACAAACCAGCTGTCTAGTCCACTGAGGTAAACCAGCTACAATGTAGTACTTTGTGCCCTTTCTGAACCCGATTTCTAATTTAATTTGCTGGGTTGACCTTGCATTAAAGTTCAACGTAACAAGGTCAAATCAGCCCAGAATCAAATCCAAGACCATAATAGTGAGCATAAAGTTAAATGTCATGGATTATTCTACACGTTTACTGCACTTTTATATCACTGCAAATTCTGCACTACTTACAGCACCACACGGTGAAGCGAGGAAGATTTCAACAAAGACATTTAGAATCCTCACGAAAATCAAGTAGCGGACAGAATGGCAAATACTAAAGTACTGGATACAGCAAAGCGCCTGCCAAAAATTATGATTGAATAGATGTACCATCACTAGTGAGTCAGGCATGTTATCCATGGGTCAGTTAAGCAGCCTCTACAAAGTTACTCTACGATTGTTCATGATAGGAAAAATTACAGGGGTGAGACCAAATATTTCAAAAATAAATCGGAAGCAAAGCTAAGAACGTGAGTCATCCAGAAATATTAATCAACAGTCTGCAAGAAGCATTCTATTGCACACTTTAAAGCCGACAGAGTGTAAGATAAACAATACTGCAGCAATAACAAAAACATACATTCATGTAGAACCTTAAACATTGTGAAACATGGCAGGGCATTTCACCCAAAAAGTTAACAAGCTTCGTACAAGGAAATAGTGGGCAAATTACCCAACATTTTGTCAAATAGATAGGCTTTCATCGTTTTTTTAAATGACAGAGGTAAAGGCGGGAACTCCAGAATTTAGGGTCAAGGAAGTTGAAAGCACAGCTGCCAATGGTGGAGTGATTATGATGCACAAGAGGAAGCATGCATAGGTCTCAAAGTTATAGTGCTGCAAGAGGTTCTGGAGATAGGGAGGGGCGAGGCGCTGAAGAGATTTGAAAACAGAGATGAGAATTTTTAAATTGAGGCATCACAGGACACCAGAAGTCAATACAGATCAGGAAACACAAGGGTGATGGGTGAACATGACTTGGTGTGAGCTCAGACACAAAGAGCAGAATTTTGGAGAACCTCAGGTTTATGGAGGGTGAAAATGATAGGCTGGCCATTGAAATAGTCAAGTCTAGTACTAATGAAGACATGAATAAGGGTTTCAGCAAAAGAATGAATTGAGGTAATGGCAGAGTCAGGCAGTGTTTCAGAACTGGTCCTGGTGATGATGTGCACGAGTGTAGTGGATAGCGCATTTCGGGTTCAAATATAAGAACACAAAATCCAGGAACAGGAGTAGGCAATTCAGCCCCTCAAGCCCGCTCCGCCATTTAATATGATCATGGCTGATCTCCTCTCGGTCTCAACTCCACTTTGCTGCCAGTTCTCAATAACCCGTCAGCCCATGACTAATAAAACATCAGTCCAATTACTCCTTAAATTTACTCAAGTCTCGCCATCCACTGCACTCTGAAGTAATGAATTCCACAGATTCACGACCCTTTGAGAGAAGTAATTTCTCTTCCATCTCTGTTTTAAATCTGTTACCCTTTGTCCTAAAACTATGATCTTTCATTCTAGATTGCCACACAAGAGGAAGCACCCACTCTACATCTACTTTGTCAATATCTTTTATCATCTTATACACCTCAATTGGATCTCCTCTCATTCTTCTAAACTCGAGAGAGTATAGGCCTAAAACTATCTCTTCATAAGACACACCCCTCATCTCTGGAATTAGCCTGGTGAACCTCCTCTGAACTGTCTCTACTGCAGCTGCATCCTTCAAATAAGGGGACCAAAACTGCACACAGTATCCCAGGTGCTGTCTCACCAATGCCTTGCACAGCTGCAGCTACACCTCCCTACTTTTATACTCTACCCATTTGCCTTCCTTATTACTTACTGTACCTGCATACTAGTTTTCTGTGATTCATGCGCAAGGACACCCAGATCCCTCTGCACCAAAGTACTCAGACGTTTCTCTCCATTTAGGTAATAAGTTGCTTTTCCATTTTTCCGACCAAAGTGGATAACCTCACACTCATCCACATTAAACTCCATCTGCCAAATTTTGGCCCACTCACCTAACATATCTATATCCATTTGCAAATTTCTAATTTCCTCATTGCAATTTATTATCCCACCTATTTTAGTGTCGTCTACAAATTTGGCTGTTACACCTTCTATCCCTACATCCAAGTCATTACTATATATTCTAAAGGTTTGGGGTCCTGTTGCTAACTTTCTCCTTGGTTCAACTGCTCTGTTTTACTACCTTTGCTCTCGAGTCACCAGGTATCTTTATGATACCGCCACGAGGTTCAAGTTCGAGTAATGATCAATAACCCAATACACCGATTAGTAAGATTCAAATCAAAGCACATTTATTATACACAGTAATCGCTACTCATGCACAAATTCTACGTCTAATCTACTTCTACAACTAACAGGCATATACTTAACTTTGGACTGGCCCACCAGGTATGGGGAAAAAATGGCCTTCCGTTCGGGTTCTGAATCTGCGGGATTCGAAGTTGGTACGGATTGGTAGCTAGGAGCGCCTATTTCGTAGCGAGTGTTGAATTAAGACTTACTTTGTTCGGTGGTCACTGCACCGGTCACGGTCAATGTTGGTTCGTGTTGCTGGGTGACCCGGGCAGGACGAAGAGGTGAAGAGAGCGATTTGAACTTGGGGCTTAACTCTTATAGTCCCCAGGGGCTTCCCGCCTTTCGGGGCGGACCCTGTACCTGGTCCCAAGTGATTGGACTTTGTCCCAATCGTTTGGTTCGATTTCTCCAATACTGGAGTGGTTCCTTGATCGATGGGCGGTCTTGAGGTGCTCGTTCATCTCCTTTGTGTTGGCTCCTGCTGGCGCCGAGGAGTCTGGCTTTGCTTTGTGTGTCCAAAATGTTACTTATTGTTCCCGGGGATTGCTCATCAGTATGCAGATGGCTGCTACGTTGTTATGGTCGCTGGTATCGATGTTGTCTGGCCTTTTGCAGAGTTTTAATACACAGCAAACCTGCACCTGCCGGTTTCTGTCTTGTTGGCTGACTTTCCCATCAGCCTTTGCCATTCGCCATTTTAAATCGGGAGTTTGCCAATTTAGGTGGCTACAGTCCCAAGGACCGAACCCTGTGGCACTACACTATCTTGCCAACCAGAAAAGGACGAACTTATCCCGACTCTTTGCCTTCTGTTGATTAGCCTATCTTCTATCCAAGCTAATAAATTACCCCAATCCCATGTAATCTTACTTTGTGTATTAAGCTTTTGTGCAACACCTTATCAAATGCCTTCTGGACGTCCAGATATACTACCTCTACAGGATGTCATTATCCACTTAGCTTGTTACATTTTTAAAGAATTCTAAAATGGACCAGGGACATGCAATGTCCGAAAGTGCACCGCACATTAGATTGGAGAGCCACTTTCACAAAATACCATTAATTCTAACTCTTTCCTGTGCTTTTGTGCAGTTGTCATCTTTGTTTCATAGTGACTTGCAGAGATTTCCATACATGTGATGATAAATTACACAAAGTTCAAGGCTTGTTAATAAATTGCGAAACCATATCTCTACTGCAGAGCATAACTCCATTTAGCTGTACCTACTCCACCCATGCCAACCCACAGTGATGACACAACCACAATATAGAACAGCTGGACCCCCACATGAATCAGAAACCATTTTACACAGAAATTACCACATATCCATTCAATGGAATGGAATGAGTAGGACTCTTTCAGTCAGAAGATGGTGTATTTTCAAAAATATATTTTCATGAATATGTTTATTATGCTTATTTCACCGAGTATTCCAACTTGCTTCAAAAGGTCAAGCTTTCAAATCATGGAAGCAGCCAGTTCAATTATTATGGCCACGATAAACTAAGTTAGTTCCTGCACAGAACTTAGATGGCCAGCCTAGTATACCAACAGCAAAATGCACCTTAGGGAGGAAACTTCCAAATCGTCTTCAGTTTTAATTCAGCAAGATTACACATTGCTGAAGAAAATATCTCACCTGAATCAAGAAGCTATCATAGAATTTACAGTACAGAAGGAGGCCATTTGGCCCATCGAGTCTGCACCGGCTCTTGGAAAGAGCACTCTATCCAGGCCCACATCTCCACCCTATCCCCATAACCCAGTAACCCCACCCAACACTAAGGGCAATTTAGCATGGCCAATCCACCTAACCTGCACATCTTTGGACTGTGGGAGGAAACCGGAGCACCCGGAGGAAACCCACGCAGACACGGGGAGAAGGAGCAGCCTCCGCACAGACAGTGACCAAAGCTGGGAATCGAACCTGGGACCCTGGAGCTGTGAAGCAATTGTGCTAACCACTGTGCTACCATGCTGCCCTATATTTTTATATTTGACGAGAAAAAAAAACAGCATCTTGGAGAGTTATTTTGAGAAAAGGTATGAATGGGTGCTGTGGAAATAAGACTTGCCTGTTTAAAAGTCTGCATTTAGCCTGCAATTTTGAAGCTAATTGCAATTTCCTGGAGGTGCTAAACTGCCGACTTGCATGTCAAGCACAGATTAACAACAATTTTGCTCAAGCAGTATATTTAACCTTGACACAAATCTGCTGAAGGTATGGAATGCGCTGGCTGGCTGGCAGTCAATAGCACATATCAGAATGGTTCAGAGATCAAGGGGAAGGGTTCACAGGTACTTGAAAGTAGCACTGACAGTCCACTGAGGAGCAGGGATGTCAAGGATTTCAAAGGGTGGTGTATGGTGGCAAAAGAGGCGACAAGATCAAATAATACATGTATGTGAGCAGACATACCAGGAACCCTGCACCTACCACATGGCTCGCATCCTGGAAAAGAAAACAAGCAATTTAGCACAAGCGATCAAAGTAAGAACAGAGGCGCGATCGAACCACCCGTATCCCATAACGACCGGGTCTAGCCACGTGTTTCCCGGTGCTCGTAGCGACGAGAAACACAATACTATCTAGCGTGACTCAAGTTAGATACGTGGCCTCAGCGGAGAACGCGCGGCCGAGGTGGCACTTCATTCCATTTCCTGCACTAAGGAACCCCGCTCGCCGAAACTCCTCAGTACAGGGAGAGAAAGGGACGCCATTTCTAAATGCCATAACTCCACTCCCCCATTCCTGCCCCCCAACCTTGCGTGTGCAGGGCACCCCTGAGCCCGATCATCGCCATGCAGAAAAATGCCAGCTCACTGCCAGGTTGTCCAGATAACACTGCCAGGGTGCCAGGCATCGGTATTGGGATCTATCCCCTTCGTCTTGGGAGACCTCAGGCCACGCCGTTCTGTCTATGTCTCCACAAATGTGGACCAGATGGAATGGCACTTATGGGGGTCTCCAAGAGGATTGGAGACCTCCAGGTGCTTGCCCACAGCACAGGGTGGCACCTTGCACTGCTGGTGCCAGCCTGGCACTGCCAAATTGCCCAGGTAGCACTGGCAGGAGAACTGCCAGGCTGTCCGAGGTCTCCAAGGTTAAGGGGATAGCTCCCAATGCCTTGGTTAACTCAGGGAACTGCAGATTAGAGTGAGGCTAGCTGTCTCATTCTAATATGCAGATCTGCCAAAAGTGATCCCGTCTACATTGCAGTGTCTCGCGAGACCTCGTTAGATCTCGCAAGGCGTGGCGAGCTGGGTAGATCCCGGGAGCGGGTCTCCCGGTATTTACCGGCCACATTGCGGCCCGAGGTGCTGTTATCGCGTGCAGCGTAGCCAGTAGATCGCGCCCACATTTCACAAAAACTGCACCACCACTAACAATACAACCTGAACACATTTCATCCACCAACTAACATTTACACAAATGTACCATTACAACCTTCACAGACAATATGCATGCCTGGCTCATCTCATAGCTCTTCAACCAAGTGAGGCACCTCGCACAAAAACACCTGCCAATATACATTCACAATCACCACCTACTCTCTTCCAGGACAAGAGGGCACATAAGCAGCACTAGAAAGACTTGACGCTGGGGGGGGGGGGGGGGGGGGGGGGGGGGAGATAGAAATCAGAACTATTTTCCTTTTTTTCTTTTCACAGCTCTCTCCCAACACAAAGCACTGGGAGAGATCATGGACCGCATTAGCTCCATGCAGGCGTGGAAGGCGCTGGACCAGATGGGTTCCCGGCGGACTTCTACAAAATATTTGCGACAGCACTGGCCCCGCACCTGCGGGAGATGTTCACAGACTCGCTAGCGAGGGGCACACTGCCACCTAGGCTAGCACAGGCCTCAATCTCATTGAAACCCAAGAAAAATAAAGACCCAATGGAATGTGGGTCATACAGAGCCATCTCACTGCTGAACGCAGATGCCAAAATCCTAGCCAAAAGGCTAGAAGACTGTGTACCAGAGGTGGTCGCAGAGGACCAGACTGGTTTTGTCACAGGTAGGCAGCTAACCTCGAACATCAAACGTGATAATGACCCGATCCAGGGAGAGAACACCAGAGGTGATCGTCTCCCTAGACGCAGAAAAGGCCTTCGACAGGGTCGAATGGAAATACCGCAGAGGTACTGGAGTGGTTCGGGCTTGGAACAGGGTTCACCTCCTGGGTAAAACTCCTATACAACGCTCCCATGGCAAGTGTACGGACCAACAACACCAATTCCGGTTACTTCCAGCTGCATAGGGGCACCAGACAATGATGCCCACTGTCTCCGCTGCTGTTCGCTCTAGCGATCAAACCATTAGCAATTTGGGGGGGGGGGGGAGGGGGTGGGGGGGAGAGAGAGTGGTAGGATCCCAAAGAAGTTCCTATAAAAAACAAAAAGTCCAGGGGAGGGCTAGCCCTCCCAAACCTACAATTCTACCACTGGGCGGCGACAGCCGAGCGAATAAGGGCTTGGATCAAGGAGCCAGAAGCCGAGTGGGTGCTCGCGGAAGAGGCCTCCTGCAAGGGGACCTCCCTCCGGGCCCTCGCCACGGCGGCACTCCCATCCCCACCCAAAAAACACTCCAGAAGCCCGGTGATGATAGCCACCCTCCAGTCCTGGAACCAACTTCGGCAGCAATTTGGCCTGACCAAAATGTCGGACAAAGCTCCCATCTGCAACAAACATAGGTTCACACCAGCGCTGACTGACGCCACCTTCAAAAAATGGGGACACGACGGAGGGACACTGACAGTAAGGGACCTACACACGGACAACAGGATCGCAACACTGGACGAACTGACAGAGAAATTCCAGCTAGCCAGGGGGAACGAGCTAAGGTACCTGCAACTCAAAAGCTTCCTACAAAAGGAGACAAGGACGTACCCACAACCGGCACGACAGACATTACTGGAAGAGTTACTGGACGCAAGTATACTAGATAAAGGGAACTGTAGCGACATGTATGACCAACTGGTAAAAAGGGCTGACACCATATTGGACACAAGAAGAAAAAAATGGGAGGAAGACCTGGGGATTGAAATAGGGTGGGGACTGTGGAGCGAAGCCCTGCATAGGGTCAACTCCACCTCCACATGTGCAAGGCTCAGCCTGACGCACCTAAAAGTGGTACATAGAGCCCACTTAACAAGAACCTGTATGAGTAGGTTCTTCCCGGAGGTGGAGGATAGATGTGAACGGTGCCAAGGAGGCCCGGCCAACCACGCCCACATGTTCTGGTCTTGCCCAGACTTGCGGGGCACTGTACAGCCTTCATAGAATTTACAGTGCAGAAGGAGGCCATTCGGCCCATCGAGTCTGCACCGGCTCTTTGAAAGAGCACCCTACCCAAGCCCACACCTCCATCCTATCCCCATAACCCAGTAACACTAAGGACAATTTTGGACACTAAGGGCGATTTAGCATGGCCAATCCACCTAACCAGCACATCTTTGGACTGTGGGAGGAAACCGGAGCACCCGGAGGAAACCCACGCACACACGGGGAGGATGTGCAGACTCCGCACAGACAGTGACCCAAGCCGGGAATCGAACCTGGGACCCTGGAGCTGTGAAGCGATTGTGCTAACCACCATGCTACCGTGCTGCCCTTCTTCGAGGCAATGTGCAAAGTGGTGGTTTAGACGGTGGAGCCATGCCCGAATGTGGCGGTCTTCGGGGTATCAGACCAGCCAGATCTATTTCTGGGGAGGAAGGCCTCCCTGATCGCCCACCGTAGAATCCTGTTCGGCTGACGGTCAGCAGCACCACCCAAAGCTGCAGACTGGCTGTCCGACCTCTCCGAATCTCTCCAAATGGAGAAAATCAAATTCGCGAATCCGAGGGTCAGACGACAGCTTCCACAGAACGTGGGAGCCATTCACCCAACTGTTCCGGGATCTGCTTGTGGCCAACGAACAAGCAGAAGAATAACCAGGCAGCCAAGAATCAGGGGAAAGTATCCGAGGTGGCGGGGGGGGGGGGGGGATAGCAGCTAAACCTAAGAGAAAAGAAAGATGAACCACAGGAGAAGGGGAGGGGGGGGGGGGAGAGGGAGGAGACAGAGAACAATAGAGTTGAACCAGAGAGGTTGGAGGGGGGGGGGGGCGGAGGCAAGGGAATGACAGCTGGAAAAAGGGCACGGGACACGATAACAAACTTGGTATCTACAGGAGCAGAGAACGAGGAAAATCCGGGCGAAAGACGAGACGAACGGCTGAAGCGGAGGTGATCGCGACACGACAACAGCATCGAAAACCATCCGGGAGAAGCAAGCGACAACACCAACACCAGACCCATTCGCATATTGACCTCTGTAATTGTTTCCCCGGCACCAAAATGTATATGTACATTTCTCACCACTTTCCCACGCCCCCAACAAACAGTTGCCTACTTATGTGCTAAAAACAATATTGCCAATTGTTCAGAGCTGTTGTTGTTGAGCTAGCGCATAATACCCTACCAGTTATTTTATTCTAACTTTTTTGTTGTTGTTTTTTTTGATTTTTGTGCGTGTTCCCTTCTCTTCCATGTACATATATTTTATTTTGTGTACATAACGGTAAATATACTTTGTTCAAAAACCCAATAAAAAACATTTATATAAAAAAGACACCTGCCAACAAACATTCACAATCACCACTCACTCTCTTCCAGGACAACAGGGCACACAAGCAGCACTAGAAAGACTTGATGGTGGGGGGGGGGGATAAATCAGAACTATTTTCCTTTGTTTCTTTTCACAGCTCTCTCCCAACACTAAGTACACTCCAGGGGGTCTTACATCGCCACTCCCAACACAGCTCCCAACCTCTCTTTAAAAATGTTTTTCTGACTTTCAGCTTTTCCCATTGTCCTTCTTTGAAATTGACTTTTCCCAGGATATAATTTTTTCAATATTCTCCTTTAAAATAACATTTCATAACTTTGCCTTATTTTATATATGACAGTTTCCTAGCTGTAACCCCCTTTTCACTTCCCTTTGAAATTTAACAACTGAACAGGACAAACCTTCTTTATCCATTAATGCAAATTTCTATCCATGTCCTATTTACCTGTAGAACATTCAACTTGGACCCATTCACTTCAAATGCCTGACTTTCACATCTAGACCCTTTGGTGTTCTAAACCTTGCTGCCCAACTGTTGAATCTAGTGGCCTTGCTCTGAATGGCTGTATCTCCACTCTCCAATGTACACAGGCCTGCTGTGAACTTTACACCTTAATCTGGAGTTATAACTTATAACTGCCACAGGGAAACAATCATTGATCTCCTTTGGGATTCATGGAATATGAGCTGCGTAGGTAGGGGGTGGAGGCCAAACACCTGGGGCTCGTTACGGCAGGGGTTCACAGCAGGCCCAACTCAAGGCCTGATCAGATCTATCATCCAGCAAGCACTGGGAGTGAGATGATGTGATAAAGACATAATTGTAAATATGTAAGTATATTAATCTTCGTGCACAACAGCTTCCTTCCGAGTTATTATACAAAGCAACAGCTATTAACTTGAAGCCATCATCATTGCTGTATCTATTTTAAAAGTGTTTTGAGCTCTTTCCTATCAATTCATTTATGGTTTTCTGCCCAAAAGTGGATCCTTCACTCCTTGTTGGTTAATGCTTCATCCTCAACCATTTTTCTTTCCCGTTATTGTCAGTGGTGGTTTGTCTCGCCGTCCACTCTCAGGGGCAGGGTTAGATGGCAAGCGCCAAGTCTGCCTCAGCCAGAATCAAATTCACACACATGCTGTTGGAATTAATCTGAACTCGCACTCGCCATCAAGTCAACTGACCTAGCTGTCGCTCCTCCTTCATATTGATTATGGAAGATTTAATCAGCGTCTGATCAATGCCACAATATTTGCTGTCTTGTCAGTGCTACCAAATAAGATTAGAAAAATCTCATGGACAGAGTGCGATGTGCCATCAATAAACAAATATTACTGCCCTCCCCGTTCCTGTGGATGGAAAGCAAAAATGGCAGTATTGGAGAGAATGATAATATGCATGTCAATCACAAATTTAGCAGCAATGCCAGAATAATAGTTCTCATAAAAGCATTGATTGCACCTTTTATGACGTTTTATCTATTACAGCAGAATTTTATTTATTTATTGCTTCAAGATCGTTTAGACATAAGAAGACATCTCCAAAAGGAGTCAAATGCCTGATGGCAGGAATTGTTTAAATATTTAGCTAAAACCTAATGACTTAAAATATCTTGTCACACACATTGATGCATTTATGGGTGCAATTCATTCTAATGTTCCAACAAAGGCTACTTTTGAGTTCTGCAAGGTTATTACGATTTTAAACAGTTGCATTTCCTCAATACATTATATATGCTGTACACGTTCCACCATGAAAGCAACATAGGTCTTTGGTGACTAATTAATGTAAGGCCATCAGATTCTGTTGATCCAAGGTCGGTGCAGAGAGAAAATTTGAAGAATAAGAGGAACATTTTTAATTTGGCAGATATTTCAAGAATAAGACAACTCTAAAGCCACAACTTGTGTGCAAATGCTAAAGGACTATAAATCCCAGGTTGCTGGGAATGCAAACATCGTTCCACTCCACCACCAAATATTAGGAATATTATCAAGGTTTCCATTTCTTTTTCACCATTTCTGGAACAAAGATATTCAGGATGTTTCGAACCAAACAAGGATAATGTACAACTAAGCACCACAGATCACCAGGATGATCCATTAACCTACTGGAACATCTTTAGATTTCAAAGAGCTCCTTCACTGTACCACTTTCACATATCTCTCCTGTCCCAGTACACCTCTGGTCAACTGGTTAAAATAAACATTGGACCTTCAGTCCTGCATGTCCAACCATATACATTATGCACTGGGAAACATTATGCACTGGGAAGCAAAGTTTGATCAGCGACATTCATTCATTTACAAAAATGATGTTTGTCCCTCTATACATGCCTTTATTTTATTTTATTTTTAAATCTAAACTTGAAATAGGCCAAATTCAAAACCTCACAAATAAATTAAAAAACATCCCCTTGAATACGTTTGCTGGTCAATTAGTTGTTCAGAAATACAGGGCATTAGTGAGACTTAGAATGAAGAATAATTACGATGATGGAATTGGCCAACTAAATTGCACAAAATAATTGTTTTGAATTAGATTAGATAGACCACTTGGTAAAACTGGAGTTAATGCAGGGACAATTTCTAAATGTTGTCAACTATTTCAAACATGCTCTGCACAGGACAGGGCAGAAGCAGGAAATTCATCCAGAAATGGATTCAAGATTCTACTCACTCACTGCATTGTGTAGAAGCTGCTGGCCAAACTTGAAAAAGCACAATCACAAGCAAATTATATAAGGTACGTTTGTCAACTGCAGAAAAATATTACATTCTGATCTGAGTCCTACTCTCACAAGATTTACTGAGATGCATTTAAGAGATCCAGTTATTTAAATGCTATAATCAAATAGGCTGTTTCCAGCATTCTAACACTTTTTCAAGATGTTCTTTTTTTTGACGGTTGTACTACCAAAAAATGTTGTATTTGGGATTAACACCTTCCACTGACACAAAATCGATGGGGCAGGCCACAGGGTTAATATTTTTAATGACTGTTTTGTGCAATATCATATAATTAAAACTGACAATCAAATGCAACAACCAGTATTCTGATAGATATATAAAGGAATTCAAATCATCATTCTTTGCTACAACACAAAACTCTAATCTCATTTGTTATCCATATCCGGGTGTTCTAATGTTCATTCAGGGCCGTAGATATTAGGACCTGTTCTCATACCAACTTATATTTATATAACATCTTTAAATAATGCAACTTCCCACACTCTTCATCGGACCATGATAAACAAAGTATGTCATCGAGCCACAGAAGGAAATATTAGGTCAAATGACCAAAACTTTGGTCAAAGAGGTCAATTCCAATTAATGCCTTAAAGGAAGAAAGTGAAGTAGAGAGACATAGTGAGGGTACTTCAGTGCTTGAAGCCTCGGCAACTGAAGGCATAGCCACCAATGAGGCCAGAATTAGATGAGCATTGATATCTTGGGACAGCTGTAGAGTTGGAAGAAATCACAAAGATAGGAAAGGGTTGAGACATTAAAATAAGGATGAAAATTTTAAAGTCAATGCATTGCTTAACCAGGAGCCAATGTAGGTCAGCGAGCACAGGGATGACTCGGGAACAGGACTTGCTGTGAGTTAAGACATGGGCAGCGGGGATTTGAATGACACCAAGGATATTTAAAAGAGACTAGCCAGTACTGCACTACAATAGTTGAGAGGTAACAAAGGCATGAATAAGAGTTTACTGTGTCCTCTGACTCTACATGAAGATTTCTCTTTGGACCCTTAATAGGCCCAACTCCTCCACTCGCACACTAGCTACACTTTTGTGTTCTAAATGTTTTAAGTTTTAATTTAATATTGCCTTCTAATTTTTTTCTCACAACTTCTCTTTGCTTCCCATACTAGCTTTTTCATTTCCCCTTGTACATACCATTACCTTAACTGTAAGCTGCCTTTTTTTGTTTTATTTCAACTTTTATTTCTTTTGTCACCCAGGCACATTAGCTTAGATACTCTCCCTTTTACCAAAGATTTCCAAAAGATTTGACTCGAGTATGCCTAGATATAAAACATACAGAGGGCATGTCCGTATCTTTTTTGTACTGTGCACACAGTATGTGATCAACAGCTAAGGCTTTCATGCCGAATCTTAATGCCTTCACGAGGGATGGTGCTGCCGATAAATGTCAACTCACTGATTCCAAATATGAAAACATTCTACTTTGCACAATCACATTACTTAATACTTCCATACATATCTGCTCTCATCACAAAGTGAATGACTGCAATCCATGAACAATAATACTTGTTTATTAAGTTTCAGGTTGGCTCTTGAAGTAATTTCAACTATTTTTTCAAGTTTGTCATCATGTACCAATTAACCCACAATGTCATCCAGTCCAGGTTGATGGAAAAAGTGAAGTCGTATGGGGTCCAGGGTGTACTAGCTAGATGGATAAAGAACTGGCTGGGCAACAGGAGACAGAGAGTAGCGGTGGAAGGGAGTGTCTCAAAATGGAGAAAGGTGACTAGTGGTGTTCCACAGGGATCCGGGCTCGGACCACTGTTGTTTGTGATATACATAAATGATCTGGACGAAGGTATAGGTGGTCTGATTAGCAAGTTTGCAGATGATACGAAGATTGGCGGAGTTGCAGATAGCGAGGAGGACTGTCAAAGAATACAGCAAAATATAGATAGATTGGAGAGTTGGGCAGAGAAATGGCAGATGGAGTTCAATCCAGGCAAATGCAAGGCGATGCATTTTGGAAGATCTAATTCAAGAGCGGGCTATATGATCAATGGAAGAGTCCTGGGGAAAATTGATGTACAGAGAGATCTGGGAGTTCAGGTCCATTGTACCCTGAAGGTGGCAACGCAGGTCGATAGTGGTCAAGAAGGCACACAGCATGCTTGCCTTCATCGGACGGGGTATTGAGTACAAGAGTCGGCAGGTCATGTTACAGTTGTATAGGACTTTGGTTAGGCCACATTTGGAATACTGCGTGCAGTTCTGGTCGCCAGAAGGATGTGGATGCTTTAGAGAGGGTGCAGAGGAGGTTCACCAGGATGTTGCCTGGTATGGAGGGTGCTAGCTATGAAGAAAGGTTGAATAGATTAGGATTGTTTTTGTTGGAAAGAAGAAGGTTGAGGGGGGACCTGATTGAGGTCTACAAAATTGAGAGGTGGACAGGGTGGATAGCAACAAGCTTTTTCCAAGAGTGGGGGTGTCAATTACAAGGGGTCACGATTTCAAGGTGAGAGGGGGAAAGTTTAAGGGAGATGTGCGTGGAAAGGTTTTTACGCAGAGGGTGGTGGGTGCCTGGAACGCTTTGCCAGCGGAAGTGGTAGAGGCGGGCACGATAGCATCATTTAAGATGCATCTAGACAGATATATGAACGGGCGGGGAACAGAGGGAAGTAGATCCTTGGAAAATAGAAGACAGGTTTAGATAAAGGATCTGGATCGGCACAGGCTGGGAGGGCCGAAGGGCCTGTTCCTGCGCTGTAATTTTCTTTGTTGTGATATGAAGTGTACCATTAAGGGAGTGTATCCTAAACTGTTGTCAATCATTACATATTGCAGCAGGATATGAAGCATTAGTTCCATAACTTATAGGCAATTGGCAAGTAGCAGAGTAGAGATTAGATATATTATACTTAGCCCCCTAGTGAATGGTATCTAGATACAGTGTTACCTTCAAATAAAGAAACCACATTATTGTTTCACCTAACCTCATGTATCATTGCTGCGTTTATGTCAAAGAAGGAAGAGGTAACAAATCTGTTGACAACATTTATTTGCCCTTATACCCTATAGTTAGTTTCAATGCCAAATGGAATTTTGGTGAATCTGTGCATGCCATTAAACAGTGGAGATTGCAATAATCAATTTCAGCAGCCAGAAAGAGAGAGAGTTGACATTTCGAGTCTGTGACCTTTCATTTCCCTCAACAGATACTACTGGTCTTGCTTAGTCTTTCTAGCATTTTCTGTTTTTATTTCAGCTTTCCAGCACCTGAAGCATTTTGTTTTGTTCTTTCAGTTATCAGAAACCAGAGGAAGCAACTAACTTACATAAAATAGTTTCACCTGAGGAAGGAGCAGCGCTCCGAAAGCTAGTGACATCGAAACAAACCTGTTGGACTTTAACCTGGTGTTGTAAGACTTCGTACTGTGCTCACCCCAGTCCAACGCCGGCATCTCCACATCATAAAATAGTTTGTTCGTGAAAAATGTCATAATTTCCCAACAAGTTAAAAACCTGAAATATTCCCTTTCAATAACTCAGTTCACTAACCAAACAAATGAACAATTTACTATTTTGTGCAAATAGTTATGATTGAGCTTTCTAATTCCTTCATCCACTTTCCTTAAGACCTTTGCAATCTCTCCACCCAGTGCCCTGGCGTGGCAGGGGTACCTGTTGGAATACTTGACCCTTGAGAAGGTTAAGTTCGAACTGAGGGGAAGCTCGGAGGGGTTCTACAAGTCATGGGCACTATTTATTATGCACTTTCAAGAACTGGATAACATCGAACATTAGTTGGGGCGGGGGGGGGGGGGGGGGGGGGGGCTGAGTAGATCAAGGGTGACTATGGGTAATCCCTGATTCCTTTTTGTCATTTGTTTATGTAAACATGCGTGCTGATGTTTGGGGGTTGGTGGGCGGATGGGATCGTTGTTATTGTTATGTGGATTAACATATCTTGCTGATTATTGTTTATTGTTGATGGGTGTAAATGTGGGAGAAAATGTGAAAAAGGAGAATAAAAATATATATATATATTTTTTAAAGACCTTTACAATCTCCATTCTATCAAAACAACACTTCTTGTTCCTTACATATTGAAAAGTTACTTTTCTTGATAAGTATGTTACTGGGATAATTAGATTTTTGATCCTAATCTGTTGTTATACTGGGAAAAGAATCCAATTCTTAAAATGTATCCTTGTATTGTTATTTAAATTTCCATACCCTCTTTGTCACTTTGCATTCTTACTGTGAATATTTTTTTAAATAGACTAATTTTCTCAAGTTCTGATATCCGAAAGTGGTTGTACGTCCTTTAGCTGCAGTACAACTGACAGCTGACATTTGGTGTTTTATGTGTAACACTGATAGCACACGTTACCTTCACTGGTATGTTGTTTTCATATATCTCGTCACTTTATCATTCATCTCCTGCTGTTTAGTTCTTTGCAGTAATTGTTTATAATGTTAACTGAATGGAACATTTCTGTATCCAATTTATAACATGTGATTATTTCATTCACTAAACTGGCATAAACACTCAAACTCTCGTTTTCTTGATATGCACATAAAATTCACTTCATTTTCTCTTCCAATGATGTGCAGTATTATGCAACTTTTTTATCTTTGCTACATTTTCAAACGGGCTACTGTTAGTTTCGCACCATTTTTGATTCTCAGGGTGCGGCATAATTGGCAAGACCAACATTTATGAGCTGATCACTTTGCTGAGCATCTCCATTCAGTCCACAAGCGCAACTTTAAGCTTCTGGCTCAAGTAAGTTTTTCAAATGATATTTCTTTAACCGTACCCAGTGTCACAGGCATGGAGTGCTTTATATTAAAAGTACTCCCCATACCTACTCCTCTTTTGGTGTATGTACAGAGAAGATAACATGTATTGTCAGGAAACTTAGTAATTCAGTAAAATAGTTGGTTGCGCATTGCACTTTGCTGAACTATGTAATCCTGTTCCTTTCAAGTACAATAATTTTTGCTAATTAATAGGAGTCAGTCAATAGAAATGAATCACAACAATTCTATGAATTACATGACATAGGGAATGTAATTATTAAGCCCTATTTCGAATGTGCCCAATTGTATACATCCACAATCAGTGTCACAAAATTGCTGCTGTATTCTAGTCAGTTCTGTTCCTTAATTATTGATTTAAATGTTATCTATTGGGATAGAAATGCTTTACTTTTTGCTTTATAGCACAGAATAAGCCAATGCAGCACTAATGAAAGCAGGTTTGAAGCTGAAACAACAGTTTTGCAAGAGTGCTGAACATGCTAAATCACAGACAGGATGATTCAACCATAATTCTTCATGAACATTAATTATTTAATCAAGTTCAGCTCATGCTCTGGTAGAATGACTTACTTTTTAAAAACAGACACTGCAGAATTTCATTTTCTATGATAGTGCAGACCTCTGTACAGGTTAGTTTCACGAACAAGAGATATTAGTTACAGGAGACTTATATTCTCCTGAGCTTGCCCATTTTTCTTGCACCTGTACAGAATAGCAATGCAAGACTGGGATCTGATCACACTAAAAATCAAATACACCAGGAATCATGAGGAGTGCAAGTACAAAAATAATGTAGACCTACTCCTCCAGATATAGAGAGTTGGATCTCTTAAGCATTTGCTGTTATCAATAAATCCAGACATTTACACCCAATGATCATTTTAAATTGTCACTGGTGTTTCTTTCACAATGGCAATTCCATGACCAGTGTAAGGTCAACCATGACAGCTTTTTTTTAAAACACCCAAACAGAGGACAAAGCTCTGCCACAGTCTACTTAAAGATTTATTTTTAAAGAGCCGCCTCCAACTGCTACAATTCAACAATTTGATCAATTATGTAATTACCTAATTCTACCCGTACTGCTAAGAATATTGCATTTCAGAAGGATTCATGCAGCAGAGGCTTTGACTGCAACATACAGAATTCAAAAGAAACAGTTACTTCCACTATGTAAAATCCACAAGTGAAAACAAGGCAAATTATAAGGCTTGCTACTCGCTTAAAAGGTTCTTGTGCAATTGCCATACAAATGTGGGCCTGAGTACACCATTAATTCCCTTGTGACATTTTTCATTAGGTTTCCTCCAACACTTATGGACAGATATAAGACATGCTGAGAGGTGTTCATTTACAAAGGATTTTACTACACCATTTTAGCACTAGATGTTAAATGTTACATGGAAACTCATAAAAACTAAATAAAAAAGCTTTACTGCAATGTTGCCAATTGTCATTGGATTAAGAGCCATCAAAATTGCAGTAACTTTCACAAGAGTACAAAGAGTACACAGGTAGGGTGAACAGGGCATGTCTTTCTTTCTTTTTTAAATTGTAGTCATCAAAATGTACATTTAAATCTATACTTTATGAAGCCATTGTATATTTTGACTGCATGCTGTCCTTGGGAGAAGCTCACTGAAATGTTCAGGTTTTGTGACATGACTAGGATTGCACCAAAAGCAATATCTGAGCCATGTGGTTTTCTTTTGATTGTGGGTTTTGTGAGGGCCTCGAAGAATCCAGCATGAGTTTTAAGGATACAAAGTAATAACATTTATTTACAATAACATATATATATAACAGCAGCAACTTCCCTTGCTGCACACTCCTTCCTGCTGGTTCCTAAACTGGCCAGCTTTATTTATACTAGGAGTTTAATAATGGTTTCTCCGCCCCCCTAATTGGGGAAGCTCATACTCCCACAGGATTGTGGGATTGTCATTAGTCCCCAGCCAATGGTAAGTAGGCAGGTTATAACAGTGGGGATTACTCAAATTTTAAGATGAAGGACAGACCATGAAGACAAGTAGATATGCCGGGGATAGTTTCTGTTGAGTCTACCTTCATGGAAGGGATTTATATATTTCTATACTTGGAGTTTAAACTTTCAGTTTGCTATTATAAGTTTATTATGTACTGGCAATGAGTAAATCACAACAGTGCCACTGATAATGTGTTTGTCCTAAGTATTAAACAGGATATGGAATCATATTTTCAATGAATGAATGAATGCCAAAAATCTGCTTTTTCCTGAATTTAATTTCAATCCAAGCTTCAGATTTAAATATCCAACCACGGGTCTGTGCACTCAAAGTGAAAATACGGCCATTAGCGAAAGGGCGACAATGCTTACATTCTAACCCAGTTCTTTTCACTTCCTCATCTTTAAAATGCATGTCTTTTTTAAAAGGAGATTGCAACTATAGGCAAGAAAATCAACCCGGGGGGGGGGGGGGGGGGGGGGATAGGGGGGTCTCCACTAGTTCCCGATGCAGTAGAGAATCCTGTGTTGGGGAAAAAACCGGATCGGCACCTCCGGTCCCCCCCTGGCGATGGCATTGAGGTTCGCGGCCTGCGCCAGCGGGAGGATGCAAATGGATCATTTGAACTGATTTGCATCGTGTTAATAGGCTAGACGGCAGTGAGGTTTACGCACGAGCAGTGGGAGAGACCACAACTAGAGTGAGTTTGAAACAGAGTGCAAATTTAATTGGTAAGTCTTTCCCTCTTTCCTTTTTGATAAGATTAGTGGTCCAGTTAAAAGATTAAGAAGGAGCTGCCCCACCCCAGAGAGCTGAGTGTCAGTTATCTGTCAATCTCCTGAAGCCTGATTAGATACTCTCCCTTGAGGGGCTAGGCCCGCGCCAAAACGGTTTCCGCTCCACCAGCTGGCGGGAAAGGCCTTTGGCGCCACATCAGCCGGGGCCGAAAGGTCGCGGGTCCGCGCATGTGCGGGAGCGTCAGCGGCTGCTGACGTCATCCCCTCGCATGCGTAGGGGAGGGGTCTCTTCCGCCTCCGCCATAGTGAAGACCATGGCGAAGACGAAAGAAAAAGAGTGCCCCCACGGCACAGGCCCGCCCGCGGATCGGTGGGCTCCAATCGCGGGCCAGGCCACTGTGGGGGCACCCCCCGGGGACAGATCGCCCCGCACCCCCCCCCCCAGGACCCCGGAGCCCGCCCGCCCGGCCTTGTCCCGCTGTTCAAAAGGTGGCCCATCACAGGCTGGAGAATCGGCGGGGGTGGGCCCTCCGACCGGCGCGGTGCGATTCCCGCCCCCGCCAACCGGCGCAACGCAACTCCCGCCCCCGCCGAATCTCTGGTGGCGGAGTCTTCGGGACACAGCGGGAGCGGGATTCACGCCAGCCCCCAGCGATTCACCGACCCGGCGGGCGGTCGGAGAATCCCGCCCCTGGAGTGAGACACAGCCAGAGTGAGCTTGAAACTTTGGAATTTGTAACAGTGAGAATTCGGTATAGAGTGGGAAGAGGTACTTTTTGCTTTTTCTCCTTTCTTTGTAACTTTTAAATCTTGAGAGTGGTCTTGCCCTGCTGCAGCTGAAGGCTACAAGGGAGAGAACTGATTGGTAAGTATTGGGTAACATTGGCAAGTTTTTTTTACAAATTTATCACTTGTCGTTTGAAAATACTTTTTGTGGTTCATAATCTGCAAGTAGTAACTAGGACAAGGAAAGAAGGGTCATAGAGAATGGATATAATCTAGTATCAAGCCTCTTCCCAAGCTTTAATTTAAAGGGGTAACTCATGGCAGAAGTGCTCAAAGCCTTGGTTTTCTCCTCTGCTCCAAGTGGGAAGCCAGGAACATTTCCAGTGCCCAGGACGAGCATGTGTGCACAAAGTATCTCCACCTACAGCTCCTGGAAGCACGGATTTCAGAGCTGGTGCGGCAACTAGAGACACTGGAGCATCTGTGAGGTGGAGAGTACAGTGGATAGCATGTATAGAGAGGTATTCACACTGCAGACTCAGAAAGGGAGTGGGTGACCACCAGGTAGAGCAAGAGAGCTAGGCAGGAAGTTCAGGAATCTCCTATGGCCATTCCCTGCAAAACAGGGAACCAACAAGAGAAAAAAACATACTTGACCTCATCCTCATCTCTGCCTGCTGCAGATGCATCTGTCCACGACCGCATCAGTAGAAGTGACCACTGCACAGTCCTTGTGGAGACAAAGTCCCATCTTTGCTTGAGGATACCCTCCATCGTGTTGTGTGGCACTACCATCTTGCTAAATGGGATAGACTTTGAACAGATCTAGCAACTCAAGACTGGGCATCCATGAGGCGCTGTGGGCCATCATTAACAGCAGAATTGTATTCAACCACAACCTGCAGCCTCATGGCCCGGAATATCTCCCACTCTACCATTACCACCAAGCCAGGGAAATCAACCCTGTTTCAATGAAGAGTGCAGGAGAGCATGCCAGGAGCAAAAGCAGGCATATTGCAAAATGAGGTGTCAACCTGGTGAAGCTACAACACAGGACTACTTGTGTGCCAAACAGCATAAGCAGCAAGTAATAGACAGTGCTAAGCGATTCCACAACAAACACATCAGATCTAAGCTCTGTAATCCTGCCACGTCCAGCCGTGAATGGTGGTGGACAATTAAACAACTCACTGGAGGAGGAGGCTCCACAAATATCCTCATCCTCAATGATAGAGGTGCCCAGCACATACGTGCGAAAACCAAGGCTGAGGCATTCACAACAATCTTCAGCTAGAAGTGCCGAGTGGACGGTCCATCTTGGTCTCCTCCGGAGGTCCCCAGCATCTCAGATGTCAGTCGTCAGCCAATACGATTCACTCCACATGATATCGAGAATCAGCTGAAGGCACTAGATTCTGCAAAGGCTACGGGCCCTGACAATATTCCGGCAATAGTACTGAAGACTTGTGCCCCAGAACTTCCCACACCCTTAGCCAAGCTGTTCCAGTACAGCTACAACACTGACATCTACCCGGCAATGTGTAAAATTACCCAGGTGTGTCCTATACACAAGAAACAGGACAAATCCAACCCAGCCAATTACTGCCCTCTCAGTCTACTCTCCACCATCAGCAAAATGATGGAAGGAGTCTTTAACAGTGCTGTCAAGCGGCACTTATTAAATTGCTTGCTCACGGATGCTCAGTTTGGGTTCCGCCAGGGTCACTTAGCTCTTGACTTCATTACAGCCTTGGTTCAAACATGGATAAAAGAGCTGAATGGCAGAGGTGAGGTGAGAGTGACTGCCCTTGACATCAAGGCAGCATTTGGCATCAAGGAGCCCTAGCTAAACTGGAGTCAATGGGAATCAGAGGGAAAACTCTCTGCTGGTAGGAGTCATACCTGGCACAAAGAAAGATGGTTGTGGTGGTTGGAAGTCAATCATCTCAGCTCCAGGTCATTACTGCAGGAGTTCCTCAGGGTAGGGTCTTAGGCCCAACTATCATCAGCTGCTTCATAAACAACCTCCCTTCCATAAGGTCAGAAGTGAGGATGTTTGCAGATGACTGCACAATGTTCAGTTCCATTCGCGACTCCTCAGATAATGATGCAATCCATGTCCAATGCAGCAAGACCTGGACAATATCCAAGCTTGTGCTGACAAGTTACATTCGTGCGACACAAGTCTACTACAACTATCTACTACAAGAGAGGATCTAACCATTGCCCCATGCCATTCATTACCATCTCTGAAATCACCTATATTCAACATCCTGGGTGTTATCATTGATCAGAAACTGAACTAGCCATATAAGTAGTGTGGCTGCCAGGTCAGGTCAAAAGCTAAGAATTCTACGGCAAGTAACTCACCTCCTGACCCCCAAAGGCTGTCCACCATCTACAAGGCACAAATCAGGAGTGTAATGGAATACCCTCCACTTGCCTGGATGAGTGCAGCTCCAACAAAAGTCAAGAAGCTCAATAAAGCAGCCTGCTTGATTGCTCCCCCTTCCACAAATATTCAAAACCTCCACCACTGACAAACAGTGGTAGCCATGTGTACCATCTACAAGATGCACTGCAGTGACTCACCAAGGTTCCTGAGATAGCACCTTCAAACCCATGACCACTACCATCTAGAAGGACATGGCAGCAGATACCTGGGAACCCCACCATCTGGATGTTCCCCTCCAAGTCACTCACCACCCCGACTTGGAAATATGTCATCGTTCCTTCACTGTCGCTGGGGAAACTTTCTGGAACTCCCTCCCTAACAGCACAATGGGTGTACCTACACCTCCAGGACTGCAGCAGTTCAAGAAGGCAGCTCACCGCCACCTTCCAAAGGGCAACTAGGGATGAGCAATAAATGCTGGCCTAACCAGAGACGCCCACATCCCAGAATTTTTTTTAATTTTTTTTAAATAGATATACCGCTTGGATACTATTGAGAGGAATATCCACTAAGGGGAAAGCAGCAACAACCAAATTCTTTGCACCATGGTTGGTTCTGGTGCAGAGGGGAGGAGTAAAAAGTGTGCAATGCAATAGTTACAGGGTATTCAATTGTAAGGAGAATATATAAGCGTTTCTGTTGTCGCAAACTAGACTCCAGGATGGTATGTTGGCTCCCTGGTGCTAGGGTCAAGGATGTCTTGGAATGGTTACAGGACATTCTGGAGAGGGAGGATGAACAGACAGTGGCTGTGATGCACTTCGGTACCAACAACATAGGTTTAAAAAAAAAGGAGGTCCTAAAAGCTGAATGTAGGGAGTTAGGAAGTTGAGAAGTTGGACTGCAAAAGGTATTGGTGTCAGGATTACTTACAGTGCCATATGCTGGTCAGAGTAGATATAGCAGGATATATCATATGAATAAATGGCTAAAGAGATTTTGTGAGGGGGTTTCAGATTCCTGGGGCATTGGGACCTGTTTTGGGGGAGGTATGACCTGTACAAACTGGATGGGTTACACCTGGCAAGGACCGGGACTGATGGGGGGTGGGGTCTGTATCAGATAAGGACACGGTAAAAATAGTAGGGACAGGACAGGGAACGTTAAAAGGACTAGCCTTGAGGTTTTGATCCTGAGCACGCGGAGCATTCAAAATGGTTGAATTAGTTGCACAGATAGATGTAAAGAGATATGATATAGTTGGGATTACGGAGACATGGCGGAATTCTCTTCCCCCCCCCCCCCACCACGCCAGGTGGGAGAATTGCCGGGGCGCTACGCGTGTCCCGCCACGCCGCCCCGACACCCGCACACTATTCTCCCACCCCCCCCAAACCCGCGCAGCGAGAATCACGGCTGGCCGCTGGGAGAATCGCCGCTCGCCGTTTGCAACAGGCGAGCGGCGATTCTCCGGCTCGGATGGGCCGAGCGGCCTGCCCAATACGAAGGGTTCCCGCCCGCGCCGTTCACACCTGGTCGCTACCGGCGGGAACAGCGCGGGAACGCTTGGGGGGGGGGGCTCAAATGGTCTGGCCCGCGATCGTTGCCACCGATCGGCGGGCCGGCCTCTCTGAAGGGGGACCTCCTTATCTCCGCCGCCCCGCAAGATCCATCCGACATCTTCTTGCGGGGCGGTCTCGGGGAGGACGGCAACCGCGCATGCGTGGGTGACGTCATTTACGCAGCACCGGCCGCGTCATTTACACGGCGCCACTTTTACGTGGCGTAAATGACGCAACGCCGCTCCTTGCCCCCCGGGGGCGGGAGAATAGGGGACTGGGAGCGGGCTCCAATGCCGGAGTGAAACACTCCGGTTTTCACTCCGGCGTCGGCACTTAGACTCCCGATGGAAGAATTGCGCCCATGGTTCCAAGGATGGGAACTAAACATCATGGGCTATTCAGTTTTTAGGAAGGACAGACAGAAAGGAAAACGTGATGCATGTTATGACCCCCTCAGAGGTCAGGGAGTGTGCACCATCCAGTTCCCCGTGACCTCCATGGAACACTAACTCCCCTGTAAACAAGGCAGGACTTCCCCTTTAACAGAGAGACCCTCTTAGTATAAAAAGCCCGATCTGGACGCAGGTCATGGAGGGAGATCCCTCGGGGAGTGGAGAATAGAGTTGTTCAGAAATAATTCTGAGCTCATTTGTATTCAACCATTCATTCTCATGTGTTCACTCCGACGAATCCTCCAGTGGAGTTGCACTGATTAAAGATATTGATGTGATATTAAGGAAAGATATTACCACAGATGATATGGAATCTGTATGGGTCGAGGTAAGAAACACCAAGGGGCAAAAAACATTCTTAGGGGTGGTATACAGACCACCAAATGGCAGTGGTAATGTTGGGAATAGCATTAGACAGGAAATCAGATATGCAGGTGATAAGGTACATGTGATTATGGGTGGCTTTAACCTGCATGTAGATTGGGCGAGTCAAATTAGTCACAGCACAATAAAGGAGGAATTTCTGGAACAATATGTTGAGCAACAAACAAGGAAACAGGCCATTTTAGACTGGGTGCTGGCAATGCGAAAGCCATTCGGCCCATCTTGTCCATGCCAGCTCGAGGACACCCAGGTGCCCTTTCTAATCCCACTTTCCTGCACCCAGTCCATAGCTCTGTATCTTACAGCAGTTAAGGTTCAGATCCAGTTACTTTTTTTAAAAAAGGGTTCTGCCTCCACCACCAACTCAGGCAGCGAATTCCAGACTCCCACTATCCTCTGTGTAAAAACATGTTTTTCCTCATGTCCCCTCTACATCTTCTGCCACTTACTTATCTTGAATCGATGTCCCCAGTTCTAGAATTCTCCACCAGGGAAACAATTTCATCCTGTCCACTCTCTTCCCCTCCTCATTTTGTACACCTCAATGGAGTCACCGCTCAGCCTTCTATGTTCCAAGGAAAATAACGCCAACCTATCTAATCTCTCCTTGTAGCTATACCTTTCTAGCCTGGCAACATTCTTGTAATCCGCTGCACTCTCTCCAGAGCAATAACGTCCTTCCTGTAATGTGGTGACCAGAACTGCACACAATACCCCAGCCTCATCAGTGCTTTATACAATTCCCACATTATATCCTTATTTTTATAGTTTATACGGCTGCTAATGTAGAAGGAGAGCATTCCATATGCTTTCTTTACAACCCTGTGTACTTGAAGTGCTGCCTTTAGGGGCCTGTGTACTTGTACACCACAATCTCGCACTTCACCTATCCCTCTTAGTATATTCCCATTTATTGTGTACTCCCTATAACTGTTTGACCTCTGTAAATGCATGACCATCTACCACTTTACCGTCCACTCCACCAACCCATCTATATCATTTTGGAGATTATAGCTATCGTCTACACTGTCCATCACCCAGCCAATCTTTGTGTCATCTACAAATTACCCAATCGTGCTCCCCATGTGCACGTCTAAATCGTTAATCTATAACACAAATAGCAAGGGTCCCAACACCGAGCCCTGTGGAACACCACTTGAAACAGCTTTTTAATTGCAAGGGCAGCCATCGACCATTACCCTTTGTTTCCTGTTACTAAGCCAGCTTTTTATCCAGTTTGCCACATTGCCCTGTGATAGAAACCTACTTTATTATAGGTAATAAAGTTTTAAGGGAAAAAATGATTTAGTGACATTATACTATTAAGAATATATATTAAGCCATGAGAGCAGAAAATGTTGAGAGCATGGGAAAAGATCTGATAAGGGAGTCAGTATTCAAACCATCCACGTTACAGAATAGACCCATTGTTAGCATTACTGGGCAAACATCCCAGTTCTGGAGAATATGGTGGGAAACAGGTGATCCGATCACACCATATTATAGAAACATAGAGAAGTTTTCCCATGCCATATTATCTCTTAAAATTTGATAGACAGACATTTCGGTCAATTAGACGAACAATAATTATTTTAACCCAATCACAGTCAGAAAGGGGACAGAGCCTAACAAGATAATTTACTTTAGTTTCATTTTTGTATCGTGCATTTTGACCTGAAGAAATTACTTCGAACTGAATTGAATTCAACTCAATCATCTATATTTGCGTTGGACAAAGAACATTTTAGATTCCATATTCATATAAAATTTGATTTGATCAATAGACTTTGAAACTGACATAAATAAAGACATACTTGACTTCACCCAAGAAGCTCAGTCTCGAGTTCTGTAAGATTGATATATAGTGTGGCGACACATAAATATATTAACAAAATACAGATCCATCACCCTGTATCCCATGGGCTTTCACTTAGTTGACCAATGCAATACTTTGTCAAACACCTTGCTAAAATCCATGTACACAATATCCACTGCACTACCTTCATCAACCCTTTTTGTCACTTTCTCACCAAATTCAATCAAATTTGTGAGGCAAGACCTTTCTTTAACAAATCAATGCTGACAATCCCTGACTATTCCATGCCTTTCTATGTGACAGTTAATTTGATCCCTCAGGATTGATTCTACTAATTTTCCCACCACTGATGTAAGACTAACTGGCCTATAATTATTTGGCATTTCCTTTGATCCCTTTTTAAACAATGGAACCAAATTTGCATGTCTCCAGTCCTCTGCTACCTCCTCTGTAACTAGTGAGGATTGGAAAATCATCCTAAGAGCAGCTGCTATCTCCTCCCTGACCTACTTCAGTAGCCTTGGAAACAATCCACCTGGCCCTGGTGACTTATCAACTTTCAAGGATTTCAACCCTTCAAGTACTTCCTCTCTCTTTATGATTATCCTATCCAATATCTCAGTGTTCCTCCTGTAACGACTTAGACCAGGCCTTTGAGATTGGCGAGCTCCCTGATTAGTGGCCCAATCAGGGAACCTCTTCTCGGTGTATAGCAGGGAGTGTCAGATCCTCTGCACTCCCAGTGTAGATAGCAAGCTGAATGCACTTGGTCGTACTGCTGTTGGTTTTGTTAATAAAAGGAATTCTGGTGAAGGGACTTCGGCCTCCGTGGACTTATTACACTCCTGGACTACCATATCTGCATCATCCATTTCCTTTGTAAACACGGAGACAAAATATTGATTTAAAACCCTTCCCACAGCCTCTACATTTATACACATGTTCCCTTCTCCATGTCTGCTAGGTCCCACCTTTTCCTTCAATAACCTTTTACCATTAATATATTGGTAAAATATCTTTGGGTTTTCTTTAACTTTACTTGCAAATCTTTTTTCATATCCTTTCTTCGATTTCTTTATTAACAATTGCACTGCCTATACTCATCGAGGCTATCTGAAGCGCTTAGTTTTTTGTGCCTATCGTATGCTTTCTTTTTCTGTTTCATCTTCCCTGTATTGCTCGAGGTAACCAGAGGGGTCTAGATGTGGCAATACCGCTCTTCTTTTTGGAGGGGACATGTTGACTTTGTCGATTTAGGATCTTCTTTTTAGTGCTTCACCCTGATTTTATCCTCTAGCAGTGCTGGCCAATCCACCTCAGCCAAGTCCCTTCTCATTTCTGAAAAACTTGCCTTTCCCCAGTTCAAAACTTTTACTCCTACTTTATCTCTGTCCTTTTCCATGGTAATACGAAATCTAACTGAATTGTGATCACTATCTCCGATATGGTCGCCAACTATCACTTCACCCACTTGCCCTTTTTTGTTCCCCAAGATTAGGTCTACAATTATAGCTCTTCCTGTTGGGTTCGTCACTAATTGGTTGCAAAGAATTTACTGGATACACTGCATGAATTTTTCTCCCTCAGTTCACCTTATATTGCTTGAATCCTAGTTGATATTGGGATAGTTAAAGTCTCCTACTATTATTGCCCTCCTGTTATTACAGGCAGAAATTTGCCTACAGATTTGATCTTCTATCTCACTTTTGGGGGTCTGTAGTAAAAGGTAAAGTCGCCAAAGTCGCAGATGACCACAGTCTGCTTCCCTCTTTGAGGGGGAGAGCTGACTGGTGGTGATTTAACCTAAGGATCACCACACCTTCAGGCGAGGGGCAAGGTTGAGAAGTCGGGCCTTCATGAATAACCTCAGGGAAATGAAGCCGCGCTGCAGGCCTTGCTCTGCTTCATGAACCAGTTGCCTAGCCAAATGAGCTAATCCAATGAATGTAGGCTACTTACAGTCAGAAACAAGGGATTTTATAGCGGGAAATAAAGAAATGGCTGAGGAATGAAATTTGTATTTTGCTTCTGTCTTCACAAAGGAATACATGAATAATGTACCAGAAGTTCTAAGAAACACAAGTTTCAGTGAGGAGCTGACGGAAATCAATATTAGTAAAGAAGTAGTTTTGGGGAAATTAATGGGATTGAAAGAGGATAAATCTCCAGGGCCTGATAATCTTCACGCCAGAATACTTAAGGAAGTAGCCCTGGAAATAGTAGATCCATTGGTGGTAATTTTCCAAAATTTGTTGGGTCTGAAATGGTTCCTACAGATTGGAGGGTAGCTAATATAACCCCACTATTCAAAAAGAGAGGTAGAGAGAAAACTAGGAACTATAGACCACCGAGCCTAACATCGGTAGTAAGGAAGCTGCTAGAGTCCGTTATGAAGGATTTCATAGCACAGCATTTGGAAAGCAATGGCATAATCAGACAAAGTCAGCATGGATTTATGAAAGGGAAATAATGCTTGATAAATCTACTCGAATTCTTTGAAGATGTAAACTAGTAGATTTGACCGGGGAGAATCAGTGGATATGGTTTATTTAGACATTCAGAAGGCTCATAGCAGATTACTAAGTAAAGTTAAAGTGAATGGGATTGCGGGTAGTGGCTTGAGATGGATAGAAAGCTGCTTAGCAGACAGGAAGCAAAAGGTTGGAATAAATGTTTTTTTTCCCAATTGTCAGGCTGTGACTAGTGGGGTACTTCAGGGATCTGTTCCAGGACGCCAACTATTCACATTATATATTAATGATTTGGACGAGGGAACTAAATGTATTATCTCCAAATTTGCAGATGATACAAAGTTGAGTGAACTGTGAGGAGGATACAGAGATTCTTCAGTGGGATTTGGACAGGCTGAGTGAGTGGGCATATGCATGGCAGATGCAGTATAATGTGGATAAATGTGAGGTTATCTGCCTTGGTAGCAAAAATAGGAAGGCAGATTATTATTTGAATAGGTGTAAATTGAGAGAAATGGATACTTAGTGAGACCTTGATGTCCTCATGCAACAGTCGCTGAAAGTAAGCGCGCAGGTACAGCAGGCAGTAAAGACGGCAAAATGGGATATGGGCCTTCAGAGCAAGTGGATTTGAGTATAGGAATAGGGATGTTATATTGCAATTGTATGTTATACTGCAATTGCATAGGGCATTGGTGAGACCACACCTGGAGTAGTGTGCGCAGTTTTGGTGTCCTTATCGGAGGAAGGATGTTCTTGCTATGAAGGGAGTGCAGCAAAAGTTTACCAGGTTAATTCCTGGGATGGCGGGACTGTCATCTGAAAAGAGACTAATTCAGTTAGGATTATATTCATTGGAGTTTAGAGTGAGAAGGGATCTCATAGAAAGTTATTAAATTCTAACAGGATAGACAGGGTAGACTCAGAAAGAATGTTCCCGATGACCTGAACTAGGGGTCATAGTTTGAGGATAAGGGGTAAACCTTTTAGAACTGAGGCGAGGAGAAATTTCTTCACCCAGAGAGTGGTGAACCTGTGGAATTCATTCCCGTAAAAGCAGTTTGAGGCAAAAACATTGCCTAATTTCAAGAAGGAATTAGATAAAGCTCTTGAGGCTAAATGAATCAAGGGATAATGGGGGCGGAAAGATATCAGGGTATTAAACTTGGATGATCAGCCTTGATCATAATGAATGGCAGAGCAATGAGTCAGCTGACTTACGGGAGAGCAATGGGGGGGGAAGTGGGGTTAAGCAGATGCTTGACTTGGGAGAGGGGGATCGAGGGCGGGGTGCTGGGATGCTGCTTTGCTGGCTGTAGGGGAAGCAACTTTCGGAGTCAAAGAAAGAGTGGGGACGGGGAACCTCCGGCGGCGGGGGGGGGTGGAGTGTGCGGGAGACATGGACACGTGGCTGGCCTAAAAAAGGGGATGGTTAGTCGGTGGGGGGGGTTAATTAACCCTCCGACCAGGCTGATCACGTAGAACGTGAGGGGCCTGAATGGGCCGGTCAAGAGGGCCCGTGTGTTCTCGCACTTGAAGGGGCTAAAGGCAGACGTAGCCATGCTACAAGAAACGCATCTGAAGCTCGCTGATCAAACTAGGCTGAGGAAGGGATGGGTGGGGCAGGTCTTTCACTCGGGGCTGGACGCGAAGGCCAGGGGGGTCGCAATCTTGGTGAGCAAACGGGTGGCATTTGAGGCGGGGGGTATTGTGGCTGATAAAGGGGGTAGATATATTATGGTGAGTGGCAAGCTACAGGGGGCCCGGGTGGTGCTAGTGAACGTGTATGCCCCGAATTGGGACGATGCAGACTTTATGAAGCGAATATGGAGTAAAATTACAGATCTGGAGTCATGCAGTCTGGTCATGGGGGAAGGGGGGGCTTTAACACGGTCCTGGACCCGGCACTGGACCGGTCTAGGTCTAGATCGGGTAAGAGGCCGGCAGCGGCCAAGGTCTTGAGGGGGTTCATGGACCAGATGGGGGAAGTGGACCCGTGGAGATTCGCTCGGCCAAGGGCGAAGGAGTTTTCTTTCTTCTCCCACATCCACAAAGTGTACTCGCGGATCGATTTTTTTCGTGGTGAGCAGGGCGCTAATCCAGAGAGTGGAGGGGGGAAGAGTACTCAGCCATTGCGGTCTCCGACCATGCTCCGCACTGGGTGGAGTTGAGGCTGGGGGCAGAGAGAGGCCAATGCACTCTATGGAGACTGGACGTAGTAGGACTATTGGCGGATGAGGAGGTCTGTGGGCGGATTAGGAGGAGTATCCAAAACTATGTGGCGACCAATGATACAGGGGAGGTTTCAGTGAGTATGGTTTGGGAGGCGCTGAAGGCAGTTATCAGGAGGTTATTAATTTCTATCAGGGCCCACAGAGAGAAGAGGGATAGGATGGAGAGGGAGAGGTTGGTGGGGGAGATCCTCAGGGTGGAAAGGAAGTATGCGGAGTCCCCCGAGGAGGGGCTGCTAAAGGAGCACCGGAGCCTGCAGGCGGAGTTTGACTTGCTCACCACAGGGAAGGCAGAGGCTCAGTTGAGGAAGTTACAAGGAGGGGTGTACGAGTATGGGGAAAAGGCAAGTAGGATGCTGGCGTACCAACTACGGAAGAGAGGCGGCCAGGGAAATTGGGGGAATTAGGGACGGGGGGGGGGGGGGGGGGTGGTAACATGATCCTGTGCTCGGAAAGGATCAATGAGGTCTTCAAGGATTTTTATGGTAAATTGTATGAGTCAGAACCCCCGGAGGGGAGGGAAGGGATGAAGTAATTCTTGGACCAACACAGGTTTCCGAAGGTGGAGGAGGAGCTAGTAGTGGGATTAGGGGCCCCGATTGAGTTGGAGGAATTGGTTAAAGGTTTGGAGGGTATGCAGTCGGACAAGGCCCCGGGACCGGACGGATATCCTGTAGACTTCTATAGGAAATTCTCAGAGCTGTTGAGCCCGCTATTGCTGAGAACCTTCAACGAGGCTAAGGAAAGGGGAACCCTTCCCCCGACGATGTCGCGGGCATTGATCTGCTCATCCTTAAGCAAGATAAGGACCCGTTGTAATGTGGCTCCTACAGGCCGATATCGCTCCTTAATGCAGACGCCAAACTGTTGGCCAAGATCCTGGCCACTAGAATTGAGGACTGTGTCCCGGGGGTGATTAATGAGGACCAGACTCGGTTTGTCAAGGGCAGGCAACTGAACACGAATGTGCGGAGGCTCCTGAACGTGATCATGATGCACTCAGAAGGAGGGGATGCAGACGTGGTGGCTGCAATGGATGCGGAAAACGCCTTCGATCGGGTGGAGTGGGAGTACCTGTGGGAAGTGTTGGGCAGATTTGGATTCGGCAAAGAATTCATAGGGTGGGTCAAATTACTGTATCAGGCCCCCGTAGCGAGTGTGTCCACGAACCGGCTGCGGTCGGAGTACTTTAGGCTGCATCGAGGGATGAGGCAAGGGTGCCCCCTGTCCCCCCTGCTGTTTGCCCTGGCAATCGAGCCGTTGGTCATGGCGCTGAGGAAGTCTAGAAACTGGAGGGGGCTGGTTCGGGGAGGGGAGGAGTATCGTGTTTCACTAGGCGGATGACCTGCTCCTGTATATTTCAGATCGAAGGAGGGGATGGGGGAGGTCATGCAGATCCTAAAAGATTTCGGAGATTTCTCGAGGTAGAAGTTGAATGTCGGGAAAAGCGAGCTTTTTGTGATCCAGGCGAGGGGCCAAGAAAAGAGACTGGGAGAGCTCCCGCTCAAGATGATGGAGAGGAGCTTTCGCTATTTGGGCATACGGGTGGCTAAGAGTTGGGATGCCAGGCACAAGCTCAACCTAACTCGACTGGTGGATCAGATGGAGGGGGACTTGGTGGGACATGCTCCCGCTTTCTTTGGCGGGCAGGGTGCAGTCCGTGAAGATGACGGTCCGCCCTAGGTTCTTGTTCGTCTTCCAGCGCCTTCACATCCTCATCCCCAAGTTCTTCTTCAAGCGGGTGAACAGGATTATCACGGGATTTGTGTGGGCAAACAAGACCCCGCGAGTTAAAAGACTGTTCTTAGCGCGCAGTCGGGGGTGGGGGGGGTCGCGCTGCTGAACTTCTGCAGCTATTATTGGGCAGCGAACATATCCATGATTCAGAAATGGGTAGTAGAGGGGGGGGGGGCAGTGTGGAAGCGGCTGGAGGCGGCGTCTTGCAGGGATACTAGCTTGGGGGCACTGATAACGGCACCGCTGCTGCTCTCACCAGCACGGTACACCACGGGCCCGGTGGTGATAGCGGCACTGAGGATCTGGGGTCAGTGGAGAAGGCACAGGGGGGAGGTAGGGGCCTCAGTCTGGACCCCGATACGAAACAACCACAGGTTCGTCCCGGGTAGAATAGATGCAGGGTTTCTAAGCTGGCACAGAGCGGGTATCAAAAGGATGGGGGACTTGTTTATAGGTGGGACGTTTGCTAGCCTGAGGGCGCTGGAGGAGAGATCCAGGTTTACCCCAGGGAATACCTTTAGGTACCTGCAAGTCCACGCTTTCTTGAAGCAGGTGGTGGAATTTTCGCTGCTACCTGCCCGCAGGATACAGGACAGGGTGGTCTCGGGCATGTGGGTAGGAGACGGAAAGGTATCAGACATATACCAGGAGCTGCAGGAGGCGGAGGAGGCCTCAGCAGAGGAGCTGAAGGGCAAGTGGGAGGAGGAGCTGGGTGAAGAGCTGGTTGAGGGCCTGTGGGCAGACGCCCTGGGCAGGGCCAATTCCTCCTCATCTTGTGCCAGGCTTAGCTTGATTCAGTTTAAGGTGGTACACCAGGCGCACATGACAGCGGCAAGAATGAACAAGCTCTTTGGGGTGGAGGACAGATGTGTGAGGTGTTCAGGGAGCCCAGCAAATCATGTCCATATGTTTTGGGCATGCCCGGCACTTAAAGAATTTTGGCGAGGCTTTGCAAAGGCTCTGTCCAAGGTCTTGGACACTCGGGTAAAGCAGAGTCTGGGGATAGCGATATTTAGGGTATCAGAAGATCCGGGAGCGCAGGAGCCGAAAGAGGCCAGGGTCCTGGCATTTGCCTCCTTGGTAGCCTGGAGAGGGCTCTTGTTAATGTGGAGGGATGCGAAACCAGCAAGTGTGGAGACTTGGGTCAGTGACATGGCTGGGTTTCTAGATTTGTAGAGGATTAATTTTGCCTTGAGAGGGTCCTTGCTGGGGTTCTCCAGGCGGTGGCAAACGTTCCGTGACTTTCTCGCGGAACGTTAAGTGAAGAGGTCAGTAGCAGCAGCAATCCGGGGGGGGACTGTATGGGTTGTGGATAGATTTTTCTTGTAAATGGTAGTTATCCCACCTTGTTTTGTTAAGTTGTTAATTCTTTTATTTGGGTTTTTTGGGCCTTCTTTTAGTAGTGGTTTTCTGTAAAATTTTGAATGAAACAAGTTTAAAAAATGAATGGCAGAGCAGGTTCGAAGGGTCAAATAATAATAATCTTCATTGTCACAGAGCAGGTTCGAAGGGTCAAATAATAATAATCTTTATTGTCACAAGTAGGCTTACATTAACACTGCAATGAAGTTACTGTGAAAAGCCCCTAGTCACCACATTCCGGCGCCTGTTCAGGTATACAGGGGGAGAATTCAGAATGTCCAAATTACCTCACAGTATGTCTTTCAGGACTTGTGGGAGGAAACCGGAGCACTCAAAATGCCCCGAAAGGAGTTTGTAATGGGAGTTAGTGAAGTGTAATTGGCTCAACATGTCACAGTATTGGGTTTATCACCTGTAATCTCAGCATCAAACAAAGAAACCAAATAGACATGGATTCAGCTGTGGAATTCACCCAGTAGTGAAAGATCTCAAAAATATACGGTTACAAAATTAGAACACAACATTCTACCAAAGTTTTAAAGCACATTGGACTTTTACTCAATTAACTATTGTTAGCTGAAGTGGCTGAGATGTTTTTGTTTCAGAATAAATGGTGCTCAATTTCTTTTTTGTGTTTCTCATCTTAATATACAGTACGTTTTCTACTTCCCGGACCAGTCGACAGCTTACTTCATATCTTGCTGGCACCATTCTTGTCTATGTTTTAGGTAGGGTGCAGAAAACATTTAAACCATAAGACTTTATATTTTACCCTCTTCCAAATTAATCATGAATTGTTTCCAGGCAGTACAGAGTCTACTGCTGTAATATATGGATGGGAACAGTAAATTTTACAACCACGTCACTATCAGCATCCTGTAAATCACTTTTCCTGACCCTGGATGCTTCATAAAATGGATTACAGCAGAGGTTCAGTATAAAAAGTCAAGCAGATCCCAACATAGTTCAGTCTGCATTTGTAAACAAGTCATCCAGTCTCATATTCTTTTGTTTTTCCAAAAGGCCGAAAAATTCAATACATCCGAAAAAAACATGAGCTGGGAGAATGCAACAAGTAATTAACCTGTGCCTGAAGTAACAAAGATTTAGTGTGCAGTCTGCTTATTCAAATGATGATGTGGAGGTGCCGGCGTTGGACTGGGGGTGAGCACAGTAAGAAGTCTCACAACACCAGGTTAAAGTCCAACAGGTTTGTTTCAAATCACTAGCTTTCGGAGCACTGCTCCTTCCTCAGGTGAATGAAGAGGTAGGTTCGAGAAACACATATATATATGATGTGGAGATGCCGGCGTTGGACTGGGGTGAGCACAGTACGAAGTCTTACAACACCAGGTTAAAGTCCAACAGGTTTGTTTCAATGTCACTAGCTTTCGGAGCGCTGTTCCTTCCTCAGGTGAATGAAGAGGTCTGTTCCAGAAACACATATATAGACAAATTCAAAGATGCCAAACAATGCTAGGAATGCGAGCATTAGCAGGTGATTAAATCTTTACAGATCCAGAGATGGGGTAACCCCAGGTTAAAGAGGTGTGTATTGTCTCAAGCCAGGACAGTTGGTAGGATTTCGCAGGCCAGATGGTGGGGGATGAATGTAATGTGACATGAATCCCAGGTCCCGGTTGAGGCCGCACTTCATTCTGGATCACAACGTCTTCACCTTCGACAACAAGTTCTTCATCCAGACGCACGGAACAGCCATGGGGACCAAATTCGCACCCCAATACGCCAACATCTTCATGCACAAGTTTGAACAGGACCTACTCACCGCACAGGACCTTCAACCGATGTTATACACCAGATACATCGATGACATTTTTTTCCTTTGGACCCACGGCGAAGAATCACTGAAACGACTACACGATGACAATAATAAGTTCCATCCAACCATCAGACTCACCATGGACTACTCTCCAAAATCAGTTGCATTCTTGGACACACTCGTCTCCATCAAGGACGGTCACCTCAGCACTTCGCTTCACCGCAAACCCACGGATAACCTCATGATGCTCCACTTCTCCAGCTTCCACCCTAAACACATTAAAGAAGCCATCCCCTATGGACAAGCGCTCCGTATACACAGGATCTGCTCAGACGAGGAGGAGCGTAGCAGACATCTACAGACGTTGAAAGATGCCCTCGTACGAACGGGATATGGCACTCGACTCATCGATCGACAGTTCCAACGTGCCACAGCGAAAAACCGGACCGACCTCCTCAGAAGACAAACATGGGACACAACCGACAGAATACCCGTCGTCGTCCAGTACTTCCCCGGAGCGGAGAAACTACGTCATCTTCTTCACAGCCTTCAACACATCATTGATGACGATGAACACCTTGCCAAGGTCATCCCCACACCCCCACTACTTGCCTTCAAACAACCACGCAACCTCAAACAAACCATTGTGTGCAGCAAATTACCCAGTCTTCAGAACAGTGACCACGACACCACACAACCCTGCCATGGCAATCTCTGCAAGACGTGCCAGATCATCGACATGGATACCACTATTACACGTGAGAACACCACCCACCAGGTACGCAGTACATACTCGTGCGACTCGGCCAACGTTGTCTACCTCATACGCTGCAGGAAAGGATGTCCCGAAGCGTGGTACATTGGCGAGACCATGCAGACGCTGCGACAACGAATGAACGGACATCGCGCAACAATCACCAGGCAGGAATGTTCCCTTCCAGTCGGGGAACACTTCAGCAGTCAAGGGCATTCAGCCTCTGATCTCCGGGTAAGCGTTCTCCAAGGCGGCCTTCAGGACCCGCGACAACGCAGAATCGCCGAGCAGAAACCTATAGCCAAGTTCCGCACACATGAGTGCGGCCTCAACCGGGACCTGGGATTCATGTCACATTACATTCATCCCCCACCATCTGGCCTGCGAAATCCTACCAACTGTCCTGGCTTGAGACAATTCACACCTCTTTAACCTGGGGTTACCCCATCTCTGGATCTGTAAAGATTTAATCACCTGCTAATGCTCGCATTCCTAGCATTGTTTGGCATCTTTGAATTTGTCTATATATGTGTTTCTGGAACAGACCTCTTCATTCACCTGAGGAAGGAGCAGCGCTCCGAAAGCTAGTGACATCGAAACAAACCTGTTGGACTTTAACCTGGTGTTGTAAGACTTTGTACCATATATATATAGACAAAGTCAAAGATGCAAGACAATGCTTTGAATGCGAGTATTTGCAGGTAATTAAGTATTTACAGATCCAGAGAGAGGGCAATTGTCCTGCCTTGAGACATTCACACCTCTTTAACCTGGGATTACCCCTCTCTCTGGATCTGTAAAGACTTAATTACCTGCAAATGCTCGCATTCAAAGTATCATCTTGCATCTTTGACTTTGTCTATATATATGTTTCTGGAATCTAACTCTTCATTCACCTGAGGAAGGAATGTGCCCCGAAAGCTAGTAATTAGAAACAAACCTGTTGGACTTTAACCTGGTGGTGTAAGACTTCTTAATATTTAAATGATAACAGAGTGTTCTCACAAGTCTCGCACCTCCACCTAAAGCTAGCCTGCGTCGCTTAAACTTAGTCTGAGCAGCGTCATTTAACTGTAGCAGGAGAAGTCATTGGATAAGCGCATCTGGTCTACAGAAGACGGCACAACATAGCAGAGAACGGAAAGGCAGAAAGATTTGCATTTATGTAGCACTTTTCATGACCACCTGAGGTCTCAAAGCACAGGGGTTTAAGTATTTACCCAGAATTTCTAATGCTGTACTTCAGATATGCACTTACCAGAGAATATGAGCAGATAGCCACAGAGATCAATATGAGCATTGTCTCTGAGCACTTGGATGTAGTGCTGAAAGCTTAGTGACCTCAAGGGACAAAGCTAATGAACATATCTGTAAATGCTATGTTCCTCATGGTGGAATTATACACTATTCAATGCACCACACTCCCAATCATCTACCAACATTCTCAATCAAGTGTGACTCATACTTCACAGTCACAGCCAGACCTCAGCCTCACAACACTGGCCACTGCCGCATGCCTCACATCCACATCACAACTTGCAACTAGTCATTCAGCCACATCACCCAATCACATTGCCATTGAATGTGTTTCACACTTCAATCTCTGTTGCAGGACAAGGTGGCGCACACAGTCAGTTTCTAACAGGAAATGAGCACAACTCCATGTCCTAAAGCCCAAACATGAGGTAATGGTCAACATAATCAGCTGTCACTGAAGCCAAGGCTAGCAGGACTGAGAGCATACCTTTTTTTTAAAATCCCAATTAAGGGGCAACTTAAATGTGGCCAATCCACCTACTCTGCACATCTTTGGGTTGTGCTGGCGAGGCCTACTCAGACATGGGGAGAATGTACAAACTCCATTTTGTAAGGGCCACGAAGAATCCAGCACGAGTTTTAAGGATACAAAATAATAACGTTTATTTACTATAACAATATATACACATCAGTAGCCGTAACTTTCCTTGCTACCTTCTCCTTCCTGCTGGTTCCTGAACTGGCCAGCTTATTTATACTAGGAGTTTCTCCGCCCCCCTCATTGGGGAAGTTCATACTCCCATAGGATTATGGGATAGTCATTAGTCCCCAGCCAATCGTAAGTAGGCAGGTTATAACATCCCTCCCCCCCAAAGTCCAAGGAATCCACCGAAGACCCTGGCGAAGGAAGGCGTCAAACTCGTTTGGCCGCAGGCCATTTGCACGCGGCGCTGGATCAGGCGGCGTGTAACGAGACGGAGACCGGCGCTTCCGTGATGAACGGCGCGGTTGTACATCCACGGCCTGTGGACCCGAGGATTTCCCCTCTGATGTATACTGTGTCTCCTTCTCGGAGTCAGAGTCTGCTGCCTCCGTCATGTCAGCATCTCTATCTCCATTCGGTCCCGTAACGACCTGCGCAGGCTTCGAGTGAGGCACCAGTGGAAGATTTTGAGGACTACCTTCCCTTGACTCTGGTCTTTGCAGCTGTTGAAATGAGCTCCGGGGGCGGGGAATCTTTTGAGGGGATGATCTTCTGGACCGGACGTGGTCTACATGTTTTCGCTGGAGACGACCCTGGGCTTGCACTTGGTAAGATATAGGGCCCGTTTGGCGAAAGATTACACCAGGAACCCATTGGGCATCACTAGCAAAATTCCGCACGAATACTGGGTCACCGGGCGCAAACTGCCGAATCGGACGATGCCGAGACAATCCCTGTCCCTGCCGTTCTTGTGTGCGGCGTACTTTTGCGCCAATGTCCGGGAAGACCATACTAAGGAGGGTGCGAAGTCTTCGGCCCATTAGGAGTTCTGCGGGAGCTACCCCAGTCACTGCATGGGGGGTGGTCCTGTACGTAAACAAAAACCGAGCCAGTCTCGTGTCCATTGATCTGGAAGACTGCTTCTTTAGGCCTCTTTTGAATGTTTGCACTGCACGCTCTGCCAACCCAGTTGAAGCCGGGTGGTAAGGGGCAGTGCGGATATGGCGGATGCCGTTCATCTCTGTAAACCTAGTAAACTCCTCACTCGTGAATGGAGTGCCATTATCTGTGACCAGCACCTCGGGGAGGCCATGCGTACTAAATGATAAACGCATCTTTTCAATTATGCACCTCCAGCCATTTGGACTGGGCGTCAATTAGTGGAAGGAACATGGATCCCTGAAAAGGGCCTGCGAAATCTGCATGTAAGCGTGCCCAAGGCCTCCCTGGCCATTCCCAGTGATGTAGGGGAGCGGCCGGCGGAAGCTTCTGATGCTCCTGGCAAATGGAGCAGTTTTGGGCCACCTTCTCAATGTCGGTATCGAGGCCTGGCCACCAGATATAACTCCGGGCCAACATTTTCATCTTGGTCACGCCCGGATGCCCATTGTGCAAGTCTGATAATATCAGCTCCTGGCCTTTTTCCGGGACAATCACACGCGTCCCCCACAAGAGGATGCCGTCTTCCACGCTGAACTCTGACAGCTTGGAGGAAAATGCCCGCAACTCGCCTGGGAGCTGTCTATGCTGCCCACCATACAGGACTATGTGCCGAACCTTTGACAAGACTGGCTCCGTCTGGGTCCACTCACGGATCTGTGATGCCATGACAGGCAAGGTGTCCATAAAGTTTAGGGTTGCAACCACCTCACTGGTCGTGGGGGTCGACATGGGGCCGGTCGATAAAGGCAATCGGCTCAGTGCGTCGGCATTTGCTATCTGTGTACCTGGTTTGTGCTCCAGAGAATACTCATATGCAGCAAGCAACAAAGCCCAGCGCTGGATCCGTGCAGAAGCAATGGGCGGTATTGGCTTATCCTCTCTGAAGAGTCCCAGCAGGGGCTTATGATTAGTCACGATAGTGAAATGGTGGCCGTACACATACTGGTGTAAGCGTTTCACCGCGAAAACCACTGCCAGGCCCTCCTTCTCGATCTGCGCGTACTTTTTCTCCGCTGCAGTCAATGTGCGGGAGGCGAAAGCTATCGGTCGCTCGGCCCCGTTCTCCATCTTGTGGGAAAGGACAGCCCCAATACCATACGGGGATGCATCACATGTGACGAGCAAAGGCTTTCCCGGATCATAGTGGGTTAGTAACCCAGACGACGACAATTGTTGCTTTACCCGCCGGAAAGCGGTTTCTTGCAGCTGACCCCAAACCCAGGTGTGATTTTTCTTTAGTAGCAGATGCAAGGGGGCCAGCGTAGTTGCCAGATTGGGGAGGAACTTCCCGTAATAGTTTACGAGACCGAGAAAAGAACGAAGATGCGAAGTGTCAGTCGGGGTGGGGGCATGTTGAATTGCACGCACCTTCTCTGCGACGGGGTGCAGACCCTCGCGGTCCACCCGATAACCTAGGTAGACTACTTCTTTTGCCTGAAATACGCACTTTGTGTGACGTAAACGGACTCCAGCCTCCGAAAAGCGTCTAAGGACAGCCTCCAGATTTTCCAAATGCTCTTGCTCAGACGTCCCTGTAATCAACACGTCATCTAGGTAGACAGCCACACGTGGTAAACCTCTCAAAATTCCCTCCATAACACGTTGAAAAATTGCGCAGGCAGAGGATACTCCAAAGGGCAACCGTGTATATTCATACAGGCCCCGGTGTGTGTTAATTGTTACATATGGTCGGGAGGCAGGGTCCAGCTCCAACTGCAGGTAGGCGTGACTCATATCTAATTTTGTGAATGAGAGTCCACCTGCAAGTTTCGCGTAGAGATCCTCTATGCGAGGCATTGTGTATCGGTCGAGTCGGGAAACTGTATTCACTGTAAGTTTATAGTCGCCACACAAGCGAACTGTGGCATCTGGCTTCATTACTGGTACAATTGATGCTGCCCAGTCAGCACAACGGACGGGCCTGATAATACCCAAACTCTCCAAACGAGTGAGCTCCCCTTCTACCTTCTCGAGCAAAGCGTAAGGCACTGGGCGCGCCCGGAAATAGCGCGGCGTGGCTCCTGGTTCAACTTGGATACGGGCTACGGCCCCTTTTATTTTCCCCAAACCAGGCTGGAATACCTCTGGGTATCGTCCTAGCACCTCAGTCAACCCTCCAGAAACTGTTTGTAGGATGTGCTGCCATTGCAACCGCAAATGGCGCAACCAGCCCCGACCCAACAGGCTGGGCCCATGGCCACGCACTACGATAAGTGGGAAACGCCCCTCCTGGCGTCCATAGACAACAGGGGTCATTGTAGTTCCTGCAATGTCAAGTGGTTCCCCCGTGTAGGTGGCCAACCTGGTCTGTGAGTCAGTTAATGTAAGGGTCTGTATACCCTGCTTGATGCGGTCGAATGTCCTCTGGGCGATCACGGAGACCGCTGCGCCAGTATCCAACTCCATCTCCAGCGGGTGGCCATTGACCCGTACTGTCACCTTAATGGGGGACACGGGGGGCTGCCACACAATGCAGCTGCAGGCAGTCGTCCTCCGTCTCCAAGTCCTCAGGAGTGGTCGCCGCAGGTTCATCCACATGGAAGGTACGGCCTCTGGGCTGGTCCCAGTTACGGCCCCTGGGCTGGTCCCAGTTTCGGTCGGAACGACGGCGCCTCTGGCGTCCCCAGGACCGCCGTCCGCGACGGGGTCGGCGCCTACAAGTCTGACACGGACATGGCTCCTCATCCATTGGCTCTGGAGAAGGCTCCCTTCGGGGAGGAATGTCCGATGGCCACTGGCGTCGGTCCGGTCGTTGCCTCGCCCAAGGTACCGCAGGAGTGCGGGGAGACGTTTTTGGGCGGAAAGGGTTGCGCCCCAAGGCATGCACTTCCATTCCCTGTAGCTCCTGTACTCCTCGCTCTGCGCTCTCTCGGGACAAGACTATTTGTATTGCCTGTTGAAAAGTCAATGTTGGCTCCGCTAACAACTTTCTCTGGGTTGCTGCATTGTTAATACCGCAAACCAAACGGTCGCGTAACATTTCTGACAAGGTGTCACCATAGTCACAGTACTCCGCAATTCCGCGTAGCCTGGATAAAAAAATCGGCAAGGAATTCTCCAGGGGTCCTCTCAGCGGTATTAAACCGGTAACGCTGGACTATCGTGCACGGGGTTGGGTTAAAGTGTTGCCCCACTATATTCACAAGTTCGTCAAACGTTTTGGTGTCCGGCGCAGCTGGGTACGTAAGGCTCCTAATCACCCCAAACGTATGCGGCCCACAGGCGGTGAGCAATATGACCACCTGGCGCTCGTTTTCAGTGATATTGTTTGCCCGGAAATAGTAACGCATCCGTTGTGCGTACTGGTTCCAGCTTTCCAGCGCAGCATCAAAAACATCCAAACGTCCGTACAGAGGCATGGTATAATAGAAAACAACTTCCAACCTGTATCCAACAAAAATCCAGGGAGGTGGCTTCAGCAGTGTAAACAGCTATTCACTTTTACCTTCGTCGCCAGTTTTGTAAGGGCCACGAAGAATCCAGCACGAGTTTTAAGGATACAAAATAACAACGTTTATTTACTATAACAATATATACATAACAGTAGCAGTAACTTCCCTTGCTACCTTCTCCTTCCTGCTGGTTCCTGAACTGGCCAGCTTATTTATACTAGGAGTTTCTCCGCCCCCCTCATTGGGGAAGTTCATACTCCCATAGGATTGTGGGATAGTCATTAGTCCCCAGCCAATCGTAAGTAGGCAGGTTATAACACTCCACACAGACAGTGACCCATAGCCGGGATCGAACCCGGGACCTCAGCACCGTGAGGCATCAGATGTTGGAATTAAAGGGAGGAGCCAGGAGCTGAAGCAGTCGACTGAGTTGCAGTTTAGATTTGGATGTGAACAGAACAGGAGCTTCTTTTCAAATGCCGAGAAGTTAAACAGTAGTTTGACACAAGCAAGAATCTACAGGCTGTTTCATGAAATATATCTCTTTAAAAGTGGATTATGACCCGAGATGGGGTTTGCTCGATTGGAGATTAAAAGATAGCAGTTAGGAGTTAGTGTTTCATTTTATTGTTAAGGTATTTAGCTATTGTTTAAGCTATTTCTTGTATGATGTTAAAGTTAGTTTAATACTGTGTTAATAATAACATTTGTCTCAACATACCATATCCTTATTTGTGTGTGGAGTTACTCTTGGAGCGAAGTTAACTTTCCTCATATTCTTACAAATTGAATAAAATAGTGTGTTTCTATCCGGTATCCTGGCAAATGGTGGGGTCTGGTCCGTGATCGTAATACCAGAAGTAAACACATGTTGTGCAGATGTCATTTTAGTACTCAAACAGCAGCCAGAGCACCAAAACTACAGAGTCCAATTTTGTGGCTAAAGTATTTCATCACATTCATCCTATCTCTAGGGAATATAATACAACCCCAGTTTCTTATCACATCCCAGATATCACCCCAGTGAACTATCTCCAAAAATCTATATATCCTTCCTAAGTTGGCTGCCCAAAACCAAATTAGGTTTTACTACTGTTCTGTATTATTGTATCTCTTGACACGGAACACAAATTTCTTGGCCTTTTTATTAAACTTGTCAGCTTCTAATGTCTTGTATACTTCACCGGTACATTTTCTTCATCTACCCTACCTACTCAGTGCAGAAACATTGAGAATAAAATTGCATAACGTGGAAACCTATGCTTATTCAAATCAAACAGATGATGCTTCAAAAAGCCAGGATTCCAAAACAGCTTATGTTGATCAGAATTACAACGACTAGGGTATGTGGATTCACCCTGCGATTAGAGAAGATAAAGTATGAGTTAAGGAGCTCTTCGGGGGGTTTGAGGAAAGGTGGGGGATGTTTGTGACCATGTTTGAGGGGCTGTTCGTCTCGGGGGAGGGGGGATGAAAAAGAGGAACAATCTGTACAGACTGTATAGTTGATTGTAGGGAAGCTTTTTTCCTGGGGTGTTTATCCACTGTAACCTGTTTTGATACATGTTTGTAATAAAAATACATTGTTTTTTTTTTAAAGTATGGATTCACTGGCTCTTGCTGCCAGATATGAGGCTCACATCTGGATTGGCAATTATCATTTTCAGAAAGGTTTTTGCAACACATTACAGCCTACTTGCTGACCCTGGGTGATTCAATAAAAAACATTTTGAAAAAGACCACTTGACTACAATATATGCAAAGAAAATTAGGACAAGAACAGATAGCCAACTTACTCGATAAAAGCAACTTGGTGAAAGTAAAAACACATTGTGATCAAAGGTACTGCAAGGTACATGGTTAACTAGACTTTACCGACAAGAGTCCAAATAGAGTACAATACTTGGAATGCTAGGTTTCTGAGTTTACAGGCAGGTACAATGGGTATCTTTCAGTTCATTTGTTTCCATACAGGATATGGAATAAAGTGCATGGTGGACTACACAAGAAAGTATCAAAAAATGTTGAAGTGACACTGGATGGAACCGATTCTCACCTTTGGCATCAATATAATCATCTCTTTTGTCACTTTCTAATGTTCAGACAGCAAATATGTTATCAGTACATGAATCCAAAGGAGCGGAATGGGAGAACACAGTATCTGCAATTAGCCCATGGAAGCATGTCATAGAGTTATGAGCATTCAATAAAATTTAACTAGCTTCATAGCAGAGATGATTGATGATAACCTTGTGGCCTGATTGGATTCTAATGATGGAGGTACTTTGTCCTCACATCTCTCTTTCTAATGAAACAACATGTACTGTTTACCCACGTAGATCAGGTACTGTGACAGTTGTAACCTTGGTTAACTGTAAAATTAATGAAGGGATGAGAGCGAGTAAGTAGGAGCACAAAGATGTTACAATGAAACTGTCTTGTTATGTTTTGTCAACAAAATTGTTATGTGGCTATAAATTGTATTCAATATTGACTACAGAGACACAATGCATGGTGAGGAGGTTGGTAAATGTGACCCTGAAGAATTAAGCTGTGGAAAGGTAGAGTTATAGATCCTCCCATTGCGGGAAAGGTGTATGTAAGTCAAAATGTAGAAAGTTCGATGAAGAAAGAGGAGGAGGAGCAGGAGGATAAGAAGGGAAAGAGCGACAGAAGGGTATGAGAAAGACAGAGAGTGTTTCAGAAGGCAAAATGCCAACGCAGCTGCTGACTTGGATCATTGTACTGGTTATAATTAAATACACCTGTTCTATACACAGAACCATATTTGGAGTTGTGCCTGGAAGAACTGAACTGCCTATTACTCAGCACTGACATGGATGTTCACACCTGACACTACAATTCGATTGCATTGATGCACCCCTCAAAAATACTGTATAAACCTGGACAGCTAGGCATTTTCTAACCTGCGGAAGGCAAGTCTCTCCCATCAAATATGGAAAGATGCAATGAAAACTGTTTCCTGTAGTGTGAAAATCATCCTCTGGGAAGAACCTTCCTTCGGAATTCCTTTCTGGGATCTGACCCACCACTTTCACCTTTCCAATTCATGGAACAGAACATGATTATCACTGTTAAGGGACACATTATCCAGTTGCAGCACAGAATGTTTTCATCCTGTTATCAGTATTTAAAATGTTGGACTGCAGAAAGTGGTAAAGTTATCTAATCCAGTTATGGTGTCCTAGGTTGCTGAGGGAACTATGGGTAGAAACACTAGTGGCTCAGACCAAAAGATATGGGAGTGGAGCTAGAGAATTGGCGGGCTTCAGGTATTACACTCCTGTTCAAAAAAGGGAAGAGGGAGGAAGTAACTACAAGCCAATCAGCCTAACGATCAGAGGGATGATAGTGGAATTCAGGAGGACATAGACAGACTAGCAAAACAGGCGGACAAAACTTACACAAAATATGAAATGAGGCATTTGGAAGGAAACATGAGGAGAGAAAATATAAGCCAAATTGTTTAAAATGGGTGCACAAGCAGAAAGACATGTACACTTTATATAGATATTGCTGAAGGTTGCTGGTGAAGTTCGTAAAACTTCAATTCTGGGACCATGATTTTGGAAGGATGTCAATGCCTTGAAGAGGGGAAGGCGGGATTCACTCAAATGAAGCAGGGGTATAAGACTTGTGGAGAGACTAAAGAAGCTGGCACTGTTTTCCTTAAATTACAGAAGATTTAATATAGGCATTCAAAACCATGAAGGATTTTGAGAGAGCAAATATGGGAAAAGGGCTTTATTGGCAGAGGCATCAGTAACCAGAGGGTAATGATTTCAGACCATTGACTAAAGATTTTTTTTTTAAATGCAATAAGTTCTTGTACTCTGGAATTTTCTGCCTGAAAGAACGGTGTTAGCAAATTCAATAATAACTTCCAAAGAGAATTGGATAAATATTTGAAAGGAAGAGTATTGCTGTTTTGGGAAAAGAGAGTGTAACTCATCAGTAGCTCTTCTGAAGAGTATCGCAAGCATGATAGGCCTGTTCTAAGATTCTATCATTCATATCCAGACCCCATAATCTTACCAAACTATGTTGAATATTTCCTTTTTTAATCTGTGGCTTAATTTGAAAATAATTAAAATGCTGTTCATTGGGGGGAAAAAACAGTGAACCTATACACAAGTGGCGGGATTCTCCCAGCCCGGGCCGGGCAATCCCCGCAACGCCGCCCCGAAGCTGGCAATCGATTCTCTGCTCCGCGTTTGGCGCGGCGCCGGTCGTGGGCCGCTCTACGCGGCTGGGCCGCCGATTCTCCGGCCCGGATGGGCAAGCGGCCACTCTAAAAAGGCAGAGCCCCACCGGCGCCGTCCACACCTGGTCGCAGCCAGCAGGAGCTCTGTGCGCAGGGTCGGGGGGGCGGCTGTGGAGGAGGCGGGGGGGGGGGGGGGAGGGGGGGAGGCTCCGACCCCGGGGGGAGGGGCCCTCCGATGGGGCCTGGCCCACGATCGGGGCCCACCGATCGGCGGGCCAGCTTCTCGCTTCCCGGGCCTATTTTCTTACCCAGAGGCCCCTGAAACCCCTGCGCCATGTTGCATCGAGGGCGGCACGTTGAGGGAGGCCATCGCGCATGCGCGTGTTGGCTCGGCACCACTGCGCATGGGATAGGAGGCTGGAGTAGCGTGAACCGCTCCAGCGCTGTGCTGGCCCCCTGCAAGGGCCAGAATCGGTACTCCCAGCGGCCCGTTCACGGCGTCGTGAAACGCGACGGCGTTTTCGACGGCTTGGACACTCTGTCGCCGAATGGGAGAATCCCGCCCCAGGTCCATTGAGATTTGAAATAGAAAAGTAAAAGATTCCAACTGAAGCATGAACCAATATCTTTTGTGAAGTTAAATTATGCTTTCGCAATGTTTTCAAAGACACATCTGAAATCTTAAAATAGTCCAAATTTGGACGTGAGTGCAGCACATGGTCAGAAAAATCAAAACCCTATCAAGCATCTCTGCTACTTATCCATAACCACTTCAATGCCAAGAATTTGTTGACACAGCCAAAATGAGAAAAAAGTAGCAGTGCTTTTGCTAAAATTGCTAAGTACTAGGCTATATATCTTTTTCTAATTAAACAAGCAAAACTTTATATATAAACAGAAGTACATAAACTAAAAATAGAATTTGTCAGCATGTGCTTTTTTAACTGCAGCCAATTTACCAGCTGTATCAAAGAGTGAAAGTAAACCTGGCAGCTATTTTTATACTGATTAACACAATCGATACCTACTCCCCATCTGTGGAGAAATTACTTTATTTCACACATTTTGTCATCCCTCCCCCTCCAGTTTGTATTGGAATCATAAATATTGTTATGAAAGCCCGTCCTGCTCTATTCACAACGTACAGACACTGAACGGAGCCCAAAAAGTAAATACGATCTGTTTCACATTCAAGATATTTGTGGCTTGCATTTGTTAATAGCTGGTGAGGAACATCCTGTTCAGGCCTGTGTGACCTGCCTAAACTCTGGTGCGTTGGCAGCTAATCAAACACAGGCACTTTGCTGAGAGCAATGACTTGAGTAGAGAGAAACCTGGGTTTCAGAGTTTAAACATTAACAATTCACTTTCCATGGTAGCACTAGATTTGGCTAGAAAAGCATGCAACTACTGCAGCTATTCAAAGCAAAGAGTTACATGCTATTAACAAGAATTAAGATAGGAAAATAAATACAGTTAAGCATCAGTAAATGCAGCCCATTGTCAAATTTTTGGTGCGGTTTCAAAACTTTGTTTAAAAGTTAAGTACTTCAAAATAAAAAAATTGATTGCTTAGAACTCTTTTATATTTAATTATGGGCTCAGCAAAAGTATTTAGTCACTGGTCAAGGTGTGCCACGCATACAGCACCAATTTACAGCACAATTCAAATACACAAATCAGGTTGCTTCAAATCAGGTTGCTTCAAAGTTAACTGGCCATGTATTACTCTACAACTAGGAACTTGAAACTGCACACATGGTTATTCCTTAAGTCAACAAGGAGGCATTTACAAGGCACTTTGTGATATGGGGCTGTCATGATATGCAGACAATAATATACAGACAGGCAGCTAATGAACACAGAGAACAGGACATGACCAATGAGCAGGCAGGACACTCAGGGGTGATATCTCACTATAAAAGGCACGAGGCACTCACACTCCACCTCTTTCCACTGATGAACATCTACAGAGTGAGTCTGGGTGTATGTACCGTATCACACCTCCAGCACGTGGCTACGAGCTACTCTGGTTCAGTCAGACAGAGTAACCACAATTAGGTTAGCAGAGAGTTGAACTCATCGAGAACTGTGCTACTGGTTCAATAAATCAGATTGAACTAACTTCAAGGTCTGGAGTATCTTTTGGTTAAAGCTGCATCCAGTTGCAGCCTGTGTTATCCCAGAGTACATAACACGACAGGGGCCACTATGATAAATATTTGTATTAAAAAACAGCATGCATATAAATGTTGATGTTTATTTTTTTTTCCACTTATAGTTTCTGTAAAATATTTTATAACCAATCTATATTACTGAAATAATTCAAAAATAAATTAAAATCAGAACTGTAGCTTATTTTCATTTTTAACTACCTACTTTAAGCCTATTTTGCTAAAACAGATATTTATTATACATAAATCATTAGTACCAGAAACAAAACATTGCTGCAACAATAGTGTTTATTGATCACAGGACCATATTTTCATGATATCCTGTTGCAGTACATCTGCTGGCTTAATGGAATAATTCATGCACCCACCACTGCATTCAATAGCTATGGCATAAGAGGTATCCAGTCACGTGCAGTCCACCTTTGTTGTAGAGCTGAAATTTTGGGTACTTATCAGTGTCTGAGATTCTGCCAAATGTTGTCCTTTGTTCAGACACTGCTGTTGATATTCCCTCATCGCCAGTATAGTTCTGCACAAGTTGCCTTATTTGACTTTTTCGAAAAAGGCCTGAAAAGCAACAAGATTTTTTTGTTGCTAATTTTCATGTGCACATTTTAGATAGGACTAACAAACTATTTAGCAGTCCTCAGAGACAAATAATCTGTTTCTGCTTTCTATTGTACTTTGCAGCCATTACCTTTTCAATCAAGTTCATTGGGAGAACAAAAAAAGACTTGTAACACATCTATGCTCAGGTTCATAACTAGATAAATACCAATGATTACCCTGAAGGAAGAAACAGTAAAACGGAGAAAGAATATTGATCTCAACTTGTATACTTTAAAATGGAACACCAGTAAAACGGGGAAATAAGAATCCTGGTCCAAACTTTTCCTTCTGCATAGTGTAATTAATGACGTTGATGTAACTGATGACGTCAAAGTTGAAAATATCATGTATGTTCACAACTACACATCAAATTATTTCAGTCAAATTCAGAAATAAGCAATTCTTTCCCCTTACAGGTCAACTCAGGAGGAAAGAAAACTCATTACATTCAAGTTTAGGAAAGAAAATGGCTCCTCTAAAATGCTGGGATAGCTCACTAAATCCCTTCTTCAACTCAGCAACTGTAACAATTTTATGCACTGAAGGCAAATTGTCTCAATCTTGCAATTGTATTCAACAGATGTGATTGTAATCTTTTAGCCAAAATAGAATCATGGAATGGTTGCACATCGCAGGAGACCATTCACCCTGTCGACCATGATATTCTGCCCCACAGTAGATGTGGAAAGCCATTCAAATGTCTGTTGTGTTTGGAGGGACTTGAAGATCCTGCTGGTGGAAGGGGCTAGAAAATCCCTCCCATTGTGCTGTATCAATTCTCTACAAGAGCAACTCAGCTAATTGCACTGTTCATTTAGCCTTGCAATTTATTTTCTCTTATCCAATTTCCTTTTGAAAGCCACCGCTGAGTCGGTCTTCACCACACTCAGCAGTGCATTCCAGATCTTAACCACCCACTGTGATCTTACCTTTATCACTGTTGGTTCTTTCGCTATCCACCTCCTATCAGTAGCCTCTATTTTTCACCCCTTCCATCTAGGAGTGTATTGATAGCCCAATTATATTTGCTTGTTAAAAAAAAAAACCTCTCTTTAATCCCTCCAGGGCATCGTCTCCAGCACTGCAATATTCTCCTTAATCAATATTGTCACCCTTCGTCCTTTGTTTCCTTCTCTATCTTTACTAAACACTTGTCAGCCAAATTTTAATCTCCAAATGTCTTGGATCTGGAGAATGCAGAGCACAGGTTTTTTGATTGCAGGTAAAACTATTTTCCTCTGTCTTCCTAACCATCTTAGGGTTGCCTATTTGCAAGTCAGGGAGGTCTTGGATGTAAAATCCAGATGCACCGCCAAGTCTGGGTCACCATTATGAGCATCACCCTAGTGAGGATCACAGGAAAATTGTATTTCCTTCTGCGCATTGTGTCTGTGTCCTGGGGCATGAGTTTTGTAAGGCGTTAAAAAAAAAAGTCTTTGGCAAGCTCATGACCACTGGGGGAAGTCCACTAAGGAGATGGTGACACTTTGACAGGTAAGGTTTTAATGGTCTTACATCTTCAAATGTCACCAAAAGATATTATATTGCAATGTAGATGTGTTTTAAAGCAGTTATTAATCATAGATAATTTGACCATTACATTGGCCAGCATTGTGCAAGTGTTGACATGCATTAGGGTACTTTATCCATTGGAGAAAGTTCCCCAATGCATTCAACACTGCAGAGAAATGTTCTGGAAACCTTCCTGTAAAATTTGGTCCTGTGATTTGATCTAAATGGACAGAGCCTTTGGACTCAAAAATAAATTGCCCCTTTGTTTGTTAAAAAAACACTAACCATGGGCGTCATTCTCCGACCCCCCGCCGGGTTGGAGAATCGCTGGGGGCTGCCGTGAATCCCGCCCCCGCCGGTTGCCGAAGTCTCCGGTACCGGACTTTCGGTGGGGGCGGGAATCGGGCCGCGCCGGTTGGTGGGCCCCCCGCTGGATTCTCCGGCCCGGATGGGCCGAAGTCCCGCCGATAAATTGCCTGTCCCGCCGGCGTGGATTAAACCATCTTTTGAACGGCGGGACAAGGCGGCGTGGGCGGGCTCCGGGGTCCTGGGGGGGGGGCGCGGGGCGATCTGGCCCCGGGGGGTGCCCCCCCGGTGGCCTGGCCCGCGATCGGGGCCCACCGATCCGCGGGCGGGCCTGTGCCGTGGGGGCACTCTTTCCCTTCCGCCTCCGCCACGGTCTCCACCATGGCGGAGGCGGAAGAGACTCCCTCCACTGCGCATGCGCGGGAAACTGTCAGCGGCCGCTGACGCTCCCGCGCATGCGCCGCCCCGATATATCATTTCCGCGCCAGCTGGCGGGGCAACAAAGGCCGTTTCCGCCAGCTGGCGGGGCAGAAGTCCCTCCGGCGTCGGCCTAGCCGCTCAATGTTGGGGCTCGGCCCCCAAAGATGCGGAGCATTCCGCACCTTTGGGGCGGCGCGATGCCCATCTGATTGGCGCCGTTTTGGGCGCCAGTCGGCGGACATCGTGCCGTTTGGGGAGAATTTTGCCCCATATGTTGCCCTCCACTGACTGACGGGCAATCTGCTTTGAAATGGAAATCGAACACATGTTCTTGCAGTTTCACATCTTGGAGTAGGAAGCTAATGTTTTGACAGCTGTGGCCATTATGAATGTATGGCTCAGTTCCAAAAGCATGCAGCTTTCTTAGCTTGTCAGGTAGTCTATTGACGCAGATTCACAGAGGTACGATTGACTATTTTCAGGAAATGTGATAACAATCTGTCTTTCATGTGGTTTCTGATTATATAATTATTTGTTTACACAATTTAATGACTACTTAAGGGATTAAACCTTGTGGAGTACAGTTCTTTTGTTTGTCGAATCAATGACAGATGTTTGAATTAGCGAGTTTTATTAGATTGTTACAGGTTTGATTTTTTTTTTTTACACATGCACTTAAAAAGAATTTCCATTGTTATTGCATGGCGTGTGAGGACTCTACAGAGTCTGTACAAGGATCATTTAGATCGGAAATGTTTACTCTGTTTCTCTCCACAGATGCTGACGGGCCTGCTGAGTTTATCCAGCATCTGCAGCATTTATGCTTCTATTTGTGGGCTTCCTAACGAGCTTGCCTCTGCACCTGCACTCCATCGTAGCTTGCAAACTGAACCACAAACCCGAAGGCTGTGTGAAAAAACTTGGACAAAGTCAGTCACAAATGGGTTTGCGTTCAGGAAGCTGAGAAGGGAACGCGAGTTCGGCACACCTGACATGAAATTCAATCCCTTCTAACTAGGAATATTTGGTTCCCACTCCAGCCCTTTCCTGAATCAGGTTTGTTCTTGCCACAACATTGAAACATAGAAGAAATAGAGCAGGAGGCCATTCGGCATTGAAGCCCACTCCACCATTCATTATGACCATGGCTGATCATCTAACTCAATAGCCTAATCCCACTTTCCCCCATATCCTTTGATCCACTTTGCCCGAAGTGCTCTATAACTGCTTCATGAAACCAGTTTTGGACTCAATTACTTCCTGCGGTAACAAATTCTACAGGCTCACCACACTCTGGGTGAAGAAATTCCTCATCTCTGTCCTAAATGGTCTACCCCGAATCCTCAGACAGTGCCCCCTGGTTCTGGACACACCCACCATCGGGAACATCCTTCCTTCATCTACCCTGTCCAGTCCTGTTAGAATTCTGTAAGTTCCTATGAGATCCCCCCCGATTCTTCTGAACTCCATCAAATGCAATCCTAACCGATTTAATCTCTCCTCGTTCGTCAGTCCTGCCATCTCAGGAATCAGTCTGATAAACCTTTGTGGTGTTGGGTGCTCTGATGCACAGATGAACCAACACAGTTGTATTTGGTACAACTCTATTTTATTTTAACTTCTATATCCAGTTCGTTCTGGATACTCTGCACTTTGTGTCTCCCTGAGTGTGTAGTGTAACAGGTCTGTCCTTGTCCTGGTCTCCAGCTAATACTGGCCACCAGGTGTCGTGTTTGTCCTTTTATACTGTCCCTGTCTTTGTCTGTGATTGGTTGTGGTGTTGTGGTTTCTGATTTGTCTGTTGGTGTGTCTATCATGATGTGTGTGTTTGAATATCATGACATCCCCCCTTTTTACAAAGATATGTGCCTACTTGGTTATAAATATAATCGTGTCGTGTGTGCATCTCAGAGTGTGTGTGTTATTTACAGCATGTGCATACGACGTAACTATATACATGGGGCGATGTCGGGTGCATCATGCTAATGAGGTTGTACCGTAACAAAACATGAATGCAAAAAAACTTTGACTAGTGGTCCGGTCAAACGATATCTGGAACGATAAAAGAACAACAGGTTATAATACAGCAGTGTTTAACATTTAAACGTATGCGCAGTGTTATAAGTCCAGTCTAATAGGTGTGCGACAAATTCGGGTTGACCGCCTCAAGGGTGGGTCAAGAACCACCGGCTGATGTGCAAGCCTGGTCAACTTCGGTTTGTTCATTTTCGGCATTACAAATATCCATCCCATTTTCTGGTTCTGTATCCTCGCGAACATGTTTGTCGACTTCATTGAGGTGGCCTGATTCAGGCACCTGTGACACCTCAAGAATAGGCTGGTCCTCAAGTCGGTTCAGTTGTGGAGATTCGGGTTCACACTGGTTCACATTGGACTGTTGGAGGTGATGCTGTTGCCGGAGTCTCTCCTTTTCCATTTGTTTTACTTCCTGCAGTGCTTGGTTTCCATTCGTGCAAATATAACATTCAACATCTGTGTTAGTGTTGCCTTGGCTGTGGTTTGATTTATTAAGTTTTTGCTGGCCAGGTAAATATTGTAGCACGTTCTAACAGCCTGTAGCACAGTTCCTTCGTGTATTTCTATATGCTGAGATGTTACTGCAGTTAGTAAGGCCTTAATTATCTGCAACTGAACACCTTCGTCGGTTTGTGGTCCTTGAAAACAACCACATATTGTCTCTATGATTCTATCAATTAATTTCTTGCCAGGTGTTGTTCTGTCTGGGGCATTACCAGTGAGATGCCCATAGGCAATTAATTTCTGTAAACAGTCAAGTGATGTGCTGACTATGGGGGGACATTTCGACTGGCATGCCAACTCAAAAGGGAGAAAATACTTGTCTGTTTCAATAAAGTTTGCCTTGGATTTGACAGGTGGCAAGGTCCCAGAAACAGCCTTAGCTTCTGCATGGGGAGGATTTTAGCTGCTGTGGCCTGGTCACGGGTGGCGATGGAAGGGGAATGATCCGTGGCAGCTCCACAAAGTCATCCTTGGGAACCAGTGGAGGATCCGGCGTGTGTGCACGGTTTAGTTGCGAGCGTTGAAGGCGGCGCAAGGCTCGCCGATTGCGCCTACGCACCAATCCATCCGCCATGCATACCAGGAACGAGGTGGAGTCTTTTTTCTTTTTATGTTTGTGGTGGTGCCGCTGGACGGCATCTTGTAGCCGATGGGTCGTTGCCATTGAAGAGGCACCATCACTAATGTCATGCAAGGCGATGAATGTGCCAGATGTTGAAGTCGGCCGAGACCGTGCACGCTGGTTCCGGCCACATGCTGTGCTGGAAGGGCGACTCCACAGAGGAACGTCGAAGCATGTCGCCTTGGAGAGAGAATTGTTGCTCGCATCAATGTCTGGCGATGGCACGAATTGGTGTATCCGTCTTGGACCGCCGGTGCTGGTCGCCACTGCCGACCCAGTGTGACTGCCACGCGATCCATTCCCTGTTGCCGTGGCATCCGCCGTCACCCTGAGCGTGCCATCACCGAGGCCGTGACACTGCCCGTCCGGAGCAAAGTCTGGCGTACGCGAATCAGTGTCGGCGCTTGGCTGCTCCCCATCTGGAGTCCGGTCTGCCTTCCGTCGATGCTCCGCGTCCGGAGTCCCAACATGTTCACTGGAGGCAGCCGAGATTCCCTGAAGCTGCACTTCTGGAGTCGGAACATGCAGGAATGCACCGACCAGTGGCGAGGCTCGAGTCATCAAGGGTGGAAGCGGTGCGGCGCCACCGCAGTCGTCAGTGGTCCCACCATGATCGTCGAGTGCCTCTGTACGCACTAGGCGAGGTCTGTCACCTTGCACCTTTTGCTTGGGAAGTGGGATGCTGTCGTCACTCGCCTCACATCCCGTGGATAGATCCTCATTAGCAGCTTGCTGTTCACTCGGGTTGGGTAAATTGTCAGAGTTTTCATCTGGTGGTGCAAACCATGTCGGTGGACTGTCATTGTCTTGCCGTTGTCCTTCATTTGGGCTTTTCTTCTTTGGAATTTTAAATCTTCCCCCAGACATTGCAGAACCTTGTTTATTATCCTCAAATTCTCCCATATGTATGGTCTCGAATGTAGGATCCAATGTTTCTTTTGACATTGTACTATTTTGCAAAGAACATTCCGTTTCAATTTTCTTCTCAGTTACCTCATATGTATCTTTGTCTAATGTACATGCCTTCATAGTCTCTGGGTCTGATTTTGCTGGGACTGGCATAGTCACAGTCTCTCTTTTACTGTTCTCAATTGCCCACATTATACTCCCCAGACATAACTGCTTAATCTCTGGGGTTAGTGTGGTACAGTGGATAATCGGGTCGACCTTATCTGCATCTTCACCATTAGTGGAAAGCACACTTGGTTCACTTGAAACTGCTGCGGGTTTTAAGTTCTTTATCTGGCTACTCGATGTCGGTGTCCTCAGGATTCTTGCTCCAATGTTCTGCTCATTTATCAGTGGAGTGTGTATAGATTCAATGCAGTTAATGTTCCCCTCAAGGTTTGAAGAGTCATTACTGACTAACTGCTGGTCTCCGAAGTTGGGAATTTGCGGTGTTGTGTTGAAGGGAGACATTTGTCCCTGCTGTAGGTATGATTCAGGTTGTGTTATTTCCATTAACTGAGGATCAATGTCTTGTCCATTTTTTTTTTTTAAATCGGTACTAAAACACTGACAATTCTCAGTCTGCTCCTTGCAAGTTAAACATACAAGTAATTTCTTTAGCAAATCCTCAGCATCCTTCTGTGACCGTGCAGCATTATTAATCTCTGTTCGGCTATAATGATCCTGAAGGTCAGCGCATAAACCTTTTTCCTTCGGGCTTGGAGGAGGCGATTCCTTTGGCTTGTCTTCAGTTGGGCTTGAACAGTCATCAGCGCTGTGCCCCTCATTGTAGCATGAGAGACCGTCATGGTCATGCTGCTGTGCAGTGGAGCATGGTAGGCTGTTATAGCCTTCTTGCTGTTCACGTGAGCATGGCAGACTTGCATCGTCTGCCGCTGGTTGGTGAGGAGAGGTTGCTAGACCCTCATGGTCTTGTTCCTGCAAGGACTGCGCATCGGAGTCAAGCATTTCTTCGATCGTGGAGGCTGTCCACGAGCTCTCTGTGGAGGCTTGTGACACTGGAGTCACTTCTTGTTTGCGCAAGGACTGCGCTCTGGAGTCTTGCATTCCTTCTATCGTGGAGTCGGGAACGCTGAGCGGGACGTGGACCATGCTCTGTGTGGCAGCAGGCCGCTCTCTGTGGGCTTGCACCGCTCCCTGTCTGTTAATTTCAGGTTGCGGCATCATCCTGCACTGATGAGTTGGGACGTCATATCTGCTGGGTTGAAGATCTTCAAATCCGAAAAATGAATCCGCATCTGCGTCGGATTCAATGTGAGGGTCGCCAATGTGCAACACGAAAGGTTCGTCCGAGTCGTAGTCGTCTAGGACCATGGAGCTGTCATTGGGCGCGAGGTCCAGAAAAAATGTAAAGATCGGTCTCGAAGTATTCGAGGTCGGAATCATCGGCTTGTGCGTAGGTAACTGCTTGTTGCAGGGTTCTTTGGAGGTCAAATTCATCTCCTGGGTCAATTTGCGGCAATGTGCTGTCATTCCAGGTGAGGGAAGGTTGTTTTACAGCTTTAACAGATTTTTGTTTTTTTTTGATTTGGGACATTTCCCTGTTAAATTGGATTTGGGACGTTTCCCCTTTAAATTGGTGCGGTCTGGGGCCTCTGACATCCTGACGCTCGGTATGTAGCACGTAGGAAGCAACTGCGCATGCGCAGATCGCTGTTCCTTTACCGATGGCCGTTTTCTTGACTGCGCATGCGCAGCGTCTCCGCATGCGCAAACGAAACTTCCGGTTCTGCGCACTGCTCGTGCAACTGTGCTAGCGTGTTACCTTTAGCAAGATGGCCGCTGACATCGACCCCAACTCTCTCTCAGGCCCGGGATTTCGGCCTCTGGGAATTCGGCCTCCGGGATCCCGGCCACGAGGTGAGTACTGCCTCTTTTCTTACCTTTACTTGCCGATTGGAGTGCGTTTTCCTCACAGTACTTGGCGAATTTGTCCAGGACTGCCTGGTAATCGTACCTTTGTTGCCTCCTGAAAAACCTGAACCTTGTGAAGATTTCTTTTGCTCTTGCACTGGCGATGGTGAGGAGAAATTCAATTTTTTCATTATCATCCAGGTCTTTGAGTTCAGCTGCCACCAGGAACAATTCAAACACTTGCCGGAATCGCCGCCAGTTTTCGCGGAGATCGCCGTGGCACTGGAACGGCTGCGGAACCGGGAGCCAATACATCTTGCCTGGGTACTGCTGGTTGTCTCTGTATACTGAGGTATGTCGGCAGGTATCGATCCACTCCTGTACCATATGGTGTTGGGTGCTCTGAAGCACAGATGAACCAATACAGTTGTATTTGGTACAACTCTATTTTATTTTAACTTCAACATACAGTTCGTTCTGGATACTCTGCACGTTGTGTCTCCCTGAGTGTGCAGCGTAACAGGTCTGTCCTTGTCCTGATCTCCAGCTAATACTGGCCACCAGGTGTCGTGTTTGTCCTTTTATACTGTCCCTGTCCTTGTCTGTGATTGGTTGAGGTGTTGTGTGTTCTGATTTGTCTGTTGGTGTGTCTATCATGATGTGTGTGTTTGAATATCATGACAACCTTCACGGCACTCCCTCCAGAGCTAGAACATCCTTCCTCAGATAAGGAGACCAAAACTGCACACAATATTCTAGGTGTGGCCTCACCAAGGCCCTGTATACTTGCAGCAAGACATCCCTGCTCCTGTACTCGAATCTTCTTGCAATGAAGGCATACCATTTGCCTTCTTTACTGCCTGCTGCACCTACATGCTTGCCTTCAGTGACTGGTGTACAAGGACACACGGGTCTCGTTGCATGTTCCCCTCTCCCAATTTATGGCCATTCAGATAATAGTCTTTGCTACCAAAGTGGAAAATCTTGTATTTATCCAAAGTATACTGCATCTGCCATTCATTTGCCCACTCACTCAATCTGTCCAAATCATACTGAAGGATCTCTGCATCCCCCTCACAGCACACCCTCTCCCAACTTGGTGGCATCTGCAAATTAGGAGGTATGACATTTTCTTCCCTCATCTAAATCATTAATATATATTGTGAATAGCTGGGGTCCAAGCACTGATCACTACGGTATCCCACTAGTCACTGAAAAAGACCCGTTAATTCCTACCTTTTGTTGCCTGTCTGCCAACCAGTGTTCTATCCATCTCAATACACTACCCCCAATCCCATGCACATTGATTTTACACATTAATCTTTTATGCATTACTTTGTCAAAAGCCTTCTGAAATTCCAAATACATCACATCCACCGGCTCCCCTTCATCAATTCGACTAGTTACATCCTCGAAGAATTCCAGTAGATTTGTCAAGCATGATTTCCCCTTCATAAATCCATGCTGACTCTGTCTGATCCTGCCACTGTTTTTGAAAAAAATCTTTGATTCTGGATTCTAGAGTTTTCCCCACTACTGATGTCAGGCTTACTGGTCTATAACTCCCTGCTTTCTCTCAACCTCCCTTTTTAAATAGTGGAGTTACATTAGCCACCCTCCACCTGCAATCTGCATATTTCCAACTGACTAATTGTGGCAGCAGCTCACTAAATTTAACTACCACACTTTGTGTATTAACATACAAACACTATATACCTCATTTGGACCTCATCATTTCCTCTTACTCTAACCCCACCTTTTCTCCCAATCCTTTGTGCACCTGCTTCTCCTTTCTAATGCTACCATTAATTTGCCAAATCAGTTTAACCCCTCCCCAACAGCACTACCAAACCATCCCAGAAAAAACATTTTCGGTCCCACTTTGCCAGAATACGCTCCTGTACTAGTTCACCACCTATGCATTCATCTGCCCTTCCATTTTGACTGGTGCATGATCCCAGACATAATCTGGTGACTAATGGTGAAATTGGTAAAGAAGTAAAGAAATAATTAAATGAAAACCTGCCAGGCTTCTTACTTCAGGGGGCCTACAAAGACATGAGGAAACACGAGGATAGGTAGGAGAGGAGGAAAAGGGAGACACACAAAAGAGAGGTTTCTCCGTGTGTGGGGGGGAGGGGGGGGGGGGGTCACTGCCAAAGCCATATGGCACTGGCCATGACAGTGAGAATTAAAACAAGCTGGTTAAAAAAGAAGTTATGGTTGGCTGTATGCAGGAGAATATTATTCATTGTTGTTTTTTTCCGATATATTTTTCTTTTCAAACTTATGGAATATTTTGTTTGCATATTGAACAATCTAGAGTGCCACAGATATAGAGCACTGATTTAAATTTACCGACATTCATGATAATTAATTTTTAAACACGGACATTGAATTTGATCCTAAATTGGGTCATGCTTCACCATTCTAATGCGTGCTCAAACTAATCCATTCAAGTGGATTTTCCATTCATCTATCGTTACTCAATTACACTGCCTTTATTTGGAGCACATAATCTAATTTGTACACGATGCCGTTTCAAAATACCCTCATAGAATCATAGAAGTTTACAGCATGGAAACAGGCCCTTCGGCCCAACCAGTCCATGCCGCCCAGTTTTTACCATTAAGCTAGTCCCAGTTGCCCGCACTTGGCCCATAACCCTCTATACCCATCTTACCCTAAATGCTTTTTAAAAGACCCAATTGTACCCACCTCTACTACTACCTCTGGCAGCACATTCCAGACACTCACTACCCTCTGAGTGAAGAAATTGCCCCTCTGGGCACTTCTGAATCTCTCCCCTCTCACCTTAAACCTATGCCCTCTAGTTTTAGACTCCCCTACCTTTGGGAAAAGATGTTGACTATCTACCTTATCTATGCCCCTCATTATTTTATAGACCTCTATAAGATCACCCCTAAGCCTCCTACGCTCCAGGGAAAAAAGTCCCAGTCTATCCAGCCTCTCCTTATAACTCAAACCATCAAGTCCTGGTAACATCCTAGTAAATCTTTTCTGCACTCTTTCTAGCTTAATAATATCCTTTCTATAATAGGGTGACCAGAACTGCACACAGTATTCCAAGTGTGGCCGTACCAATGTCTTGTACAACTTCAACAAGACGTCCCAACTCCTGTATTCAATGTTCTGACCAATGAAACCAAGCATGCCGAATGCCTTCTTCACCACCCTGTCCATCTGCGACTCCACCTTCAAGGAGCTATGAACCTGTACTCCTAGATCTCTTTGTTCTATAACTCTCCCCAACGCCATACCATTAACTGAGTAGGTCCTGGCCTGATTCGATCTGCCAAAATGCATCACCTCACATTTATCCAAATTAAACTCCATCTGCCATTCGTCGGCCCACTGGCCTAATTGATCAAGATCCCGTTGCAATCCTAGATAATCTTCTTCACTATCCACTGTGCCACCAATCTTGGTGTCATCTGCAAACTTACTAACCATGCCTCCTAAATTCTCATCCAAATCATTAATATAAATCACAAATAACAGTGGACCCAGCACCGATCCCTGAGGCACACCACTGGTCACAGGCCTCCAGTTTGAAAAACAACCCTCTACAACCACCCTCTGTCTTCTGTCGTCCAGCCAATTTTGAATCCAATTGGCAACCTCACCCTGGATCCGTGAGCTTTAACCTTCTGCAACAACCTACCATGCGGTACCTTGTCAAAGGCTTTGCTAAAGTCCATGTAGACAACGTCTACTGCACTGCCCTCATCTAACTTCTTGGTCACCCCCTCAAAAAACTCAATCAAATTTGTGAGACATGATTTTCCACGCACAAAGCCATGCTGACTGCCCCGAATCAGTCCTTGCCTCTCTAAATGCTTGTAGATCCTGTCTCTCAGAATATCTTCTAGCAACTTACCTACTACAGACGTTAGGCTCACCGGTCCTTCCAACATTTTAAATTCAATTCCAGACAACTAACATCTCAACTAGTTTTCTTTTTTAATGAACATTTTATTGAGGTATTTTTGGTATAGTAACAACAAAAAAAATAAAAAATATACATGAAACCATAAACACAGTGCAAAAGCCATTTACCTTTTATACAGGTCCCATCCTTATTGTCCCCCTAGTCTAATCTAAACAACGCCCCCCCCCCCCCCCCCCAACCCTGTCTGCTGATGATTAATTTTCCACAAAGATGTCGACAAACGGTTGCCACCTCCGGGTGAACCCCAACAGTGACCCTCTCAAGGCGAACTGGATTTTCTCCAGAGAAAGCTAGCCATGTCCGATAGATGGGTCTCCGACTTCGGGGGTTTTGAGTCCCTCCATGCTAATAGTATCTATCTCCGGGCTACCAGGGAAGCAAAGGCCGGAACATCTGCCTCCTTCTCCTCCTGGATGCCCGGGTCTTCTGACACCCCGAAAAGCGCCAACTCTGGACTCAGCGCCACCCTTGTTTTTAACACCGTGGACATGACGTCCGCAAACCCCTGCCAAAATCCCCTAAGCTTTGGACATGTCCAAAACATGTGGACATAGTTCACCGGTCCTCCCGCACATTTTGCGCACCTGTCCCCCACCGCAAAGAATCTGATCATCTGGGCCACTGTCATGTGAGCCCGATGAACAACCTTAAATTGTATCAGGCTGAGCCTGGCACATGTTGCAGATGTGTTGACTCTACTGAACACGTCCGCCCATAGAGCATCCTCTATCTCTCCCCCCAGCTCCTCCTCCCACTTGCGCTTCAGCTCTTTGGTCTGCGTCTCCTCTGACCCCATAAGCTCCTTATAAATGTCCGAGACGCTCCCTTCCCCTACCCACACTCTGGAAACTACCCTGTCCTGAATCCCCCTTAGCGGTAGGAGCTCCCCCCTGACCACCGCCTTCAGTGCTTCCCAAACCACCGCTGCTGAAATGTCCCCGTGTCATTGACCTGCAGGTAGCTCTGAGTACATTTCCTCAGCCGCTCGCACACCCCTTCATCCGCCAAAAGTCCCACATCCAACCTCCAGTGCGGGCGCTGGTTACTGTCTTTACTAACCTGCAGGTCAACCCAGTGCGGAGCATGGTCTGAGATTGTAACCGCCGAGTACCCTGTGTCCACCACCCCAGCCAGCAAGGCCCTGCTCAAAATAAAGAAATCAATCTGGGAGTACACTTTATGCACATGTGAGTAGAAGGAGAACTCCTTCACCCTCGGCTGCCCAAATCTCCATGGATCCAACCCCCCACCCCCGCAATCAGCTCCATGAACCCTCTTAGTTCCTTTGTCATTGCTGGCACCCTGCCCATTTTCGAGCTTGACCGGTCCAAGCCAGGGTCCATAACTGTGTTGAAGTCCCCTCCCATGACCAACCTGTGCGAGTCCAGGTCCGGTATCTACCCCAGCATCCTCTTTATAAACTCCACATCATCCCAATTTGGCGCATATACACCTGCACCCCCTCTAGCTTCCCACTGACCATAATGTACCGACCTCCCACATCTAAAACTATTCTCCCCGCCAGGATCAGGATCACGACTCCTCTAGTCTTTGAATCTAGTCCCGAGTGAAAGACCTGACTGACCCAGCCTATCCTCAGTCTAACCTGGTCCGTTACTCTAAGGTGCATCTCCTGCAACATTACCACATCCGCCTTCAATCCCCTAAGATGCGTGAAAACACGTGCCCTTTTGACCGGCCCATTTAACCCTCGAACATTCCAGATGATCAGCCTAGTTGGGGGGCTCATTGCCCCCTCCTCCGCTGATCAGCCATCCCCTATTTTAGGCCCGCCTCCAGCCAGTGCTCCACGCCTCCACCGGTCCATCCCCAGGCAGCCCCCGCCCCCAACCTCCTCTCTGTCCCTCAGCCCAAATCCCTCCCTCGTCAGCAGGACATTCACCCTCCGTCCCCCGTCCCCCCCCCTAGTAACAACACCCAGTAACCCAACCCCTTTACTAAACCAAACATATGCACACACCCCCACTGCGCTTCAGAGAGGTAGCTCGCCCAGCTAGCCTGGTGGCCCCCATCCCTGGTGCCAGATAGTCTCCCACCTATTGTTCCCTCCCAACCTCCCCCCCCCCCCGCCCCCCCACTCATACAAACAAACTCCAACATCAAACAATCCCCACACAATTGCCCAACAGAAAAACACCAAGATCAAAACAAGCACACCTCCATCCCCAAACAGTGCAAATGAAAACCTTAACTCACTCAGCTCTACCGCTGGTTCCAAATCAATGCAAACGGCACCACAAACATCTTCCATGAATCGCAAAACGAGAAACTTTTTACCAAAACAGAGAAACAAAAACAAAAAACAAAAACATAAGCATTGCAGCCAAGTTCAAAAGTTCTCAATCCATCACCAGCCCTTTCTTTTTCGCAAAGTCCAACGCGTCCTCAGGCGACTCGAAGTATCTCAACTAGTTTTGACAAAAAGAACCCAACAGTACATCAGTCATGCAATTAAATGGCTAATTTGAGACAATCTCAGAGATTGTTATACGAGTATGCGATGGCACCAAAACCGAAGTAGAGCAAAGTAAAACGAGGAAAAAGTTTCCAATACAAATGGTCAAACTGACTATTATGGCAACCTGCCATTGACCGTTTGGTCGTGCTTGTATACAAGTGGATGATAACCTGAGCGCCAGGCTACCTGATCTTTTAAAGTAGGCGCTCAGCATGCATTATTCAATCGTGAATTTCTGATTTTTGAGATCATTCTGCACTAGGTTTAAATTCCTGATCTGTTCCAAATTATCTTGCCTCACATGATCATAATTACAACATTTCAGCACCATTGGGCGAGGATGGTAGGCGAAGGAAACAAATCGTATTCATGATCTCAGTTGTCACTGATCCCTGGCTGAACAAATCATGTGTAGCAGAGCAGTTTATCAGGTCAAATAACCTCTTGTGGGGATTTTGTGTATGTATGTAAATAAACTAAACCAGATTAAACTAGGTTTTAATTTTGGTAATGGACTCCATTCTGTGCATAATATTTTTGTCCTGCAAAGATGTCACAGTCTGGCGATGAGGTGGGATTGCGGATTCCCAGCTTAGAGCTTCCTGCAACCCAGCAGACTAATTTGTGAGCTTAAAAATCTGGCTTTAATAATAGGCGGATAGACATGGTGGGTGGACTAACGTTCAAAGATGGCTTCGTCAACAGGTATTATTGGGTGACTAGGAAAGTGTAGTCATGTTCAAGAGTCTTTTGGTCTGTATGTGGAGCAACTAGAGATGTTTGTCACTTCTAATAATATCCATGAAGATCCTGGTAACCCAGCTATTAATCAGGCAGTGAGAGAAAGGAAAAGGACAATATTGCAGACTTAAACAGGCTGAGAACTGTATGAAATGCTCAAGAATTTGCTCTCCCCTATAAAGCGAAAAGCCACACTGCTTTTGTGTAATCTGGAGCAGTGTTACAGTCCCACACCATTGGAGATTGCAGAAAGCTATGAACATTGTGCGACAGATGTGTGCGCAGTTTGGAACATTAATGCATTCGCTATAAGTTGATTACATTGCCGAAGTTAACTTTTGACGTAGCTTGCCAGACAACACTGTCCACGGATATGGCTGAATATGACGAGGTGAGTCAGAGTTAACAACCGCTGGTCATCTGCTGAAATAAATAACCTGCAGCAAAGCAAGCAGAAGATCCCAACGACAGCAGTTCGTGGTAGCAGTGGTACAAGGTCATATTAACAGTGCTTAGGTCAACATTGGGCGCAGAATTGTCTACTTGTGAAGGTATCATGCGACAGCTGCAAGAAGGCTCATCTTGTCAAGGCATCACGCAAGAATGCAAATGTAGAAAACGTTGGTTGGAGGATATGGCAGTAATTGCATACAGTTGTGGAACAGTAGCAGGTTATTGAGGGGTTGTGGAGATCAATACAATCGAAAGCATAAGCATGCTATTGGAAACTCGCAAGGCATTGTAGTTTAAGTAGTGTTGAACAGAGCTGCGGTAGACATGGAGATTTTCATGATTCCCGAATCGCTGAATTGTGAAAAGTTGAGTCAATGTTAGCGATCTTGAATATAGATATGCAGGATAGAAAAAGTCCATAATTGTATGTGTTAATTCCACTCACAACCATCATTGTGGAGAAGGATGAGAAACCAGCCTTGTTCAGAAGAAACTGATTAACAGCACTCAAATTAAACTTGAATGAGCTTTTACATGTTGAAGTGAAATTCACAACGCAAGATGACATGACTGACAAGTACCCGCAGGTGCTCAGTGAAACCGGCAAACCGATTTAGGGATCATAAGGTACGTGCTGAGAGCAAATCAACACAGTTTATTGTAGGCCTCTATCTCTACACTATGCTTTAAGAGAGAAAACAGAATAAGAACTGAAAAGATTCAAGTCTGAGAACATTGGACGGGATTCTCCATCTCTGAGACTAAATGTTGACGACAACGGAGAATCCGTGGACTTTCACGACAGAAAAGTCATCGCCGCACCTGCACCAATTCTGCTACTATTAAAGGGCTAGCACCAGTTTGCGAGGAACATAATCGATTCTAATGAAAAACTGTGTGGGATTCGCCAGGTCCGTGATTGCCACTCAAGGAGGCTGACAAGTTGCAGCCGCACATACAAATCACATTCTCCACACACACTTACCCCAGACAAAAATATGGCACTGGTTTTGCTGGAGTGCGCCCATACGGCTGATGGGGCGTCTGGGGCCAGAGAGCACCCAGGGCGGTGCCTTGGGGGGACACCTATATGACCCGTGGCACCAGGTTCAAAGTGGGCTGTTCGCAGTCTCTGCAGCTGCATGGCTGCCTTTCCAGCTGCGGCAATGGTGTCCCATGCCCATTCCCACAGCCAAAAGATGTGCAGGGTAGGTGGATTGGCCATGTTAAATTGCCCCTCAATTGGAAAAATAAATGGTGTACTCTAAATTTATAAAAAGGAAAAAATAAATCTGACAAATGTCTATCTGCAACTTGAGCTAGATGACGAATCCAAATCATATTTGACTACTAATACAAACATGGGTCTATTTCAGTTTCATGAGCTGCCATTTGGTGTTTCTTCAGCCCCCAGAATTTCCCAAAAGGGTAATGCGGCACGGGAGCACAGTGGGTAGCACTGTTGCTTCACAGCACCAGGGTCCCAGATTTGATTCCCGGCTTGGGTCACTGTCTCTGCGGAGTCTGCAAGTTCTCTCTGCATCTGCATGGGTTTCCTCCGGTTTCTTCCCACAAGTCCTGAAAGACATGCTGTTAGGCGATTTGGACATTCTGAATTCTCCCTCTATGTACCCGAATAGGCGTCGGAGTGTGGCGCCTAGGGGCTTTTCACAGTAGCTTCATTGCATTGTTAATGTAAGCCTACTTATGACAATAAAGATTATTATTATATCCTTCCCTGAATTTTGCAAGGAATTAATGGGGTGGTATGCTATTCGGATGCCATACTTATTTCAGCTCCAAAAACGCAGACCCATGGTGACAGACTGAAAAAGGTTCTCCAACATTTGGAAAAGTATGAAGTTTGGGTGAAGCACATTAATATGAAATGCTTCAAAACTCTGTAAGGTTTTTGGGTTACGATATAAACAAAATTGGGTTATAACCCAACAAGAATAAGGTTCAATCTGTAAGAAATGCCATCACACCCTCAAAATATCTTTGAGCTCAATTCATTTTTAAGCCGAGGGAATTACTACAGTAGATTCTGACCAAATTCAAAACCTTATTGAATTCATGGAATATATTTTGGGGGAAAGAATGTTCTGTGGAATTAGACACAAGGAATGTCCCAAAACAATCAAGTTGTGTAAAGTCAACTGGTAGACAGCATAATGCTTGCACGTTACAATGTGTCCAAAAAGATTAAGCTAACACGTGATGCCTCTCCAAATGGAGTAGATGTTCTGATCTCTCAAATGTTGGATCATGATAAAGAAAAAACAACTGCATTTTCCTCATGCACCCTCTGTGCCAGTCAGTAAAATTATGCTCAGATAGAGCATGAAGCATTGAACTTGATTTTTGGAGTAAAAAGTTTACATAAATACCGATATGGTCATTGTTTCACGATCAAAACTGATCATAAGCCACTGATGCCGTTTTGAATCCAAAGTCTCCCATGTCCACTTTAGTTGCAGCCAAAATGGAGGGATGGGTTTGGTTTATCAATACAATATTAAGTACAGACGATCGTTAATTCACTATAATGCCAACGATTACAAACGCCTACTTCCGGTTACGGCTATGCAGAGCTAAGTCGCACGTTCGGTAGCTCCCGCTTGTAACGGACTTCTGGGCTCTTTTTAGGGCCCCCAACAGCATTTTTTCGACATTTCCCGGTGTGGGAAGAAGACTGCAACATTCATAGAATTTCATAGAATTTACAGTGCCGAAGGAGGCCATTCGACCCATCGAGTCTGCACCGGCTCTTTGAAAGAGCACCCTACCCAAACCCACACCTCCACCCTATCCCCATAACCCAGTAATCCCACCCAACACTAAGGGCAATTTTAGACACGAAGGGCAATTTAGCTTGCCCAATCCACCTAACCTGCACATCTTTGGACGGTGGGGGGAAACCGGAGCACGGAGGAAACCCACGCAGACACGGGGAGAACGTGCAGACTCCGCACAGACAGTGACCCAAGCCGGGAATCGAACCTGGAGCTGTGAAGCAATTGTGCTAACCACCATGCTAGCGTGCTGCCCCTGACAGTGTATGGCTTGGACCAGGAGCAGGGCGACTAAAAAAGTGGTGGTGAACCCAAAGAAAATGCGAGGGAAGAACAGCAAGATGGTGGCGGGCCGGGACCAGGCAGCCTGGATGCAGTGGGCACAGGAGCAGCAGGAGGTTATCCAGCGCTGCTTCGGGGAGCTCAAAACGGACCTGATGAAGGCTTTTATTGATAAGCTGCTGGAGACCCAGACGGCCCAGGGGGTGGCGATCCGCGAGGTCCGACAAAAGATCTCAGATAACGAGGACGAGGTCTTGGGCCTAGCGCTAAAGGGGGAGGCGCACGAGGCGCTCCAAAAGAAATGGCAGGAATGGTTCGAGGAGATGGAGAATCGGTCGAGGCGTAAGAATCTGCGGATCCTGGGCCTCCCGGAGGGGCCGGACGTGGGGGCCTATGTGGTCACCATGTTAAACTCGCTGATGGAAGCGGGGTCCTTCCAGGGGCCCCTGGAGCTGGAAGGGGCCCATAGAGTGTTGGCGAGGCGGCCCAAGGCTAATGAGCCGCCGCAGGCGGTGTTGGTGCGGTTTCATCGGTTCGCTGATCGGGAGTGCATACTCAGGTGGGCCAAGAAAGAGAGGAGCAGCAGGTAGTAGAACGCAGAGGTTCGAATATATCAGGACTGGAGCGCGGAGGTGGTGAAGAAGAGGACCGGGTACAACAGGGCGAAGGCGGTGCTGCACAGGAAGGGGGTGAAGTTCGGAATGCTGCAGCCGGCGCGACTGTGGGTCAACTATAAGGACCGGCACCATTATTTTGAGTCCCCGGAGGATGCGTGGGCCTTTGTTCAGGCCGAGAAGCTGGACACAAACTGAGGGTCGGGATGGGGGGGTCGGGCGTGGGGATGGTCGGGGATTGTTGTTGTTGTGTTACATTTTGAGGGGGTGTTCTTTGTTCTGGTTTCTTTTTGATTCGGTATGGGTGGTTAGGGTGGGTTGGGCACTGTTTTGGTTGGGTCTGTCAGGTGGGCTCTTGGAGGGGGGCAAATAAACGGAGTAGGGGGTAGATGGCCGGTAGGGGGGACGGGACCCCGCGGGGGAGTGGGAGGCCCGAGTCGAGGGTGAGGGGACTGGAGCTGAAAGGTAAGTGGGAGGAGGAGTTGGGGGAGGAGATCGAGGAGGGGACGTGGGCAGATGCCCTTGGGAGGGTGAACTCTTCCTCTTCGTGCGTGAGGCTCAGCTTCATACAGTTTAAGGTGCTGCACAGGGCACACATGACCGGGACAAGGATGAGCCCTTTTTTTGGGTGTGAAGACAGGTGTGTTAGGTGCTCAGGGAGCCCAGCAAACCACACCCATATGTTCTGGGCATGCCCAGCACTGGGAGAGTTTTGGAAGGGCGTAGCAAGGACAGTGTCGAGGGTGGTAGGATCCAGGGTCAAACCGGGCTGGGGGCTCGCAATATTTGGGGTTGCAGGGGAGCCAGGAGTGCAGGAGGCGAAAGAGGCCGGTATTCTGGCATTTGCGTCCCTGGTAGCCCGGCGAAGGATTCTTCTTTATTGGAAGGATGCGAGGCCCCCAAGCGTGGAATCCTGGATCAACGATATGGTGGAGTTTATTAAATTGGAAAGGGTGAAATTTGCCGTAAGGGGATCGGTGCAAGGGCTTTTCAGGTGGTGACAACCGTTCTTGGATTTCCTGGCAGAACGGTAGACAATGGTCAGCAGCAGCAGCAACCCGGGGGGGGGGGGTCTATTTTACTTTTGTTTGTCTATACTGGGGGATCTGAGGGGGTGTATATATTTGCTATGTGTTAATTCGGGGTGTTAAAATATTATTTATGTATAGGGGGAGGGGGGCACGGGGTTGTTTTGTATTTAATTCTTTCGGGTTCCTTTAACATTTTGTTGTTGATATTTTGTGAAAACTTTAATTTAAAAAATTTTTTTTTTTTTTTTTTAAAAAGATTACCATCGCCATCAGGGCCTTTTTACACGTCAGATGCCAGTCACAGCAGATGGCACTGGTAGAATAACTCATAGGGACCACTAGATTAGTAGAACTCATAGGCTATAGAGCAAATGGGTGGTTACTGGATTTATAAATCAGGCCATTTTTGATGTGTAAGAATGAGTTGTCAATTGATAAAGCTTGTGTTTCAAGGTAAGCCACCGCCGTTAATTCCTGAAAGTTCCAGATTGGGGTTGCTATCTGATTTATACGAGTTTGCCAAAGAGCCTAGCAAGAAACGGTAGCACAGGTGGTTAGCACGGTTGCTTCACAGCTCCAGGGTCCCAGGTTCAATTCCTGGCTTGGGTCACAGTCTGTGCGGAGTCTGCACGTTCTCCCCGTGTGTGCATGGGTTTCCTCCGGGTGCTCCGGTTTCCTCCCACAGACCAAACATGTGCAGGTTAGGTGGTTTGGCCATGCTAGATTGCCCTTAGTGTTCAAAAAGGTTGGTAGGGTTACTGGGTTATGAGGATAGGGTGGAGGTGTGGGCTTGGGTCATCTGCTCTTTCCAAGGGCCGTTGCTGACTCAATGGGCTGAATGGCCTCCTTCTGCACTGTAAATTCTATGAAACTATCATTGGTGACCAGGATTTAAAACAGACAAAAAAGGCACAGTAAAACTTTTATGATCCCAGGCCAGAACCCAACAGTGGCTAGGATACCGGACTGAAACCCCAATATTTTAGTTTATTTTGTAAGACTGTGCGGAAAGAATGATTCACTCCAGGAGTAATTGAATGAAAAAATAGGACTTTGTTATTTTAAAACAAAACTTTATTATGAATATATTAAACTCTTCAACTTCACACCCAGAAAGGAACAGCTTACAATTGCCCCATAACATGGGGCAGTACGGCAGCCTTGTGGATAGCACAATTGCTTCACAGCTCCAGGGTCCCAGGTTCGATTCCGGCTTGGGTCACTGTCTGTGTGGAGTCTGCACATCCTCCCCATGTGTGCGTGGGTTTCCTCCGGGTGCTCCGGTTTCCTCCCACAGTCCAAAGATGTGCAGGTTAGGTGGATTGGCCATGATAAATTGCCCTTCGTGTCTAAAATTGCCCTTAGTGTTGGGTGGGATTACTGGGTTATGGGGGTAGGGTGGAGGTGTGGGTTTGGGTAGGGTGCTCTTTCAAAGAGCCGGTGCAGACTCGATGGGTCGAATGGCCTCCTTCTGCTCTGTAAATTCTATGAAAAAAACATAACTAAGCAATTTTCCATTAAACAACGAGAAAATAAACATAAGAGCTCTCGATCCAGCTTAAAATTAGCAAGGCACAAAGTAATACTTGTTTCACGGAACAGATTTTGGTTCCTTCAGACTCTGGCTGAATGTCTTTAAATTGCTGCTTCAACTGGGTTGATTCAGCCTCTTCCTTGTCTTCAGCCAAGACTGCTCTGATTATTAATCTTTTTTTTAAAAACTATCCTACTGGGAAAGAAAACTGCCTTTACTTGTGGTTAAATGCTCCCTAAGCCCTTTAGATCCAGTGAGGTACTTTTCCAAGTATAATCACCTTTGTACGAAAGGCGGGAAATTGGAAGGGGGTGAGGGAATTGGAATTCTCACTCATACAAGTAAAATAGGGACGGGTAAGTGATAAATAATAGAGTTAATGATAGGTTAAAACAATGATTCCCGGATCAGATTTCAACAATTCTCTCCAGAACTTTTCTCAAAACATCGCTCTGAATCACTCAGCTCTACCCAGCAATGGCATAGTCTCCCCAAGCTGAAAAACAACTTACGCTTTCCATGCTAAAAGCAAAGTAATTCCCCAGAGACTTACCCCAGTCAAACCACAATGCGTTAGCCCAGATTGACAAACACATTCCTCTTGGTCAATTTCACCTTCTGGCTCCTAAAAGCATCCAGGGCTAGCAAAACAGAATTATTTTTTTTTAAAACATGACCACTGCAGTCAATCACACTCCATGCCCTGGCTTTTAACCCGTAAATTGCCCAATATATTTATAATCCAATTTTCCTAAAATCCTCCATTCATCACACAGCGTAGAGTATGTCAAACAGTAGAAAATCCATCACCATCGGTACCTTTGTCCCCATGGTAATGGTTAGCTAGAGCATGACAGAGGCTGCACATAGTTTTTGCCAAATTTGAAGTGCAACAGCTATTCTTGGGGTTGGAAATCAGTGGTGAAGTTTGATTTGTAAATAAATAGAAAACAAAAAAAATGTAAGCTGTATGGAGCTTGAACATTTATTTTTCATTTATGAGGAAAGAGTGTAATAGCAACTTCTTGTGGCCATTTGTGTATAGATGTGTATAAACCAAACCAGATTAAACTATTTTGCAATTGGATACCAGACAGCCACCATGCTGCACACAATTGTTGTCCTGCAAAGATATCACAAGGCTTCCCAAAGGCACTCTTAATGGTGAAACAACCTGCTGGTCGCTGCATAGGCTCATACATGAAGAACAGCCAATGTTTAAGGCACTGGTAGAAAGTCAGTACCTGGGGAACTACATACCAGCAAACAGCATTGCTTTGAGGAGAGAAACTAAAAATGCATGTATTTATGTAGCATCTTTCATGCTCCCTAAGCCCTTTAGATCCAGTGAGGTACTTTTCCAAGTATAATCACCTTTGTACGAAAGGCGGGAAATTGGAAAGGGGTGAGGGAATTGGAATTCTCACTCATACAAGTAAAATAGGGACGGGTAAGTGATAAATAATAGAGTTAATGATGTATTTTATTCCATCCAAATATTAAAACCCGTTTTCAGAAAACAAGAGCCAATGAAGTAAAATTGGAAATTATGAATCAAAGTTGTTATTTCACTGAAATCAGATGGCAAATCAAGCTATGTTACATGTCTGACTGACAATGACATGTTTCACATGATAGTATACAAAACTCTAGTTTCAATAAACAATAAAATATAAACAAAAATTGCAGTTTGATTTTGGTGGCACAATGTGGAGGAATGACCATGGAATATAGAAGACATTCCATGCTAATATTTAGAAATATGGTTCATTGCAGTTAGGTCACCTACAGAACATTATCCATGTTCCTTGGTTTGCTACATATGCTGAAAGTATCAAATGTTCCTGATAAGGAAGTTCTGGAGATGGTTTTCTCCTGCTGCCTGCTGCATCTTCTCACCCTATTTATTCACTGATTGGCAACAAAACATCCAATTGAAGCATAATAACAAATAGCTACTGGAAGTCACATCTGAAGGGTTCTCATAAGAATAGCCTCAACAACCTGCATCTTCACATGAGTGATATCAGGCCAGTTTAGCTCAGTTGGCTGGATAGCTGATTCGTGATGCAGAGTAAGGTGTGGGTTCAATTGCCGTTATTCATGAAAGCCCACCTTCTCAACCTTGTCCCTCGCCTGAGGTATGGCGATCCTCAGATTAAATCACCACCAGTCAGCTCTCCCCCTCAAAAGGGAAAGCAGCTTATGGTCATCTGGGACTGTGGCGACTTTACGAGCAAAATCTTGGGTTATCAAGATAGATGACCAAAAGTAGGTCAAAGGCAAAGGCACCTGAAAGGCATAAAGATGGTGAAAGGCAAAGAAAAGGGCAGAAATTTCAGCACTTATGGTACGATCAGCTGAAGGCACAACCACCAATGGTGGAACAATAGAAATGTGAAGTAGCTGGACCATTTATGAGTGTAGCTCTAAAAAGTACAGGCCCAACTTAATCCTGAGAATTTCTCATTAGTTATACAGCATGCTGCCACCTCATGTACTTTTTAAATTGGGAATGCATGCAAAAGAAGCATGTGATCCAAATAAAGAGCAGAGCATCAGCTATCTCCTCATCCATGCTTCTGGTCAGTTAGGTCCTATTTGTGCACTGTATATATAATCAAATCTAACTGGGATGAATGTAAGAAATTGGTATATATATTGTATTTGATTGGATTTGTTTATTGTCACGTGTACCGAGGTACAGTGAAAAGTGTTTTTCTGCGAGCAGCTCAACAGATCATTAAGTACATGAAAAGAAAAGGAAATAAAAGAAAATACATAATAGGGCAACACAAGGTACACAATGTAACTATGGCAGCACCGGAATCGGATGAAGCATACAGGGGTGCAGTGTTAATGAGGTCAGTCCATAAGAGGGTTGTTTAGGAGTCTGTTAACAGCGGGGAAGAAGCTGTTGAGTCTGCGTGTTCTCAGACTTCTGTATCTCCTGTCCAATGGAAGAAGTTGGGAGAGTGGGAGGGATCTTTGATTATGCTGCCCACTTTCCCCAGGTAGCGGGAGGTGTAGATGGAGTCAATGGATGGGAGGCAGGTTTGTCTTATGGACTGGGCCGTGTTCACGACTCTCCGAAGTTTCTTGCAGTTCTGGGCCGAACAGTTCCCAGACCAGGCGGTGATGCAGCCAGATAGGATGCTTTCTATGGTGCATCTGTAAAAGTTGGTAAGAGTTAATGTGGACATGCCGAATTTCCTTAGTTTCCTGAGGAAGTATAGGTGCGGTTGTGCTTTCTTGGTGGTAGCGTCGACGTGGGTGGACCAGGACAGTTTTTGATGATGTGTACCCCTAGGAATTTGAAACTGCTAACCATCTCCTCCTCGGCCCCGTTGATGCAGACATAGTGTGTACAGTACTTTGCTTCCTGGAATCAATGACCAGCTCTTTAGTTTTGCTGGCATTGAGTGATAGATTGTTGTCACTGCACCACTCCACTAGGTTCTCGATCTCCTTCCTGTATTCTGACTTGTCGTTATTCGAGATCCGGCCCACTATGGTCGTATCGTCAGCAAACTTGTAGATAGAGTTGGAACCAAATTTTGCCACGCAGTCGTGTGTGTAGAGGGTGTAGAGTAGGGGGCTAATTACGCAGCCTTGCGGGGCCCCAGTATTGAGGACTATTGTGGAGGAGGTGTTGTTCTTTATTCTTACTGATTGTGGTCTGTGGGTCAGAAAGTCGAGGATCCAGTTGCAGAGTGAGGAGCAAAGTCCTAGGTTTTGGAGCTTTGATATGAGCTTGGCTGGGATTATGGTGTTGAAGGCGGAGCTGTAGTCAATAAATAGGAGTCTGTTGTAGGAGTCCTTGTTGTCGAGATGCTCTAGGGATGAGTGTAAGGCCAGGGAAATGGCGTCTGCTGTGGACAAGTTGCGGCGGTATGTGAATTGCAGTGGATCAAGGCATTCTGGGAGTATGGAGGTGATGCGCTTCATGACCAACCTCTCGAAGCACTTCATTATGACTGAAGTCAGGGCCACCGGACGATAGTCATTGAGGCACGTTGCCTAGTTCTTCTTTGACACCAATATGATGATGGTCTTCTTGAAGCAGGTCGGGACCTGAGAGTGGAGTAGGGACAGGTTCAAGATGTCCACGAACACCTCTGCCAGTGGTCTGCGCAGGCTCGGAGTGCACGACCAGGGATCCTGTCCGGGCCCGTCCCCTTCCAAGGGTTCACCTTCAGGAAGGCCGATCTGACTTCGGAAGCTGTGATGGTGGTTATGGGTGAGTTGTGGGCTACTGGGGCACTCGACAGCAGATTGTTGGTTTCCTGCTCGAACGGAGCATAGAATGCATGGAGTTCATCGGGGAGGGGTGCACTGCTGCCGGAGATACTGCTCGGCTTTGCTTTGTAGCCTGTTATGGTGTTTACGCCTTGCCACAACCGCTGAGAGTCTGTCTGTGACTATAGCTTGGTTTGATATTCTCTCTTGGCATCTCGGATGGCTTTGCGGAGGTCGTACCTGGATTTCTTGTGTAGGTAAGGGTCGTTTGACTTGAACGCCTCAGACCTGTCCTTCAGTAGGGAGTCAATCTCGCCATTGAGCCATGGTTTCCGGTTGGGGAACGGACGTACTGCTTTCTTTGGCACGCAGTCATCCACACATTTGCTGATGAAGTCTGTGACGGTGGTGGCATACTCATTTATGTTGGTCGCTGAGTTCTTAAATATGGACCAGTCCACTGTCTCTAAGCAGTCACGGAGGAGCTCTTCTGTTTCCTCGGACCAGCACTGCACAACCTTCTTAGCTGGATTCTCCTGTTTGAGTTTCTGCTTGTATGCCGGGAGAAGGAGCACCGTCTTATGGTCTGATTTCCCAAAGTGAGGTCGGGGATGGAACAGTAGGCGCCCTTGATTTTTGAGTAGCAGTTGTCAAGAGTGTTGTCGCCCCTGGTGGGACAGGAGATGTGCTGGTTGAACTTTGGCAGTACACATCGAGGTTGGCCGTGTGAAGTCCCCGGCCACGATGAACAACGCCTCTGGGTGTTCTGTTTCGTAGCTGTTTATAACTGTGTACAGTTCGTCCAGCGCCTTCTTCACTTATGCCTGGGGTGGGATGTAGACCGCTGTGATAATGGCTGAAGTGAACTCACGTGGAAGATAGTATGGGCGGCACTTCACGGTCAGGTATTCCAGGTCCGGGGAGCAGTAGGCCACCAGGGTCGCCACATCCAAGCACCAGGAGGAGTTGATGAGGAAGCAAACCCCTCCACCCTTTGCTTTGCCTGATGACACGGTGCGGTCCGCCCAGTGAATTGAGAAACCTTCAGGTTGTACGGCACAGTCCGGTGAGGCGGGGGTGAGCCATGACTCTGTAAAACAGAGCACACAGCAGTCTCTTACTTCCCTCTGAGAGGTAAGTCTAGCGTAAAGTTCATCCAGCTTGTTTTTGATCGCTTGGACATTTGCCAGGAGTATGCTGGGGAGAGGTCTTGAAACCACGTTGCTTCAGTCTAACATTTTATATCTGTTTCAGTAATATTATTAAATAATCTAGGTTAAGGTTTCCAGACACTGTGGCTGCAGAAAGTGCAATTAAGATGCCGTTTAAGTGAGATCATCATTCATTCCAACTATATATATTATTTACTTATATCGGGCTAAGTAAATTTTGTTTATAGAAAGAAGGTTCCCCGAGGTTTAGATAATTGAGCGGTTGTGGCTAGCCTTACTAAGATGGTCACAACCCGGTTAGTGGGAAAGAGAAGATGTAATTAATAGGAGGAGCCATGTCCATAGCAGGCTATTTAGTTTTGCTGGGAGCTTTGAGCTGAGCATCAGCTTTTGTAAAAGGCTGTCAAGTTAAGCAGCAGTCCACAGACAAGAATCTGCAGGCTGTTCCATGATGGGATCGCTCTCTCTTCAAGCAATATTTCCAAGAAATCTCTATTCAAGCGTACAGCAAGTATCCCTGTGTTTGGTAACTGTATTTTTTAAACCCGTGATCAGTTTTGCTTAATTGGTGAAAGAGAAGGTATCAGTTATAGAGCTTCCTTTTATTGCTTTAAATTGTTTAACTGCTAATTGCAAGTTGCTTTCTGCGGTGTTAATGTGTTTAATCCAGTGTAAAGGATAACTTTGTTTTAATAGAAAAGATACCTATTGGTAAGTGGAATCACTCCTGGAGTGAAGTATCCTTTCCTCACAGGTTTACAATTTTTTAAAGAAGTGTTTGGTGTTCTTGTCCAGCATCCCAATAAGCGTTGGGGTCTGGTTCGGGATCTAACAAAACTGAGGTATTTCAGCTAGCCAGACTTTGAAGTCTCAAGATCCACAAAACTCAGACATTAGCAGTAAATACTATAACAAATTTAATTTCCAGTTAAACAGAACTGCATTGTCACATTTATCTACAGAACTATATCAAAGCATGAAATTCAAAATACACTGCCATCCTATTCTAGAAAAGAAATAGATTGGACTTGATACTAAATATTGGCAATGAAAGGGAGGTCAAAAATTAAAAGTCAGGGAATGCTACATCTAACCACAGCATAGATACCTGCCACCGTTCTCACAGCCTTGGACTGTGGGGAGTGTGTGTCGGAGGAGCTGGATTTAAATTTAACAGCTGCAGGTCAAGATTCTCAGGGTTCAAAAAACCCCAAGCATGAAATGGAGTCAAAAGCAGCTGGGTCCAGCAGGTAAATGCTTTTGGAGAAACACTATGCACAAGAACGAATTGGAATGCTCCTCCCCAGATCTTTTTAAAAGTCCTATAGTGCTTTATATTTGCCTTAGAATTGGTAAACATTTACAAAAGAAACTAATCAATCTTTTTTTTTAAATATATTAAGAGTACCCAATTCTTTTTTTTCAATTATCGGGCAATTTAGTGTGGCCAATCCACCTACTCTGCACATCTTTTGGGTTGTGGGGGGTGAGACTCACGCAGACACGGAGAGAATGTGCAAACTCCACACGGACAATAACCCGGGGCCGGGATCGAATCCTGATCCTCCGCTCCGTGAGGCAGCAGGGCTAACCACTGCGCCACGGTGCCGTCTCAACTCTGATCAATCTTTATACATATATTTAAATCAAATAAATATTTAAAAGTCCTTTAAGCTAAAATAAATAATGACAAACATCTGTGCAAATAATAAAGAACCTTTGAAAAAAATTGTAAAATTTTATTTCTGGATTTTAAATAGAAGCAAATCTGGGTGGCCTGACAGTAAACAGTAAAAACACTCCTCACAAACCTTGAGCTATACTTTTAGTCCAAATGGAGTTTGATATTCACCTCTTGTTTAATACAGCAATCATTTCATTACTATGCTCTACTGAGCTCCCTCTCAATGTCACATTGATAATGGAAAAAGGTAACTTACTGCAGGACTTACTGTGTAGCAAGTTTAATTTATTGTAGGTCTTAAAAATGTAGCAAGTGTACAACCAGCACTAGCACAGTTGAGTCAATGCATGATCTATTGTCAAGGAAAATATCCGAAGGGTAGAGAACAAAGTTTTTGTCCTTCGTGATTCATTTTCAATGTTTGCACATGTATACATAGAATGTGTATGTGGAATATCAAACACAGTCTTTAATTAGTGTAATTTTAAACCAGGGCACCCAAACAAGTATAAAACTGAATAGTCAAAATATATAGAGCCCCAGAGTTCTAGACAACATAGAAACCAATCAATTTTTAATATACAGTGAATTCCTCAGCAGTGAAGAATATCTGAGAATCAACTGTACCATTAACTCTGCCAGACCTATTTTCCCCAAAGTTTGCAACTGCACAGAATTGCACTTGCAAAATTCAATACAGTTTTCTTGTACAGGCGGGGAAGGCTGAGCCAATTAGTTCACTGATGGCCAGAAATATGGCTGCCTCTAACATCAAGGAAATTAAGCCAATAGGAAACACAAATAAAAACCAACTAACTACAAATTTCAACATCACCTCAAGCACGCACAACTATGTATTCCTCAGATTTGAGAAAAGGGAAACCAAGCTTGCTCTTAGATTGTACTAAATAATGTCTCAGCAATATCCCAAATATGACAATCACACAATGAATTACTTTGAAAGTATAGTCATTGTTGTTCTGTGGGCTAACACAGCTGCCATTTTTGCCCACAAGATTCCACACTCAGCAGCAAGATGAATGGTCAGTTGGATCTAGTTGGTGGTTGAAGAAGAAATGCTGGCCAGGACACTGAGAATCCCCCTGCTCACCCCGACTGAACCATCTGGGATTCTTTAAATGCTGCGGAACATGCAGATGGAGCCTTAATTTAGTGCCCATCTAAAAGGCAGTATATAATACAATTTGTCACAGTAGGCTTACATTGCAATGAAGTTACTGTGAAAAGCCCCTATCACCACATTCGCCACACCTAGGTGCCTGTTCGGGTTCATAGAGGGAGAATTCAGAATGTCCAAATTACCTAACAGCACGTCTTTCAGGACTAATGGGAGGAAACCGGAGCACCCGGAAGAAACCGACACAGGGGAGAACGTGCAGACTCCACAGACAGTGACCCAGCCAGGAATCGAACCTGGGACCCTGCCGCTGTGAAGCCACAGTGCTAACCACTGTGTGACCATGCTTCTCAATATAATATAGGGCGGCATGGTGGCGAGCACAGCGCCTGGGACCCGGGTTCAATTCTTGCCTTGGGTGACTGTCTGGAGTTTGCACGTGTCTGTGTGGGTTTCCTCCGGGTGCTCCCGTTTCCTCCCACAGTCCAAAGGTGTGTAGGTTATGTGGATTGGCCCTGCTAAATTGCCCCTTCATGTCCAAAAGGTTGGTGGGGATAGGATGGGGGCTTAGGCCTAGGTATGGTGCTCTTTCATAAGTTCGGTGCAGGCCCGATGAGTCAAATGGCCTCCTTCTGCACTGTAGGGATCCCATAATTCCTTCAGCTGGGGCATCAGCCTTAGTTATGTGCCATCAAGATAATGTAGAATTTCGAAAATGTTTTAATTTTGTGCATCACCACATAGAAAGAAATGTAAAGTCAGGAACTAAGTGATACCGAAGGTTGGCACCTTTTATGCCCAGAAACGACTGTTGGCAATTCTGCAGACAAATTCTTAATAGGTTTATAGGACATTTCTTTCTTGGCTGTTTCAACAGGAATTTATTTAAAATAAACTGTTTAATGCTGTCTTAAAATGAGATAAATATCATAAAAGTGTACTAAAAATTAACCTTGATCCAAAAAAAAGATTGTTAGACTAAGGCCAAATTACAATCTTATCAGATTGATGGGATGAAAGTCTATTTTCTCTGTGGATTCAAGCTTTCAACTCAGTATGTGTTTAGGTAGCTTCAAAGTTCCTGGAAGTTTCATTGACCAAACTTCAATACGATTTCCCACGTTGAATCAAAAAGGCCACTCGGTAGCTAATGTGCAAAGTTACCATTACACCAATCTTGCACTGATCTCCTAACCTTGCAGCATGAAACATTATAAGTGGTGACCAAATGCTTGATCAAAGGGGCATTTCAAGATGTGCCTTAAATCGAGGAGAGGGTGGTACAGAGGCAGAGAAGTTTAGAGAGATATTGTATGGAGCCCAGACACGGAAAGTGCACCAAACGTGTAATAAAGGGAGCATGGGATTCACAAGACGCCAGAGTAAGAAAAACAGAGTTTGAAGTGAGGATTATGGGGCTAGAGAAAAGTCCAGAGATAGGGTAAGGTGAGAGCATTAAAGGATTTATACACAAGGATGAAAATGTTTAACTTCACATGTTGGGAAACCAGAGCTAAATACAGGAGTCCAGGATAAAAGGTGGGTAAGACCGAGTGTGGAGTTCAGTTCTGGCGGAGCAAATGGTCGACAGAGGATGGTCGGAAGAGCTATTCCGGTACCGTTATCATATTGGCATCTAACTGGCAATGTGGAAAATTGCTCAGGTTTTGTACTGTCCACACAAAGCAGGCTAAATCTTATTCAGCCATTTACCACCATCAGTCTGCTTTCCATCATAAGCAAAATGATGGAAGGTGTCGTCAACAGTCAAAAGAAGATGGTGATAGTTGTTTGAAGTCAATTATCTCAGTCCCAGGACATCACTGCATGTGTACCTCAGGTCTGAGGCCCAACCATCTTCAGTTGCTTCATCAATGACCTTCCCTCCATCATAAGGTCAGAAGTGGGAAAATTCACTGATGATTGCATAGTGTTCAGTACCATTTGCAACTCCTCAGGTAGTGAAGCTGTCCGTGCCCTCATACAGCATAACCTGAACAACATTCAATGTTGGTTGATCAGTGGCAAATAAAACTCAACAAACAAATACCAGGCAGTTACCACCATCTCCCCTTGATATTCAAAGGAATTACAATTGCTGAATCCACCTTCAAAATTTTGGGTTTTGCCACTGGCAATTAGAAAAGTAAATGAACCAGCCACATAAATGCTCTTGACAAGAGCAGGTCATAGGCTGGGAATTCTGCAGAGAGTAACTCCCCTCTCGACTCCCCAAAGTTGGTCCACCATCTACAAGGTACATAGGATATTCTCCATTTGCTCGGATGAGTGCAACTCTAATTACCCTCAAGTTACTGGTGTGCACTGTAGGGATTCTATGATAAGGAGCTTGGCACCATCCAAGAGAAAGCAGTTTGATAGTTCAGCACTCCATCCCACATGGGCAGCAGATAACTGCGAACACCATGAGCAGCAAGTTCTATTTCAAGCTGCACACCACCCTGTCTTGGAACAATATCGCCATTCCTTCATTGTTACCAAGTCAAAAACCTGGAATTCTCTTTTCATTCTTTCCTGAGATATGGGCAATGCTGGCAAGGCCAGCATTTGTTGCCATCCCTAATTACCTTTGAGAAGGTGGCGCTCCTTTAACTGCTGCAGTTCATCTGATGTAAGTACACCTATAAATGTTGCTAGGGAGTAACAGGAAGCTTGGTTTGGAACCCAAACTGAGCACCAGTGAGCAGGTTATTGCTATGTGGGTGAACCAACACCACATGAACTTCAGTGGCTCAAGAAGGCAGCTCAACACCACCTCCTCAAGGACAATTAGGGACAGGCAATAAATGTTTGTCTCATCAGCAGTGCTCACATCCAATGATTGAAAAAAGTCCCTTAAAATGTTTGCTGTAATTTTCCTGGTTTCAGCAGCAACACATTGTAGACTCTCCGTGGATCTATACAAAACAAACATTATAATCACTTTATTTCAAATTGCTTTCTCCTAAAGTTTCTATACTCTTTATGGAAAAGATTAATAATTTCAATGTGCATCACGATCATAAGGGAAAACCTACATAATTTACCCTACAGTCCAGACAGTAACATATTTTCAAAACTGATGCTAACTTTATGAATACATTACACATGCAATGTGAAAATATGCACTATATTCCCAGCGCAATGTCTAGGCCTAGGTAATTGCTCTGAAACAAAGTACAATGTCAGCAGACTACCCACAATTCCAGTTTCTGAATACAGATACTAAAGTAAAATTACAATACACAGAGAAAAGCCTAAATGCTGAGCAAAGAAAACCATTATTTCCCTTGTGTTCTGCTTTTTCTTTTGATCAAAATTTCAAAACTACATTTAGTACTTTTAGTTTTCAATGTAGCACTAAACGTCAACAACTAATTTGGCACCACTTGGTGATAAAACTTGCTTTGATTCGTGAAAATAACTTTGACCATTCACTAGGTACATTTCAAGAGTCTGCGCTGGTAGCTATTGTTCTACGGATTGTAAACAAATATAGGTTTTTGTTTGATGATTTGAGCTTTCAGATGGCTGCCACACATAAAGAAACCTGCAGTATTTTACAATTGGACAACATCAGGGAGAATGAAAAATAGCAGGATTTAAATACTTTTGTTAAAAGCTGCATCCGTTGATCCATACCCCTGAAACGATCTTCTCAAATGTTTAGAAATAATCCGACATGTTCCTGGTCCAAAATGCTCAATAAAACTATATTGAGGCACAGTTGAAACACGCATTGCTGTATGTGTATGTTGATAACATCTTATGTAGCGAAGTTCAAACCAGAACAGTAAATGCTGTAAAATAAACTCATCCATCATTCACAGATTGTTGTGATCTGGAATGCATTGGGTGATGAAAGCAGATCCAATAGTCATTTTCAACAGAGAAAGGGATAAATACTTGAAAATTAAAATATGTGCAGGTCTATGGGGAAAAGGTAGGGGTGGGACTAATTGGGTAGCTCTTACAAAAAGCCAGAACAGGCACAATGGGCTGCATGGCCTCCAGTGCTCTATAATGATGCTATGATTTACTGTTCTATCCTTCGCAGCACCTGAAGTAAACTATAAATTTAAGAAGGCTGATTTATGTTTTCAATTGCTTCCTTATGCATCTGTGTGTCTGAAATACCATACAAAACCCAAATGCAAACAAATAATAATTCCAATGAGTTCTCAGCATAAGTCTTAATTTTGGAAGATATAATCAATCCAACAAAAAAACTTGTATAAATTCAAATATGTTATTTTACTATAAATCAATACAGCATAAATTTCGGGGAGCATACAAAATTCGCACTCGTTTTTTTCTACAGCAGTCCTCAAAAAGGTGTATTATTGTAATTTGCGGCCATTGTCAAGATGCAGTGCATTTTATATCCAGAGATAAATATCTGTCTGTAAAACAATGGTATTCTAAAATTGTAAATCAACCCTGATCAGGTCATACAATCTACCTATTTATTTCCCTCTACAGTTCTGGTTACATATTGGGAAGCCTTAACTGAATGCTTGTACTGATACTTTTTCAGACAATTATTTGCATTTTATTTCAGTTCAGCACAATAAATAACATGTGCCTTGTAAATTGCCATAGCACTTCTGATATTTCTCAGCATTTTGCTATCTGGTCAAATTAAATGTCAGGCATTTTGTAAACCAATTTTGTGCTACTTGGCTGCCTAACGATTAAGATAACTCCAGATAGCCTTCAATCTTAGTTTAGCAGAAAATGTTGCATAATTCATGTTAATCCCCAATCTTTAATTCAGTAAGTGCAATAAATGCACACATTATAACTCCTGGATATCTGTACATCATAAAATTGCTCAAGATCTAGCAATATATAAACAATTATCCATGAACAACAGTAAAACAGAAGCTTTACTGTTAACCTCCACTAATTATATTTTAATAATACAAACTGTTTAAACACCATAGATTCCTATATTTAGAGCTTAATCCACAATGGTTTTCATCAAATTATGACAGTCTTAATATAGAAAAGTCTGGAAGACATAAAACGCTCTTACCGAGTATGCTGCCTTAACAGAGGCAAAGCAATATATATTGTACAGCATGTAAATATTATATTCGAAAAGATAGGAACTATGTGGACTTCACCCAAAATCCAAATTTCTACCAACCTAAATTGGATAACTTTTTATCTGCTCAGACCCTAATGAATTTGTCCAGTTGAAAATAAAAGCCGCACAGTGGCCATTTCACACAACTGCAGCACTCTTCTTTTTGAACATTCAGGAACTTAGGCAGTTTTACTTCAACAGCAACAACTTATTCTTCTATAATGGCCAACACATACAGATAGATTATGCAGCATGCTTTACAAATCAAGGGACAAAAGCACATGGAAAAAGGTCAAAAGGAATTTTTTGAAGGCAAGGAAGATAACCTGGAGATGCTGATAGGATCTCCAAAACCGAAGGCAAGGAAGGAGAAAGCAAAGGTCAAAAGGAATTTTTTGAAGGCGGGGGGAGATAACCTGGAGGTGCTAATAGGATCTCCAAAGGCAAGGAAGGAGTAAGCAAGTGTGGTGGAGGAGTGGACAAAAATAGGCTGGTGAAGAGTTATAATGGTTGAAGAATTTTCAAGAGAGATTGCAGATCCTTGAAGCAAGTTTTCCGTCTGCTAGAAATAGATAGGGGTGGTGGATGAAACAGCATTCTGAATGATGGAAGTGGAAGGGTGGAATGGAATGCTTTGGCGAACTCATCAGGCAATAGAGGCCAAAGGGGTACAGAGGTCGGGATGAAATCAGGTAATGGTAGGGAAATGAAAGAAAGTGATTTTAACAGCAAATTAAATGTCAGGGAGGAAACTGAGCTCAAGTAGCAGACAAAAGTGAAGAAACATAAACTCAAAACTAATGTTTAAAAGTAGATTAAACGAATTACATACAAAGACATCTGTTACTCAGGACTCTTTCCCAGGTACATTTGTAAAGTTGTGTTTGCTGAATGTATTTTGGGGCTGAATGGCCGACTCAAGTTCCTATGCTCCACAAGTTCGAGTGAAGTAAAAAATCATAGCTAAAATAGATTTTGTTAAATTTCCATAAACTATTATGCCTTGCTTACACCAAACAAACAACTCTATCACACTGAATCCTTTTAGTTGACATAATAATTAGCTGGGGTACTTTCTAACAATTCAAAATACAGCTCACTGCAGAAACACTTTACTTCAAGAACAACAAAGTGTTGCCATCTAAAGACCAAGCTACCAGAAGCAGGTGTAGAAATAATCTGGAAAAGTACACCTGTCTCTGGGGACAGGTCGACGAAAACAATCAGTTGTGTTAATTAATCACATCTGTCATAGAAAAAACTGAAAATGTCAGATGTACAGTTCTGAAGGCATAATTTCACAAATAAAACTGCATGGTGCTTTAAAACCCAATGTGACCTAATCTACACTGGACAACAGTATTATACTGCAGTAATTAAGATTGAGGGTAGACCATGGGATTGGTTCTGGTCTCCACAAGATTTGGCTACAACCTGCTTCAGAATAAAGCACAATAATTTTGAAAGGAAAGGGCAAAATGTTTCTTGCAAAAAAATTGTTTTCATAAATAAACAGAATCAAATTAATTTACATGTAACTAATGAAGTGGTGAAAGGAACGTGTCTTTCTATTCTCTACAGCAATGGTTGGGAGAACAAATATTTACTTGATCCAAAGCCTTCCCTTTTTTAAATTCTTTTTTTTGGGATAAATTTAGAGTACCCAATTCATTTTTTCCAATTAAGGGGCAATTTATTGTGGTCAATCCACCTAGCCTGCACATCTTTGGGTTGTGGGGGCGAAACCCACGCAAACACGAGGAGAATGTGCAAACTCCACACAGACCGTGACCCAGAGCCTGGATCGAACCTGGGACCTCGGCGCCACGAGGCTGCAAGGCTAACCCACTGTGCCACCGTGCTTTTTAAAAAATTCTTTAATGGGATGTGGGTGTCACTGGCAAGGCCAACATTTGTTGCCCATCTCTTGAAAAGGTGGTGGTGGCCACCTTCTTGAAACCCTGCAGTCCAGCTAGTGTAGGCACACTCCCAGGGCTGGAAGGGAGTTCCAGGACTTTAACCCAGCAATTGTGAAGAAATGGTGATATAGTTCCAAGACAGTATGGCATGTGGCTTGGAAGGAAACTTGTGGATGGTGGTCTTTCCATGCATCTTCTGCCCTTGTCCTTCTAGACAGTAGGTTTGGAAGGTGCTGTTGAAGGAAAAGGTACACACTGTTGCCACTGTACGTCGGTAATGGAGGGAGTGAATGTTTAAGTTGGTGAGTGAGGTGCCAATAAGCAGTCCTGGATGGTGTCAAGCTTCTTGAGTTTGTTGGATCTGCACTCATCCAGGCTAGTGGAGAGTATTCTATCATACTTCTGACGTGTGCCTTGTAGATGGCGAACAGGCTATAAGGAGTCAAGGAGCAGAGTTATTCACCTCAGAATTCCCAATCTCTGACCTGCTCTAATAGCCACACTATTATATTGCTGGTCATTTCCAGTCTCTGTGCAATGCTCATCCCAGGATGTTGATAGTGACGGATTCAGCAGCTCATCCCAGGATATTGATAGTGACGGATTCAGCAACGGTAATGCCATTTAATGTCAAGGGGAAATAGTTAAGACTCTATCTTTTTGGAGGTAGCCATTGCCTAGCAATTGTGTGGCGTAAATGTTCCTGGACACTTGTCAGCCCAAGCCTGAACGTGGTCTAGGTCTTGCTGCTAATGGACACTGACTGCTTCAGTATCGAAGTTGCAAATGTTACTGAACACCATGAAATCATCAGCGTACCTTAATGATGAAATAGCTCAATATGTTTGGCCTTTGGACACTATCTTGAGGTATCCCTATAGTGATGTTAAGGGACTGAGAGGATTTCCTCCAACAACCACAACCATCTTCCTTTGTGCTCGCTAGGACTCCCAACAAGTGGAGAGTTTTGCCCATTCCCAAATACTGAGGGTTCCTTAATGCCACACTCAATCAAATGCTGCCTTGATGTTAAGGGCGGTCACTCTAACTTCCCCTTGGGTTCAGCTCTTGCATCCATGTTTCGAGCAAGGTTCTATGAGGTCAGGAGCCCAGTGTTCCTGCCGATCCAAACTAGGTATGAGCAGGTTATTTCTGTACTGTCACTTAATATCATATCAACAACATCGTCCTTCATTTTGCTGATGATTGAGAGGAGGCTGTGGCATAGTGATATTGTCACTAAACTAGAGAACAGAGACCCATAGTAACGCTTTGGGGACCCAGGTTCAAATCCCACCACTGGAATTAAAAGTCCAATGATGACCATGGAACTATTGTCATTTGGAACAACATTTGTAGGTGTACTTTTACATCTGGTTCACTAATGTTCTTCAGGGAAGGAAATCTGCCATCCTTATCTGGTCTGGCCTACATGTGACTCCAGATCCACAGCAATATGGTTGACTCTTAACTGACCCCTCAAGGACAAGTAGGGATGGACAATAAATGCTAGCCCAGCCTGCGATGCCTATGTTCCATGAACGAATAAAACAAAAGACTGAATGGGACGGTAATTGGCCAGATTGGATTTGTTCTGCTCTTTGTGAACATAACTGGGTGATTTTTCACATTGTCGGGTAAATGCTGGCTAAGGGCACAGCTGGATGTAGAGCATAAGTCTCCAGTATTAGTGTAGGACTGTTATCAGGCCCATAGTTTCTGCAATATCCAGTACCTTTGGCCATTTCTTGAGGGTACAGCAGAACAAGACCAGCAGTGCGGGTTCAATTCCCGTTCCAGCCTCCCTGAACAGGCGCCAGAATGTGGCGACTGGGGGCTTTTCACAGTAACTTCATTGAAGCCTACTTGGGACAATAAGTGATTATTATTACATGGAGTGAATGGAATTGACTGAAGACTGGCACCTGTGATACAAGGACCCTCAGGAGGAGGCCAACAGTGCTCATCCCTGAAGGTGGTTGCCAACGCTTCAACTTGTGTCTTTTGCACTGCTGTGCTGGGCTCCCCCATCATTGAGGATGGAGGTATTTGTGGAGCCTCCTCCACCTGTTGTTTCATTGTTCACTTCCATTCATGGTTGAATGTGGCAGGGGTGCAGAGATGTTGACTGTGAGTCACTTAGCTCTGTTTAGGGCAAGATGTAGTGTTAAACGCTCTCTCATGTCATACTTTTGCATGGCTATGATAGGGGATGAAATAAAATAGATGCGACCAATGACACCAAATAGAACTTGCCAATCGTGCAATTAGTGCTTCGATCCTCCAAAACGCACTTTTTTAATGTTATGACATCTGAACAAATAAAAGTAACTCCTGGAAACACCCTGGCTATACATACATTAACCCCGAGAGGGTTCGTCACAGCATCTGTGCTTACCATATGGTTCAATTGTTGGTGCACCCAGATGAATATTTCGGTAGCGTATAAAATGAATACTAAAAATAAATTGTGCAATGTGTTTACAAGAGGCGTTCTTTAAAATCAGTTCATCCAAAGTAGCACCCAAACCTGTAGCAAATACCTGTTTTAAGTTTACAAAATAAGCACCTATCCTTCCGAATATGCAACGTGTCCGGGATCCACAGGTTAAAATCTGGGAAATATCGACCAATTACTCGAGCTGTCAAATTTGACTGCTTTTTGGCTGCACGATAAAAGCAAAGGGGGGATTTTCTCTCCCTTTTCTAAAAAGGGATTGAAGGGAGCCTTGGTAAATTATTGCAGGCGTAAAGGATGAAGCGAGTTCCTGCTTCAGAAAGCACCCGGGCTGCCTCCTTAGCTTAACGTTTTACAACTCGAATCGGGACTCACACACACACGCGCAATGCGAAGACGGCATTTGAATATTTATTTTGGGAGCTGACACGATATTTCACACAAGTTTTGTTTTAGTGGAGAGGCAACTATCGCCGGCGCAGAGTGGGATGTTGTCGACATTCCGGGGGGGGGGGGGGGGATTGGTCGCCCACCCCCAGCGCTGGACAGGCAGGACACCCCGTCCTGTTGGGCTGAGGGGCGACAGTGACAAGTGTCAGCAGCCTGCAGCGGACAGCCTCCTCCTGATCCCCGGCATCTCCCTCCCCACACCCACCCACTAACCTGCGCATCAGCGGTTGACTCTTCAGCTCGTAAAACGTTTTCGCTTCTTCATGAAATTCCTCTCCGACTTCAAAATCCGGAACGATTCCCGACTCAGACTGCATGGGGCCGGAGATGGTGAGGGAGAGTGAGGAGGATGGGGGCAATAGAGGGGCTGCGAATAAAATTAGGGTTTTACTTTGGGGGGAGAATTACAAAGAAAGGGGAGCGGCGGCGGCAGGAATAAATGTCAACAAGATACAAAGTTTCTCTGAGTGACAGACGCTGTCTCCGCATTCGGAGCCCGGGCTTCGCCACCTCCTCCTGGCTGCCGGCTCGGTGGCTGAGCGGCCTGCCGGGAGCTGTAGTTCTCCGGAGCCCGGCGACTCCTTCACTTCCGCCGGCGGCCCCCGAGCCGCTGGACTACAACCCCCAGAAGCCCCCGCGGGCGGGCTCGCCTGTCCCTGGAGCATGTGCCCTTGGCTGACCGGCCGGCTTTGCTGGCTTGCTGCCTCCCCATACAGTGTAATGTCAGCAGGTTTTATTGGCTGCTGCAGCAAAGCACCACAGTAAATTCTACTTTCATTTGTTTGCATCAAGCCCGGCCAAAGGGTAAACACTGGAAAATGCTGGGGGAATACACGAGCGAGCTGTGGCAGACGGTTAATTCCAGCGCAGTGGCGCTGCTATTTTTTTTCCTGTGTCTCCGCCGGATCGAAATGCAAAGTGCATCAAAATCCGGGTGTGCTTTGAATGTTCTTGTGTCTCTCTCCCTCTGGCTCTTGACGTTCCACCAATGTTTGTGTTTATTTATCCCAAATACGCTTTGAAAGGGCAACACACGTATTGTCAATTCGGGATGATCTTGCAAAAAGGGGTTAAAAAGGAGACCAGAGTTTTTGTTCTTTCGCTTCACCTGGCTTGACACTTGTAAATATACAGGCGGATACGTTAGGATATATAACACAAATGTAGGAAAACACTACCCCGGGGGGCAGGTTTCACAGGTGGATTTCACAAACGTTTCCTTTTAATGATGAAAGAAACCTACCCAAACAAAATTGCAAATCAAGCACAACTTGTTCTTGACTTTGGGGTTCGAATATATGATTGTGCAGAACCATTCGTGATTTAAAATGAAAAAACGTCTGATATATAACACTTCCTCGGGAGCAAAGTACTGTGGGTGGAGAACAGAAAATCTGGTCAGCCATCATCCAAGGACGGAGTTAGCGTTTCACGTTGACGAGCTTTCATCAGAACAGAAAGAAATTAGAGATTTAACAGTTTCGACCAAGTGAAATGCGGAGAGATAAAAGCGGGCGAGGGATTGGATAGGAAAACTGGAAAGTTGTCCGATAGGGTGGAAGGTAGATGTTGATTGAATGACGAAAGGAATGATAGTACGAAGCCAGTAAGGTTAATCATAGAATTTACAGTGCAGAAGGAGTCCATTCGGCCCATCGAGTCTGCACCGGCTCTTGGAAAGAGCACCCTACCCAAACTCACACATCCACTCTATGCCCATAACCCAGTAACCCCACCCAACACTAAGGGCAATTTTGGACACTAAGGAAAATTTAGCATGGCCAATCCACCTAACCTGCAAATCTGGGAGGAAACCGGAGCACCCGGAGGAAACCCACGCAGACACGGGGAGAACGTGCAGACTCCGCACAGACAGTGACCCAAGCCGGGAATCGAACCTGGGACCCTGGAGCTGTGAAGCAATTGTGCTCACCACAATGCTACTGTGCAATGAAAGAAAATAAACAAGAGCTAGTACAGAGCTATAAACTGATACAGAGAAAAATTGTGGCCTCACCTGTCCAAGCTCTGTTACCTCCGCCCAAACTCACTGTTTCTCCAGGCTGTTCTGCATTCCCACTCTTCTTGCCTCACCAATGATGCCTGAGCATCATGCTCTGGAGTTGCCTCTCCTCCCTTTCCAGTTCCCTACCTCCCTCTGCTCCTTTAACACACTCCTTGTAAACCATCATATTTGTGGTAAACACCACTAGTACATATTGTATGTAGTACCGTACTGATATTGTATTACAGGTACAACGGTAAATCCCAGCCTGCTGGCTCCTCCCAGCAGGCGGCAGATAAAAGTGTATGCTCTCCTGCACTGCTCCCATTCTGGTTCCAGCTGCAGGAGACACAACATCTTGTGCAATAAAGCCTCGATTGTTTCACCATTCTCGTCTCGTGGTAATTGACGGTACATCAATTTAGTGCACAAGATTTTAAAAGATAAACATCATAATCAAGCCTGATCGCCTGCAGCTGAGCCCTCACGCAGCCAACGCCACGTCCACCTTCGACCACTGGCTAGCCTGCTTCGAAGGCTACCTCAGAGCAGCCACTGAAGAACTCTCGGATCCACAGAAGCTCAAAGTCCTCTACTCACGAGTGAGCGCTAAAATTTTTCCCCTCATCCGGAATGCGCCCACCTACACAGAAGCGATGACGCTACTAAAGGGACATTACATTAAGTCGGTGAATTAAGTGTACGCCAGGCACCTCCTGGTCATGCAACTCCCGGGGGAGACTCTGGACGATTTCTTGTGGGCCCTACAGATTCTTGGTAGGAACTGTGACTGCCAGGCAGTTTCGGCAGTCCAACACATCAAACTATTAATCAGAGACGCTTATGTCACGGGAAGGAATCTACGTACGTTCGCCAGCGACTATTGGAAGGGGGTACGCTCGATCTTGCAGAGACTAGGCAGCTTGCTAATTCACTAGAAGTGGCCTCCCGTAATCTGGAGGCCTACACCTCCGGCCGCGCGGCACCCTCGTGGGCATCCTGGGCCCCACCAGCTGCCGACTCAAGCTCACCGCAAGCCTGCGCCACGCATCAGCCAGCCAACCCTGGGGGGGCACAAGTGTTATTTTTGTGGCCAGAGCAAACATCCCAGGCAACGCTGCCCGGCACGGAGGTGCTGGAAGAAGGGCCACTTTGTTTCCGTTTGCCAGGCCCGGTTGGTCGCCGCTGTTTCCAGGCCCGGCATTGCTACACCCCTCACGTGTGATCCAGGTACGCCGGCATCTTCTCCACCACAAACCGCATGCGGCCCGTGGGCGCCGTCATCTTTGATGCCACCCACCATGTGCGTGCTGTGGGTGCAGCCATTTTGGACCGCGCCTCAGGACCCCTGCTCGTCTAGCCGTTCGCTGTCCATTGATACCTCCGCCACCTCTGATCAGCCCGGGACCTCCCAACATCTTCCGCAGCTCGCTTCCATCACCCTGGATCAGTCTCGGCCCCGCAACCTCGCGACCGCTACGATGACGGTGAAGATCAACGGGCACAAGACGACCTGCCTCTTTGACTCCGGGAGCACAGAGAGTTTCATCCACCCTGCTACGGTAAGGCGTTGCTCCCTCCCGGTACTCCCCGTCACCCAGAAAATCTCCCTGGCCTCCGGATCCCTTTCCATGGAAATCCGGGGTACTGTGTCGCGACCCTCACCATTCAGGGTGTAGAGTTCAGCAACTTCAGGCTCTACGTCCTCCCCCATCTCTGCGCTGCCCTGTTACTAGGTCTTGATTTTCAATGCCACCTCCGAAATTCGGCGGACCCCTGCCCCCCCTCACCATGGTCAATCAGATTGTGCAGTATCGAGTCTTCTCCACAGTTGACTTGAAGTCCGCCTACCACCAGCTCCCCATCCGCCCGGAGGACCGCCAATACACTGCATTCGAAGCAGATGGCCGCCTCTATCACTTCCTTAAGAGTTCCCTTCGGCGTCACCAATGGAGTCTCGGTCTGCCAGCGAGAGATGGGCCGAATGGTTGACCAGTACGGGCTGCGGGCCACCTTCCCGTACCTAGACAACGTCACTATCTGCAGCCACAATCAGCAGGACCACGACGCAAACCTCCAAAAACTCCTCCATACCGCCAAACATCTTAACCTCACCTACAATAAGGAGAAATGCGTGTTCCGCACCAACCGCTTAGCCATCCTTGGCTACGTAGTGGAAAATGGAGTTCTAGGGCCCGACCCCGACCGTATGCGCCCCCTCCTGGAACTCCCTCTCCCCCACTGCCCCAAGGCCCTGAAACGATGCCCAGTGGGTCCTGAATTATGCGGACAAAGCCCGCCCACTTATCAAGTCCACAGTTTTTCCCCTGACGGCTGAGGCCCGCCAGGCCTTCAACCACATCAAGGCGGACATCGCCAAGGCCACGATGCACGCAGTCGACGAGACCCTCCCCTTTCAGGAGGAGAGCGATGCATCAGACGTAGCTCTGGCCGCCACCCTCAACCAGGCGGGCAGACCTGTGGCTTTCTTTTCCCGCACCCTCCATGCCTCCGAAATACCGCACTCCTTTGTCGAAAAGGAGGCCCAAGCCATTGTGGAAGCTGTGCGACATTAGAGGCATTACCTGGCCGGCAGGAGATTCACTCTCCTCAGTGACCAGCGGTCGGTTGCCTTCATGTTTAACAATACGCAGCGGTGCAAGATCAAAAATGACAAGATCTTTCGGTGGAGTTTCGAGCTCTCCACCTATAACTATGAGATCTTGTATCGCCCGGGGAAGCTCAATGAGCCCCCTGATGCTCTTTCCCGCGGTACATGTGCCAGCGCACAAGTGGACCTACTCCGGGCTCTTGACTATGACCTCTGCCACCCAGGGGTCACCCGGTTCTTCCATTTTGTCAAGGCCCGCAACCTGCCCTACTCCATTGAGGAGGTCAGGACCGTAACCAGAGACTGCCAAGTCTACGCAGAGTGCAAGCCGCACATCTACCGCCCAGATAGAGCGCACCTGGTGAAGGCCTCCCGCCCCTTTGAGTGCCTCAGCATGGACTTCAATGGGCCCCTCCCCTCCACCGACCGCAACGTGTACTGCCTCAACGTAATTGATGAGTACTCCCGGTTCCCTTTCGCCATCCCATGTCCCAACATGACTTCTGCCACGGTCATCAAAGCCCTGCACAGCATCTTCACTCTGTTCGGTTTCCCCACATACATCCACAGACCGTCCTGCTGGCCCTTCGGTCTAGAAATCTCCCGGACTCCCGCTGACAGGAAGTCCTCCCTGACACGCTCCACTCCATCTGGTCGCTCCTGTGCACCGCTACTAATGAGACCCCTCCCTAGGAAGTCCACCTCCGGGGACTCTCTCCCAGCATGGTTGACAGTTCCTGGACCCATCCTCCTCCGGAAGCATGTGCGGCGCCATAAATCGGATCCCTTGGTTGAGAAAGTCCACCTCCTCCATGCCTACGTGGCACACCCCAAAGGGCGACAGAACACAGAATCCCTCCGGGACCTGCCACCCGCTGGGTCCGCTCCCACAACCCCCGACCTGATACCGCTCCTCCCCCCCTCCGGTTGCCTCATTCACCCCTGCGCCACCCACCCTCCCACCAGCGAACTTCACTGCAGCCCCCACCCCAGCAGGATCATCCCCTCACTGGATCCGCTACGGGGTGATGAAGAAGAGGACAACTCGCTCCCGGAGTCGCAGGTGACCACATCGGCGCCCACATCACCACCAGGACTGAGGCTATCGCAGCGTAGGGTCAGAGCCCCCGACAGACTCAATCTGTAATGTTTTCTTCACCCCTGTCGGACTCTTTTTTAAACAGGGGGTGCATGTGGTAAACACCACTAGTAACACATTGCATGTATTACGGTACTGATACTGTATTACAGGTACAACGGTAAATCCCAGCCTTCTGGCTCCTCCCAGCAGGCAGCTTATAAAAGTGTATGCTCTCCTGCGCTGCTCCCATTCTGGTTCCAGCTGCAGGAGGCACAACATCTTGTGCAATAAAGCCTCGATTGTTTCACCATTCTCGTCTCGTGGTAATTGACGGTACATCAATATTGCCAAAGCTTTTGGCTACCCCTTGAAATGCCTTCTGCTTTGACTCACTATCTGTCCTGTTTAATCAAACTACTCCTCTGTGAACGGCCTTGGGACTTTATTCAATATTAAGACACAATATAAATGCAAATCAAATCATAAGAGTGCCACATAGAAGGAGGCCAATCCATTGAGTCTAAATGGACACTTTTAAAGAGCAATGTTGTTTGTCCCACTCCTCTTTCCCCAGATCCCTGCCATTTTTTTTACTTGAAGTATTTATACAATTTCCTCTTGAAAGCTAATATTGAAATGGTTTCCACCACCGTATCAAACAGGATGTTCCTCATTGTGACACTTCAAAAAATGGCAGTGCCTTTTGCCGATCATCCTAAATCTGTGTCCTCTCGTTATCAGTCTTTGGTCAGTTTCTCATTAAATTAAATTATTTGTGATTTGAACCACCTCTATTAAATCTCCTCTAAGCTTTCTCTGCTGCAAGGGGAAAAATACCAGCTTTGCTGATCGATCCCGGTAATTTTAAACTAAAATTCTTGCACCCTTCTCCGGCGCCCGAGAAATCGGTGCAAGTCGCGCGTGCACAGTCGACGCGGCGCCGGCCGGGTGCCGTTGAAAGAGGCCCCCGCGCAATTCCACGCGGTCGACCGGCCGAGTTACCATCAAGTCCTGCTGGTGTGTGGGGGGGGGCCACGATGGCCAGGCCCGCGATCGGGGGGCGCGCGCATTCCGGGGGGGGACATTTCTTCTGCCGGGCCGCCGTAGGGCTCCGCCATGTTGCACGGGGGCCGGTGTGAAAACGGGTCCCGTATCAGCAGCTGGAGCTGCGAGAAGCACTCCGGCACCGTGCTGGGCCCCTGTGGGTTGCAGAATCGCTGGGCCAAGAGGCCCGTTGATGCTGGCGTGAAACACTCCGGTGTTTACGCCGGCGTCAACACTTTGCCACAATTTTGGAGAATCCCAGTTGAGAGTCTTTGTTTCAAATTGTTGCGTTCTAGCCCACCTTCCTTCAATCTCGGCTTCCAGTTCAAGGTTTCTGTTTTCAGTCTGTAATGGTCAATTCATCCAGGTTCTCTGCAGGTTCAGAAACACGGCAGCTATGCAGCTTTTCTGGAGAAAGAGAGAGAGAGACATTCACAACTTCTTCTCTGAGCATTCAGGACCCGACTTTCCTTGGTCCTCTGAAAACCATCCCACTCAGGTAGGACCCAATCACTACCTGTCGCCAGACAGAATAAAGTCTTTTGACCTCAGGAGGAGGCCATTGATCATCCACTTGGCACTTCTCTCTGAAGATGGTTGGAAATGTTTCAGACTTGTGTTTTGCACTGATCTGCTGGGTTCCCCCGTCATTGAAGGTGGGGATACTTGTGTAGCCTCCTTCTCCGGTTGCTTATTCAATTGTTTACCTCCCTTCAGGACTGGATGAGGCAGAACTGCAGAGCATTGATCTGAAGAATTTGCTGTGTGATCACTTAGCTCTGTCTATCACATGCTGTGTCCACTGTTTGCTACGCAAGTAGTTATGTTGTAGCTTCACCAGATTGGCATATTATTTTTTGGCATGCCTAATTCTGCTCTTGGAATACTCTTCTAAACTCTTCATTTAACCTGTGTTGATCCCCTGGCTTGTGGTAATGGTAGAATGAGGGATAAGCCGGGCCATAGGGTTAGAGATTGTGGTTAAATATGTGGTTGCAGATGGTCCTCAGCGCCCTCATGCAGACCCAGTTTTGAGTTACGAGATCAGTTCTGAATCTAAAATAGAAGCAAAATACTACAGATGCTCAAAATCTGAAATAAAAACAGAAAATGCTGGAAAAGCACAGCTGGTCTGGCAGCATCTGTGGAGGGAGAAACACAATTCTCTCTCTCTTCATCTCTGAAGAAGAGCCATACAGACTCAAAAAGTTCACTCTGTTTGTTCCATAATCTGCAGTATTTTGGCTTTATTTTAGTTTAATTCACTGCTCTTTCTCTTCCAGGAATGCTGACCTTGAAGAAGTACTGTTCTTCTCTCTGATGGAATTTCCATTTGTCTTTTTTCCCAAGTTCACCTTCATTGCTTTCAATTTCTCTCTTGGTGTTTGACAAGGTGTTTTCCAAAACTCACTTCCACAACCATATTTCCCTCCTTAGCAACAACCTCCGTCTCCGACTCACCCCACATGGATTCCAACTGAAGTTCAATCACGTGTTTTGAATCCAACTAGGATTACAGCTATCTCTGGATCATGCAATGCTTCTTGGACTGCTGTTCTGTGCATTCTGAGATCCATACTCACTGCTATGTGCCGCCATATGTGCACACTCGACCTCTCTCTCCAGCAGCACCCTATCTCAAAGCTGTCTTTGTCCCCAGTTCCATTTTATTTTTTGTTTCATCCGAAGCCACAGGCATCCCCCACTCAGCCGTCTGTCACTTGTTCTTAATGTTTGCTTTCACTAAGCACAGAGTTTTCTTCTCCTATGAACACATTCTGCTATCCTACCTCAATGCCACAATCAGCACTTTCCTTAGTTGTTCACACTGCCAGTAAGGCTTCCTCTGTCTTGTGGCCTACACACCTTTGCTGCAATCTCTCCTAGCTCTCACCCATCACCGGCCTTCTGCTTTGCTCCAATCGGTATATAATCCGTCACATTTCTCCCTCTCTTTAGCTCTGAAGAAGTCAATCTGACACGAAAGGTTAACTCTGTTTCTATCTCCACAGATGGTGCAAGACCTGCTGAGACTTTCCAGTGTTTATTTCATTACCTTTCATTGCGTTCTGAATCTATCCCATTTAGCATATAATGTTGTGACACCACACAATGGATGGTATCCTCAATGTGAAGAAGGGACTTTTTCTCCAAAAGGACACTCTTACTAATGTCATAACGGACAGATGCATCTGTGACACATATATTAGTGAGGATGAGGTCAAGTGGGTTTTTTCCTCTTGTTGGCTCCCTCACCTCCTACAGCAGGCCAAGTCTAGGCGTTATATCCTCAGGACTTGATCAGTTCAGTCAGTAGTGGTTCTACTGAGCCACTCTTGGTGATGGACATTGAAGTTTCCACCAAAGGTATATTCTGTGCCCTTGCCACCCACAATACTTCTTCCAAATGGTATTCAAGATAGAGTAGCACTGATTCATCAGCTGAGGGGAGGGTTGGTGGGCAGTAGGTGGTAATCAGCAGGATGTTTCATTGCCCAAGTTTGAGTTGATGTCATGAGACTTCATGGGATCCAGAGTCAATGTTGGGGATTCACAGGGCAACTCCCTCCCAATTGTATACCATTGTGCTGCCACATTTTGTGTGTATGCCCTGCCAGTGGAACAGCACATACCCCAGGGATGATATTGTCCGTAAGGTATTAATCGGTGAGTATGACTATGTTGCTTGACTAGTCTGTCGGACAGATGTTAGTATGCAGTGTTGACAGGGCAGGGTGTGCCGTCGTAGTTTCCATGGCCTCGGTCAATGCCAGGTGGTCCGTATGGTGTTATCCCTTTTGGCTTTTCTATGGTGGATTGGTAAAACTCAGTGACACAATTGCTAGGCCATTTCAGAGGAGTTTTAAGAGTTAACCACATTACTGTAGGTCTGGAGTCACATCTAGGCCATACCATGCAAGGATGGCAGATTTCCTTCCCGAAAGGGCATTTGCGAACCAGATGGGCTTTTCCAACAATTGACAATAGATTCATGATCACCATTCCTGAAACAAGCTTTCTTTCAATTTTAAATTGAGGTGGTAGCCAATACTGAGGAGGACCGTAACAAATTACAGGAGGACATTAATTGGCAAATAAAGTTCAATACAGATAAATACGAGATAGTACATTTCGATAGGAAGAATAAGGAGGTTGCTAATTCCGTGGAAGGTGCAAGTTTAGATGGGGTAGAGGAACAAAGGGATCTCAGAGTAGAAATACATCAATTACTAAGAGTTGCGCTGCTGATTAGCAAGTCCATTTAAAAAAGCAACCCAAGCACCAGGATATAATTCTAGAGGGACAGAATTGAAACATAGGCAAATTATCCTAAACCTGTATCGAATGTTGGTCAGACTACAGTTAGAATACTGCATGCAGTTCAGGTCAGCATATTGTATTAAACGATGCAGACGCAATGCAAAGACTGCACAGGAAATCTATAAGGATGCTACCAAAATTATGTGGCTATACACATCAGGAAAGGATGGGCTAGGTCTCTTTTCTCTTGAGAAAAAGACTGAAGGGTGACTTGCTGTAGTTCTTTAAAATGATGTAAGACTTTGATGGAGTGGCTAGTGAGAGAATGGCCCAAATCCTCTAGTCTCCAGACCATCGGAGACTGTAATATCTCACAAGATGCCCTTCAGGACCCCTCAGAAGTCTGAGTGTACTGATTCTATGGGAGTCATATTCCAGCTCCCAAGACCCTCCGAAAAAGTCTCCAATTCTGAGTTATAGTTGGAGGCTTTACAGTCCCAAATTACTTACTTGAATAGTTACCCAGGAAATGTTGCATAGAAAATTCCCAGTCTAAACTCCTCGATAATTTTACAACTGACACCCCCTAATCCACGACAACACCCACTCCCCTCCTCCCCGCAGTTCATCCTAGCCACCCAACTACTATCCCGATCCCCCAAATACCCTGACTCGACCTGACAACCGCCTCCATTCAACAGCCCCAATTTCACACCCACCCCAGCGTGATGGTAAACACTTGCCAGAATATAACAGCTAGTGCTGTAGTGCAGCCCCTTTGACAATCTAGTACTACAAGGAAGCAGCTTGATGGAAGACTGCTCTGCACTTCTGAAGAAACCAGGACTGGAAAACTGGCTAGACGTGTGGAGCAGAGTTGTGATGCAGAAAAGTTGTGTCATGGGAGTGTCCCTTTCAGAAAGGTTTTTGTCTTATCACATGACTTCAGTGATGTCATCATGTGCATGGAGCTGCGCTGTGGCAGTGAGCTGTTTTTGGTTTCAGTTCCAAATTTTGACTGTGTGGACTACAGACAAGGAGAAAGAAGTGTTTTGGCCTGTCTCTCTATTTTCATTTTAAAAACTGTTCCAGAAGTAAACAGGTTGTGGCTAATGGCTTTGGTCACTTAAAGGATATATTCAGCGAAAGCCAGTCTCATTCAAGTGAGAATGCAGAGCACTGGGCCACACCCTTGAAAAAAAGGTATTTTGATTTAGCCGATTTTGTTTTTGAATTGGAACAGTTAAGGGGCCATTCATTAAATGTTATACATATATTAAGTGTTACTGTAGCTGAGTGGTGTCTTTTGTTTGTAATTGCTAAAAATTCTTGCTCTGTGTTTATACATATATGTGAACTAAGTTCTTAGAATAAAGCTTGCTTTGATTAAAACAATGGGGCAGCACGGGGCAGCACGCTAGCCTAATGGTTAGCACTATGGCTTCACAGCGCCAGGGTTCCAGGTTCGATTCCTGCTTGGGTCACTGTCTGTGCGGAGTCTGCATGTTCTCCCCGTGTCTGCGTGGGTTTCCTCCGGGTGCTCCGGTTTCCTCCCACAGTCCAAAGATGTGCAAGTTAGGTAGATTGGCCATGCTAAATTGCCCTTAGGTTAGATGGGGTTGCTGGGTTAGGGGAATAGAGTGGAGTTGTGGGCTTAAGTAGGGTGGGCCAAATGGCCTCCTTCTGCACTGTAAATTCTATGATTCTATGATTAAAGTTTCTGGTAAGACAGAGGAATCACATCTGAAGGGAACGCTCTTGTGCTCATCCTTGCCAAATTCAACATAACGGTTGTAGGTCAGGTGGACTTCATAATATACGTTGGAGTTTCTAAACCCGGGCCGTAACAGTAGAAGTACAGTGGCAATTTGACAATGATTACTGCTCCTCAGAAGATATGGGCCATAGTTTCCTTTGGTGGGATGAGCAAAACTGGAGGCCATCAGTGGAACCTAGCCACCAAGAAATCCAATAGGGAAAACAGAAGACACTCTTCATCCAAAGCATGGTGAGAATGTGGAACTTGCTACTGTAATAACCTACACAGACTCATCCAGCTGGGGACGATCCCCATGCTCATTGAAACTTGGGCTCCACTGCTGTGGGCGGGGTAGTTTACCCAGCAGTAGTATAAAAGCTCGGCCACTATCAAGCCGATTAGAAAGGAGAGAGGACCCGGTGAGGTGTACTGGGCCTCGCGTAGGTAATGTTGTTTTACTGAATAAAAAGACTTTATGAAATTCGTTGGACTCCCCTCACTTTATCACACAGGCGACGAAGGTGAATTGGTGCTGTCGACGTGCTTCCTATTCGGCTGAGCAGCCTCACCGAAAAAAAGTTTTTGAGTGGAATAAGGTACACAATTCATTGCTGTGGTTCTTTTGGGGTTTCCTCCCACAGTCCAGTGCGGATATGAAAGCTGAGTGCCAGGCCAAGTTTTTGCTGCCGATTTGTGGAGCTCAAACACTTGGAGAGGTCCAGAGTCTGACAGTTCCCGCCGTGCTGGATGCAATTTAGTTTGACCGACTTCTGCTGAGCGCCGTGCAACGTTTCTGTCTGTTTCCATCTGCCGTTGTTTTGCAATGTGATTTTCTGCGGCAGAGTGGTCCACCGGGGAGTCTGTTCTCAAGTTTGATGCCGCCCTGTTGGTACGTCGTTTGAATTGTGAGTGGGACGTCATGTTATCTGGACTGTTCGCGACCGGTTGGTTGGAGGGTTGTGCTGCAGTGATCCTGCCTGAGAGCTGATAGTTGATAATTGCTGACTAAACACACTGGTGGGTTGTACGCTGTCGGCGCAGGCCAAGTGTGTAGATGAGCACATTGAAGACCGTTGCCGTTGAGTTGGCTGGGCGTTGTGTAAGGGATTGCAGGTCCTGTGGCAGCGATTGAGGAACCCAGCTATTTTTCTTTGTATAAAATATGCTATGTGGTTTTATGTGTATGTGAGAAATATCCAGGAAACACTTCGGGGCCACAGCTTTCCTGGCATTTCGGTGGACGCTGTAGTTCCCCCTTTTTCCATGCTGGCGCTGTACTGGGCATACGGGACATAGAGTGGACGTTATCTGTTGTTGCCCCCACCCGGTCCCTCTGTGGCTGGAAGGACCGCCACTCCGATTGGGCCTTGGGCTGATGCGTCAGACGCTATGATGCACGCCCTCCCCGGATTCGGCTGTTGGTGACTTCGCCCCCTCAGTGCCTGGTGGGGCTGTCGACCAGACATAATGCTCGGCTGGATATAGGCCGGCCTGTCCTACTCCCCGACCAGCTCCCCCTTCGAAAACGTCTTGTTGGAGCTGAAACACTTTTTGGGTGTTGCAACGATCTCGTCCTTCTCTTTTTCCTCAACATTTTATTTGCTGTCTCCTCCTCAGAGGTTGGCCTTGAGAGGGCTTTTGACTTTGCGGGGGGTGGGCGGAGGTTGTAATAACCTGCACGGAAATCATCCAGCTGGGGATGAATGTTTCCCCGTGCTCATTGGAACTTGTGTTCCCCTGCTGTGGGCAGGGTAGCTTACCCAGAAATAGTATAAAAGCTTGGCCACTGTGGAGCCAATTAGGAAGGAGAGAGGACCCGGTGAGGTGTACTGGGCCTCACGTCGGTAATGTTGTTTTACTGAATAAAAAGGCTTTATGAAACCTGTCAGACTCCCTGCACTTTATCATAGCTACCACAAGGCGTGGGTGAAATGAATAGTGTCGATGCATTTAACGAGAAGTTCGACAAGCACACAAAGGGAAGAGGAATAGATAGTTACGATGGTAGACTTAGATCAGAAAATATGAGGGGAAGCTTGAGTGTTGAATAACCACCAGCATGAACTGGCTGGGCCAAATGGCCTATCTCTTTGTGCTGTATATCCTATATATGTAAATGTCTTGTAAGCATAATTAAACATTTCCTGATATTTCCAGACTTAGAGATGCTGATCTTGTGTACTTTTATGTTTTACTGTGTAAGCAGATACTTGAAACCACACCAGTAAAAGTATAAATCAACAAAACATTTTTCTAAATGCTACATAATCTTAATAATATATCAATCGCCAAGGCAGATGCTGTAATGCATTACTATTCTTTGAAATTTTCGTGAAGGAATGATTGAAGCACAAACAGATGATCCAGACTCCAGGGGCGCGATTCTCTGCTCCCGCGCCGTTTCAGAGAATCGCCTGGGGCGCCATTTTTACCTGCGAAGCCGGTCCGGCGCCCTCCCGCGGCCGCGGGGAGGACATCAACCGCGCATGCGCGGGTTGGCGCCGGTTATCCCGTGCATGCGCAGTTGACGTCATTAACGCGGCGCCGGCCCTGTCATTTACGCGGCACCGCTTTTACGCGGCGCCAAGGCCTGGCCCGCGTAAATGACGCGGCACCGCTCCTAGCCCCCCGGGGGAGTGTGAATCGGGGTCTGGGAACGACCTCCGATGCCGGTGTAAAACACTCCGGTTTTCACTCCGGCGCCGGCACTTGGCCTCCAGATCGGAGAATTGCGCCCCAGGTTCTGCACTGATATCAATTAGCTCGTTTTAGTTAAGTCCTTTCTATCTGATTTATTTTTATTCATTCATGGGATGTGTGCATCGCCTGCTGGGCCAGCATTTATTGCCCATCCCTAATTGCCTTGAATTAAGTGACCATTTCTGAAGGCATTTCAGAGTCAACCACCTTGCTGTGGGTTAGAGTCACATGTAGGCCAGATCGAGTAAGCTTGGCAAATTTCCTTCCCTAAAGGGCATTAGTAAACCCAATGGGATTTTACAACAATTAGTTGAAGGTCACCTTGTGGCGCAGTGGTAGCGCCCTTACCGTTGGACCACAAACTCTGGGTTCAAGTCCAACGCTAGGACTTGTTGGCCACAGAAGGAGCATTCAACATGATTCAATGGGATGATAATCAGCTCGGAAATCCTCCCATCACTTCCTCCACTATTCCACAAAGTGTAAAAAGAACAGTATATGGATGTGAAGATACATTAATGCGAACAACAACAACCTGATTAATTTAATTGTAGAGTAGAAATGTGCAAGCATAGGGGAATAGTTGTTGCAGACAGCCAAATTAATATGAAACTATTAATATAATATATATACATTTTTATATATAATATATATATAAATGATAGAATATTATAATTTATAATAATATAGCGATTATATATTATACATCTTAATAGGCAGCACGGTGGCACAGTGCCAGGGACCCAGGTTCAATTCCGGTCTCGGGTAACGGTCTGTGTGGACTTTCTCCCAAGTCTACGTGGGTTTCCTCTGGGTGCCATAGTTTCCTCCCACTGTCCAAAGATGTGCAGGTTAGGTGCATTGGCCATGTTAAATTGCCGCTTAGTGTCCAAAAGGTTAGGTGGAGTTACTAGGTTATGGGGATAGGGTTGGGGCATGGGCCTAGGTAAGGGTAGATGCAGACTCGATAGGCCAAATGGCCTTCTTCTGCACTGTAGTGATTCTATGATTTTATGGGCGCTATCTAACGGAAAAGTTTTCAAGTGTCATTTGTTGTGGGGTCTGTTGGGAGTTTCCCGCCCCGGCGTGATCCCCACCATTATCTAACCACACTTAGTCACTTTTTGGGGCCCTGGGAGTTTCTCCCCGGTCAAGCCCACACTTAGAATTGTTTTCATCACTGGGGAGCTGAACTCCCTGGCCACGCCGCTCCTCAGAGATCGTGCCACCATTTTGAAAGGGTGCCCTGATCACTAAGTGGGCTTGTGAGTCCCCCACACCCCAAACCTTGGAGAATGTCACCCCCACACACGTGGGCATTGCCCCACACCTCCCCAAGTAATGACATCCCACCCTGCACCCCCCACCCTTCATACCCTCCTCCACCCTCCTTTCATGGGCACAGCCCCCCTCAGGCCCTGACCCTTGGCTGTGCCATCGTGGCACCCTGACCCGCAGCATTGCATCCTGGCACCCTGGGAGTGCTTCTACCAGCTTTGCGGTGCTAACCTGGGCACTTTGGAAGTGCCTGTGTGGCAGTGTCAAGGTGCCAACCTGGCAGTGCCAAGGTATTCATGGTCCAGCAGGAAGGCCAGGGGGCACTCTGTCCTATCCTTGACCACCAATGGGTCTCTGATAGCCCAGGAGACTCCCCCTAGGTGCCATGATGTTTGGTCCACGATTGTGTGGACCAGTACTAATCGGCGCCTGTGTGCCGCTCACAGGGGAGCAGGTTAGATGATGGGAGGCCATTAGATAGGGGGAGCGCGATCCTCCGAGCCCCGCGGCGGGCCGGAGAATCGGCGTGACCGCGCCACGTTGCCTCGACACCGGCGCGCGATTCTCCGAGGTCCGGCGAATTTGGCGTGGCACCGACATGGGCTGCTGTATGCGGTGGGGCCGCCGATGGCCGCATGGAAAAAGCAGAGTCCCGCCGGCGCCGTCCACATCTGGTCGCTGCCGGCGGGAACTCTGCGCGAAGGGTCGGGGGCGGCCTGTGGCGGGGGGGTACTGGGGAGGGGGCTCCGTCCCGGGGGGGGGGGCTTCCGATGGGGTCCTGGCCCGTGATCGGGGCCCACCGATTCGTGGGCCGGCATCTACCCCCCCTGGCCCTACTCTGTTGTGCATCCGGCCCTAGAACCCCTGCACCATCCATGTTGCGTCGGGGCCGGAGCGTTCAGTAAGGCCACCGCGCATTCGCGGGTTGGCGCGTCGCCACTGCGCATGCGCGGTTTGGCGCCGCCCCCAGTGCGCGCCAGGAAGTAAGGCTGGAGCGGCGTGAACCTCTCCAACGCCATGCTGGCCCACTGTGGAAGGACAGATGCAGGTAGGGCAGTGGATGTTGTCTATACGGACTTCAGTAAGGCCTGTGACAAGGTCCCTCATGGTAGACTAGTACAAAAGGTGAACTCACACGGGATCAGGGGTGAGCGGGCAAGGTGGATACGGAACTGGCTAGGTCATAGAAGGCAGAGAGTAGCAATGGAAGGATGCTTTTCTAATTGGAGGGCTGTGACCAGTGGTGTTCCGCCGGGATCAGTGCTGGGACCTTTGCTGTTTGTAGTATATATAAATGATTTGGAGGAAAATGTAACTGGTCTGATTAGTAAGTTTGCAGATGACACAAAGGTTAGTGGAATTGCGGATAGCGATGAGGACTGTCAGAGGATACAGCAGGATTTAGATTGTTTGGAGACTTGGGCGGAGAGATGGCAGATGGAGTTTAATCCGGACAAATGTGAGGTAATGCATTTTGCAAGGTCTAATGCAGGTAGGGAATATACAGTGAATGGTAGAACTCTCAAGAGTATTGAAAGTCAGAGAGATCTAGGTGTACAGGTCCACATGTCACTGAAAGAGGCAACACAGGTGGAGAAGGTAGTCAAGAAGGCATACGGCATGCTTGCCTTCATTGGCTGGGGCATTGAGTATAAGAATTGGCAAGTCATGTTGCAGCTGTATAGAACCTTAGTTAGGCCACACTTGGAGTATAGTGTTCAATTCTGGTCGCCACACTACCAGAAGGATGTGGAGGCTGTAGAGAGGGTGCAGAAGAGATTTACCAGAATATTGCCTGGTATGGAGGGCATTGGCTATGAGGAGCGGTTGAATAAACTTGGTTTGTTCTCACTGGAACAACGGAGGTTGAGGGGCGACCTGATAGAGGTCTACAAAATTATGAGGGGCATAGACAGAGTGGATAGTCAGAGGCTTTTCCCCAGGGTAGAGGGGTCAATTACTAGGGGGTATAGATTTAAGTTGAGAGGGGCAAGGTTTAGAGTAGATGTACGAGGCAAGTTTTCTACACAGAGGGTAGTGGGTGCCTGGAACTCGCTACTGGAGGAGGTGGTGGAAGCAGGGACGATAGTGACATTTAAGGGGCATCTTGACAAATACATGAATAGGATGGGAATAGAGGGATACAGACCCAGGAAGTGTAGAAGATTGTAGTTTAGTCAGGCAGCATGGTCGGCACGGGCTTGGAGGGTCGAAGGGCCTGTTCCTGTGCTGTACATTTCTTTGTTCTTTTGTTCTTGTACTGCCCGCGCCCGTTTCACGTCGTCGTGAAACGCGACGGCATCACGACGGCACGGACACTCTGTCCCGCGATCGGAGAATCGCACGCGGGGTTCTTCCCGTTTATGGGTTGGAGATTGGCTCGAACTGGTGATTATTGGTTTCTTTCCACGCCACGGCGGGATCCAGATCTCGCAAACAGGAGCAGGCTGATTAAATTGGAAACCGAGAGGGGCTTGGCACGGTTACCGATTTCGGACTTTTCTGCAATCTAACCAGCTCACTTGGATTTGTGCCCCCCGCAACGCGGCCGTTAGATCACGCCCAATGATTCTCTATATTCCTTTATTTCAGTATGAAATTATTGATCCAGACAAAATAGACCCAAACCAATTGAGCTTTACAGAACCTGAGATGGGGAGCACAATGTCATAAATGTGACATTTGAATAGGTGTTTGATGAATAAATAGTGACACCTGTGCACAATCTTCCCAATAGCTGGATAACTCCAGATCATTTCAGTCTCAAACTTTACACAATTGGCCTGCTGCCTTTTTAGCAGCGTCAAATGAGACAATGATAACATTAAATTAAGCATAGATTAGGCAAGGCTTGCGAGCAGTAATAACTCCAACAAATTGCAAACTTTTGTTTTGTGTCTAAAGAGTCAATGTTGCAATATGAAAATCTTCTTCCAAACAGTCTTAATGTACTGCTATCCATGAATGGAACAGATATGAACAGATACACCATCCTGCAAATGATTTCTTTCAACATGACCATAAGACAACAAGTACTAGCAATATTTTGTGCATCAAAGCATTATTTGTGGAGAGAAAGGTTTTTTTACCATTAATTTTGATTCCATTTTTAATCACAAAATTGAATTATCCAGCAATCTTCAATTCAGTTGCAATGAAATTAAACCAAGGACCAAGAATATGATCAAAAGGCCTTTTGTACATCAAGGTTCACCACAGGCTTTTCTAACTATATTCTTGTTTTTTCAATACAGCCTTGAGGGAGCACTCCACTACTGGAGGTGTGGTCTTTTGAATTAAATATTAAACTGAAACTCTGGACGGGTTTCGCCGTCCCAGCCGCAGCACGAACCTGCCGCACCACGCCATCAGCATTCTCTGTTTCGCCGGCTGGTCAATGGGGTTTCCCATTATGGGGCAGCCCCACGCCGTCGGTAAACCCTTGGGCTGCCGGCAAAATGGAGAATCCCGATGGCGGAGAATCCAGCCCTCTATCTGCCCTCTCAGTTAGACATAAAACAAAGCTCCCAAAGAAGAATGACACGAGCAGGAAATCAAAAACAATATGGTATCACTGAGAGGCAAACATTTTGAAGCAGAAAATGGCGTGTTTCTTGTTTTAGTTCACAAACAGCTGGTGATGCAGAATAGAAAAATGAGCATTATCAGCACAACAGTGTATAGACAAAAATGCAAGAGTCAGCAACTGAAGTAGCAATTCAAAAATAGATCTGGTTGTGCAGACAGAAAGGAGATGGATGATTTCTTGCTCCAGCTTCTTCAAGATTTTTCCCTCATGTAGGAATATCAAAATATCATAAAAATAGCACAGAATTATAAGCGTAAATTTAAGTCTCGTCCACCCTCAAATTGATCAACTTAACTTGGACTTTAAATACGATTCTGCACTGTTGTATTTTCACCTTAAGAATGGAATTCCTGATTGGGTGTAATTGGCAAAATGAGCACATATGGCAGGTCACCCAAATTTATACCCATTCCAAAAGAGTGTTCTTTAGTCTCAAGTTTCTGCTCAGAATTATTTGCATATTGCCAATGCAAAATATGCGCACACCAGTACATTCAGGCAAATATCCCTTGAAGTATTTAAGAATTGTAACATGGTGCAGTTTGATTATTACAGCTGAAAAAGAGTTTATCACAAAAACTAAGAACTTAAAAATCACAATATTAATCCACCATCTGTGAGTAACCAGATTATAAATAACCAAAAATTATTTTTCAAATACATGCAGAACTATTCCCAAGTTATATTGAAGTCAATTTATTTCTAACTTTTTTTCAATCAAAATTACATTGAAAAGCTTTTAAAACATCTTATTCGTGTATTTGTGCCCAAAATACCCAGCTTATTTTCTCAAACATTCTCAAAGGTCTGCAAACTAGCACAATTAGTAGAACGTCCCAATGGTGGATTATACCATCGTGGAGGATGGGCCAGTTTTTTTGGGTGGGACATGCTTCTAGTGCAGAGTATTTGTAACCTAGTGTAAAGATCGTGGATACACAAGTTGCACTGAACATTATTTACGCTTATAGTTCTGCCATCTTTTGCGTGGTTACTGCAAATTTGGCAGAATTGCAGTCAAGAAGACAGCACAATCGAGCAAAGTTTCCAGGCCCTTATTTCAGGCAATTTTTCCTCCCTTCTGTCCTTATTAATTAGACCTTGTGGGTGATTGGATCATGGGTGCCAGACATCTAGTATCTCACCCAAGTGTCTTTTAAACTCACCTACAATATCTCCTGCAGTGAAAAAGCCTGGCAACAGTCAGATATCGTGTTTTCAGGTCATTCAACTACAGATACCATCACACATGGGACCAATACTTGGATATTTACTTGACCTAAGAGCTATTGACCGAGTACAGGAATTAGTCTGGCATGGACACAAATGGCTGAATGGCCTGTTATACATTTTCCATGATGTCTCAAAAATCTTGCCCTTCCCTGGTGTCCAAGTATGTGTCGCCCCAGCAGGAGATTATTGGGTAAAGATGAGGAGGCAAACTCTGGATAATTCCCTATTTGACATCTATTCCGCGTGTATGCGTGCATATTTGGGTTATCCCCAAAATTTTGCTAGTTATGATATCTGTGGATAAATAGCCTACTGACATTCATTGAGGGTAGAGCACATGGCAGGTCATTTAGCCCAGTCGTCCATGCTACATGTGAGCCTTCTCTGTTATACATTTTAGTTACCGTTATATGAAGAGTCAGAAGTCCTGTTCCTTTTCACCAAACACCATTTATTTCACTTCCACAGCCTCTGCACAAAACTCCAACAACACACCACCTGACACAAGGGCCACCTGAAGCCCCTTTAGATATCAGTGTCAATCATTGGATACTAAACATAAATGAGACAACTAATTGCAATGTCTTTTAATGCATTACTTAACTCTTAACCCATTACTTAAAAGTCTCCCCTTGCTTGGAGAAAAAAATAATTAGGTGAAAACAAAATTTAAAGAAACTCAAAAACACACACGCAATTTCCCCCCTTCTTTTTTTTTGGAAGAAAACAAAATCACAGAAACAGGCGCCCTTCATTAACAATATCCAAAAGTTACATTTCTGTCAATATCGGAGAAATATAAAAGGCCATATACACCGCCTCTACAAAGCTTAACGTCTCAGCAGCCAAAGTGCTTTCGACCACTTTCCTTATTTTCTTTGTTTCCCACATAAGAGGACAACATTTACCATTGTTTCCCAAAGGAAAATTATAAAACCTCCTGTGCTTGATTTGCATAGGACGCATCACTATAAACTATGAATTTCAAGTGCCTACGGTCACCTAAAACCGGGAACTTCAAAACACACTCCTGCATTTTTAGTTTGGCCAACGCTTTATTTGCTCTTATTATGCCTTCCACTTTGGGACCATTCATTTTTGTATTCAACTATAAGACATCAAAACTCACGTCCGGTCTAGTCTGCCTACCTAACCAATTCAGTTGCCCAATTTAACTTTGCAGTTGCTCTTTTTCCATCTTTGAAACCTTGCATGTTTTTGTGAAAACCCGGCCACGACTAATTGCTATTGGGCTGATGCTTTCCAAATAAGATTGCTAACGTAAAGTTGCCCCTAACGTAGCCTGTCCGATTTCCAGTCCAATATATTTAAATTCACCGGAAGCCTGACTTCCGACCCTGAATTCTTTCCTCAATCCAGAGATTACAAAAGCTTCAAAATCACTAGTCCTACCCCACAAAAATTATTTGACATGCATCATAAAGATGCTAGAAAGATTCCCTTTATAGTGCCAGTAAAACATTACCGGATCTACTTTCAACTGGTAACAGCCTAACTTTTAAAAAACTGACCTCGCCGAAAAATACCAGACTCTAGATGCATCATTTAATCCATATACACATTTGTTCAACTTCCAGAGTACCCCTTCTGTGTTAGCTGCTTCTTTAGGAGGACGGAGAAACATGTCTCTCTGGAGCTGATGCCCCTGCAAGAAGCAGATATCTATAGATTTGCATTCCCATCCCTTTGTGGCTAAAAGAAGATCTTTAAAATTAACCTTTCCTGCTGTAGGTGAATCTACCCTTAAATCCTGATCTTCTAAGTTTTCATCAAATTCCCTTGCCTCAAGCCTGGCCTTTGCCTTATAAGTTCCATCCGGAAGAAACTTTTACGTTCAAATCCATCTGTGAGATAGAGTTCTTTGTCCCCTATCCGGTACTTCCGTGTATACCCCAAATTCACTCCAACTATGCAGTTCTTGCTGTTTAGCATCTTTGATAACTTTTCATATCATTTATTGGAAGCCACCAAAATCTCACGTGTATGTGGGCTTCTACTCTGATTAGTATTCGTAGTTTTACTCATGTTCCGAGACCTTGATAAACTACGTCCCCTCTCCCGCCTGGTAACTTGTTCTATACTGCTACTGCTTGATCTTTCCTATCTGCTGTGGGATGTCCTTTCAAAATTCTCGCCCTTTTCCTGCGGACCTGTTCACTAACCGATGTACTATCTGAACTGGCACTGCGTTTCTGTGACCTCCATTTTTGAACTTTGTGTTCCCAATCCATTGTCTTAACTCCCTCTCCTGAATGCTGTACATTCAACCAATGTTTATACTTTCCAGTGGCCTTCCCTGCTCTAATAACAGTTGCATCCTTCCATTGACTAGGCCCTTCAGGCAACTATGTCACCTTTGTACCAACCTTTGGTAGTTGTCCTTTCGGAAAAATGGCCTTATCCCAGGTCTTAAGGTCCACAGCCACAATGTCGTTAAAATCCCTGGCCAACGGTAGGGTTACTATCGGTCGTGCTGGTGTCCTTCTGTACTTCCTACAAACTTTCCAGCAATCACTAACCTGTTCTATCAGTTTAGTATAGTCTTCATCCCTTACCACTGCATCCTTTAATACATTTTTCAGCCTCCAAGGAGACGGATGTGCAAACTGCCTATGCAGTTTTAATACAACAAGCTTTTTATCAGCGAAAGTCCCATTTTCAACTGCCACTAACACATCCTTAACCACTCTACTTGAAATCTTATTTGTCAGTAATGGAAGACAATAGTGTCCCGACTGTGTAAATTGTAAGTCAACCATCTTTCCAAAAACTGTTGCCTTATCCTGTTCCATATCCAGTTTCATGTGTGCTTTCTTCATCGACGGTCTGCTCAGAAGCAAAGGTATCTCACTTGATACAACATCCGTGCTAATGTAATGCTCTGGTAATATTGCAAGGGATCACCACTCATTTCAGCAACTTCAGAGTATTATCATCCCCAAACCTGAAACTTGTGGAACTTTCAAATTCCTTAACCTTGTTACGACTTTCAGCATTCAAGGAGTCCAGGTAACATTTTAACCAGTCAATTCCACACACAGTAGATGTGCAGCCACTGTCCAATACAGCACAATTGAAGGATTCTGCAACCAACACCCTCATTACCGGCGTAAAACTGCTTGTTAATAGGCCAATGTCTTCTCTCTGAACACTATCTTTTTCCTCTTCTGACTCTTCCGTGTCATGTGTCGCTTCAAACACTCTATCATAACGTTTTGGACAGTTGAAGACATAATGGTATTGAGAGTCACAACAAAAACATCGATTTATCATGCCGCATGCATTTCTGGGGTTCATCTTCCTATTGTAAGTTCTAACTGGGTTTCTGCCTTCATAATTTCCTTGTCTCGATCTCCTTCTATAGTCTTAGGCACTGTCCGTAGCCATACAATTTCGCCATCCTGTTAGTAGTGTATCTTCCATATTCTGCTTTATAGCAGGCTGACCTATTTGAGTCATCAGAGCCATCGGAATCAAATGTTTCCCCAGAAACTTCTTTAAAGCTTTTGTCATCTGATCGAATAAGGTATCCTCATCCGTAAACTGAACTCCTGTCAAAACCAGGAGCCTATCCATGTTGCTCACTCTAGCACAGTCAAGTAATTTAAAGGCCAACACAGACTGTGGAAATTCCAGGTTGTGTTTCTGCAGCCTTTTATATAGTCTGCCAAATTCCATTACATAGTCTTCCATGGAGAATTCCTCTATTTTCCAGAACTTATCAAATTCCGACCATGCTTCATACGCACTTGACAAGTCATCTTTCATGTAAATCTTATCCATATATTGTAATAGAGTCCCCAGACCGTCTTCTGAGTCTAACTCTTCCAATTCCAGCTCAGGAAGCACTTTGTTTCGGATTTTACTGTTATAAGGTAGAGAAAGAGCCAATGCCATACCTTGTTTTCTCTTTCCCAAGGCCTTAGTCCTCAGTCCACATAACTACTGCACTTCTCCATTGGTCGTACGATTCCCTTTCAGAAAATAAGGGGGGATAGTTATATCCAGCCATCTTTATCCTGGGTTCAGCCACGTATCTTTTTGTTTTCCTTCTCACTCACTCCTTGGTTTGATCAGGAAAAGTTGTATCTTTCAAACCTTCACATTTGCACAGCAACCATCCTCTGCTACCATGGTTATACGTTTTAGTTACCGTTGTATGAAGAGTCAGAAGTCCTGTTCCTTTTCAGCAAACACCAATTATTTCACTTCCACAGCCCCCGCACAAAACTCCAACAACACACCACCTGACACAAGGGCCACCTGAAGCCCCTTTACATATCAGTGTCAATCATTGGATACTTAACATAAATGAGACAACTAATTGCAATGTCTCTTAATGCATTACTTAACTCTTAACCCATTACTTAACATCCTCCTTTCCCTGTTCACCAAAACCTATCAGCATAACTTCCTATCGCTTCTTGCTTTGTGTTTATCTCGCTTCCAATGTATCAGTATTGTTTGCCTCAACCTTTCCTTTAGAGAGTTCCATATTCTAACCATTCCTTGTGCAAAAAATTCATCTCAATTCTCTATTGCTTTTTTTCGCCTTTGTTCTGGTTACACGTGCAAGTGAAAATATCTAGTCTATGGCTACCCTATCAAACCTTTTCATAATCTTGAAGACTTCTGTCAGCTCACCCTTAAGTCTCTTTTACGAGATAAAAGAGCCAACCATGTTCAATCTTTCCTGATAGGTATAATCTCTCAATTCTGAAATCACCTTTGGAAGTCTTTTTTGCACCTTCTCCAGTGCCTCTCCATCCTTCTCTATAATATAGCGAGTAGGATTGTTCACAATACTCCAGGTGGGGTTTGACCAAAGGTCAATGCAAGTTTTACGTAATTCTCTGCTTTTCTATTCTGTCCCCCTGGAAATTAACTCTGTGCTTTGTTTTTTGTGATTTGATTGTATTGGTTTTTTTTAAATTAGTTTTTGACAAGATGTGTGCTTCTCTGGCTACGCCAGCAATTGTTGTCCATCCCTAATTTCTCCAGAGAAGTTGGTGGTGAGCTGCCTTCCTGAATGGCTCCTGTCCATTACTTGCTTACCAACGTTTTGTGATCAGAGCATCTGTACCACTCAATACCTTTGCTCATCTGTTCTGTGGCTTTTATTTTCCAATGAATATGTGGCCTCCTTATTCTTCCAACAAAATTGCACCACTTCACACTTTTGAATTGAATTGAAATTAATTTGCCAATTACATGCCCATTCTGCAAGTTTAATGCATTCTTGCATTTTGTTGAAGTTCTTCTCAGTGTTAAATATATCTGTAAATTCTGAATCTATTGCGATTCCAGAGTACAAGTATTTTATATAAGCAGTGAACAACAGTGCTTCCAGAACCGACCCTTGTCGAACACAACTTCCAAAATGTTGCCAGGCTAAGTAACTACACTTAACCTCAACTTGCTATCCATTTTGTGGATTATCCCCTAGCACTATACATGCTCTCAACTTAGTCATGAATTGGCTATGCTGTACCTTATCAAAACCCTTTTTTTAAGAAATATTTTTATTAAAGTATTTATACATATACATTAAACACAACCAACACCAAAAAGAGAACAAGCAGGAAATCTTACAACAGATAAATAACACCCCCCCCTCCCTGCCATTCCACTCCACCCATCCTGCCTTCCCCATTTTTACCCATTTATGCTGCCCCCCCCCCCCTACTGCTGACATCTTAACTATCCTTAAAGAAGTCGATAAACAGTTTCGATTTCCGGACTAATCCCCCCACTGACCCTCTCAAGGCAAAATTGATTTTTTTTGCAGTTTTAAGGAATTCCGTGAGGTCGCTCCCCCCCCCCCCCCCCTCCCCGGCTTGGGTGCCCCCGAGTCCCTCCACTCCAACAAAATCCGTCTCTGGGCTACCAGGGAGGCAAAGGCCGAAAGCCTGGACCCTGAACTCACGGATCTTCCGACACTCTGAAAATCGGCACCTCTGGACTCGGGGCAACCTCACATTCAGCACCTCGGACATTACATCTGCAAACCCCCCCCCCCCCCCCCGCAAACCCTTTCAGCTGCTGCCAAGCCCTAAACAAGCTGATCCGTGTGCTCCTCCATCACCTCCTTCACCTTCTGGATCACCTGGCTCTGGGTCTCCAGCCTCAGCTCCACCCAGTTAATCCCCACTTTCAGTGGGTCTACTACCTTCTCCAGGTCTTCCTGAGCTTTCCTCCTCTGCTGGCTGAACTTATCGTTCAGAAAGCTCACCAACAGGTCCGACGACCATTGGGCTGGTAGGGCCGATCCCTTGCTCTCTGCCATCCTTCCCTGCGTCCCACGACGAGTTTCTTGCTCTTGCAGCTCCTTTCTTCTAAACCCACTTCTGGTCCACAAATCCATCCACTGACCTCACCAGTGGAGTATAACTTTCCTCCACCACCCCTGCACCCTTTTCTTCCAAAATATCCACCCGGCAACCGGGGAAGACGACCAAAAAAAACACCTCGAGTGGGAGCTGCCAAATGTTGACCACTCACATGGCCGCCGCCAGTCCATCAAGACCCTTTCGAAATTAAATGAAAATCGCTTATTGTCACAAGTAGGCTTCAAATGAAGTTACTGTGAAAAGCCCCTAGTCGCCACATTCCGGCGCCTGTTCGGGGAGGCTGTTACAGGATAATCCAAACATTTACTGGATTCCTCTTGTCTAACCTTAGCGATACTTCTTCAATAAACACAAATTTGTGCTGATTTCTCTTTATATATTTTTGACATTCATTATAGACTCACACATGGAGCCAACATAATTCCAGTGGTCTCAGGAGAGAAAGGAAACCGAAAATAAAATCAAAAGGTACAAATGCAAACGTGTGCACAGAGTTCGTTATTTGGAATTACAGTTTCCCTTTCCCTACCAGAGTTTCATTTTAATGTAGCTCAGTTAAAAGGGTGTTTTTTTTTTTAGTTAAGGTTGTTGCTTTTGGAATAATTCATACGGAAAATCCCATTGACAACAACGGGACCAGAAAATCCCACCGGTGGGCCGCCTCCGGTGCGGAAAAATACACAGCGGGGTGGTCGGTAAATCCCGCCGCAAAAAAATCACTATCACAATTAAATTACAAGTTTAAAAAGAAAATGAAAGTAATTACTGTTCTTAATGTCCAACTATGATGCAGGTTGCTCAACCGGAAGGAGTTGTTCCTGTGGTAGATGGGCAGAGCTAAGTCCAGCCTTACGTTTCAACCTGCCTTCCATCTGTTCTCACACCGTAGACTGACCACAGCAGTAACTCTCTCCCATTCCAGTCCCTGTGGAGACAAGCACCAGCTCTGGGCCCTGCTTGGGCCGACTTTCTAAGTAGATCCAACAAAACAATGGTTCCCTGTGGTCATCGTGGGGGTAATGACACCCCTCCCCCACAACGTCCGAAAGCTCCCCTTCAACCGCCAATGGTAGGGGCCTTTTACGCCACTTTGCCTGAGGCTGCGCTTCAGCTTACGGTGGCTTTAGGTTGGGCGGTGCATATCGGTTTGTCGATCGTCTTTTCCTGGCCAATTTCCAAAGTTTTATCGCCAGGACCTCAATCCCGGACACGACGCTGTCCGTCTGCACGGATACTTCAGCGTCCATTTCCAAGCCAGAGTCCTCAACCTGCTGGCCGGATGCCGGGATAGAGGGGGTTGGGTCCCCTGGCTGAGCACTTCCTGGCACAGAGGGGATGCCAGTGCTGCTGGTTGGGTGTCGTTTAGCGTAGGCTTCCACTTCTTGAAGTGTCCAAGTGCTTCCGCTGAACTATCCCATGAATTCCAACCTTGTCGGAGACTGGATCTGTTCCCTTCAGCATGACACCAGGGAGCCAAAGTAAACCGTCACCAAACTAACGGGCATAGGCCATGTACCGCAAGTGAAATTGCAGCCCTGGTGTCCTCCGGTCATGGTGTCACTTCTGCGCCTCCTGCTGCACCTCCAGTTTCCCGCTGAGGTTCGGAAACGTCAGGCTCAACTCGGTTCTAAGCCTTCGGCCCATCACCAATTCTGCAGGAGCTACCCCTACCCTCACATGTGGCGTTGTGTGGTATTTAAAAAGGAACCATGCCAGTCGCATGTCCATAGAGCCCATGGTTTGTTTTATTGTGCCCCTTTTGAAAGCCTGGACCACCCTTTCTGCCAGGCTGTTAGATGAGGGATGGTACAGCGTGGTTCTGATGTGCTGGATGCCATTCCATTTTGCAAACATGGCAAATCCTCACTTGTGAAGGGCTGAACGAGAACCGGAGCTTTTCTACCATGCCCCTGAATGTCGTTGAGGCCACTTCGTACACTTTGAGTCGGCGTCCGCGATGACAAGGACCATGGACCCCATGAAAGGCCCTTCGGCATCTGCATGCAATCGCACCCATGGGTGTCCCGGCTAATCCCATGGATGAAGGGAGGCCACCGGCAGGAGCTTATGATGATCCTGGCACGTCGGGCAGCTGCGTACGACTCAATGTTTCCATCAATTCCAGGGCACCAGACATAACAATGGGTCAGCATATTCAACTTAGAGGCGCCCGGGTGACAACTGTGTAGGTCATTCAGCAGGAACTCCTGACTCTGCGGTGGGATAACATGTGAGCTCCCCATAATATGACACTGTCCTCCACGCTGAGCTCCGAGAGCTTCTGGGCAAAAGGTTGTAGGGCTACAGGAGCGGTCTTCTGCATTCTGCTGCTCAAAAGCATGTGGCGGAGTTTCGCTACTCTTGGGTCCCACTGCATCCATGCTCACACCTGAGTGGCCAACGCTGGCAAGGCAACCATTGCATCCACGACTGGCGAGGATGAGGAACTCGTGGACAAAGGTACACAACTGAGAACACCGGCATGGGCAATCTGCGTACCCGGGTAGTGTTGAAACAAATATTCATACACGGTGAGTAAAAGCGGCCAGTGCTGAATTGTGGCTGATGCGATGGCTGGGATACCTTTATAATTCCCGAAAGAGGCTGAGCAGGGGATTATAGTCAGAATAGAGAAGTGCCTCCGACAAACATATTGATGGAATTTCTTAACCCCAAATATTACTGCCAAGCCTTCTCGATTTTAGCATCCGCCAGGGTCCTCAAGGCTAAAGTGAAGGGGCGTTCTGTGCTATCTTCCCATCTGTCGGCCAGCAACGTCCCAATGGCATTGCGGGAGGTAGCACATATTAGGATTAGCGGCCGAGCTGGATCATAGTCAGTGATGAGCTGTGTGGACATCAGATGCTCTTTTACCCCGGCGAATGCTTCATCTCGTGAGGCACCCCAGAACCACTTCTGGTCCTTTTTCAACAGCATGAGAAGTAGAGCTAATAAAGTGGCCGGGTTGACGATGAACTTTCCATAATAATTTACCAGGCCTAGAAACAACAGGAGTTCAGTGGTATTTGGGTTCGGGACCCCTTTTATGGCCCGAACCTTGTCCTCCACTGGATGTAGACCACCCCTGTCCACCCTGTTTCCTCTCTTGAGCGGAACACACACTTGTTCCCCTTTCACCAGGCGCCCACTTGGGAAAACCGTCTGAGCACTTCTTGCAGGTTGTCCGTATGTTCTTTCTCGGTGGCACCCATGATGCGCACGTCAGCTAGTTAAATGGCCACCTTTGGCAGACCCTGCAGGATACTTTCTATCATACGCTTAAAAATCGGCAGGGCAGATGAGACCCCAAACAGAAGGCAGGTGTATTAAAATAACCCTCTATAGGTGTAATGGTCGTAAATGTCCTGGAAGCTGGATCTAGCTCCACCTGTAAATAGGTGTGGCTCATGTCAAGTTTCCTAAAGGAACACCCTCCAGCCAGTTTTGTATATAAATCTTTCAGTCTAGGCATAGGGAACCGGTACAGGTGTGAAATTCTGTTTCCCGTCAGCTTGTAACCCCCGCAAAGCCGGACAGATTTGTTGGGCTTCATTACTGGCACCAGGGATGCGGCCCACTCCATAAATTGTACAGGGTGTTTAATCCCCAGATCCTTCAGGCACTGTAGCTCTGTGTCAACATTGGCAAACAATGCTTGGGGACAGGCCTCACCCTGAATTACCTGGGATGAGCATCAAGGTCCACGTAAATATGGGCCTTGCCCCCTTTTGTCCTGCCAGAGCCTCCAGGAACACCTCCGGGTATTTGCCCAGTATGTCGTACAGATTCCCGGTGCCCATCCAAAAAACCTGTTGCCAGTTTAAACGGAGGACTCGCAACCAGTCACACCCTAGTGAATTGGGCCCCAGTCCTCATATCACAACCAAAGGTCGTCAGACCAACTGTAGCCCGTGTGTCACCAGAGTTAAGGTAGTCCCCACAATGCTCAGTGGCTCACCAGTATAGGTAGCCAACTTCACAACATCAGTGGCATGACCCTGCACAAAGTCGTCAAAAGGCCTGAAGGTCTGCTGGAGACAGCAGTTCCAGTATCCATTTCCAGCACTATAGGATGACCATTTACTTGTAATGTGATCCAGATCGATGCTATCGAGTTCAAGCTGGTCCACAGGGCAGCTATATTCTGTAAGGTAAGAGGGGATGGAGGCTAGGGCAGTTTCATGCTTCTCCTGTAGGATGTGGGTGGTGAGGAATACCACCGGTGTCCCCGCTAACTATACCTGCGGGAAATGCACCCAACTCCAGCTCCTCAGAGACCGTGTTAGGGAACTGGAGTTGGAGCTGGATGAACATCGGATCATCCGGGAGGCAGAGTGGGTAATAGACAAGAGTTACAGAGAGGTAACCACACTCAAGGTACAGGACAAGAGTAGCTGGGTTACAGTCAGGGAAAAGAAAACGAACGGGCAGACAATGCAGGGATCCCTCGTGGCCGTTCGTCTTCAAAACAAGTACACTGTTGGGGGGGATGACCTACCGGGGGAAGGCCCTAGCGGCCAGGTCTCTCGCACTGAGTCTGGCTCTGGGGCTCAGAAGGAAAGGGGTGAGAATAGAAAAGCAATAGTGATAGGAGACTCAATGGTTAGGGGAATAGATAGGAGATTCTGTGGTCGCGAGCGAGACTCCCGGAATGTATGTTGCCTCCCGGGTGCCAGGGCCAGGGATGTCTCGGATCGTGTCTTCAGGATCCTTCAGGGGGAGGGGGAGCAGCCAGAAGTCGTGGTGCACATTGGTACCAACGACGTAGGTAGGAAAAGGGGTGTGGATGTAATAAACGAGTTTAGGTGTTAGGCTGGAAGTTAAAAGCCAGGACAGACAGAGTTGTCATCTCTGGTTTGTTGCCGGTGCCACGTGATAGCGAGGCTAGGAATAGGGAGAGAGGCTGCAGGAATGGTGTAGGAGGGAGGGCCTCAGGTATTTGGATAATTGGAGCGCATTCTGGGGAAGGTGGTACCTGTACAAGCAGGACAGATTGCATCTGAACCAGAGGGTCACCAATATCCTGGGAGGGAGGTTTTCTAGTACTCTTCGGGAGGGTTTAATCTAATTTGGCAGGGGAATGGGAACCGGATTTGTAGTCCAGCAACTAAGGTAGCCGATGTTCAGGACGCCAAAGCGTGTAGTGAGGCAGTGGGGAAGGGAACACTGACAAAGGAGAGTACTTGCAGGCACGGAGATGGGTTGAAGTGTGTATACTTCACCGCAAGAAGCAACAGGAATAAGGTGGGTGAACTTAAGGCATGGATCGGTACTTGGGACTACGATATGGTGACCATCACGGAAACTTGGATAGAAGAGGGGCAGAAATGGTTGTTGGAGTTTCCTGGTTATAGATGTTTCAATAAGATTAGGGAGGGTGGGAAAAGAGGTAGGGGGAGGGGGGTTTCATTGTTAATTAGAGATAGCATAACAGCTGCAGAAAGGCAGTTCAAGGAGGATCTGCCTACTGAGGTCGTATGGGTTAAAGTCAGAAATAGGAAAGGAGCAGTCACCTTGTTTTCTATAGGCACCCCAAGAGCAGCAGAGATCGGGGCACCACGGTAGCACAAGTGGATAGCACTGTGGCTTCACAGCGCCAGGGTCCCAGGTTCGATTCCCTGCTGGGTCACTGTCTGTGTGGAGTCTGCACGTTCTCCCCGTGTGTGCGTGGGTTTCCTCCGGGTGCTCCGGTTTCCTCCCACTGTCCAAAGATGTGCAGGTTAGGTGGATAGGCCATGATAAATTGCCCTTAGTGACCAAAATGGTTAGCAAGGGTTGTTGGGTTACAGGGATATGGTGGAAGTGAGGGCTTAAGTGGGTCGGTGCAGACTCGATGGGCCGAATGGCCTCCTTCTGCACTGTATGTTCTATGTTCTATGTGGAGGAACAGATTGGGAAACAGATTTTGGAAAGGTGCAGAAGTCACACGGTAGTCGTCATCGGTGACTTCAACTTCCCAAATATTGAGTGGAAACTCTTTAGATCAAATGGTTTGGATGGGGTGGTGTTTGTGCAGTGTGACCAGGAAGCTTTTCTAACACAGTATGTAGATTGTCCGACAAGAAGGGAGGCCATATTGGATTTGGTACTTGGTAATGAACCAGGGCAAGTGATAGATTTGTTAGTGGGGGAGCATTTTGGAGATAGTGACCACAATTCTGTGACTTTCACTTTAGTAATGGAGAGGGATAGGTTCGTGCAACAGGGCAAGGTTTACAATTGGGGGAAGGGTAAATACGATGCTGTCAGACAAAAACTGAAGTGCATAAGTTGGGAACATAGGCTGTCAGGGAAGGACACAATTGAAATATGGAACTTGTTCAAGGAACAGATACTACGTGTCCTTGATATGTATGTCCCTGTCAGGCAGGGAAGAGATGGTCGAGTAAGGGAACCATGGTTGACAAGAGAGGTTGAATGTCTTGTTAAGAGGAAGAAGGAGACTTATGTAAGGCTGAGGAGACAAGGTTCAGACAGGGCGCTGGAGGGATACAAGATAGCCAGGAGGGAACTGAAGAAAGGGATTAGGAGAGCTAATCGGGTAGGATCAAGGAAAACCCCAAGGCCTTTTACACATGTGTGAGAAATATGAGAATGACTAGAGCGAGAGTAGGTCCGATCAAGGACAGTAGCGGGAGATTGCGTATTGAGTCTGAAAAGATAGGAGAGGTCTCGAACGAGTACTTTTCTTCAGTATTTACGAAGAGAGGGACCATATTGTTGGAGAGGACAGTGTGAAACAGACTGGGAAGCTCGAGGAGATACTTGTTAGGAAGGAAGATGTGTTGGGCATTTTGAAAAACTTGAGGATAGACAAGTCCCCCGGGCCTGACGGGATTTATCCAAGGATTCTATGGAAAGCAAGAGATGAAATTGCAGAGCCGTTGGCAATGATCTTTTCGTCCTCACTGTCAACAGGGGTGGTACCAGGGGATTGGAGAGTGGTGAATATCGTGCCCCTGTTCAAAAAAGGGAATAGGGATAACCCTGGGAATTACAGGCCAGTTAGTCTTACTTCGGTGGTAGGCAAAGTAATGGAAAGGTTACTGGGGGATAGGATTTCTGAGCATCTGGAAAGACACTGCTGGATAGTCAGCATGGATTTGTGAGGGGTAGGTCTTGCCCCACAAGTCTTATTGAATTCTTTGAGGAGGTGACCAAGCACGTGGATGAAGGTAAAGCAGTGGATGTAGTGTACATGGATTTTAGTAAGACATTTGATAAGGTTCCCCAAGGTAGGCTTATGCAGAAAGTAAGGAGGCATAGGATAGTGGGAAATGTGGCCAGTTGGATAACAAACTGGCTAACCGATAGAAGTCAGAGAGTGGTGGTAGATGGCAAATATTGAGCGTGGAGCCCAGTTACCAGTGGCGTACCGCAGGGATTAGTTCTGGGTCCTCTGCTGTTTGTGATTTTCATGAATGACTTGGATGAGGGATTGAAGGGTGGGTCAGTAAATTTGCAGGCAATACGAAGATTGGTGGAGTTGTGGATAGTGAAGAGGGCTGTTGTCGGCTGCAAAGAGACATAGATAGGATGCAGAGCTGGGCTGAGAAGTGGCAGATGGAGTTTAACCCTGAAAAGTGTGAGGTTGTCCATTTTGGAAGGACAAATATGAATGCAGAATACAGGGTTAACGGTCGGGTTACATAAGAACTAGGAACAGGAGTAGGCCATCTGGCTCCTCGAGCCTGCTCCGCCATTTAATGAGATCATGGCTGATCTTTGTGGACACAGCTCCACTCTCCGGCCCGTACACCATATCCCCGAATCCCTTTATTCTTTAGAAAGGCATCTATCTTTTTCTTAAAAACGTTTAAAGAAGGAGCCTCAACTGCTTCACTGGGCAAGGAATTCCAGAGATTCACAACCCTTTGGGTGAAGAAGTTCCTCCTACACTCCGTCCTAAATCTACCTCCCCTTATTTTGAGGCTATGCTCCCTAGTTCTGCTTTCCCCGACCAGTGGAAACAACCTGCCCGCATCTATCCTATCTATTCCCTTCCTAATTTTATATGTCTCAATAAGATCCCCCCCCCCCACATCCTTCTAAACTCCAATGAGTTCAGTCCCAGTCTACTCAACCTCTCGTCATAATCTAATCCCCTCAACTCTGGGATCAACCTAGTGAATCTCCTCTGCACTCCCTCCTGTGCCAATATGTCCTTTCTCAGGTAAGGAGGCCAAAACTGAACACAATACTCCAGTTGCGGCCTCACCAACACCCTATACAATTGCAGCATAACCTCACTAGTCTTGAACTCCATCCCTCTAGCAATGAAAGACAAAACTCGATTAGCCTTCTTAATCACCTGTTGAACCTGCACACCAACTTTTTGCAACTCGTGCACCAGCACACCCAGGTCCCTCTGCACAGCAGCATGTTTTAACATCTTACCGTTTAAATAATAATCCATTCTGCTGTTATTCCTCCCAAAATGGATAGCCTCACACTTGGCAACATTGAATTCCATCTGCCAGACCCTAGCCCATTCACCTCACCTATTCAAATCCTTCTGCAGACTTCCGGTATCCTCTGCCCTTTTTGCTTTACCACTCATCTTAGTGTCGTCTGCAAACTTTGACACATTGCACTTGGTCCCCAACTCCAAATCGTCTATGTAAATTGTGAACAACTGCGGGCCCAACACTGTTCCGTGAGGGACCCCACTAGTTACAGGTTGCCAACCAGAGAAACACCCATTTATCCCCACTCTCTGCTTTCTGTTAGTTAACCAATCCTCTACCCATGCTACCACTTTACCCTCAATGCCATGGATCTTTAGTTTATGCAGCAACCTTTTGTGTGGCACCTTGTCAAAAGCTTTCTGGAAATCCAGATATACCACATCCATTGTCTCCCCGTTATCTACTGCACTGGTAAGGTCCTCAAAAAATTCTACCAAATTAGTCAGACATGACCTACCCTTTGTGAACCCATGCTGCGTCTGCCCAATGGGACAATTTCCCTCCAGGTGCCCCGCTATTTCCTCCTTAATGATAGATTTCAGCATTTTCCCTACAACCAAAGTTAAGCTTACCGGCCTATAATTACCCGCTTTATGCCGACCTCCTTTTTTAAACAGTGGTGTCATGTTTGCTACTTTCCAATCCTCTGGGACCACCCCAGAGTCTAGTGAATTTTGATAAATTATCACTAGTGCGTTTACAATTTCCCTAGCCATCTCTTTTAACACTCTGGGATGCATCCCATCAGGGCCAGGAGACTTGTCTACCTTTAGCCCCATTAAGCTTGCCCAATACTGCCTCCTTAGTGATTACAATCATCTCAAGGTCCTCACCTATCATATCCTTATTTCCATCAGTCACTGGCATGTTATTTGTGTCCTCCACTGTGAAGACTGACCCAAAAAACCTGTTCAGCTCCTCAACCATTTCCCCGTCTCCTATTATTAAATCTCCCTTCTCATCTTCCAAAGGACCAATATTTACCTTAGCCACTCTTTTTTGTCTTATATATTTGTAGAAGCTTTTACTATCTGGTTTTATGTTCTGAGCCAGTTTACTTTCATAGTCTACCTTACTCTTCTTTATGGCTTTTTTAGTAGCTTTCTGTTGTCCCCTAAAGACTTCCCAGTCCTCTAATCTCACACTAATTTTTGCCACTTTGTATGTTTTTTCCTTCAATTTGATACTCTCCCTCATCTCCTTAGATATCCACGGTCGATTTTTCCCCTTTCTACCGTCTTTCTTTTTTGTCGGTATGAACCTTTTCTGAACACTGTGAAAGATCGCTCGGAAGGTTCTCCACTGTTCCTCAACTGCTTCACCATGAAGTCTTTGCTCCCAGTCTACCTTAGCTAGTTCTTCTCTCATCCCATTGTAATCGCCTTTGTTTAAGCACAAAACACTAGTGTTTGATTTTACCTTGTCATCCTCCAACTGTATTTTAAATTCCACCATATTGTGGTCGTTCCTTCCAAGAGGATCCCGAACTATGAGATCATTAATCAATCCTGCCTCATTACACAGGACCAGATCTAGGACCGCTTGTTCCCTTGTAGGTTCCATTACATACTGTTCCAGGAAATTATCCCGGGCACATTCTATAAACTCCTCCTCAAGGCTGCCTTTACCAATCTGGTTAAACCAATTGATATACAGATTAAAATCTCCCATGATAACCGCTGTACCATTTCTACATGCATCCGTTATTTCTTTGCTTATTGCCTGCCCTACCATCCTGTTACTATTTGGTGGCCTATAGACTACTCCTATCAGTGACCTTTTCACCTTACTATTCCTGATTTCCACCCAAATTGATTCAACCTTGTCCTCCATAGCACCAATATCATCCCTTACTATTGCCCGGATGCCATCCTTAAACAACAAAGCTACACCACCGCCCTTACCGTCCATTCTATCCTTTTGTATAGTCTGATACCCTTGGATATTTAACTCCCAGTCGTGACCATCTTTTAACCATGTTTCAGTAATGGCCACTAAATCATCGTCATTCACGATGATTTGCGCCATCAACTCATTTACCTTATTTCGTATGCTACGAGCATTCAGGTAAAGTACACTTATGCTGTTTTTTATGTCTTTGTTATGAATCCTAACACCTTGATCAGTAACTTTTTGCAATTTATTTTTCCTCTTACCCTTTCTCCTAATTTTCCTTGTCTTTGAACCCATATCTCTACATAATAACCTGTCACGTAACCTGCTGCCTTGATCTCCATTAACCATTATACTGTCCATAGCTTTACACTTCCCTTCCCCCCAACTTGCTAGTTTAAAGTCCTTGTGACTTTAGGTTCTTGGCAATGTGGAGGAGCAGAGAGATCTTGGGATCTATGTTCATAGATCTTTGAAAGTTGCCACTCAAGTGGATAGAGCTGTGAAGAAGGCATATGGTGTGCTGGCATTCATTTGCAGAGGGATTGAATTTCAGAGCCTTGAGGTGATGATGCAACTGTACAAAACCTTGGTAAGGCAACATTTGGAGTACTGTGTGCAGTTCTGGTCGCCTCATTTTAGGAAGAATGTGGAAGCTTTGAAAAAGGTGCAAAGGAGATTTACCAGGATGTTGCCTGGAATGGAGAGTTGGTCTTATGAGAAATGGTTTAGGGTGCTAGGCCTTTTCTCATTAGAACGGAGAAGGATGAGGGGCGACTTGATAGAGGTTTATAAGATGATCAGGGGAATAGATAGAGTAGACAGTCAGAGACATTTTTCCCAGGTGGAACAAACCATTACAAGGGGACATAAATTTAAGGTGAATGGTGGAAGATGGGGGATGTCACAGGTAGGTTCTTTACCCAGAGAGTAGTGGGGGCATGGAATACACTGCTTGTGGAAGTAGTTGAGTCGGAAACATTAGGGACCTTCAAGCGGCTATTGGATAGGTACATGGATTATGGTAGAATGATGGGGTGTAGATTAATTTGTTCTTAATCTGGGACAAAAGTTCGGCACAACATCGTGGGGCGAAGGGCCTGTTCTGTGCTGTATTTTTCCATGTTTTTTCTATGTACCTTCGCGACCGTGATGCAGTTCAGCTGCATCAAACTGTCCTCCTCATCTGGAGGCCATGTGTAAGGCTCTGGCTCACGGTGATGTCGGCGGCTGCCTTGGACGGCATTCTCTGCACCGAATTTGGCAGCTCTGGCCATCACATGTCCTCCGATCATACATTTGGCAATGTAGCTGGCTCTCCCCTTTGTCCTCAGGGGAAGTATCCCGCAGGTCAGCGGTAACTCCCGAGTGCTTGGCCCGAGTGTGGAATTGCCTCTGGGGTTGCCCTTTGGCAGAAGATCTGGCCTGACTGGCATTGCCCCATGACAGAGTGGGAGTTCAAAACAGAGGGCAAGCCAAACTATGAACACCATAGTCCATGGACCACTGCAGCACTTGCACCCCTTTCTCAGCATGCTCAGGGACAACTCGATGGCCCGTTTTAAAACTAAGGTGTGCTCTGCCAATGGCTCCCTCTGAGTGGCCGCGTTGTTTATCCCATTATCAACATTTAAGAGAGGGATGGCCTGTAGTCGCAATGGTCTGGCAATCATCTAATGTGGGCCAAGAAGTCAGTGACTGATTCACCTGAAGACTGCACCGCCGTGTTAAACCTATACCGCAGCAGGATGACGGAAGATTTAGGGTCATATTGTCCAGCTACCAATGTGACCAGCTCGTCAAGCAATTTGGAGTCTGATGCAGCTGGGTAAGTGAGACTTTTTATAATTGCAAAGGTCAGGCCCACGCAAGCGGCCAGGAGGATGACTTTCTGACAGTCTTCCCCCAAAATAACCTTAGCCTGGAAGAAGTACCTCATGTGTTCAGCAAAGTGGCTCCAATCTTCCAGGACTGCGTCAAAGGCTTCTATCTTACCAAATAATGGCATCTTGAACTTTTAAGTCCGCACGTTCCAGGATAGTAATTGTCAGGGGCAGCTGGGCGGTTCCACAAGTGAGCCCGGAGCTTCCTTTGTCCTCATCACCAGTTTAGTAACTGAGGAAGCCAATTGTGGTGGAACAAGGATTTATTAGAATTATGTACAATACTCTGTCCACGGCAGTAATTCACTCCCAATCCAACCCCTATTGGGACAAGCAACATTTCCGGGCCCTGCTTGGGCCGGTTTTATAAGTAGGTCTAACGAGCTCCAGCTAGGTGGCCTCTGCCATCTACCTGGGAAGCTCACACTCCATGAGTTCCATGAGGAGATTGACGGTGGTTTCTCTGTGGTCCTTGTGGGGGTAATGACAGTACTTTGAGACAAAGAATCTTTCACAAACAGTGTTCATAAGTTTAGGTTCTTAAGGCCACAAAATGTAGAGGAAACAATAAAGGGAAAGTTATCAGATAGTTAGAACTACCTGGTTTTATTTTGTTGTTAAAATTGTGATATCATAATTTGAGACGGGTATTAAGGCGGAGAGAAAAGGGAGCTAACATTTTGAGTCTGGATGCCCCGAGATTGTCCATTATTTTCTCTTTTTAAGCTCCCTTTTCTCTCCACAGATGCTGTCAGACCTGCTGAGATTGTCCAATATTTTCTGTTTGTGTTTCAGATTCCAGAATCCCTAGTAATTTGCTTTTATCTGGTTCAGGCGATTGATACTTAAAATCTACATGCATCACCTAGTTTTGGTCTAATATTAGGGGAGGCATTTGCTTTGTGATTACTAAGTGATATGAAAGATTTCGGGCAGGATTCACCATTCCCCGCCGGCGATTTTTAATCGGCGATTGGGCGGAGATTCCATTTTGACGCCGAAATCGGGGACGACACCTGTTTGATGCAGGTTTTGTATGCTCCGCCCCCTCCAAAATCGTGTCGCGCAGCACGCGCCATTGGGACAACATTAGTACTTCACCTGAAGGCCCTCCCCGCCGATGACCCGTCCCCGATGGGCCAAATTCCTGGCTGCGCGGTTAACGTGTGGCCTCAGCAGTCGGGAACCCGGGGTGGCGGCTGCAGACTGTGTCCAGCGCGACCACAGTCCGGCGGGAGCCATGCTGCTGGCTGGGGGGGGGCTTCCGTGAGGGCTGGGGACTGGTGGGTGGTGGCCAGGGGTGCACTATCTGGCAAGTCAGATTTTATGGCACGACCGTTGCTGGTCATCATTGTGCACATGTGCGGCCATGGACCCGACCATTCTCCAGCCGTCTATATCGTGGGAGCAGGGATTTTTACGCAGCGCAGGATCGGTGAGGGGGCGCCGCTGATTTTTTTGACATAAAACGCCACAGATCCTCTGCACTTATGCTCAAAAGCGGTAAATCCAGCCCAGTAACCTTGACCACCTGAGAGGTAACCTGAAGAAGTAGATCTTCTGCCCATTGAAGAGGGAATCCAATTTTGTTTTTTTAATGCTAATGCAATGAAAATGGGATAATTTCTACAACAGGGGACAATCCATTCTACCAAGTTACCACCCATTGGAAAATTGCCTCGGATGTTTCTAATGTCAAGAAAAAAAGAAAAATAAAGAGCAGTTTTGAGAAGATACCAATCTATGGACATACGTTTACCAGTGTGATATCCTTAGAGGTCAACATAAACATTTCAGAAAAAAGGGATCAAAGCCAGAAGGATGGGTTTGTATGAAATCCAAAATAATTTCTCAAACTATAAGCTTATCAACAAAATTTAAGCCAACGAAACTTCAGCTATATCCTGTCGGCTTGTTATTTCAAAGCTGTTACCATAATTTATCAGCTGTACAGAATTGTAGCCATAAACAAACATGGTCATCGTCATGCCGGTTTGGACATTGAGTTTCATATCAACTTGTAATAAATAAAGCCAGCTGATGCTGAATGAGTAAAATACCCATGAACTGGTTTTATCAGCCTAATTATTAACTCCATCAGTGAACTATGTATTCTTAAGTGGAGCATCGTGTTCCTAAATGCGTGCTTCATTAACAGAGTGCTAATCAGGAATTTTCGGGCAATTAAAGCTGAAATATAGTTTTAAATTTTGAATAAGACCTTGAGACTTAGAACTTGAAAAACTGAAAGAGAAATCACAAGTGAATACCTAGTTACCAGAAACAGTGTGTTAACTGTCAATCAGCTGAAAGTGGTTGAACAAAGAAATGTACAGCACAGGAACAGGCCCTTCGGCCCTCCAAGCCCGTGCCGACCATGCTGCCCGACTAAACTACAATCTTCTACACTTCCTGGGTCCGTATCCCTCTATTCCCATCCTATTCATGTATTTGTCAAGATGCCCCTTAAATGTCACTATCGTCCCTGCTTCCACCACCTCCTCCGGTAGCGAGTTCCAGGCACCCACTACCCTCTGCATAAAAAACTTGCCTCGTACATCTACTCTAAACCTTGCCCCTCTCACCTTAAACCTATGCCCCCTAGTAATTGACCCCTCTACCCCGGGGAAAAGCCTCTGACTATCCACTCTGTCTATGCCCCTCATAATTTTGTAGACCTCTATCAGGTCGCCCCTCAACCTCCTTCGTTCCAGTGAGAACAAACCGTGTTTATTCAACCGCTCCTCATAGCTAATGCCCTCCATACCAGGCAACATTCTGGTAAATCTCTTCTGCACCCTCTCTAAAGCCTCCACATCCTTCTGGTAGTGTGGCGATCAGAATTGAACACTATACTCCAAGTGTGGCCTAACTAAGGTTCTATACAGCTGCAACATGACTTGCCAATTCTTATACTCAATGCTCCGGCCAATGAAGGCAAGCATGCCGTATGCCTTCTTGACTACCTTCTCCACCTGTGTTGCCCCTTTCAGTGACCTGTGGACCTGCACTCCTAGATCTCTTTGACTTTCAATACTCTTGAGGGTTCTACCATTCACTGTATATTCCCTACCTGCATTAGACCTTCCAAAATGCATTACCTCACATTTGTCCGGATTAAACTCCATCTGCCATCTCTCCGCCCAAGTCTCCAAACAATCTAAATCCTGCTGTATAGGTTGGCTGAATAGGTGTTAATTACTATCACAGGAAGTTGATTCAACACCTCTGATTTGGGTCATAGGTTCTGTACAAGTAAAGAGCATTTGCTACCATACAGATTAATTGTGAAAGAGCACTTTGTTACCAAGTTGGGAATTTGCTGTAAGTGGGAATTCTCTGCTAAGTACTAATAACCTTATAGTAAAGAAGGAAGAGTGACAGCAATACAATAGAATTTTATATTGAGTTTGAAAATGATTCAATTCAGTTAAAAACAAGGGTGTTAAATTTTAGCATAGCAAACTATGAAGGTATGAGGAGTGAGTTGGTCAAGTTAAAAGGAAATTACATTAAAAAACATGATGGTTAAACAAGCAATGCTTAGCATTTAAATAATTAATGCATAATTTGGAACAAATATGTATTTCCTCAAGGCACAAAGCCCACACCGAAAAAGTGGTCCAATGTGACAAACAAGAGATGTGAAAGATAGGATTAGATTAAAGGAAGAGGCTTAAACTGGCTTGAGGTTTGGGAGAACTTTAGAATTGAGCAAAGAAGAACCAAGCAATTGATGCAAACAGGAGAAAAAGAATAAAAATAAACGTGGACCAATTTGAGTTAGAAAGAGGTGAAATTTTAATGGGGTAAAAATGGAAACAATAGAAACATGAAACAAATACTATGAGCAAAATTTCCAGGGCCCATTCACTGTGGCCTCAAATCCTGTTCTGGACGCTAACTCCTGTGAGAGACCTAAAACGGAATTTGCACTGGCGAGATTGTAATATCCCGCACCGGTCCTACGGGATCGGAATGCTTGTTTTCTGCGTGCTCCTTGTGGAGTACGAGCTCCCCTGCCAGGAACGGTGCATCTAAATTACCCAATGTATATCAGGTCAGCCAGCATGACACTGACCAGAGAGGAATCCGGTACGGATCTAGCAGGTAGTGTACATAACATTCGTGTAAATAAAATTTTGTCTATATTTTATTTGGTGTGGATTCCCTGTATCCTTATCAAAGAGATTTCAGATCGCAATGTTCCCAGCCCCTCCCTGATGATGCAATCAGGTTTACGCTCAGAAAGGATGAGAACCTGATTTGAATGCATTAAATTTCATTAGCAAGCTTAAAGTCGAATCCTCAGGCCTTGTTGACTCTATCCACCCACTAGTGTGATGTCACGCAGGATCAAATTACTGCTTTTTAAAAATGGGAAGCAGGCGCCATGAGCGAGGAAGGATGATGTGTGTTGCCATGAAGCCTGCTGTGTATCTGTTTTGAATCCTCTTCACAGGCCAGAGATAGTCTTCAGCCTGTCTGCTTTAAACCCCCTTCACAGCCCAGAGTGAAAGAAAAGGCTTTCTGTGTACACAGTTGTTGACTGCCCTGAGAGATTCTAGAGCAATTCTTAGTGTTTGAAAACCTCTTTCATTGCCATTAATGAATTTGAAGTTTTTGTGAGGGCCACGAAGAATCCAGCACGAGTTTTAAGGATACAAAGTAATAACATTTATTTCCAATAACATATATATATAACAGCAGCAGCAACTTCCCTTGCTGCACACTCCTTCCTGCTGTTTCCAAACTGGCCAGCTTTATTTATACTTGGAGTTTACTAATGGTTTCTCCTCCCCCCTCATTGGGGAAGCTCATACTCCCACAGGATTGTGGGATTGTCATTAGTCCCCAGCCAATGGTAAGTAGGCAGGTTATAACATCCCTCCCCCCCCCCAAAGTCCAAGGAATCCACCGAAGACCCTGGCGAAGGAGGGCGTCGGACTCGTTTTGCCGCAGGCCGGACACCATTTGCACGTGGCGCTGGATCAGGCGGCATGTAACGAGACGGGTCACCGGGCGCAAACTGCCGAATCGGCCGATGCTGAGAAAATCCCTGTCCCTGCCGATCTTGTGTGCGGCGTACTTTTGCGTCAATGTCCGGGAAAACGATACTAAGGCGGGTGCAAAGTCTCCGGTCCATTAGGAGTTCTGCGGGAGCTACCCCAGTCACCGCATGGGGGGTGGTCCTATACGTAAACAAAAAGCGAGCCCGCCTCGTGTCCATTGATCCGGAAGACTGCTTCTTTAGGCCTCTTTTGAATGTCTGCACTGCGCGCTCTGCCAACCCATTTGAAGCCGGGTGGTAAGGGGCAGTGCGGATATGGCGTATGCCGTTCATCTTCGTGAACCTCGCAAACTCCTCACTCGTGAATGGAGTGCCGTTTTCCGTGACCAGCACCTTGGGGAGGCCATGCGTACTAAACGACAAACGCATCTTTTCAATTGTTGCGCAGGACGTTGTCCCCTGCATCTTATGCACCACTAGCCATTTAGACTGGGCGTCAATTAATAGAAGGAACATGGATCCTTGAAAAGGGCCTGCGAAATCTGCATGCAAGCGTGCCCAAGACCACCCTGGCCATTCCCAGTGATGTAGGGACGCGGCCGGCGGAAGCTTCTGATGCTCCTGGCAAATGGAGCAGTTTTGGGCCACCTTCTCAATGTCGGTGTCGAGGCCTGGCCACCAGACATAACTCCGGGCCAACATTTTCATTTTGGTCACACCTGGATGCCCATTGTGCAAGTCTCTTAGTATCAGCTCCGGGCCTTTTTCCGGGACAATCACACGCGTCCCCCACAAGAGGATGCCGTCTTCCACGCTGAATTCTGACAGCTTGGAGGAAAATGCCCGCAACTCGCCTGGGAGCTGTCCATGCTGCCTACCATACAGGACTATGTGCCGAACCTTTGACAGGACTGGCTCCGTCTGGGTCAACTCACGGATCTGTGATGCCGTGACAGGCAAGGTGTCCATAAAATTTAGGGTTGCAACCACCTCACCGGTCGTGGGGGTCGACATGGGGCCGGTCGATAAAGGCAATCGGCTCAGTGCATCGGCATTTGCTATCTGCGTACCTGGTTTGTGCTCCAGAGAATACTCGTATGCAGCAAGCAACAAAGCCCAGCGCTGGATCCGTGCAGAAGCAATGGGCGGTATTGGCTTATCCTCTCTGAAAAGTCCCAGCAGAGGCTTATGATCAGTCACGATAGTGAAATGGCAGCCATACGCGTACTGGTGGAAGCGTTTCACCACAAAAACCACTGCCGGGCCCTCCTTCTCAATCTGCGCGTACTTTTTCTCTGCTGCAGTCAATGTGCGGGAGGCGAAAGCTATCGGTCGCTCGGCCCCGTTCTCCATCTTGTGGGACAGGACGGCCCCAATACCATACGGGATGCATCACATGTGACGAGCAAAGGCTTTCCAGGATCATAGTGGGTTAGTAACCCAGACGACGACAATTGTTGCTTTACCCGCCGAAAAGCGGTTTCTTGCGGCTGACCCCAAACCCAGGTGTGATTTTTCTTTAGCAGAAGGTGCAAAGGGGCCAGCGTAGTTGCCAGATTGGGGAGGAACTTCCCGTAATAGTTTACGAGACCGAGGAAAGAACGAAGATGCGAAGTGTCAGTCGGGGCGGGGGCCTGTTGAGTTGCACGCACCTTCTCTGTGACGGGGTGCAAACCTTCGCGGTCCACCCGACAACCTAGTTAGACTACTTCCTTTGCCTGAAATACGCACTTTGTGCGACGTAAACGGACTCCAGCCTCCGAAAAGCGTCTAAGGACAGCCTCCAGATTTTCCAAATGTTCCTGCTCCGACGTCCCTGTAATCAAAACGTTATCTAAGTAGACAGCAACACGTGGTAAACCTCTCAAAATGCCCTCCATAACACGTTGAAAAATTGCACAGGCAGAGGATACTCCAAAGGGCAGCCGTGTATATTCATACAGGCCCCGGTGTGTATTAATCGTTACATATGGTCGGGAGGCAGGGTCCAGCTCCAACTGCAGGTAGGCGTTACTCATATCTAATTTTGTGAACGAGAGTCCGCCTGCAAGCTTCGCGTAGAGATCCACTATGCGAGGCATTGGATATCGGTCGAGTCGGGAAGTCGTATTCACTGTAAGTTTATAGTCGCCACACAAGCGAACTGTGGCATCTGGCTTCATTACAGGTACAATTGGTGCTGCCCAGTCAGCAAAACGGACGGGCCTGATAATACCCAAACTCTCCAAATGAGTGAGCTCCCCTTATACCTTCTCGAGCAAGGCGTAAGGCACCGGGCACGCCCGGAAATAGCGCGGCGTGGCTCCTGGTTCGACTTGGATATGGGCTACGGCCCCTTTTATTTTCCCCAAACCAGGCTGGAATACATCTGGGTATCGTCCTAGCACCTCAGCCAACCCTTCAGAAACTGTTTGGAGGATGTGCTGCCATTGCAACCGCAAATGGCGTAACCAGTTCCGACCCAACAGGCTGGGCCCATGGCCGCGCACCACGATAAGTGGGAAACGCCCCTCCTGGCGTCCATAAACAACAGGGGTCATTGTAGTTCCTGCAATGTCCAGTGGTTCCCCCATGTAGGTGGCCAACCTGGCCTGTGAGTCGGTTAATGTAAGGGTCTGTATACCCTGCTTGATGCGGTCGAATGTCCTCTGGGCGATCACGGAGACCTCTGCGCCAGTGTCCAACTCCATCTCAAGCAGGTGGCCATTGACCCGTACTGTCACCTTAATGGGGGCCACATGGGGAGCTGCCACACAATGCAGCTGCAGGCAGTCGTCCTCCATCTCCACGTCCTCAGGAGTAGTCGCAGGTTCATCCACATGGAAGGTACGGTCCCTGGGCTGGTCCCAGTTATTGCCCCTGGGCTGGTCCCAGTTTCGGTCAGAACGACGGCGCCTCTGGCGCCCCCAGGACCGCCGTCCGCGATGGGGTTGGCGCCTACAAGTCTGACACGGACATGGCTCCTCATCCATTGGTTCTGGAGAAGGCTCCCTTCGGGGAGGAATGTCCGACGGCCACTGGCGTCGGTCCGGACGTTGCCTCGCCCAAGGTACCGCAGGAGTGCGGGGGGACGTTTTCGGACGGAAGGGGTTGCACCCCAAGGCATGCACTTCCATTCCCTGTAGCTCCTGCACTCCTCGTTCTGCGCTCTCTCGGGACAATACTATTTGAATGGCCTGTTGAAAAGTCAATGTTGGCTCAGCTAACAACTTTCTCTGGGTGGCCGCATTGTTAATACCGCAAACCAAACGGTCGCGTAACATTTCTGACAAGGTCTCACCATAGTCACAGTACTCCGCAATCCTGCGTAGCCTGGATAGAAAATCGGCAAGGGATTCTCCAGGGGTCCTCTCAGTGGTATTAAACCGGTAAAGCTGGACTATCATGGACGGGGTTGGGTTAAAATGTTGCCCCACTATATTCACAAGTTCATCAAACGTTTTGGTGTCCGGTGCAGCTGGGTACGTAAGGCTCCTAATCACCCCAAACATATGCGGGCCGCAGGCGGTGAGCAATATGACCACCTGGCGCTCGTTTTCGGTGATATTGTTTGCCCAGAAATAGTAACGCATCCGTTGTGCGTACTGGTTCCAGCTTTCCAGCGCAGCATCAAAAACATCCAAACGTCCGTACAGAGGCATGGTATAATAGAAAACAACTTCCAACTTGTATCCAACAAAAAACCAGGGAGGTGGCTTCAGCAGTGTAGACAGCTATTCACTTTAACCTTCGTCGCCAGTTTTGTGAGGGCCACGAAGAATCCAGCACGAGTTTTAAGGATACAAAGTAATAACATTTATTTACAATAATATATATATAACAGCAGCAGCAACTTCCCTTGCTGCACATTCCTTCCTGCTGTTTCCAAACTGGACAGCTTTATTTATACTTGGAGTTTACTAATGGCTTCTCCGCCCCCCTCATTGGGGAAGCTCATACTCCCATAGGATTGTGGGATTGTCATTAGTCCCCAGCCAATGGTAAGTAGGCAGGTTATAACAGAAGTCTGAATGCCAAATAAGTGAGAACAAGGTCACAGATTAACAGTTACCAATGGCCTGGGGGTGTGCACTGACTGGGGGAGCGGGGCTCCTTATATGGGGGAAGGGAGTGAGGAGACTAAATGCTGCCAGCCTAAGAGGCTGGCTGGATGAGACCCTGTGGGAGGCTGCAAGTTGGCAGCCATTGGGTTAACAGTATTTCTGTGGTAATAATGCCAGGGGGGTACAGCTGAGAACTCAAACTTGCAGCACATAGGAGGTCATTCATCTATTTTGGGCATTTCACCCCTGTCCGCCTGGTCATGGTGTTTGCTCTCACAACTGCTGCCACCACCTGCCAGACGGGATTGGTGACATTGCTCCGGGGTCTCCTCCCAACATGTGGGTATATCGAGGCCTGCCTCCCCTCCACAGCATCGATAAGTCTGGTAAGGCTCCCTCCGAGAATCTAGGCATGGGTCTTCTTGCAGCCATCCTCCTGGCTTGACTGAAAGTGAATGCTGAGGATCCAGTGAAATGCAATGCCACCTTGATTAGACCATAAGACATAGGGCATTAAGCCACCCAGCTCATCAAGTCTGCTCCGCCATTTAATCATGGCTGACATTTTTCTCACCCCCATTCTCCTGCCTTCTCTCCATAACCCCTGATCCCCTTATTAATCAAGAACCTATCTATAAGACCATACTGTGATTGCTGTGCTCAGCTGACCCACTGGGGGAGGGGGGAGGGAGTAAGATGCCGGATGGCCCAGGTGCAGCGTGTTTCACTTGCGGGGGGGGGGGGGGGGGGGAAGAAATTTGACTAAGTGGCCGAAGATTGTGATCTGGGTCACACCATTGGTGCCAACGGAAATCGCAACGATTTTCTCACCCGAAATGACACAGTCATTTTTGGGGAAAATTCTGCCCTATGTATCTGTCTTCATGGTGGAAGACACAAATAAATTCTTGAAATAATGGAAAACCAAGGGTTTAGCAAGAATGAAAATCTTTAGAAAAATTTGTATAATTTTTTAAAAATAGTATTGTAGAAATTAATAGGACCAAGCAACACGTTCTCCCTTGTGTCCCACCACCTATGTCTAAGGGATAACTTATGACGGAAGCGTCATGTCAGCTCAGTGCGGCAGTTTTGTGTCTGCTCACACAAGTGAAGAGTTCATTTTGCTGTTGACACGGATGTGTCATTGTCACAAACGGAGGCACAGTATTGAATTACGGCCGATGAGTCTGGGTGAGAATTTGCTGTCAGAATATCGTATCAATGCTCTGACCACACAGCCAATTTATATCTTTCTGCACATTATACCACCTTTTAACTATTGTTCAGAGAATATGATCGTAACAAAAACAGCTCTTTCATTCATTCTTTAAGTAATGCACTTACTTTGGCTATTTCAAACATAGTTGTTACAATAAAAAATATTCCTGGTGGAATTCCACAGAAAAGGTCCATTGTCACAGTTGGTGTTTTAATGTTGTAATGATCAGGTGAGAAGGAATGAACTGGCTCCCCTCTACCCAGCCTCCTCAGTTGGTCACAACAAATGTTTCACAAGGAAATGCCTTTTCTAAAGCTAATTTAACTATTTCAGCTGTGAGCAATAAGGAGCCGATCAAACAAGATTTTCTTGAGTTCAAGAACAAACACATTTATTAACCACTAAACCTGAGAAAAAGCAATAAAATAATGTGACGTCACACATGCACACAGGTGTAAGAAATAAAGTAAGTTGGAGTCCAATAAAGAAAAGTTCAAAGAATTTATGGTGAAGTGTCCTTTGATTGTCCTTGAGGTGTAGATTTTTAAATGTTACAACTGATTTGGATGAGTTGGTTTTGTGGATGCAGTCATATGCAGAAGATGTTGCAATTATTATGAGATCTCAGTTCACTGATAGATTTTGAATAATGTTGACTTCTAAAACAGGAAATACACTCATTTCAAAAGATTTTTGGCTCTTTCCTCTGCTGAAAACATTCATGCAATATCTCTGCAGTGGCTGCAGCCTGGCCTGATATACTTCACCCATTGTGTATTTCCAAGAGGTTTTGGGTGAGTCTGTCTGTGGCAGCCATTGTTTCAACATCCAGCACTTTGCATTTTAATATCTCTTCCTTGGTGTGATGAGTTTCATTGGGTATCTGAATTATAGGAAATATCTCTCTCTTCACACTCCCCTGAGGGCGACTTGATTGCCTTCACCTTGGAAAGTGCCCTTGCATTTTTACATAGCTTGTTCTGTCTCCTTTCAAATTGCAACATTTTCAGTCAGTTGAAAGTTTAAATCATATTCAAAAGTAAAGGGGCATAATCTCGTGACAACGTCTTCTTGGAAGAAAGTTGTGGAAGGATTCACAGACTGGGCAACACTTCCACGGCTCTTCATATGGCTGTAACTACATTTATACCAGTTAATACGGTGATTAGTTCCATATGGCAGATAGGTTTTATGGGTTCCTACAACCCATATAGTGAACGGGGAGACGAATGACCATTGGATGCAAGTACAGTGCTGAATGTTCACCTGTAATTCAAAGACTGAACTCGGGCCTCCATTGACTGCGTCCACCTGGAGCAGAATTTGAACCCTGGCTCTTCTGCTTCAAAGGCACGACCACAAAACTAAAGGCTCACTCATTGTCCTGGTACTACATCAGCCTGGTTAGGCTTTTATTGCTACCTCAGCTGTCAAAATTGTCACCAGCCATTACTGACCTATGAGCATTATAAAGAAAATAATAAAATAATATGGGATTGCAAAATAATGAATCTGATGTAGAGTCACTCAGATTTTGTTTGATATCTAAAGTACTATATTTCTCCAGGTGCTTATCTAGTCAGCAAGCATAACAGCATGACAGTTGACCTAATTTTGTAAATTTAACTATGTATATATGCACCCCAAGGAATCTGTTAATAGACTTTTTAATTCTGAAATATCCTACCTGTGGGACATATATTTTTGTTAAGGTCCTATTATCTCCCATTGAATTATTTTTTAAGTTGTGCGGTCACAAGCATTTTAGCTCAGTAATAGGTAAATTAATATTTCCTATTCCGCTTGTACAAGTTTTCCAATATGTTCTAGAAGATACTGTCAGTGCATTCAATACATGTAAAGTTTGCTGAATGCAAAATATTTATGGGTGATAAATACAAAAATATCTTTATAACAGAATGCTTTATATAAATTACGAATGAGAATGGTTTCTGCTTTTTGATAAATTCACACTTTGTGCATTAATGGTTCCCTTCCCTGTCTTTAAAACAGTGGGAAGTACATTTCTGTTAAATCTCTGCTTTTCCATCAAAAAGAGCGCAATACTTGTCTGAATTACATGACCATTACATGTTCCTCTAAGTATTCATCAACAACAGTTATTGATACTTTAAATAAAAGAAAAATCCCAGAACACACCACAGTTAGGGAAAGGAAAATAGATACCGAACTTTGAACAGCGAGATGAGGAGAGCATAATTAAAACTTAATTAAAGAGATGAATAATGTGAATGCTTAAGAAAGTGGAGAGGTGGGAGAAGAGTTCAAGACAGTAAAACCATGGTCGCTAAAGTTCTGCTACACAACAGCGGGGCAGTGGAGGGGGGAATACATAGAAGTCATTAATTTGAGGAAGAGGGCATTCAGGAGGAAATATAGGGCAAGCAGAAATTACAGCGGCAAGATAGTGCAATGTCATGGATGTACGTATTCCATGACAGTTGACCCAGTTTTGGAAAGTTGACTATACACACTGTTGTGTTTAAAATCAAATAAAACTTTGGAAAATTGAGTTGCCTGTAAAATTATGTGTCAGGCAGTGTCTTGTTTCAACACCACAGACAGTGAAACTCTATTTATTATATTTGAATAGTTGATCGCGGAAAGCTTTTTCGATTTTCAAAGATTCTCATAGCCATTCTCCACTTAAACTGAAGTCAAGCAATAATGAGACCAAGCATGGAGATGTCAACCTCTTTATCATACAGTTCTTAAAGGTTGTGCCTGAATTACAACGCTAGTCACCTCATAGTGAGCTATTTTCTGACAGTCAAATCTTTTATTTGTCAGTTTTCTTTTATAATCAGGTGAGAAGGTAGTATTTTAACAAGAATATTTAAAAACAAGACCTATTTCAGAGTTGTATTCTAGAGTATCCCTTTTCTTGCCCAGTTAAAATATCAGAAGTCAATATTTCCTTTTTAAGTTTTACATTCAAAATGGTTGGACAGTCAACTATTTGCTGTTTTCATTTATTTGTTCTGGCATTTGCAGACCAATGAGACTAGCTTTGTACATGCACTTAATTAAGCAGCACCTAACTCTAGTCTCCCTGATAGGGTTTGTGAGGAAATTCTTATTTGCATCAATGGTGAGGCACTTAGAAGAACTCCTAACTAACAATCTTTCACAGAAGAATTTATGTTGATTTTCATCAGCAACATAAGGTTCTGTTTATTTATAGGTTACTTTCTAATACATTCTGTAACATTGTGGATGTTTAAGTGATAATGAACTGTAACTGCTTTATTGTTTATCACTGAGCTAATTATCATGTTCCTGAATCGTGGAATTATTACCAACACTCAATTTAAATTTTGTTACGCACTTACTTGCATTTCTGTCTATCAAATTGTCTACTCGCTGCTTCATCCTTTTTAAAAAGAACCTTAAACAAGTCCTCCAAAGAGATTTTCCGGTTTAACTTTTCAAAGTACATTCCATTCAAACAAAAATCCTCTTCAGCACATTTCTCCCTAAAAATCCAAACCAAAATGATTGAAGGAGAAGTAATATGTAATATTTATATTCTTTCAAGGGACCCACTGTACTGTAGAAATACCTCAGGAGTTCTCAGAAAGCCTGAATATTACAACAACAACAACAAAATGAGAAGAGAAACATTGCCCTGAAAACAATCTGGATGTGAACGGGGCAATTCATCAAAAAATACCAAGGTCCCTCAACAGCTAAAACAATTTCCGAAGGTGAAATAGAGCTTGGTCAGCAGATCCTTGACTTTGGAACCATTGAATACAAGTTTCATTTTGAGTTACAGTTTGTGGAGATGATACCAGATGGAAGCTAGCCTTAATTGCAGTGATCACTTTTAATATTATACCAGTCTACAGTGGGCACTAGCGTAGGAGATAAACTTGAACACAGAACCTTCTGACTCAGATGCAGTTGCCATTGTAAATGTTTACACCATTACTCCAAGATACATAGATCTAAAACCGTTTTGTTCAATTTCAACAAAAGTTTCATTTGTACTGAGTAGCACAGAGCATCTGTTTTATTAAATGTCCAGAGCAATTTCATCAAGTTAATCCAGTCAACAGAAAGTTCACAAGATAATGTTTGATACTTCTATGGATTATGGCCTCATAATAAATTACAATTTCTTTTTTTTATTATTAATTTATCTACAGGAGTAGATCTCTTGGCCTTTTGAGCCTGCTCCACCATTCAATAAGATGATGGCTAATCTGATTTTAACCTCAACTTCACATTCCTGCCTACCCACAAAACCTCTCACCCCCTTGCTTTTCAAGAATCTATAGAGCTCTGCCTTAAAAATATTCAAATGCCCTATTCCCACCACCTTTTGAGGAAGAGAATACCAAAGACTCAGAATCCTCTGAGAGAATTAAATTCTCCTAATCTCTGTGCTAAATGGACAACCCCTTATTTTTAAACAGTGACCCCAGTACTAGATTCACCCTGAAGAGAAACCACCCTCTCCACATTCACCCTGTCAAGGCTGCTCAGGAACTTATATGTTTCAATCAAGTCACCTCTTACTCTTCAAAACTCCAGTGGTAAGAAGCCTACCTTTCCAACATTTTCTCAAATGACAACCTGCCCATTCCAGGCATTAGTTTGGTCAACCTTCTCTGAAAAACATCCAATGCGCTTACATCTTTCCTTAAATAAGGAGGCCAATACTGTACGCAGTGCTCCAAATGATGGTCTCACCAATGCCTCGTACAACTGAAGCATAACCTCTCTACTTTTGTATTCAATTCCCTTTGCAATAAATGATGGCATTCCATTAACTTTCCAAATTACTTGCTTTACCTGCATACTAGCCTTTTTCCAATTCATGTAGTGGGCACTCTGATCACTCTGCAGGTCAGAGCTCTGCAGTCTTTCACCATTTAGATAATATCCTTTTCTCAATTTTTCTTACCAAAATGGACAATTTCACCCTTACCCATAATATACTCTATTTTCCAGTTCTTTGCTCACTCACTTAATCTTTCTAAACCCCTTTCCAGCATCCTTGTGTCCTCTTCTTATCTTACTATCCTACCTATTTTTGTGTCATCAGCAAATTTAACAACCATACCTTCAGCCCATTCTGTCATGTAAGAGTACCTTTAAGAAATGGGTGTTTATAAATGCATGTGTATGTAAATATCTGTAGTGAGAGTACCTTTTCTACTGCAGTGATGCCAGAGTGTGGGTGGAGCTGGGCTGTCTGTCAGCTTTTTACTTTTGTTTTTGAGCAGGCTGTAGGGTGTGTTTTAGTTTTGTTTTCAGTGTTGGAGCTGAAGCCAGACCAAGCAGGTGTACTGCTGTTCTTTCTGCCATCAAAAGTCTATCTCTTGATCATTTGGTGAATTCAGAATTATAAATGTGTCAGTAGTAACTTTAACCTGATGTGCTTCTGATGAAGGTTTTGTTTTTAAGTCGTATGGATATTAAAAAGGAAAGCTTAAAGGTTTACTTAGTGTTGTGGTCTTTAGGAGTTGTATTTGAATTAATGGTTGCTAAGATGTTCACTGTATGTTTTAAAAAGGTTAACTTAAGTTCATAGAATAAACATTGTTTTGCTTTAAAAAATACTTTCCATTTCTGCTGTACCATACCTGTAGAGTGGGCCGTGTGCTCCCCATATCACAATCTATTAAAAGTTGTGGGTCAGGTGAACTCCATGATACACTTTGGGGTTCTCTAAACCCTGGCACATAGCAATTCATCCAAGTCTTTTGTATAAATTGTAAAAAGCTGAGGCCCCAGCACTGATCCATGTAGCACACCACTCATTACATCTTGCCAACCAGAAAAATACCCATTTATGTTCATCCTTGCTTTCTGTTAGCTAGCTCATCTTCTATACACGCCAATATGTTACCCACTTCACCATGAGCTTTCAATTTTCACAATAGCCTTTGATGTGGCACCTTATCAAACGCCTTCTGGAAATCTACCAGTTCCCTTTTATCCACAGCACATGTTACTTCTTCAAAGAACTCTAATCAATTAGTTAAACATCATTTCCCTTTCACAAAACCATGTTGACTTGGCCTGATTACCCTGCATTTTCCCAAATGCCACGTTATAATGACATTAATAATACCTTCTAACATTTTACCTATGACAGATACGAAGCTAACTGACCTGTAATTTCCAGATTTCTGTCTTCCTCCCTTTTTGAATAAAAGAGATACATTCACTATTTTCCAATCCAATGGAACCTTCCCCAAATCTAGGGATTTGGGAAAATTAAAAATAAGGCATCAATCATCTCACTATCCACCTCATTTAAGACCCAAGATAAAGTCCATCCAGACCCAGAGATTTGTTAGTCCACAGCTCCAACAATTTTCTCAGTACCATTTCCCAGGTGATTGTAATTTTCCTCCCTCCCTTCCATTTCTTGATTTACTGCTATTTTTGGGATGCTACTTGTATCCTTTGTAGTGGACAAATATGCCAAATTCATCTGCTTCAATTCATCTGCTAGTTCCTTATTTTCTCCAGACTTATTTTCTATCGAACCAACATTCACTTTGTTAACTTTAAAAATATATCAATAGAAATCATTGCTATCTGTCATTATATTTTTGGCTTGCTTTCCTTTGTACATTAATTTTTCCTCTCTTGTCAAACTTTTGGTTATATTTTGCTTTTTACAATATTTTCCAATTTTCTGATCTGCCACACATTTTTGTGCAATTATATACTTTTTCTTTAAGTTTGAAACTATCGTTAACTTTTTTAGTTAACCACAGATGGTGGGTTCTCCCGATTAAATTTTGCTTTTTTGTAGGAATGTATCCACTCTGTGTATTCTGAAATATCCCCTTAAATGGCCACCATTGCACCTCTGATGACCTACTACTTAACCTAGGGCGGGATTATTTGGCCATGCCCGCCCACCGACTGAAAATTCTTGCCCGAGGTCAACGGATCTTTACATGGACCCCCATCCTGTCCATGGCAATCTTGCAGAGGGTGTGGCCGAAGCATCCAGCCCATAATTTGCCAGTTCACTTTAGCTGGTTGTGCTTTCACGCCTTCATAATTGCTCTTATTTAAGTTTAAAATACTAGTCTTAGATCCACTCTTCCCTCCCTCAAACTGAATGTAAAATTCAGAGAAGGAGGTGCTGGAGGAATTAAAGCACATCAAGATAGATAAATCCCCGGGACCTGATAAAATGTATTCCAGGACGTTGTGGGAGGCAAGGGATGAAATTGCTGGCCCACTAGCTGAGATATTTGAATCAGCGACATCCATAGGAGAGGTGCCTGAAGATTGTAGGGTAGCAAATGTTGTGCCCTTGTTTGAGAAGGGATGTAGGGATAAGCCTGGGAACTACAGACCGGTTAGCCTTATCTCTGTAGTGGGTAAATTGTTAGAAGGTATTCTGCGGGACAGGATCTACAGGATCTACAGGCATTTAGATAGTCAAGGGCTAATTTGGGAAAGTCAGTATGGCTTTGTAAGGGAAAAGTCATTTCTCACAAATTTGAGTGAGTTTTTTGAAGGGATAGCCAAGAAGGTAGATGAGGGCAGTAAAGTTGGCGTTGTCTAGATGGACTTTAGCAAGGCCTTTGACAAGGTACCGCATGGTAGGTTGTTGCAAAAGGTTAAATCTCACGGAATCCAGGGTGAGGTAGCCAAATGGAGACAAAATTAGCTTGGCGATTGAAGCCAAAGGACGGTTGTGGAGGGTTGTTTTTCAAACTGGAGGCCTGGGACCAGCGGAGTGCCTAAGGGATCAGTGCTGGGTCCATTGTAATTTTTATATATATATGAGTTGGATGAAAATGTAGGAGGCATGGTTAATAAGTTTGCAGGTGACACCAAGGTTGGTGTCATAGTGGAGAGTGAAGAAGGTTATATAAGATTGCAACAGGATCTTCGCCAATTGGGCCAGTGGGCCGATGAATGGCAGATGAAGTTTAATTTGGATAAATGTGAGGTAATGCATTTTGGTAGATGAAATCAGTGCAGGACCTATTCAGTTAATGGTAGGGAGTTGGGGAGAGTTACGGACAAAGAGATCTAGGGATACAGGTTCATAGCTCCTTGTAGGTGGAGTCGCAGGTGGACAGGGTGGTGAAGAAGGCATTCTGCATGCTAAGTTTTATTGGTCAGAATATTGAATATAGGAGTTGGGACGTCTTGTTGAAATTGTATAAGACATTGGTAAGACAACACATGGAATACTGTGTTCAGTTCTGGTCACCCTATTAAAGGAAGGATATTGTTAAACTAGAAAGAGTGTCGAAGAAATTTACAAGGATGCTACCAGGACTTGATGGTCTGAATTATAAGGAGAGGCTGGATCGGCTGGGACTTTTGTCCCTGGAGCATAGGAGGCTGAGGAATGATCTTATAGAGGTCTATAAAATAATGAGAAGCATAGATAAGGTAGATAGTCAACATCTTTTCCTAAAGGGAGAGGGGTCTATAACGAGAGGGCATAGGTTTAAGGTGAGAGGGGAGAGATACAAAAGAGACCAGAGAGGAAATTCTTTCACACAGAGTATGGTGAGCATCTGGAACAGGCTGCCAGAGGCAGTGGTAGAGGCAGGTTCAATTTTTTCCTTTAAAAATAGTTAGACAGTTACATGGGCAGGGTGGGTATAGAGGGATGTGGGCCAAATGCGGGCAAGTGGGATAGCTTAGTGATAGAAACTGGGCAGCATAGACAAGCTGGGCCGAAGGGCCTATTTCCATGCTGTAAACATTTGTGACTCTATGACTCCAAATTATGATCTATGAAGTCATTATTTAATCCTATCTCATTGCAGAATGTTGCAAATGATGAGTGACATGATCTCATCAAATGCTTTTAAAAGTCTACAACATGACATTTTATCAATTGTAGATATTAGAATATCTTGTTTGGAAATCAAACTATTATAGTTCCATTAGGCAGCACGGTAGCATTGTGGATAGCACAATTGCTTCACAGCTCCAGGGTCCCAGGTTCAATTCCCGGCTTGGGTCACTGTCTGTGCGGAGTCTGCCCATTCTCCCCGTGTGTGCGCGGGTTTCCTCCGGGTGCTCCGGTTTCCTCCCACAGTCCAAAGATGTGCAGGTTAGGTGGATTGGCCATGCTAAAATTGCCCTTAGTGTCCAAAATTGCCCTTAGTGTTGGGTGGGGTTACTGGGTGATGGGGATAGGGTGGAGGTGTGGACCTTGGGTGGGGTGCTCTTTCCAAGAGCCGGTGCAGACTCGATGGGCCAAATGGCCTCATTCTGCACTGTAAATTCTATGGTAAATTAGGTGTTTTTTTCTGAATGTTGAGAATTGTTTGTATCTAAAACTTTCACTTCCTGCACTTAAACTTCTCCCAAATGGTGAGTCCCAAGTCCAAATATTTGGTCAATTCCGATCGATGTGGCTTTCCAGCAGAACACATGATGCACTGTCTCACTACAATAGATGTTTACATCTCTAATGTGATTTTACCATCTTCCTGTCATTAAGGAATGTGCTAATTCCAAATGGCAGATTAAACAGATGCACTAGGAATTTGCAGAAGAATGTCCCAAGAGTTTCATCATTTCAGAGTCCAAATTAAATGTGTTTTTACAAGTCACTCAGCTCTTGCGTACATCCTGTCTTGTTCTTATCTAATTATTCCCATTTTAGAATTTTCTTCACCTGCTGTTTCATTTTTAACCAGTACATAAATTGCAATGAAGCAAATTTCCTCTGAACCAGGAATTGATTTAATACTTTCCGCATTTACTGTTTACAAATAGTTCACTAATTATTTGTTGATTTCCCCTTTCCAATGAAAAAATTATGAGATGACATTATTACTGGAAGTCTTTTTTTATTGATACATAATACACTCACATTTAAATTGATGGCCCTTTTGGCGTCAGGCCACACTGTACATAGATAAATTTGATCACTGAGGAGTTAAATATTTGTTCCTAATGGCTAAACAAATGGGGAGAGCATTAGCTAAAATTGTTCTAATATCAATAACCAACACAAAACATTATGGAATTTTATGTGAAAATTACATTCAGTGCAAATTGAGTTTCGCAATCTTTTGCGCTAGTTTCAAAAGTCTCACTTTAGAAGTCAGTCTCACCTATAATATTGGCCATGACCCCAGGATGAATTTAGTCACCCATGGGCGTTTCTGCAAATCATGTTATTTGCAGGCATTTGAAGTGGCTCTAAAAAATTAAGCTGGTTCTTTTGAACACAAGAGCACCAATAAGCATGTTTAAAAAGATTTTAAATTGTCAATTTATAAAGATTTACTAAAAAACTTACAACTTTATATGAACAAAACCATCAAATGCTCCTGTTTTCCGAATCATTTCCAATAATTTATAATTGAGTTAATTGCACAATACTGCGCCTAATTTTTGTGATTAAAAACATTTTCAGCTGCATTAATCAAGGTGCACCAAGTTACCACTCTTAACGTCAGATTATTGTTTTAAAGCATATTCTAAATATCAAAAAGGATCCCCCAAGGCTCTACCCAATTGCACGTCTTTATAACAAATTTTTTATGTGTCGATATACAAATCACTTTGGGCTGCATTTTGTTGGGGCTGTGATATGCCATCAATGAACACACGACGAGTGGTGAATGTAACTGAGGCTTTAATACACTAAACAGAAAGCCTCCTGGCCTCTGATCCCGAACTGGATCAGAGGCGGAGACCAGCCGCCTTTATACATGAGCACGAGGGGAGGAGCCACAGGCGGAGCCAGCAGGGACAAGCCCAGGCATGTAACAATACAATACAGTGGTTTACCACATTCACCCCTTGTTAAAAAAAGGAGTCCAGCGGGGATGAAGTGGGCTTAAAGATCAAGTCTGTCGGGGGCCTTGACCTTCCGCTGTGATCGCCTCAGTCCCAGCTGTGGTGTGGGCACTGGTGTCGAGACCTGCGCGTCAGGGAGCATGTTGTCCCCTTCTTCACCCAGTTGTTGAGTCGGTGGAGGGGGGGAGGGGGGGACGGTGTATGGGCAGGGGTGGTGGTGATGGTCGCCGGTGGGCCTGTGGGTGCCAGTTCTTGAGGTAGGTGGGTAGTGGTGGAGTGAGACGGTGCAGGATTGGGGGTGGTGGTGATGGTCGCTGGGGAACCTGCAGGTGCCAAATCCTGAAGGGAGACTGTGTCCTGTCGCCCGTCCTGATGTGCCACGTAGGCATATTGTGGATTGGCATGGAGGAGCAGGACCTTCTCGACGAGGGGATCCGATTTATGGCTCCTCGCATGCTTCCGGAGGAGGACGCGCCCTGGGTCTGTCAGCCAGGACGGGAGCGAGACCCCGGAGGTGGACTTCCTGGGGAAGGCAAACATACGCTCGTGTGGAGTCTCGTTGGTGGCAGTACACAGGAGCGACCGGATGGAGTGGAGCGCATCGGAGAGGACCTCCTGCCAGTGGGATACTGGGAGACGTCTAGACTGTAGGGCCAGGAGGACGGCCTTCCAGACCAGCGCGTTCTCCCTCTCCACCTGTCCCTTGCCCCGGGGGTTGTAGCTGGTCGTCCTGCTGGAGGCGATTCCCTTGCCGAGCAGAAACTGACGCAACTCATCGTCAATGAACGAGGAACCCCGATCGCTATGGATGTAGGTGGGGAACCCAAACAAGGTGAAAATACTGTGCAGGGCCTTGATGACGGTGGCAGAGGTCATGTCAGGGCATGGGATGGCAAAGGGGAATCTTGAGTACTCGTCAACAATGTTGAGGAAGTACACATTACGATCAGTGGAGGGGAGGGGCACTTTGAAATCGACGCTGAGGAGCTCAAAGGGGCGAGGGGCCTTTATCAGGTGCGCTCTTTCTGGTTGAAAGAAGTGCGGTTTGCACTCCGCGCAGACCTTGCAGTCCCTGGTCAAGGTCCTGACCTCCTCGATGGAGTAAGGCAGGTTGAGAGCCTTGATAAACTGAAAAAAACAGATGACCCCCGGGTGACAGAGGGCCCGGAGTCGGTCAACTTGTGCGCTGGCACATGTACCGCGGGATAGGGCATCTGAGGACTCATTGAGCTTCCCAGGCCGATACAAGATATCGTAGTTGTAGGTGGAGAGTTCGATCCTCCACCTCAGAATCTTGTCATTCTTGATCTTGCCCCGCTGTGTATTGTTAAACATGAAGGCAACCGACCTTTGGTCAGTGAGGAGTGTGAATCGCCTGACGGCCAGGTAATGCCTCAAATGTCACACGGCTTCTGCCCAATGGCTTCGGCTTCCTTTTCGACGGAGGAGTGTCGGATTTCAGAGGCATTGAGGGTACGGGAGAAGAAAGCCATGGGCTTGCCCGCCTGGTTGAGGGTAGCGGCCAGCGCAAAGTCCGATGCATCGCTCTCCACCTAGAACGGAATGGACTCGACCACAGCGTGCATCGCGGCTTTGGAAATATCTGCCTTGATGCAGTTGAAGGCCAGGCGGGCCTCGGCCGTCAGTTGAAAAACGGTGGATTTAATAAGCGGACGGGCCTTGTCCGCATAATTGGGGACCCACTGGGAATAGTAGGAGAAGAACCCCAGGCATCTCTTCAGGGCCTTGGGGCGGAGGGGGAGGGAGAGTTCCAGGAGGGGGCGCATGCTGTCAGAGTCGGTCCCTAGGACTCAGTTTTCCACAACGTAACCAAGGATGGCTAGGCGGGTTGTGCAGAAAACACATTTTTCCTTATTATAAGTGAGGTTCAGGAGTTTGGCGGTGTGGAGGAAGTGCCGGAGGTTTTCATCATAGTCCTGCTGGTGATATTATCTAAGTACGGGAATGTGGACGCAGCCCATACTGGTCAAACATTCAGTCCATTTCCCGTTGGAAGGCTGAGACCCCATTGTTGACGCCGAAGAGCACCCTGAGGAAGTGATAGAGGCGGCCATCTGCCTCGAAAGCTGTGTATTGGCGGTCCTCCGGGTGGATAGGGAGCTGGTGGTACACGGACTTCAAGTCAACTGTGGAGCAGACTCGATAATGCACAATCTGATTGACCATGTCAGGTATGCGGGGGAGGGGGTTCGCATCGAGCTGCGTGTACCGGTTGATGGTCTGACTGTAGTCGATGACCATCCGGTGCTTCTCCCCAGTCGTGACCACCACCACTTGGGCTCTCCAGGGGCTGCTATTAGTGTTATGGGTGAGGCGTTTTCAGAACCCCAAAATGTATCATGGAGTTCAATCAACCTCTCCCTTTAATATATTTGTTGCTTTTCCTAGCACACGACTTGTTCCCTAGGTGTGGGATTACAATTATGGACACGTGGGTTTTTAAACACAAAACAATGTTTATTCCATGAACTCAACTTAACATCTTAAATAAACATTGGATCTCTTAACACCCCTTACTTCAAAGATACCTCAGAAAATATTGCAACAGTACATAATTCCTCAAAATGTTCCTTCAAACTTCCAAGAGACTTAACACCTTTAAACAGAATTACCTCAGGTTAAAGGCTTTACTATTGTGAGTTTAAATCACCCAAATGATCCAGAGATAGTCTTTCATGGCAGAGATCCAGCTCACAGACACTCCCCAAGCTCTTTTTCTCCAAACTGCAGCTCTCTGGAAACACACAGACACACACCAGCTGCTTTTTAAAACTGCAGCTCTCTGGAAACACCCAGACACACACAAACTATTTTGCAAACTGCAAAACTAAACTGCAAAATGGCTGACCTGACCTCAGCTCCACCCACTCTCTGACATCACTGTTTTCTTAAAGGTACAATGCTTAAACATCCATGTCTTAAAGGTACTCTCACGTGACACTAGCTTCAATGATCCCCTCTCGTAGGAATCGCTGGACCTCCGACCTGATAAAGGTCCTATCCCGGGCACTGTATCGCCTGCTCCTAGTAGCGACGGGCTTACAGTCCGGGGTGAGGTTAGCGAAGAGCGCGGGTGGTGCGACCTTAAGGGTGGCGAGGCTAGAGACGGTGAGGGGGGGCAGGGGTCCGCTGAACTTTAAAGTAAGGCTTTGGAGGTGGCAGTGGAAGTCGAGCCCCAGTAACAGGGCAGCGCAGAGATGGGGAAGTACGTAGAGTTTGAAGTTAGTGTACTCTACACCTTGTACAGTAAGGGTCGGGACACAGTACCCCCGGATTTCTACTGCATGTGATCTGGAAGCCAGGGAGATTTTCTGGGTCGCGGGTAAGATTTGGAGGGAGCAGCGCTTTACCATATCCAGGTGTATGAAGCTGTCTGTGCTCCCGGAGTCGAAAAGGCAGGCCGTCTCGTGCCTGTTGATCCGGACGGTTATCGTCGATATTGTCAGGTGATGAGGCCGGGACTGGTCGAGTGTGATGGAGGCGACCTTCGGAAGGTGATGGGTAGGCTGGTCAGAGGTAGCGGCGGCCAGTGTGCGATCGGGTGAGCAGGGCTCCTGGGAGGCTGCGGAGTGGTCCCAAGATGGCGTCAAAGATGGCGGCCCCCGTGGGTCGTGCGTGGTGGGTGAAGTACAAAATGGCGTTAAAGATAGCGGCCCCCATGGGTCACACATGGCGGCTGAAATCGAAGATGGCGGCGCCCACAGGTCGCACATGACCTCCTCGAAAAACTCTATCAAGTTAGTGAGACACGACCTCCCCTTCACAAAACCATGCTGCCTCTCACTAATACATCCATTTGCTTCCAAATGGGAGTAGATCCTGTCTCGAAGAATTCTCTCCAGTAATTTCCCTACCACTGAAGTAAGGCTCACCGGTCTGTAGTTCCCTGGATTATCCTTGCTAACCTTCTTAAACAGAGGAACAACATTGGCTATTCTCCAGTCCTCCGGGACATCCCCTGAAGACAGTGAGGATCACAAGATTTCTGTCAAGGCCTCAGCAATTTCCTCTCCAGCCTCCTTCAGTATTCTGGGGTAGATCCCATCAGGCCCTGGGGACTTATCTACCTTAATATTTTTTAAGACACCCAACACCTCGTCTTTTTGGATCTCAATGTGATCCAGGCTATCTACACACCCTTCTCCAGACTCAACATCTACCAATTTCTTCTCTTTGGTGAATACTGATGCAAAGTATTCATTTAGTACCTCGCCCATTTCCTCTGGCTCCACACATAGATTCCCTTGCCTATCCTTCAGTGGGCCAACCCTTTCCCTGGCTACCCTCTTGCTTTTTATGTACGTGTAAAAAGCCTTGGGATTTTCCTTAACCCTATTTGCCAATGACTTTTCGTGACTCCTTCTAGCCCTCCTGACTCCTTGCTTAAGTTCCTTCCTACTTTCCTTATATTCCACACAGGCTTTGTCTGTTCCCAGCCTTTTAGCCCTGACAAATGCCTCCTTTTTCTTTTTGACGAGGCCTACAATATCTCTCGTTATCCAAGGTTCCCGAAAATTGCCGTATTTATTCTTCTTCCTCACAGGAACATGCCGGTCCTGAATTCCTTTCAACTGACACTTGAAAGCCTCCCACATGTCAGATGTTGATTTGCCCTCAAACATCCGCCCCCAATCTATGTTCTTCAGTTCCCACCTAATATTGTTATAATTAGCCTTCCCCCAATTTAGCACATTCATCCTAGGACCACTCTTATCCTTGTCCACCAGTACTTTAAAACTTACTGAATTGTGGTCACTGTTACCGAAATGTTCCCCTACTGAAACATCTACCACCTGGCCGGGCTCATTCCCCAATACCAGGTCCAGTACCGCCCCTTCCCTAGTTGGACTGTCTACATATTGTTTTAAGAAGCCCTCCTGGATGCTCCTTACAAACTCCGCCCCGTCTAAGCCCATGGCACTAAGTGAGTCCCAGTCAACATTGGGGAAGTTGAAGTCTCCCATCACAACAACCCTGTTGCTTTTACTCCTTTCCAAAATCTGTCTACCTATCTGCTCCTCTATCTCCCGCTGGCTGTTGGGAGGCCTGTAGTAAACCCCCAACATTGTGACTGCACCCTTCTTATTCCTGATCTCTACCCATATAGCCTCACTGCCCTCTGAGGTGTCCTCCCGCAGGACAGCTGTGATATTCTCCCTAACCAGTAGCGCAACTCCGCCTCCCCTTTTACATCCCCCTCTATCCCGCCTGAAACATCTAAATCCTGGAACGTTTAGCTGCCAATCCTGCCCTTCCCTCAACCAGGTCTCTGTAATGGCAACAACATCATAGTTCCAAGTACTAATCCAAGCTCTAAATTCATCTGCCTTACCCGTAATACTTCTTGCATTAAAACATATGCACTTCAGGCCACCAGACCCGCTGTGTTCAGCAACTTCTCCCTGTCTGCTCTGCCTCAGAGCCCCACTGTCCCTATTCCTTGGTTCTCCCTCAATGCTCTCACCTTCTGACCTATTGCTCCCGTGCCCACCCCCCTGCCATACTAGTTTAAACCCTCCCGTGTGACACTAGCAAACCTCTCGGCCAGGAGATTTATGCCTCTCCGGTTTAGATGCAACCCGTCCTTCTTATATAGGTCACACCTGCCCGGAAGAGCTCCCAGTGGTCCAGATAACGGAAACCCTCCCTCCTACACCAGCTGTTTAGCCACATATTTAGCTGCTCTATCTTCCTATTTCTAGCCTCACTGGCACGTGGCACAGGGAGTAATCCCGAGATTACAACCCTAGAGGTCCTGTCTTTTAACTTTCTGCCTAGCTCCCTGAACTCCTGCTGCAGGACCTCATGCCCCTTCCTGCCTATGTCGTTAGTACCAATATGTACAACGACCTCTGCCTGTTTGCCCTCCCCCTTCAGGATGCCCTCTACCCGTTCGGAGACATCCTGGACCCTGGCACCAGGGAGGCAACATACCATCCTGGAGTCTCTTTCACGTCCACAGAAGCACCTATCTGTGCCCCTGACTATAGAGTCCCCTATTACTATTGCTCTTCTGCGCTTTGACCCTCCCTTCTGAACATCAGAGCCAGCCGTGGTGCCACTGCTCTGGCTGCTGCTGTTTTCCCCTGATAGGCTATCCCCCCCGACAGAATCCAAAGGGGTATACCTGTTCGAGAGGGGGACAACCACAGGGGATTCCTGCACTGACTGCCTGCCCTCTCTGGTGGTCACCCATTTCTCTGCCTGCACCTTGGGTGTGACCACATTTATATAACTGCGATCTATGACGCTTTCCGCCACCTGCATGTTCCTAAGTGCATCCAATTGCTGCTCCAACCGAACCATGCGGTCTGTGAGGAGCTCCAGTTGGGTGCACTTTTTGCAGATGAAGCCATCCAGGACGCTGGCAGCCTCCCGGACCTGCCACATCTCACAGTCAGAGCACTGCACCCCTCTAACTGACATTGCGTCAATTAATTAAAATTAAAAGTTTTTTTTAAAAAGTTTTTTGTATATTTTTAAAACATTTTCAAAGTTACTGTTAACTATCTGTTTCCTAGCACTAGATTTCTAATATAAATGCGAAAGCTAAATATAGTGCTCTCCGATCTCTGGCTTAGATACCCCTCTAAATTATAATTAAGTAATTATGTTTAATTAGTTACCAATGCTTAATTTTTTTAATTTAGTGTAGATTCCCAACCAGCCACTCAGGTCACAGCTTTTCTGTGATGTCACTTCAGTTTCCCCCCGACACACACAATTTGAAAAAGGTATAAAAGTAAAAATGAGTAAAAATCACTTTCTTACCGTCTGAGTGTCTTAGATGTTCTACGGTTCTCTCCCTGACAGAGACTGCTCCTCCTCCCCTGAACGGCTCCCGAAACTAGGCCGCGATCTTTTAAAATCTCCGCTCTGACTCGCAGCTCCTGCACTTTTTAAATCTCCCGCGCTGTTTTCACTGTCCCGGCTCACTCATCTCTCGCGCTCTTTTCAATTTCCCGGCTCACTCACCTCTCGCGCTGTTTTCAATTTCCCGGCTCACTCAACTCCCGCGCTGTTTTCAATTTCCCGGCTCACTCACCTCCCGCGCTGTTTTCAATTTCCCGGCTCACTCAGCTCCCGCGCTGTTTTCACTGTCCCGGCTCACTCACCTCTCGCGCTGTTTTCAATTTCCCGGCTCACTCAGCTCCCGCGCTGTTTTCACTGTCCCGGCTCACTCACCTCTCGCGCTGTTTTCAATTTCCCGGCTCACTCAGCTCCTGCGCTGTTTTCACTGTCCCGGCTCACTCACCTCTCGCGCTGTTTTCACTGTCCCGGCTCACTCAGCTCCCGCGCTGTTTTCACTGTCGGAGGATGCGGGAGCTGGGGTGTGCGGGAGGGTGTATATCGGGGTGGGATGGGACTGTTGGGCTGCGGTGGCCAGGCCCCCTAGTCGGCGAACCTGGAAGCGATTAGATTGTTTGGTGTGCGGCAGCCCTGGCCTTCTATAGGTCCCTCTATTGTTATAGGGTGTGAAAAAGATATATGGGACACTTGTCTTTATCAATCGAGACATAGATAACATAAGCAGAGAGGTCATGTTGGAGTTGTATAGAACTTTGGTGAGGTCACAGCTGGAGGACTGTGTGCAATTCTGGTCGTCACATTATAGGAAGGATGTGATTGCACTTGAGGGGGTGCAGAGGAAATTCACCAGGATGTTGCCTGCAATGGAACATTTAAGTTATGAAGAAAGATTTGGATTGTTTTCATTGGAGCAGAGAAGACTGAGGGGTGCCCTGATCGAGGTGTACAAGATTATGAGGGGCATGGACAGGGTGGGTAGGGTAGCAGCTGTTCCCCTTAATTGAAAGGTCAGTCATGAGGGGACATGTGTTCAAGGTAAGGGGCAGGGGGTTTAAGGGGGATGTGAGGAAAAACATTTTTACCCAGAAGGTGGTGACGGTCTGGAATGAACGGCCTGGGAGGGTGGTAGAGGCGGGTTGTCTAACATCCTTTAAAAAGTACCTGGATGAGCACTTGGCACGTCATAATATTCAAGGCTGTGGGCCAAGTGCAGGCAAATGGGATTAGGTAGGCAGGTCAGGTGTTTTTCATGTGTCGGCGCAGACTTGATGGGCCGAAGGGCCTGCTCTGCACTGTGACTCTGTGTTTCTAAGGGAAGGTCCCAGCAACGAATCTCCACTTGCCTGGCGGATGCAGAAAATGCAGCATAAAGAAGACCTTCCACTGTTGAAACACCAGGGCCCAAGTCCTTCTAATCAATGCTTATCCTGAGGATGTTGTCCCCATTTGGGAATGAACCACAACATAATCTAAACCAATGAGATCAAACGGGTGGATTTAGTGGGAGATTTATCAGCACAGCAGCGCTTTCTTGTGGTAGAATTGTGTATAACCAGCTGAAATGTCACAATCTCATTCATCGACGTCGAAGTCTGAACTATATTCAAGAATGAAACTGGGAAATGTGAAACGTCCTAGATACTTCAGTAAAATCTATTTCATTAAATGACTGGCTCTATTAAGATTTTTTTGTCATCATCTCCTTCCACAATGTATTCAATCTGTACTGTGACAATGCTGGGGAATTCTCAAACGTGTCAATAACTTGAAAATTATGCAATGGTGTTGGGAGAGCTCAAGATCTTTATTCAACATGACTGCTAGACATTAAGTCTATCACAAAGTCAAACAGTAACTTTGCATCTATCATTGCATCCCACAAAAAATTAGTCAATATTTCACATAAATTCCTGCTTTGGAACAACTTGTGACATTGAGGCAATAGGAAGATTAAACCAAAAATAAATACTGAAAGCTTTTTAAATTTTGACAAAAGAATCATCATAATGCACAATGGAGAAACTTATAACGGTAATAAAAATAGAAGACAAGTGAACGATAGAACAAACTCTATGCTAGGATGAGGACAAAGAAAGTATTTAATAAAGGAGCTTTAGGTTCATTAAAAGAGTGAGAATTTTTGCTTGGATAGGGAGAAGTTATATACGCTATTTGCATTGTAATGATGTCAAATGCAAATAACATGGTGACATGTTTTGATTTCATTTATATCATTAATTTGTTATTTTAGTTAATTGGCCTACTCTTAAGTTAAGTTTCTTGTCACTCACAATACATTAGTCAACACCAGAGTTTGCCTTTAAGCAGTACATTAATCTTTGCCAGTGTGGCATTGTTGCAATGCAGGACAGTTGTGACCTTGGGTTCTTTCATCAATTTATTCTTAGTGTGCTACACTTAATCTTAATGTGCAGAGGAGATTCACGATGATGTTGCTTGGGCTTGAACATTCCAGCTATGAAGAGAGGCTGGGAATGCTGGGATTGTTTTCCTTAGCGCAAAGATTGCTGAGGGATACCTGATTGAGGTCTACAAAATTATGAGGGATATAGAAAGGGAGAGATTGGAAGAAACCTTTCCCCTTCATAAAGAGGTCAATAATCAGGGGGCATAGATTTAAGATAAGGAGATTTGAGCGGAAAAAATGTTTTCACCCAGAGGCTGGTGGGAATCTGTAACTCACTGCCTGAAAGGATGGTAGGGGCAGGAACCCTCACAACACTTAAGAAGCATTTAGATGAGCACTTGAAACGCCATAGCAGACAAGGCTATGGACCAAGTTCTGGAAAATTAAGATAGGTGATTGGTGGCGGGAACAGACAAGATCGGCCAAAGGAATTTTTGGCACTTTCTGTGCTGTAAAACTCTAAGATCTGACAGCAAAATTGAATTGTTCATGCCTGTGTAAAGTATAACATTATTCTTTGGTATGTAAGTTACAACTAGTCCCGCCCCCCTCCAATATTAGCAATATAAGCCTAAAAATAGATAATATTATTGTTCCTAGGGTTCCTTCATTTTATATATGGTGGTGAGTCAGTTTCAGCGGGAGCACTGCGGAAGGAGGTTGCTGGGAGGTAAGTCAACCTTTAAAAGCACTTGTCTTTGCAGGGGCAGGCCAGTCGATTTCGGCGGCGTGAGAACAGCTGGTGAGTCAGTTTCAGCGGGAGCACTGCAGAAGGAGGTTGCTGGGAGGTAAGTCAACCTTTAAAAGCACTTGTCTTTGCAGGGGCAGGCCAGTCGATTTCGGCGGCGTGAGAACAGCTGGTGAGTCAGTTTCAGCGGGAGCACTGCGGAAGGAGGTTGCTGGGAGGTAAGTCAACCTTTAAAAGCACTTGTCTTTGCAGGGGCAGGCCAGTCGATTTCGGCGGCGTGAGAACAGCTGGTGAGTCAGTTTCAGCGGGAGCATTGCGGAAGGAGGTTGCTGGGAGGTAAGTCAACCTTTAAAAGCACTTGTCTTTGCAGGGGCAGGCCAGTCGATTTCGGCGGCGTGAGAACAACTGGCTGGTTAGTCAATTTCAGCAGGAGCTGAGAATTTTTCTTTTTTTTTTAAATTAGTTTTATAGGCGGGAACAGGAAGTCGACCCGCGGACGTCTGGGAAGACCCTCACCAATAAATTCTGGTGGAGAGGAAACCCGAGACACTACACGTGTAGTGTCTCCCACCCACCCTCCTCCTCTAACCTAATAATAAAACCCATTGGTCTGAGGTAAGTACCATATTTTATTATATTATTATTATTTTTTATAAAAATTTAATTTAGTTGTTAGCCAGATCTTGGTAGAAAGTTAGAGGAATGGCAGGGAAGGGAGTGCAATGTTCCTCCTGCAGGATGTTTGAGGTGAGGGATGCAGTTAGTGTCCCTGCTGATTTTACCTGCAGGAAGTGCTGCCATCTCCAGCTCCTCCAAGACCGAGTTAGGGAACTGGAGCTGGAGTTGGAAGAACTTCGGATCATTCGGGAGGCAGAAGGGGTCATAGATAGCAGCTTCAGGGAATTAGTTACACCAAAGATTGGAGATAGGTGGGTAACTGTAAGAGGGACTGGGAAAAAACAGTCAGTGCAGGGATCCCCTGCGGTTGTTCCCCTGAGAAACAAGTATACCGCTTTGGATACTTGTGGGGGGGACGACTTACCAGGGGTAAGCCATGGGGTACGGGCCTCTGGCACGGAGTCTGTCCCTGTTGCTCAGAAGGGAAGGGGGGAGAGGAGCAGAGCATTAGTAATTGGGGACTCTATAGTCAGGGGCACAGATAGGAGATTTTGTGGGAGCGTGAGAGACTCACGTTTGGTATGTTACCTCCCAGGTGCAAGGGTACGTGATGTCTCGGATCGTGTTTTCCGGGTCCTTAGGGGGAGGGGGAGCAGCCCCAAGTCGTGTTTCACATTGGCACCAACGACATAGGTAGAAAAGGGGACAAGGATGTCAGGCAGGCTTTCAGGGAGCTAGGATGGAAGCTCAGAACTGGAACAAACAGAGTTGTTATCTCTGGGTTGTTGCCCGTGCCACGTGATAGTGAGATGAGGAATAGGGAGAGAGAGCATTTAAACACGTGGCTACAGGGATGGTGCAGGCGGGAGGGATTCAGATTTTTGGATAACTGGGGCTCTTTCTGGGGAAGGTGGGACCTCTACAGACAGGATGGTCTACATCTGAACCTGAGGGGCACAAATATCCTGGGGGGGAGATTTGTTAGTGCTCTTTGGGGGGGTTTAAACTAATGCAGCAGGGGCATGGGAACCTGGATTGTAGTTTTAGGGTAAGGGAGAATGAGAGTATAGAGGTCAGGAGCACAGATTTGACGTCGCAGGAGGGAGCCAGTGTTCAGGTAGGTGGTTTGAAGTGTGTCTACTTCAATGCCAGGAGTATACGAAACAAGGTAGGGGAACTGGCAGCGTGGGTTGGTACCTGGGACTTCGATGTTGTGGCCATTTCGGAGACATGGATAGAGCAGGGACAGGAATGGATGTTGCAGGTTCCGGGGTTGAGGTGTTTTAGTAAGCTCAGAGGAGGAGGCAAAAGAGGGGGAGGTGTGGCGCTGCTAGTCAAGAGCAGTATTACGGTGGCGGAGAGGATGCTAGATGGGGACTCTTCTTCCGAGGTAGTATGGGCTGAAGTTAGAAACAGGAAAGGAGAGGTCACCCTGTTGGGAGTTTTTTATAGGCCTCCTAATAGTTCTAGGGATGTAGAGGAAAGGATGGCGAAGATGATTCTGGATATGAGCGAAAGTAACAGGGTAGTTATTATGGGAGACTTTAACTTTCCAAATATTGACTGGAAAAGATATAGTTCGAGTACAATAGATGGGTCGTTTTTTGTACAGTGTGTGCAGGAGGGTTTCCTGAAACAATATGTTGACAGGCCAACAAGAGACGAGGCCACGTTGGATTTGGTTTTGGGTAATGAACCAGGCCAGGTGTTGGATTTGGAGGTAGGAGAGCACTTTGGGGACAGTGACCACAATTCGGTGACGTTTACGTGAATGATGGAAAGGGATAAGTATACACTGCAGGGCAAGAGTTATAGCTGGGGGAAGGGCAATTATGATGCCATTAGACGTGACTTGGGGGGGATAAGGTGGAGAAGTAGGCTGCAAGTGTTGGGCACACTGGATAAGTGGGGCTTGTTCAAGGATCAGCTACTGCGTGTTCTTGATAAGTATGTACCGGTCAGACAGGGAGGAAGGCGTCGAGCGAGGGAACCGTGGTTTACCAAGGAAGTGGAATCTCTTGTTAAGAGGAAGAAGGAGGCCTATGTGAAGATGAAGTGTGAAGTTTCGGTTGGGGCGATGGATAGTTACAAGGTAGCGAGGAAGGATCTAAAGAGAGAGCTAAGACGAGCAAGGAGGGGACATGAGAAGTATTTGGCAGGAAGGATCAAGGAAAACCCAAAAGCTTTCTATAGGTATGTCAGGAATAAGCGAATGACTAGGGAAAGAGTAGGACCAGTCAAGGACAGGGATGGGAAATTGTGTGTGGAGTCTGAAGAGATAGGCGAGATACTAAATGAATATTTTTTGTCAGTATTCACTCAGGAAAAAGATAATGTTGTGGAGGAGAATGCTGAGCCCCAGGCTAATAGAATAGATGGCATTGAGGTACGTAGGGAAGAGGTGTTGGCAATTCTGGACAGGCTGAAAATAGATAAGTCCCCGGGACCTGATGGGATTTATCCTAGGATTCTATGGGAGGCCAGGGAAGAGATTGCTGGACCTTTGGCTTTGATTTTTATGTCATAATTGGCTACAGGAATAGTGCCAGAGGACTGGAGGACAGCAAATGTGGTCCCTTTGTTCAAAAAGGGGAGCAGAGACAACCCCGGCAACTATAGACCGGTGAGCCTCACGTCTGTAGTGGGTAAAGTCTTGGAGGGGATTATAAGAGACAAGATTTACAATCATCTAGATAGGAATAATATGATCAGGGATAGTCAGCATGGCTTTGTGAAGGGTAGGTCATGCCTCACAAACCTTATCGAGTTCTTTGAGAAGGTGACTGAACAGGTAGACGAGGGTAGAGCAGTTGATGTGGTGTATATGGATTTCAGCAAAGCGTTTGATAAGGTTCCCCACGGTAGGCTATTGCAAAAAATACGGAGGCTGGGGATTGAGGGTGATTTAGAGATGTGGATCAGAAATTGGCTAGCTGAAAGAAGACAGAGGGTGGTGGTTGATGGGAAATGTTCAGAATGGAGTACAGTCACAAGTGGAGTACCACAAGGATCTGTTCTGGGGCCGTTGCTGTTTGTCATTTTTATCAATGACCTAGAGGAAGGCGCAGAAGGGTGGGTGAGTAAATTTGCAGACGATACTAAAGTCGGTGGTGTTGTCGATAGTGTGGAAGGATGTAGCAGGTTACAGAGGGATATAGATAAGCTGCAGAGCTGGGCTGAGAGGTGGCAAATGGAGTTTAATGTAGAGAAGTGTGAGGTGATTCACTTTGGAAGGAATAACAGGAATGCGGAATATTTGGCTAATGGTAAAGTTCTTGAAAGTGTGGATGAGCAGAGGGATCTAGGTGTCCATGTACATAGATCCCTGAAAGTTGCCACCCAGGTTGATAGGGTTGTGAAGAAGGCCTATGGAGTGTTGGCCTTTATTGGTAGAGGGATTGAGTTCCGGAGTCGGGAGGTCATGTTGCAGCTGTACAGAACTCTGGTACGGCCGCATTTGGAGTATTGCGTACAGTTCTGGTCACCACATTATAGGAAGGACGTGGAGGCTTTGGAGCGGGTGCAGAGGAGATTTACCAGGATGTTGCCTGGTATGGAGGGAAAATCTTATGAGGAAAGGCTGATGGACTTGAGGTTGTTTTCGTTGGAGAGAAGAAGGTTAAGAGGAGTCTTAATAGAGGTATACAAAATGATCAGGGGGTTGGATAGGGTGGACAGTGAGAGCCTTCTCCCGCGGATGGATATGGCTGGCACGAGGGGACATAACTTTAAACTGAGGGGTAATAGATATAGGACAGAGGTCAGAGGTAGGTTCTTTACGCAAAGAGTAGTGAGGCCGTGGAATGCCCTACCTGCTACAGTAGTGAACTCGCCAACATTGAGGGCATTTAAAAGTTTATTGGATAAACATATGGATGATAATGGCATAGTGTAGGTTAGATGGCTTTTGTTTCGGTGCAACATCGTGGGCCGAAGGGCCTGTACTGCGCTGTATTGTTCTATGTTCTATGTTCTATATATATCTTATGCAATTGAGCAAGAATGTCAGTTGAATCACAACAGGCGTTTTAGGATTTGTAACCATTTTAAATTCCATGTCCCAACCTGCAGAAAGTTTCAGAATGCAGAATTCAGAATTCTCCCAAATCTAGAGTAGCCATCAACAAAGTCCCACATGAGAGATTGCTACTTTGAATTTGTAGAAGACGTGGGGGTATTGGTAGACTTGGCGCACATTTGACCAGTAATGTAAAATTGAAATTACCACAGCAAATAGAATGCTGAACTATACACTGAAGTTGATATTATCATTCTTAAATTAGACGCCACCTTTAAGAGAGAAAAACATCCAAAGGCACTTCATACAGGCATGAAAAGAAATAAAGAGGTAATAAGCCAAAGTCAGAGATATTAGTGTGGTTTGAAAATGGGTTTTAAGGGTGATCATAAAGGAGGAGAGGAAGATGGAGTGGTGGAGGGGTTTAGGAAGGGATTTCCAGAGGCTGAGCTTGGGTGACTGAAGTCATGGTTACCAATGGTGGAGAAAGGGGCTGGAGGAGGAAGCATTAGAGGTTCCAGTTGTCAGAACAGTGTTTGGAGATGCAGTAGATGAGGGAATGTAGAGTTTGGGCAGGTTACAGACATCAGGATTAGTCACAATAGGGTTTTAGTCACATTGCACCTCAAATATTGATCATTTAGACACAAGAGAGGTCTTGGAATCTTGGAGCTGAGACAGGGAAGATGAATGAACTGATGGCCAGTGATGAAACTGAGGTTGAATGAAAGACTGGAAAATTTTTCAGCCTTGAAAACAAGTTATTAAGAGAAGTCATCATGGAGGTTTCTCCATCTCCTCTTCTTCTTAGGTAGCCGCAGGATCAAGGATGACTTGCTCCTACTCTGCTTTGAAGGATTTGAGATGGCTGATCAGCCCAATGTTTGATCTGTAGATTCTGTCACATGTGGGGCAGGCGGTGCTGGGGGGAAGCAGGCCGTGCTGGGGGGAGGCAGGCCGTGCTGGGGGAGGCAGGCCGTGCTGGGAGGAGGCAGGTCGTGCTGGGGGGAGGCAGGCCGTGCTGGGGGGAGGCAGGCCGTGCTGGGGGAGGCAGGCCGTGCTGGGAGGAGGCAGGTCGTGCTGGGGGGAGGCAGGCCGTGCTGGGGGGAGGCAGGCCGTGCTGGGGGAGGCAGGCCGTGCTGGGAGGAGGCAGGTCGTGCTGGGGGGAGGCAGGCCGTGCTGGGGCAAGGCAGGTCGTGCTGGGGGGAGGCAGGTCGTGCTGGGGGGAGGCAGGTCCTGCTGGGGGGAGGCAGGCCATGCTGGGGGGAGGCAGGTCGTGATGGGGGGAGGCAGGTCGTGCTGGGGGGAGGCAGTCCGTGCTGGGGGGAGGCAGGTCGTGCTGGGGGGAGGCAGGTCGTGCTGGGGGGAGGCAGGCCGTGCTGGGGGGAGGCAGTTCGTGCTGGGGGGGGGGGGGGGGGGCAGGTCGTGATGGGGGGAGGCAGGTCCTGCTGGGGGGAGGCAGTCCGTGCTGGGGGGAGGCAGGTCGTGCTGGGGGGAGGCAGGCCGTGCTGGGGGGAGGCAGTTTGTGCTGGGGGGGGGGGCAGGTCGTGCTGGGGGGAGGTAGGTCACGCTGGGGGGGCAGGACGTGCTGAGGAGGCAGGTGGTGCTGGTGGGCGGAAGGTGGTGCTTGGGGTGGAAGGTGGTGCTTGGAGGGGGGGGCAAGGCTGTGCGTAGGGTGTCAGGTAAATGTGTTATTTGGAGCCTCTGCATATTCCTGAAAAAGCTCTAGGTCTGTTTGGTGCCATCCCCCAAATGAAACTTCTCCATTTTGCTCACTCACAAGACAAGGATTCTCATGAGTCAGCAAGCATATTTGACTTCTCCAGTGATCATGTGACATCCTGAAGTGTTTCCATTGTCCTCCTGGGAATCGTCTGCCATGACCGAGTTCCAAGGAGAGCGTTGCTTTGGGAGTCCGTTGTAACGCATATGAATGAAATTACACTTGGAGATGGTTTTGGGTGATTAGCTCCTTGTTGCTGAGCTTCTTTGCTTGGGAGAGGATGCTAGTGTTTCTTGCCACTGATTTGGAGGATCTTACGAATTGATGGGTTGGGGTTGCGTGGGGAGGAGGGGGGGGGTGGAGCATGGAGACAGGTGTATTCTATGGGTTGGAAGTTACATTTCATGAAAGGCCCATTGCCTCATAGGCTTCAGAGAAGGAGTCGACAATGACCTGGAGCTCAATTTATGAGTGAACATGCACACAAGTGTCGTCATTATACTGAAGGTCAATGACTGAGGTCGCAGTGACTTTGGTGTTGGACTGAAGCAGTGTAGATTGAACAGTTTCCCATTTGTTCTGTGACATGTCATTAACACAAGAAATAGATCAACATCTGTGTACATCGAGCTTTATTCTTTGTTGTGTATTTTAAAATGGACTTTTGCTGAACCAAAATGGCTGCTACAGGTCACATGATTCACAGGATCGGCCATCTGCTCTGGAAATCGCAAACAGTAGTTGCAAGGACGAAAGAGTTTCACTCTCATCATTGCAGAATCTCAAACCTCATTGTAAGAATATATTATAATCAAGAAAACAAGGGACTCGCAGACAATGAAACTAATTTTTCCAGCAGAGGTACAAACAGTCCCATCTCACATCTGGGACTCTCAAAATCCATTTCAAAAAGGAACCATTGAAGGAAAATGGACATTATTTGCATCTCTCTAAGCTTACCCGTTTAGTGGAGTCATAGGGTTTAGCATGACAATGATTACCTGAAACAGGGTCATCAGTATGAATGGTGACTCTTTCAGAGGTGAATGACTGGGACATTATAAGCCATCAAACAAAAGCCAGACCTAGATACCAGATAGACATGTATCACACATGTGTCAACCCCTCCCCACCACCGCCACAACCACCCCACCACCCTCACCCCCCCACCCTCACCCCCACACCGCCCTCATCCACACACCACCTTCAAACCACCCACACCCCAACATCACCCTCCCCCCCACACCACCCTCACCCCAACACCATCGTCAACCCCCTCCCATCCCCCATCCTCCCCCCCCTCCCCTCTCCCCTCCCCCCCCCCACCCTCTCCCCCCTCCTCCCCCACACCAGCCAGCCCAGCCTGCGTCCAGCCCGGCAGCCCACGGTCACGCCTCTCAGTGTCCTACCTCCTCTCCCTCCATCATCAGCCAATGCACCAGTTTCACGATTTTTAAAAGCACAAGTGAAGCTCGCCATCGGGAATTCCCCCCAGTGCAGGCTGATAATCGCGGAGGCCCCTGAGAATACCAGGTCGGGCCCACTAATGATATGCCAAGGAATTTTACTGTACGTGCGTTCTGGAAGTCATTGACGCCGCTATCAAAGCGACGGAGAATTGCGATTTGGCGTGATACCTGCACCGGCCCCGATTTCGGCAGCGAGACCGATTGTCCGCCCAATCGTGTTTTCCGATTCCGGCATCGGCGGACGGAGAATCCCGCCCAGGATCTATGGTGGTTCCATTGGTGAAGATTATGGCTGCCTGCCACTGTTGTCAATATATCAGCAATTGCATATTTTGGTAATTACATTGTTAAGCTAATTGCATTGTTAAGTACAGGTGATGATCATTGGCTTAACCTCCAAAAGTGTATAAATGGATACAGTTGGAACAGTTGGTGGTTGGGGAACCATAAGGAAGTTGTAACTCTACTGAACTGTATAAAGAATAAACTTGCTGAAGGTAAAAGATGAGCTGCAATATTATTCCTCCACCATACACTATAATTGATATTAACAATCATGGAGTATGTGGAGGTTAGTGGCAAATTTCTGAGGACAACCAAATTTGAGGAGGCTAAGCTGTAAGCCTTCACAGTTGACAGGGTGAAGGACTTTCATGAGGTCTAAAAATGTTATGTACAGTGGTTGGTGCTGTTCCTTGCATTTCTGTTACAATAGTCAGGCAGTGAAGATTATATCTATGGTGCCTCCCAATGGGTGACAACCACACTTGCGACTCTAGAAAGACATCTTTGGCTAGGATGAGCTGATTGAGGTGGAAGCTTGCAATACTCTTTTGGGTGTCGGTAGCAGAGAGACTTATCTATAGTTACTACAATCAGATTTGTCTCACTTCTTGAATATAGTCACGATCACGGCGTTCCTGAGATAACCCGCAATGCACTCCTTTTCCCAGGTAAGGAATATGAGGTTGTACAGCTATGCCTGGATTGTATCCTCACTGTGCAGATTTATGCTTCCATTAGATTTAGATTTATTGTCACATGTACCGAGGTACATTGAAAAGTATTGTTCTGCGTGCAGTCCAGACAGATGGTTCCATCCATGAAAAACATAGGACATATGATAGATACATGGACATAGATGTAAATACACGGACAAAGATATCGAGTGAAGCATACAGAGTATAGTGCTACAACAGTAGAGAAGATGCACAGAGAGGTCGGTTCAGTCCATAAGAGGGTCATTCAGGAGTCTGGTAACAGCGGGGAAGAAGCCGACACAACTGCCCTCCAATTCAACTACCTCCTCTCTGACCCTACCTAACTACCTATGCCCACCTGACTACCAACCCTACCTGACTACCTCCGTGCTCTGACCCAACACCAGCAGCACCTCCCCTCTCCAAAACGACCTGATTACACTCTCGCCGATTACATACATAGACCTAATGACCCTCAAACCAACCTGGAAACCAAGCCCCACCCCCACCCCCAACTGAAAACACTCAACCTGACCAAACCACCTCCTTCTCTCAACTGCCCCCTTCGCCTGACTACCTCCCTGACCTGACCCCCGATCCTGAACTTACCCAATTACACCCAAGACACAACCTGACTGGCCCCACTCAATTAACCCCCCACCTGACTATCCATTTACCCACTCAGTCACTCATCCATTCATCCATTCGCTCATTTACTCAATCACCCATCTACTCACGAACCCACTGAAAAACTGGAGATCTTTAAAATGTTACCTGAACATGGCAACTAATGTTGCAAAAAGTGACACATCCTCTCTTCACCCGTCTTCTCCCATGCTCGCTGGTCTATTGTGGAGATGGCTGCACCGATCCATTGTTCCTGCAGTCAGTTTAGGAAGTCCTGACCTAAAAGTGTATAAAAAGATTGGGTGGCAAAATTCCTTGTGGGCATTCAGAATCGATGCTGACTGGACATTTTTTATTCAACGTATAAGTCGAACCCTGTGTTTGGAAGGATTTTTCAAGGCTTCAAAGGTCGACTTATATCCCACAAGCTATGGTAAAAGATAAACCCAGAATAATACTTTGTGTTAAACCGTCACTGCAGGGGGCACAGGTCCAACCGATAAAGATTTAGGACTGACATGAAGAAGTTATTCCACACAAAAAGATTGATAGACACATGGAAAGAATTTCTGGATATAGGCAATGAAGCTAATTAAGCCCTTGAATAATTTAAGAAACTGATGATGTTGTGCTTGGACTTGTGAGAAGGTAACTGGAGGTCAATTCTGAGTGGATGAGTCGGGAGAAATAGACTTTCTTCCTCAGTTTGATCTTTCAATCTTGTGAGGGTGAAGGAAATTCAAAAACCTACTTATACAGCATTTGCAACGCATCTTCTTCCTCTGAATTATCTGTGGTCAATTCATTTGTGATTCTTCCATGTGCATTTTTTAAAATTACATTTTTGCCCTATTTTTAAATATGTTTGCCTTCCTCTCCTGAGGCTACACAACATGCAACATTCATGGAGTAGAGATTACGTAAACAACCTGATCCAAGGCCTTGTTCAGTATTCCTCTCGCAGCCGACATTTGGAAGAATGAGACAGCAGTCTCCAGTAATACTCAGCCTCATATTTCCTCTGTTTTACTCAGTCAGTATAAAACTGGCCACATTAGTGATTGGGGTCCTGTGAGAGCCATAGAAACAAACCTTTGTTTTATTCATCAGCTCCAAAATACACAGAAATGAAGCAACCAGGATGCAGCACTCCCCACTTGTTAAAGACTGTGAAGAACCCCAGGTTCTTTTCCCTCTAGGTTTGATCTCGGGCTTCTTTTTCCATTAACTGAACAAAACCAGATTAATAATACGAGCAGTAAAATTGACCTGGGTCCTTGGGCTGAGCAGGAGAGAGGAACAAAAATACACAGTTGGCCTAGATTTTCCACTAAATTGCATTGATTTGACTCTGGCTGATGTCATGACATGCAAACATGCAACCAATGAACATTCAGAATAGGACACAACCAATGGGCAGTCAGGACACTCAGAGGTGGCATCACCACAAGGGGGCATGACATAAACACTATAAAAGGGATGAGGCACTCACACCCTGCCTCTTTCCACAGACAGACAAATAGAGACTTAGACAGGCTTGATCAGCAGCATCACACCCCAGCACGTGGATTAGCTGGTACAGTTAGACTGAGTTACTACAGTTAGATTAGCAGAGAGTCAAACTCATTTGAGAACTGTGTTAATAGTTCAATAAACACGTTGAACTCATTTCAGAGTCTGGAGCATCCTTTAGTTAAGACTGCATCAAGTAGCAGCCTGTGTTATCCGAAGCAGCATAACACAACAGCTGAAACCATCCATATCAGTGTAAAAGATTGCAGATTTTAAATGCAAGTTTTGTCACGTGTAAACGTGGCATTCCCCAATCTTTAATGCTAACTTTAAAAAAACTTTGCTGGAAGCTGGTCCAGCCTCTCAATCTGAACATACCCTAAATTGAAATAATGAACATGGATAATTTCTACTCTGGCTACTTAAAAAGGGCTTTCAAGTGGAGATTTGTTTTAGACACCAGGCACATTTTAAAAGTCAACAAATATTTTATTTACTAAGTAACTGACTAATGTACATCACCAAAGCTAATAAATGGTTCAGTCTTGTTCTTTTAAGTTATTTTCAGTGACTTAAAATCAGGTTACTCACAAGTGATGAACTACACACTCAAAGTAAAAATACTTATTGTTGTGACAAACTAATTTTCAGTTGGATTAATAGAACTGCACCAGATTTCCATTCAAAATTACATCAATGAATAGTATTTAATGCAAAGAAAAGAAACTAAGTAATTACATCCTATGAAGCTGCACAACTGTGCTGATTCATGTAATGTTTTGCACTTGTGATTATGCAAATGTATTTGAGCAGAAATCTGAATAATTGCTTCGAGCACAATTTTCATGGTTTGCTGATTACACCCAAAGTGGAAACTCTACTGCTTGGTTTCTAATCTCAAACCCTTCCTGTGACCTCTGCTGAGAAAGTATTCATATGTGGATGTTGGATGAGAATTAGGCTCATTTGTATTGTCCCTGTACCTCCACAATCGCATATTAGAAGGCAGCTCACCACCAAATTCTCAAGGACCATTAGGGATGGTCAATCAACGATGGCCTAATCAGCCCTGCCTTACTTGCTGTCAGTGTTCATACCATGAGGAAAGGCATCATTACCCTCATCTATAAGGGGAAGGAGAAAAGATAAGAAACTAGAAATTGATGACCCATTTCACTGCTGAATGTGGACCATAAAGTTCTGTCAAAGATCATTGCCAATCAGGTCAACTTCACTTTCCACGGGCAGCACAGTGGCACAGTGGTTAGCATTGCTGCCAATGGCGCTGAGGATCCGGGTTCGAATCCCGGCCCTGGATCACTGTCCGTGTGGCGTTTGCACATTCTCCCTGTGTCTGCATAGATTTCATCCCCACAACTAAAGATGTGCTGGATAGGTGGATTGGCCATGTTAAATTGCCCCTTAATTGGAAAAAATAATTGGGTACCCTAAATTTATTTTTAAAAACTTCACATTCCAACCTAATGATGAATTCCATCATGTTATGGTCACTCTTCCCAATGGATCCGCACAACAACATTATTAATTAACCCATTGTTAATACCAATACCAAATCTAGGATAACATGTTCCCTAGTTGGTTCCTTGAATTACTGGTCTAAACAAATTCTCATACTCACTCCAGGAATTCATCAACCACAGTATTATTGCAAATTTGTTTGCCCAATTGGATCATACATGTAGCTGACAAGCTGTGAATTAAAAGCCTAGAGTTATAGTGTGTGGCTACAGTGAACATGGCTTTAAAAATGTTTTGCTTCCAGGGAATAGAAGGTGAAATTGATGAAGAAACATGTTTTTCAGTCTATGCTAATGGAGTGGTTTGACTGGGGAGGTCCCTGGAGAGTTAATGTGCTTTTGCGGCCTGCAGCGGTCATTTGGTTTTGAGCTTGGGGAGATGAAGGGCGGGATTCTCCATCTGCCTATGCCGAAATCACGGTACGCGATTGGCCGGAGAATAGCTTCAGACGCTGAAATCACGGTAGGCGCCAGTTTGGCGCCAAATCGGGATGTTCCGACACCCTGAAAATGGCGTAAATGCGTTGCTCGCTGCGCGGGGTAAAAGTACAGTAGGCATACCATTAGCGGGCCTGACACCCTATGCTCCGGGCCTCCGCGATTCACGGCCTCCGATAGGCCACGATCCCGACGGCGTGGTTCACTTGTGGTTGTAAAAATCGTGAACCTGGCATCCTGGCTGCTGAGCGAGAGAGAGAAGATAGGAAATGGCAAGGAATGACTGCGGGCTGCTGGCCCGGACACAGGCCGTGCTGGCTGTGGCGGGGGGTGGGGGGAGCGAGCAGCCTGGGTATCCCCATGGGACTGGGGCGGTGCCCAGGCACCGACCGATGTCTTGCTGACCACCCACTCCAGCCCCTGGTTCTACACAGTGACACTGGCCGTATGGCTGTGCGCCCCCCCCCCCCCCCGCCAAATCGTGCCCCCCCCCCAACCCTGAGCACCCCGCACAACCGGCGACAACTTACCAGGGGCCACCCAGGGCCACACCCAAGGCAGCCCCCAGAGAAGGCAGTGCCAGCCAACGCTGGCAGCAGGGACGGGCGCCAGGACCAGAGGCACCAACGGGGCCGGATACCAAAGGGGCAGGGTTGTGGGGGTTAGGGGGACATGCGTGGGCGGGGCCCGCAATGCCAACCGGGGCCACCATGTAGCCCATGGAACCTGGATGGGCACGGTAGTATGCGCCATGCTTACATGTTAGCCTTTCATCCCATACAGAGAATGGAATTTGGACATCAACTGCAATGCTGGCCACTGTGGTGATGGCCACAGCCCTGCAAGATACCCTGCAGCCACGTGAGCGGCGTCGGCTCAGAGAGGAGGGGGATGCTGCAGCAGAGGAGCGGGTTGCAGAGGGGCAAGTGACGGCCGCTCAGGCTTGAGGGTCGGCCGCCCAACAGGCCGAGGAGGAGGAGGCTACCCGGCAAATGGTGGTGCCTGGTGGCCTTCCTCCCGGGCCGGGGTACAAGGTCATCTGCCTCTCCTCCACAGTGTCCCTGAACCGTGGCGCTGCTCTCCTTCCAGCCATCATGTTGGCTAGGATGGTGTGTGTGGGGGGATGGATCGTTTAAGTGCGGCTGCGGCATGAGAGCCTCATGTACGCCAATCATGAACCCGGTGAATCCGGCACAGTTTTGCACGGTTGCATTCCACGTGGCGGTGGTGCTAGCCCATTTAGAGTTGCTGAATTGATGGGCCGTTTTTCCTGTCGTGAAACACCACTGTTCCCACGCACACGGTGTCAGCACTTAGTCTCAGAAACAGAGAATCCTGCCCGAGGTCATTACTGGGTGGAGCCAAGGAATGCAGAAAGACATTTTCAGAAGCTGTGGTGAGAGGCAGTTTTGGAGAAAGCTGTGGAGAGAGACAGGGTTTTGGAGAAAAGGCTTTTGGAAGTGAAGTCTGATCTGGCAACCCTTGTGTTTTTCAGACCACAGTTTATTTTTCCAGTAGCATAGGGAAAAACTAGTAATAATATTTTAAAATCAGAGCATTCTTGTCTGAAGACGAGGAGGCTGAAAAAAACAGGTTGAACCAGCTATTCGAAGATATTCAGCCAGAGTCTGAAGGGGTTCTAACAAGGGCCACAATCTTTCTGTACCTCAAGTATTACTCGATGCCCTGCTAATTTTAAGATGGATTCAGAGCTGTATGTTTCTTTTCTTCTTGTTTAATGGGAAATTGATTAGTTGTGTTAAGGGGTAAGCTATTCCTTTGCGGGTGTGAATTAATAGTTTAATATTGTATTTACAATAAATGTTTAGAATTACCGAAGCCCTATTTCTTTTTATGCAATCACTCCTGAAGTGAATCATTCATTCCGCACAGTCTTAAAATAAACTAAAATATTGGAGTTTCGGTCACTGTTGGGGTCTTGTCTGGGATAGTAATACTACAGACAACTTCCACTGATGTTTTCCTCCCCTTGTTGCTTCTCAACTCACCCAGGCTGATTTTACATCTTGATTTTGTGAGCCCATATCCTATCTCACTGTAGTACCGATTTCATCCTTTACTAACAATGCCACACCACCTCCTTTTCCTTTTTGTCTGTCCTTCCTAACTATAGAATACCCTTGGATATTCAGTTCCCAGCCTTGGTCAACTTGCAGCCATGTCTCCGTAATTGCAACACATCATACCCATTTACATCTTTTTGCGCTGCTAATTCGTCTACCTTATTGTCAATGCTCCATGCATTCAGATGCAATACCTTTAGACTTGCTTTATTTTACATTTTCATCCATTTTTTTGTACATTTATATTTGCTGCTAGCCCTTGCATGCTCTACCTTCAACTTTTGCTTTTTATCTTTCCATCTTCAATTTCTTTATTTTCCTCCCTTCCATCTCGCTGCTCAGGTTGCCATCCCCTGCCACTCTAGTTTAAACCCTCGCCCACACTACTAGCAAATACCACTGCCAGATTTTGGTCCTGGTTCTGCTGGGATGCAACCCATCCAGTTTGCACAGGTTTCCATCTTCTCCAGAATCAGTCCCAGTGCCTGAGGAATCTAAAATACATTTGTCTGATGCAGCAGATGTTGGGGAAGGGTATGTGAAAATGCAGTGAATTTTCACTCTATTACCTGGACTGCTCTTCAGCTTTCAGGCAGGCGTAAGTTATGGGAGTCTTTGTTGGGGGTCTCTGTTGCAGGTTCTGATGGATAGGGGTGTTTCTGATGGGGCTTCTGATAAAGGTGACCGATGGGGATGCCTGATGGGAGGTCTAATGAGGGGGGATCTGTGGGTGGACTGGTGGGGTTGGTGAGGGGGGAGGTTCGGGTCACCCTCATGTGTGCATGCTGTGGGGGGGGGGGGGTCACACGCAATTCCTGTGGTGAGGAGGATACCCCTAATTATCGGCATGGTTGGCAGGATTTGTGTTATGGGGGATAGGGGGACCTTCCGATGGACTTTGTAGGGCACCTCAGTTATTCTCTGAGCCCATTGACCCACCTTGGGGTCCACCAAATCAGGACCATGCTTGGGCAAGCTTGTATCAAAGCCTGCCCAATGGAGTTCCCACTGTGGGAGTCAGATCATAAATGATGGGAGAGGTGGAGATTCAGGTTTTAAGCACGTTAATGACATTAACATATGTTTAATGTTTGCTTTACATCCTCCCACCGCGCTGGACAGGTAATGCGCTGAGGCTGCCAGCGGGGGATCAGAGCATCGCAAGGCGCCAACCCCGTTTTCCCCTCAGCACTCCATTCTTCAACCAATTGTGAATCCCGATCAGACTAGCGTTGAACGGAGCATCCATACATCTGGGCAGCATTCTCCGGTCTCCCAGCCGGCGGCGGGAGGGATGCACCGGTCACTGGCGGTGGGATTCTCTGCTCCCGCTGCTTTCAATGAGAATTCCCATGGAAGTGACCCACACCGCCGGGAAACCCATGGGTGGGGGTACGTTGCCGGCCCGCCCAGAGAATCCCGCTGCCAGCAAGTGGCCGGAAAATTCTGGTTAATGTCTTTTCCAACTACACAAAAACTTGATTCATTCCCAATGGCAATATCTTGACCAATGAGAGTGAATTTGCAGCAAAAAATTGCCAGTTGACAGTTAAATGTTCTTTGCTTTATTCATCACAGCAATGCCTTTACCAATCAGAGTTCACTTGCCGACCAATCAGAACTCTCTTTTCACGTGTAGTATAAATTGTTGTTCCCTTTACTGTTGGATTATCTTGAGTCGCTGTCTGATGAATGCAAGACAAAGAGCTTCATTAGTGTGTCCCCTTTTTCAGCAATACAGTTAGTAATAGTCAGCCTGAGGATTGGCAATGTTTTCGAAACCAGCATAGGGCAGCCAAAATATTGATAAAAAGGAGAAAAAGTAGAACATGAGAGTAAACTAGCCAGGAATACACAACAGACTTCAAAGCTTTAACAAGTGTATATGAGGAGAGTAGCTGAAGTAAACTTTGGTCCCTTTAGAGGCAGAATGTAAGAAATTTTCATGAGGAATGAGAAAATGGTAGAAATATTGAGCAAATTTTTTTATTTTTCTTCGGAGTAGAATAGACAAATTACACACCAGAAATAAAGGACAGCCAAGGAGCTAATATGAGTGAAGAGCTTAAAATAATTAATACCAGCAGGTAAAAATTATTGGGGAAACTGAAGGGACTAAAAACCAACAATTAAATCCTCAGGACTTGATGACATAGCGATAGAGGATGTATTAGTTATGGTTTTCCAAACTTTTCTGGATTTTAGAATAGTCTTACTGGGTTGGAAGTTAATCATTGTAATGCCAGAAAGGAGAGAGAGTGAAAATAAAAGACTAGTTAGATGGACATCAGTCATCAGGAAACACCTGCGGCGAAATTCTCTGGAAACGGCGCGGTGTCCGCCGACTGGCGCCCAAAACGGCGCAAATCAGACGGGCATCGCACCGCCCCAAAAGTGCGGAATGCTCCGCATCTTTGGGGGCCGAGCCCCAACCTTAAGGGGCTAGGTCGGCGCCGGACAAATTTCCGCCCTGCCAACTGGCGGAAAAGGCCTTTGGTGCCCCGCCAGCTGGCGCGGAAATGACATCTCCGGGCGGCGCATGAGCGGGAGCGTCAGCGGCCGCTGACAGCTTCCCATGCATGCGCAGTGGAGGGAGTCTATTCTGCCTCCGCCGTGGTGGAGACCGTGGTGGAGGTGGAAGGGAAAGAGTGCCCCCACGGCACAGGCCCGCCCGCAGATCGGTGGGCCCCGATCGCGGGCCAGGCCACCGTGGAGGCACCCCCGGGGCCAGATCGCCCCACGCCCCCCCCAGGACCCCGGAGCCCGCCAGCGCCACCTTGTCCCGCCGGTAAGGTAGGTGGTTTAATTTACGCCAGCGGGACAGGCATTTTAGCGGCGGGACTTTGGCCCATCCGGGCCGGAGAATCGCGCGGGGGGGCCCGCCAACAGGCGCGGCGCGATTCCCGCCCCTGCCGAATCTCCGGTGCCGGAGACTTCGGCAACCGGCGGGGGCGGGATTCACGCCAGCCCCCAGCGATTCTCCGACCCAGCGGGGGGTCGGAGAATCTCGCCCCTGAAGTCACAACATTGCACTTATGGGCGGCACGGTAGCACAATGGCTAGCACTGTTGCTTCACAGTGCCAGGGTCCCAGGTTTGATTCCCGGCTTGGGTCACTGTCTGTGCGGAGTCTGTACATTCTCCCTGTGTCTGCGTGGGTTTCCTCCGGGTGCTCCGGTTTCCTCCCACAAATCCCAAAAGACGTGCTTGTTAGGTGAATTGGACATTCTGAATTCTCCTTCTGTGTACCCGAACAGGCGGCGGAATGTGGTGACTAGGGGCTTTTCACACTAACTTCATTGCAGTGTTAATGGAAGCCTACTTGTGACAATGAAGATTATTATTATTATTACTTAGAAGATCATAATATGATCAGGTAGATTCAACATGATTTAATGAAAGGAAAATCATATTTGACATATTTATTCGAGTTTTTTGAGGATGCATGAAGTAGGCAAGACAAAGGAGAACCAGTATTTGTTGCAGACCTGATTTCCAAATGACATTCAATGAGATGCCACGCAAAAGGTAATGGATGATAGAGTTGGGGTTAATACATTAGCACAGTTGAGGGATTGGTTAATAAAAAGGAAGCAGAGTGTACAGATAAACAAAATATTTTCCAAGTTGGCAGGCTGTAACTGGTGAAGTAGTCTCGGCTATTTACAATTGATATTAATGACTTAGACAGAGAGACTAAGAGTAATGCATTTAAGTTAGCTGCATGTACACAGTTGGTGGGAAGCAGAGTGCACAGGTAAAAGGAGAGGCTTATGGCAGACACAGGGGGCTCAGGGCAATGGAAATCCTAGAGGAGTAGAGAAAGTTCAGGGGGGGTACTTTTGAAAGTAATTAGGAGAGCAAAGAGGGGGCATGAAAAAGTACTGGCAGGTAAAATAAAGGAAAATCCCAAGTTATTTTATGAGTATATTAAGGGCAAGAGGGTAACAAGGGAAAGAGTAGGGCCTATTAAGGACAAAAGTGACAATCTGCGTGTGGAGCCGGAAGACATAGGTGAGGTTTTAAATGTGTTTTTGCATCTGCGTTCACTACGGAGAAGGACAATGTAGGTATAGAAATCAAGGAGGGGGACAGTGATATAACTGAACAAATTAGCATTGGGAGGGAGAAGGTTTTAGCTGGCTTAGAAGTGGATGAATCCTCAGGCCCAGATGAGATGTATCCCAGACTGCTGTGGGAGGTAAGGGAGGGGCTCAAATGGTAATTTTCAAATCCTCTCTGGCCATAGAAGAGCCGCCAGATGACTTGAGGACAGCTAATGTGGTACTAGTATTCAAGAGGGAAGTAGGGAAGATAACAGGTAAATACAGGCCAGTGAATAAGTAGGGAAATTATTGGAAAGAATTCAGAGGGACAAAATTAATCTACACTTGGAGAGGCAAGGATTGAACAAAGATAGTCAGTATGGCTTTGTCAGGAGGAGGACATGTCTAGAAAATTTGATTGAATTTTTCAAGGAGGTGACTCGTGTATAAGTGAGGGAAATGCAGATGGTGTAGTCTACAAGGACTTCATTAAAGTTTTTGACAAGATCCTGCATGGGAGACTGGTCATGAAGGATGCCCATGGGATCCAAGGCAATTTGGGAAATTAGATCCAAAATTGGCTTCCTGCAGGATACAGAGGTGATAGTTGAAGGTTGTTTTTGTAACTGTAAGACTGTGTCAAGTTGTGTACTGCACGATCGGTGCTGGTTCCCTTGCTATTTGTAGTGTACATTAATGATCTAGGAGGCATGATCAGTAAGTTTGCAGATGACATGAAAATTGGTGGTGTGGTAAATAGCCTTAGATTACAAGATGAAATAGACAGGCTGGTCAGAAGGCGGAACAGTGGCAAATCAAATTTAACTCTGAAAAGTTCTATGTTCGTGGTGATGCATTTTGGAGGCCTAACAAGGCAAGGGAATACACAATGAACGGTAGGACGCTAGGAAGTAAAGAGGGGTGTATGTCCATAGATCCCTGAAGGCAGCAGGACAGGTAAATAATGTGGTTAAGGAGGCATATGATATACTTGCCTTTAATAGCTGAGGCACAGAATATAACAGGGAGGTTATGATGGAGCTGTATAAAATGCTCATTAGGCCACAACTTGAGTACTGTGCCATATTATAGGAAGGATAAAAGCAAATTACTGCGGATGCTGGAATCTGAAACAAAAACAGAAAATTCTGGAAAATCTCAGTATCTGTGGCAAGAGACTGGAGCTAACATTTTGAATCTGGATGACTTTGTCAAAGCTAGCAAAGGATGTGATTGCATTACAGAGGGTGCAGAGGAGATTCACGAGGACATTGCTTGGGCTGGAGCGTTTCAGCTGTGAATAAAGGCTGGTTAGGATGGGGTTGTTTTCCTTGGAGCAGAGAAGGCTAGGGGGCCCCTGATTGAGGTGTACAAAATTATGACGAACATAGATAGGGCAGATAGGAAAGAATCTTTCCCCTTATTAAAGGGGTCAAGGACCAAGGGGCATAGATTAAATGTAAGGGACAAGAGGGAATTTGAGGAAAAACATTTTCACCCAGAGGGTGGTGGGACCTGGAACTCACTGCCTGAAAGGGTGCTTTGACATCGGAATCCTCACAACATTTAAGAAGCATTTCGGTGAGCACATGAAATGTCATAGCAGACAAGGCTACGGACCAAGTGCTGTAGAATGGCATTAGAATAGATCCGTGCTTGGAGACTTCCGGTGGCAGCATGTGAGGAGGAGGTCACATATAAGGTGGCACCCGCCGGAGTCCACTGTTTTAGTCCTTTTAGCCTGGTTCCCAGGGGAAATTGGTTGACAAATCCGGCACATTTAACTGCACTTTATGGGAAGGCGTCGAACGTCGTGAAAAAGAATATTGGAAAGAAGGGTATGAGTGATACCCTTTAGCGGAGACGGAGAAGGTACGAGGCTCGTTGGGAGCAAAGATAGCAGAGGCAACCTCGTCAGATTGGGCCCGCCTAACACGGTAGAAACGCTGATGGAGGTAATGGCACTCGAGTTTGAGAGACAATTTCGCAAGTACTTTGCGAGGTAGGGAAGGGTGATGATGGAGACCCTCAGAAAGAAGCGGGGTAAGGGCCTGAGGAAGAAGTCGAAGACTTGGAGAACAGGTTGAGGAGGCAGAACCTCAGGATTGTGGGGTTGCCGGAGAGGGTGGAGGGATCGAGGACAACTGAGTAGTTTGCCCAGATGTTTGCAAAGTGATTGGGGGGGCTATGAACAGGTGTCCGGTCCTGAGCTGGATAGGGCCCACCGAACACTCTAGCTGAGGTCACGGGTGAATGAGCCACCACGGACGGTGAGAGTATGTTTCCACACAAAGGAACAACAAAGGAACGGGCCCTGAAATGGGCCAAAGAAAACCGGGATGTGAGCTGGGAAGGCAGCAGCATTCAGATTTAGCAGGATGTTGGGACAGAGCTTAAAAGGAGGCGTGCAGCCTTTAATAAGACAAAGTGGGCGTTGTATAAGAGCAGAGAGGAGGCGGAGGCTTTTGTCAAAGAACAAGGATTTGGACTGACCTGAATGTTTTGAGTGGAACTTTAATGGGTGTTAATAGGAAGTGATTGTTTGGGGATGTTTTAATATTTTTGCGTATAAGTCTGGTAAACTGGGGTCTATTGTTTTGTATTGGAGTGTATATATTGTTGAGGGAGTGATGGGGGGAGCCAAAAAATTTGGGAGTAATGATTAAGGGTGTAATGGGAATAATATATGGCCCGAGATGAAAGGTTGAGAAGAGTAAAGACTTTGGTTTTGATTATTTCCTTGTAGCGGTGGATATTCTATCTTTTTTCTTTGTTCTTTGGGTGTGGGCTACCTCAATAGCAGATAGACCTTAGCTAGTGAATGGGATTGAGGTGGGGGAGGGGCTATGGCCCGTTGGACCTGTTTGGTCAGGTTTCGATGAGTCTAGAAGGTTTGTTTGGAAGGGGAAAGGGGGTGGTAAGGAGAGTGCATTGTTCATTGGGAGATAGCTGGTAGGTTTCTGGATTAGGAGAAGTGTAGGAGGGGCAGGGTAGATTGCTGATGGTGACCAGGGGTTTTACATATCTCACCTTATAGGTGGGGCTGGCGGCCTTTTTAGATGGGCTTCGGTTTTAGGATCTTGGAAGAAGGAGAGGATAATTCTTTGTGGTAGAAATGGCTTACTTGAAGGGAGAGGGAGTTAGAGACCCCCGATCAGACTAGTCATGTGGAACGATTGGGGAGCCCAGTGCAATGATTGAGAGTTTTCTTTTATCTAAAGAGGTTAATGTTGTGTTATGCTTCTTCATGTAGCATAAGCTGCTTCCTTGGTGTATGCTCTGACAAAGAGAGGTTCAGACTTGAAGACAGGTTCAACACATTTATTGAACAGTTAACAATTCTCCTACTTGATTTCGTCTGTCCTGCTAATCTTGCTATAGTAACTCAGTCTAACTAACCAGTCTGATCTGCTTCTGATCTGCCCCGTCCTTCTCTCTTGGTGTCGCCTGTGGAAAGAGAAAGAGCATGTGTGCCCTGTCCTTTTATATGGGGTGCCCCCTTTGTCGTGTTATTCACCCTAGGGTAACACGGACTGCAACACGATGCAGTTAAATGATCAAGCATACACCAAACGTAGGCGTTGGTTCAGTAAGATTTATTGAACTTCAGTAACGAAGCACACAGCTGCCTATGGGTTGATTCTCTACTTCTCAAAGTAAACTAACATTAACTATCTAGACCAGGCTAGCTCTGATCCACGTGTAGAAGGTGTTGAATGATTTGTACACCCTGACTGTCACTACAGTTGTCACCAGTGGAAAGAGTCAGAGTGCTGATGCTTCGTGTGTTTTATCGTTGGAAGCCCCCCTCTGGTGTTCTGTCTGGTGATTGGTTGTGTTCTGTTCTTTATGTTGATTGGCTCACCTGGGTGTCTGTCACTGCCTGCTTTTACCTCATGATGTGCATGGGTGCATATTATGACATCCCCCTTTTTATTTTAAAGTTGTTGGCTGCTTAGATCATGTATGACGTATTTACAAAAGTAACTATATACAGCAATTGGTGAGTGAATGGATATGTACATGTAAGGTGTCTAGTGTGCAGAAACATAACAGTATATATACAAAGGAACTATTTATAAGTCCAGTCGTTGGGGCTGTTTTCGGATTCTTGTGGACTGCCTGAGAGGTGGAGGTGGGGATGATGGTGCCTTGACAGGCGGGATTGCAGCCAGATTGGTGGCCTCGTGGAGCAAGGTGGCCGGATAAGGCAGAATGACATCTGGAAACGTGAGATCCGGTGGTGGACAGGCAAGTTTGCGTAGTGCCCTTCTGTTGCGCCGGACAATAGATCCATCAGCCTTGCAAACCACAAACGACCTGGGAGCAGCCTGTCGAACAACAACACCTGGAGCTGACCAGCCTCCACCAGGCAACTTGACATAAGGAGCTGTGCCGGAGACATACCGTTGGACAGAGGGGTTGCCCTGTATGCCAGAAGAGCAAGGTTAAAGTCCGAAGCTGAGTCTGCAGCCTTAGAGTATCTGCTTCACGATATGGACCCCTTTTTCGACCTTCCCATTAGATTGCGGGTAATGCGTGCTCGATGTGATGTGCTGGAAGTGGTATTGCTTTGTGAAGTTGGACCATTCTTGACTATAGAAACAGGGACCGTTGTCGCTCATAACCGTGAGCGGGGTTCCATGCCTGGCAAATGCCTCCTTGTAGGCCTTTATGACAGTCCTGGATGTTAGGTCAGACAGTTTCACTACCTCGGGGTAACTGGAGAAGTAATCAATTATCAGGACGTAGTCACGCCCATTGGCGTGAAAAAGGTCAACTCCGACCTTAGACCACAGAGAGGTCACGATCTCGTGCTGCTGGGGCATTTCTTTGGGCTGAGCAGGCTGGAAGCGCTGGCAGGTCACGCAATTGAGGACGACGTTTGATATATCCTCATTGATGCCGGGCCAATAGACAGCCTGCCGGGCCCCAGCGCCTGCACTTCTCAATACCGAGGTGTCCCTCGTGTATCTGCGTGAGCACCAAGCTCTGGAGGCTGCGCGGAATGACGATGCGATCCAATTTCAGGAGGATTCCCTCGACAACAGTTAGATCATCCTTTACATTATAGTATTGGGGGCATTGCCCTTTCTGACAGCCATTCATGAGGTGATGTATGACCAGCTGCAGAAGAGGGTCCTTGGCAAAGTGGACTTGATGGCCTTGTTGGATACATGAAGGTGACAGGACCCTAACGCAGTAATGGCATTTCCATTGTAGTTGAGCAACTGGCAGGCCGGCGGAAGAATTGTTGGCTGCCTTTGGATACGAGCAAGATCTGCTTGGTGGATTAGATTGGCCGAAGCACCGGTGTCCAGCTTGAACCGAATGCTACAATCGTTGACTTGTACTGTGGCACGCCACTCGTCCGCATAATCCACATTGAGGATGGGTGTGTGTGTTGCTGAATGCAAGGAGGCCTTGTCATGCATGGTGATGATGCCCACTTGATATGGGGACTCCGGGCAGTCATCCTCTGGATCCGTGGTGGGATCAGGTTCCAAATCCAGCAGCCCTTGCTGCACACTTCGAACGCGTCTGCGTTGGAACTGGGATCGCTGGACCCCTATCAGAGATGCAGACCTTCACAAAGCCGCATAATGGCCAAGCTTCTTGCAGTTGAGACATCGCCTGCCTCTTGCAGGGCATTGCCGCTTTAAATAGGCGGTGCCGCAGTTGGGGCATGTCATCACATCGACGTCATGACGCTCGGTGCGTCGTCACACATGCGCAGTGCGGTCAGCCGCCGCTTGCACCTGCGCAGAGTAGTTTTCGGCCGCTCCGTTCTCCTGACCGTGGTGCGCATGCATGGGATCCCTGGAAAAGCGGGCGAAGTGGCCGCCTTCATCGATGCTCAGGCGCCGCATTTGGGCGATGGCCTGTACACTCTCAGCCTCGTGGAAGGCGAGTTGGTCCTGCTCTGCCGACTTAAGGCGGGAATAGCGACTTTTCGCCTGTTCGTGGACTTTGCAAGTCTCGAAGCCACTGGCAGGGTCATATTTTTTAATGTTAGGAGCTGCTCCCGCAGAGCGTCGGAGTGGACGCCAAACACGATCTGATCCCTGATGAGGGAGTCAGCGGTGTCACCGTAGTTGCAGGATTGCGCTAGAATGCAAAGATGAGTGAGAAAATACTGGAAAGGCTCATCTTTACCCCGAAGGCGCTGCTGGAAGACATAACGCTCGAAGTTTTCGTTCGTCTCGACCTCACAGTGACTGTCGAATTTGGCTAAGACGGTCTGGAACTTGGTCTTGTCCTCACCGTGAGCAAAAGTGAGCGAATTGAAGCTTTGGGTGTCCTGGTCCCCCGCAGTCGACAGTGGCAGCGCAATTTTTCAGGCATTGGACGCACTTTCGAGGCCCGAGGCCTCAAGGTATAGACTGAATTTCTGCTTGAAGACCCGCCAGTTGGCACCAAGGTTTCCGGAGCTGTGGAGGTGCCTGGATCTTTTCCATGCCGCTGGAAGGCAGTTGCTGGTCGTGAGTGAATTTTTTAAGGTAAATTATTGAGAAGCAGTAGCCACTCCTGGTATCATGTCGTATTATTCACCCTGGGGTAACACGGACTGTAACACGATGCAGTTAAATGATCAAGCACACACCAAACGTAGGCGTTGGTTCAATAAGATTTATTGAACTTCAGTAACGAAGCACACAGCTGCCTGTGGGTTGACTCTCTACTACTCTAAGTAAACTAACATTAACTATCTAGACCAGGCTAGCTCTGATCCACGTGTAGAAGGTGTTGAATGATTTGTACACCCTGACTGTCACTACAGTTGTCACCAGGGGAAAGAGGCAGAGTGCTGATGCCTCGTGTGTTTTATATTTGGAAGCCCCCCTCTGGTGTTCTGTCTGGTGATTGGTCGTCGTGCTCTGTTCTGTATGTTTATTGGCTCACCTGGGTGTCTGTCACTGCCTGCTTTTACCTCATGATGTGCATGGGTGCATATTATGACACCCTTGTGGTAGTGTCACCTCTAGTTGTCTTGACTGCCCATTGGTCATGTCCTATTCTATGTGTTCATCAGCTGTATATCTGAATGCCATGATGCCTCTGGTGCTCCCTCTAGTGTTTACTTAGTCTTACTGTATTTGCATTAACCCCTTGAGTATTTATAGTGATGCATATCACCACATCCCCCCCCTTTTTTCGTGTTACATATTTTCTGTACAGTGTTAAAGAAAATTGAACAAAATAGGTAGATAAGTGATGACATGTACAAGTTATGATGACAGTGATGATTATACAATACCAAATAATATGTATGAGTCCAAAGTTCATGAATTAATATGGTCGAGTGGCTTTCTTGTTTTGTTATTGAAGTGTTCCTTGTGAACGCCGACAGTATCCCTGTGCTTAAGGAACCAAGAAGTCATCAGGAGGTGTGCAAATGGTCAAATCACTTCGGCGTCTGATGTGGACTCTTCTATGCTTGTGGTAGCGATGCAGTATGTCATCTGTGTTGCCCGACCTGCACTGTTTCTTGTGATAGCGATATTGATGCCATATGTCAGCTGCCTTGAAAGCTGGTCTGCTTGTTCATAGTGGAGCAAACTTGAATCGGTGAGATCTGCTGTCAAGCCATGGTATGCCTGTACTCTTGCCAGTGCTAGAAGCTGTGCTGTTACATTGTCCTGCATTTGCAGAGTTGTACCATGTCATACCAGTCGTTGTTCCAGTGTTGTTGGTTTTTGTCATGCTTGTTGTTGACGTTGGTGCCTTTGGTACGCTTCTTCTTGTTGTCTTTGGTGTTGTTTTTGTAGGTTTTGTTGTTGCGTTTGTTGCCCTCAATGACCACACCGAGTGGAGAATTCGAGTCCTTCACAAAGTTACTTGTCAGTGTCCTTTGTGGCACCTGCTGTTTCATTGAGCATGCCATCTCTGATTCCTCGGCGCACCCCATCTGGAGTCATGTCCGGTTCACTGGAATCATCTTCGACTTGTCGATGCTCCCCATCTGGAGTCATGTCCGGTTCACTGGAATCATCTTCGACTTGTCGATGCTCCCCATCTGGAGCCCTTTCTGGTTTACCTGAATCAGCTTTGGTTTCTTGACACTTCCCGTCCGGAGTTATTTCAGGTTCACTTGAATCATCTGAGGTGTCACTTGAATCATCCTGAGGTGTCTTGATGCCCCCAGTCCGGAGTCAAAACGTTCAGAAATGCATTTTCTTGTGGAGAGGCTCGAGTGGATGAGGTTTGAATTAACGTGCTGTTACTGGAGTCACTAGTAGCCTCACTTGGATTGTCGAGTGCCTCAGTACATACTGACTGAGATCTGTCAGTCTCGCTGAGATGTCGCACATCTTGTATGGGAATTGTGAAGCCTTCATCACTTGTCGCACATACAGTGGGTAGACCTTCAGTGTCTTCTTGTTGGTTAGATGAGCTGGGTAGACTGTCAGAGTCTTCTTCTGATGGCTCAAATAATCTGGGTAGACTGTCATAGTCTTTTTGTTGTTCACGTGAGCGTGGTAGACTGGCATAGTTGTCTTGCTGTGCACTTGAGCATGGCAGACTTGCATTGTCTGCTGCTGGTTGCTCAGATAAGGTTGCTAGACCTTCATGGTTTTGTTCATGCAAGGACTGCGCTCTGGAGTCTTGCATTGCTTCCATCGTGGAGTCTGTCGACGAGTTCGCCGTGAAGACTTGTACCGCTCTCTCTGTGGAGTCTGGCATCGTTCCCTGTGTGGAGTCATGCAGTGGTCTCACTGTGGAGTCGATCTGTGCGCTCTCAACGGAGTCGTGCAGTGGTCCCGCTGTGGAGTCTTTCTGTGTTCTCTTTGGTACTGAGGTCGCCACATCCAATGATGAAATCATCTTCCGAGTCGTAGTCTTCAAGGACCATATCATCACTTTTTGTGTCGGAGCTGTCGTTGTGCTCGCGATGTCCAAAGAAGAAATCAACGTCTGAGTTGTAGTCTTCAAGGACCAAGTCATTTCTATGGGCAATGCTAACTGCTAGTTGCAGGGTTCTGCGGAGGTTACATGCACATCACTACAGTTAAGGGACGATGTGGTGCTGCTGCAGGAGACCACCTGCGGGTCGCACTAGGCTTCGAAACGGCTGGGTGAGCTAGGTGTTTCACTCGAGCTTTGATTGTAGGCCTCTGAAGGGGGGCGGTCTTAATTAACAAAAGGGTCTGTTTTATGGAGTTCCTATAGGTTGAGAAAGGCAAATACACCATGAGGGGAGCAATTGAGGGGTTTTACCGAAGATGGAAACCATTGATTGTTTACTTCAAGGAATTGGTCACCGTTGTTAAGGTGTGATGGGGGATAGGAAAGTGGGATAGGTTTTGGGAGGGATAGGCTGTGTTTTGGGGGATTTATGTTGGTATCAGGGTTTTTGTTCTGTTTTGTTGTGTTGCATGATTTTGTATTAAATAAACTTAAAAATCTGGATAAAAATACTATTAAAAAATTGTTTCTTTTTATAAATTTAGAGTGCCCAATTCATTTTTCCAATTAAGGGACAATTTAGCGTGGCCAATCCACCTACCCTACACATCTTTGCGTTGTGGAGGCGAAATCCACGCAAACATGGGGAGAATGTGCAAACGCCATACGGACAGTGACCCAGAGACGGGATCGAACCTGGGACCTCGGCGCCGTGAGGCTGTAGTGCTATCCACTGCGCCACCGTGCTGCCCATATTTTTTTTTAAATGATAGGTGCTTGATGGCCAGCACAGACACAATTGGGCAGAGAGGCTCTTTTTGTGTTATAAAATGTTATGACTCTGAGGCCACAAAGGAATATATTAACAGGTTAATTGACTGAGCAACAACGGGGAAATTAGATATTATTCACTTTGGTAGTAGGAATAGAAAAAACATCTTTTTAAATGGATTGTAACAAGTAAATGTTGATGTTCAGAGAAACTTGGATGTATTTGTACAAGGCAGACAGAAAGCTGGCATGTAGACGCAGAAAGCAATTCGAAGGCTAATGGCCTGTTGGTCTTTATTGCAAGGGGTTTGGAGTACACTTATAAGGAAGTTTTTGCAGCAATTATATCAGACTTTTGTGAGACCACACCTAGAGTACTGAGTGAAGTTTTAGTCTCCATCTAAGGGAGAATATGCTTGCATTGGATGCGATATGGCAAAGGTTCACTAGATTGGTTCCTGGGATGGGAGAATTGTCCTACGATGAGAGGCTGAATAAATATACTCCCTGAAATTCAGAAGAATGAGAGGTGATCTCATTGAATCACACATAATCCTGAAGATGCAGGACTGATTAGACACGGAGATTTTATTCCCTGATTGGGGAAGCCAGAACATCAAGGCACAGCCTTCGGATAAAAGAGCTCCATCATTTAGGACTGAGGCAAGAATAAATGTTGTTATTTAGGGGATTGTGAATGTTTGGCGTTCTCTCCCCCAGACGATTGTGTATGCTCCTTTGTTGAGTACATTGAAGACTGAGAGCAATAGATTTTTGATCTATCAGGGAATCAAAGGATATCGAGAGCTCAGGAAAGTCGAGTTGAGGTGGAAGGCCAGCCTTGATCATATTGAATGGTGAAGCAATCTGAATAGTCTAATTCTGCTCCTATTTCTTATGGTTTTAAAACGCTGTAAAGATTTGTCTATTTCAGCTTTTGTTAACATATTTTGGGACCACATCCTTCCTGCTTCCACTACCCTTTCCATCACTTTGATATGATGCACAGTTTAGATATTTAAATTGTAATTAGCAATCTCTTTATATTTTATATTCAGCACAGCAATCAGGAAGCAGCAGCATAACAGTGCAATGAATCATACTGCTCTCTATGATTCACTCCAGAATTAGAAAGCATTTTAATTCTACTGGAAGAGATGAAATTAGCCCACTGGAACTGCGATTACATATTAATACTAATAAAATAATGGATCTGACAAAAGTGAGCACTTGTAGCTCTGCTACAGGTGCTTGTAAGTTTCAATTTAGCAGACTTGCTATTGGCATCTGAATGCATCACACTCGAAGGGTGCCAGCCATTGCAATCATTTGTTCTGGTGAAGAATAACAATTCTATCACACTAACTGCAATGAAGGCGTGTCCATTGGTCAGACTAAAATAACCCAGAGAAAACATTGTACCTGCTATTGTTTCCCCAAAGTTTCCCATTGTTGTAACCTGACAGGAACCCAGGGATCTGCAACCTCAGAGTCCCTGTGGTCACACCTGAGTGCGGTCTACCTAGTTGAGGCCGGGGGAGTCACGGGGGGAGGGGGGAGGGGGGGGGTGGGGAGGGAATCGCCCCCTTAAACCAGGGGCCTCTGGGACATAAATACACCGGCCCAAGTGTGGGCCGGGCTTGGGAGACCCTTCGGGGAGTAGGAGATGTAAATATATAAGTAAAATAAATCTACTTTTTTCTAGTTATCGGTGACGAGTGGTCGCTTTCCTGAAACTTTCCACTGGCGACGCGAGTAAAGTGGAGCTGCAGGAGATGCCATTTCCTCCGGACCAGGCCCACCTTGATTAGGCCTCAGGAGGGGTCCATCCAGGCTTCAGGAATGTCACTAATCAGTAAACTAGAGGCGTTCGACGCCGAGACAGGGGACTGGACCCAATACATTGAGCGAATGCTCTACTTTTTTCGACTCACAACATTGTCAAGGATGATAGTCAGACAGTAACTCTCCTGGTGGTCTGCGATGTAGACACCTACAGCATCATAAAAAGTTTGACTTTTCCAGATTTATCCGACACCCGCCTGTTTGCAGAATTAGTTACCTTGGTAAGCAACCATTTTGATCCAAAACTGCTGCTGATTGGCCACCATTTCCGCTTCCACACGGCCGCCCAAAACCAGGGAAAATCTGTAACTGAATTTCTGGCCCGTTTACAGAAACGGCCGAGTTCTGCGAGTTTGGCCCAACGTTATCTGAGCCGCTTAGAGACCAGTATCCGTGATGCAGCAACCCAAGAACGCTTGTTGAGGGGAAACACATCTTGACCTGAAGAAAGCAACCAAAATAGCTTTGCACCGGGAGAGTGCTGAATGAGGTGCCCAGGAGCTTTGGGGAATGACCTAGGATACCCATGGAGTGCCCGCTTCCCTCACTGTAGTTCAAGACTCCTGCAATTGGAGACTCACCCGAGGATGGCAGGACCAGAGACAACACTTTCCCGGCGCGATACATCGTAACTCGCCCACACTGGAGACTCCTGACCCATGGGACGGATTCACCGGTATCCGGAGAAACTGACAAAATGGACGCCAGCGAGGAAGCCCGTCTGCCTGCCGCCACAACCCTGATGACCATCCCAGAGGACAGACCCATTTCATGGACGACCAGCTGGAAGGGGCTCACCACCTTTTCTGCATCTCGGCACCACGGGTGGCACCAATCCAAGTGACAGTCTGGATCAATGGTTTCCTAATGCAGATAGAGCTTGATAGGGGGCCCATGGCCTCTGTAATCAGCTGCCACACTTACGACAAAATCCGCTTGGGTATCCATGTTTTGGCATTGCGGGACACTGATGCATGGCTGGCAACATGTACGGGGAACCTTTGGAGATCACAGGCACCTCGGATGTCCCCGTGGAAAGCAGGACACAGTCAGCGAACCTACCATTGGTGGTAGTGAAAGGTTCAGGCCCAAATTTGCTGGGGCACGATTGGCTGTAACGTCTCCGCCTGGATTGGCAGCATATGTGCCACATACCGGACGGGCTTGATGTGGTATTGGCATGCTTCCCGAGTGTTTTCCAAGAAGTACTCAGTACCATCCAAGGGGCCTCTGCCAAGATCACAGTGGCCACCATGATATATTCAGGCATATCCTGTCCCCTTTGCATTGAAGCCAAAGGGAGATGCAGAATTGGACCATCTGGAGCGGCTGGGAATCATGCGCCTGGTGCAATTCACGGATTGGGCTATGCCAGTCGTGCCGGTCATGAAGCCTGATGGTTCCATCCGCCTTTGCGGAGATTATAAGATGATAATTGATCGAGCGTCCCCTCTGGACTGTCACCTAGTGCTCAAGATTCAGGATCTATGCGCATAGCTTAGCAGAGGGCTTACTTTCACCAAGCTCAACATGAGCCATGCTTATCTATAGTTAATAGACACGGCCTCACGGAAATATGTAACCATCAACACACACAAGAGTTTATATGAGTACCGCAGGCTGCCTTTCGGAGTTTCATCAGCATGTGCCATACTCCAACGAGTGATGGAGAATATCCTCTGAGGATTACCACAGGAATAAGTTTACCTGGATGATGTGTTCATCACTGGTTCATCCGACCAGGAACACATAAAGAACCTAAAGGTTGATTTGAGGCCGTCAGAGTTGCCTATACGCAAAGTGCGTATTCCACGCAAAAGAGGTACAGGATGGACAGAAACGGGTCGCAACCAGTGGGCGATAAGGTACGGGCAATCCAACAGGCCCCTGTGCAAAAGGATCCTACAGAATTCCGTTCTTTCTTGGGCCTTATGCGCCTGCTGCACCTGTTCTTAAAGATGGTTTTGGGACCCGTCGCAGCAGTTGGCTTTCAATTAAGTAAAACAGCGACTATCATCTTCACACCTGCTGACTCATTTCAACTGTCCAAATCTTTATTGTTGTTTTCTTTTGGTCGCGTCACATAAAAATGTAATGCTTATTCTAATTCCAAAGCATTCAAATCTCAAAAGTAATGTTAACTAAGTTCCCCTGTTTTTATTTCATGTTTGTTTTTAATCCTATACTTGTCAGAAATAATTTTTACGTGTTTGTAGTTTTCTTTCTCCTGTAATGGAGCATTATAATCGAACCAGCTTTAAAGAGCTATTTCAGACTCTGAACAGTCTTGATGTATGGGTTGATTGCGCTGAAATCAGCCAAGTTCATCTAACCCAAAAGTGACTGATAAAAATGCTGTTCCCACCTTTAGCTCAGTAGCAATATCAAAGCTATGGGGCGGGATTCTCCGACCCCACGCCGGGTCGGAGAATCGCCGGGGCTGGCACGAATCCTGCACCCCGTGTCCCGAAGTCTCCGCCACCAGAGATTCGGCGGGGGCGGGAATCACATCGCGCCGGTCGGCGGAGGCGGGAATCGCACTGCGCCTGTCGGCGGGCCCACCCCCGCCGATTCTCCGGCCCGCGATGGGCCGAAGTCCCGCTGCAGGAATGCCTGTCCCGCAAGCGTGGATTAAACCACCTTTTGAACGGCGGGACAAGGCGGCGCGGGCAGGCTCCGGGGCCCTGGGGATGGGGGGGGGGGGGGCGCGGGGCGATCTGGCCCCGGGGGGGTGCCCTCTGGGTGGCCTGGCCCGCGATCGGGGTCCACCGATCCACGGGCAGGCCTGTGCCGTGGGGGCACTCTTTTTCTTACGCCTTCGCCATGGTCTTCACTATGGCAGAGGCGGAAGAGACCCCCTCCCAAATCTTTATTTTTAACATGCGATACTTGCCTTATGGCATTGGGGCATTCCTGGCATACCGAATGGACGATGTTACGGAGCGGCCCATTGCATTCGCTTCACGCATCTTGGCGGTGGCAGAGCAAAATGATTGCTCAAATAGAGAAAGAATGTTTGCCGCTGGTTTTTGGAGTGAAACAGTTCCATCAGTTTGTCTACGGACATACATTCACAGGTTATATGGACCGTAAGTCCTTATTGGGTTTGTTCAAGGAGGATAGGGCAGTCCCCCTGGCAGCCTCAGCCTGCATTCAGCATTGGGCTCTGTTCTTGGCGGCGTATGAATACGTCTTGGAACATCGCTCGGGAATGAAGAATCTGCAGGTGGACACTCTCCGCCACCTTCCTTTGCCCACCAGTACGCCAACGCCAAATGCGTGGATTCTTTGGCTGTTACGGTGGCCCAGGTGAAGGCATGGACACAGACATACCCATTATTGGCCATGGTCTGTCACATTGTGCTCTATGGGTCCCAGCCCTCCCAGAGGATCTACGTGCCTTTACCACGAGAGTGGCCGAACTAGGCGTGTGTTTTAAATGCACCCCTTAGAGGCTTCACCAGTGACACTATCAGCTAGCCCACCCCTCAGGACCACCAGCTGTCTCTAAGCCCTACCTGCCTACTGCACCCCTGCTTCCAGTCAGGTTGTCATAACTTGTGTCATACCCAGGCCCCATATCACGTTGCCGCTAATCTCACAACAGACACACACTTCGCTTGCTTAACCCCATCTGCAGGACCTGCCCACATACAAACCTCGAAGCACGGAGGCAATTGGTGGCACACGGTGACGTTCACACCGCACAGCCAGGTGCCAGCCTGCTGTTGGGAAAACACACGGCCCACCCAGTGAGCAGACCCACAGTAGACCCAACTGGGGAAACAGGACAGGGGCCCCAGAGCCTATCACCGACATAGGTTGCCGCAGCAACTGGTGCCATTGACAGGGACAGGTGGTGAGGATAGAGGCTCCCACATCACAGGCCCGGTGCCACACACTGATGGGGGTAGGGGTGCAGTGCAGAGAGCACCATATTGGGGGGAACGGCTGAGGGGAGGGGTAGGTTTGGGAGGGGTATGTGGAGGATGGAACTGAAGTGCAACTCAGGGTCACCATGTAGCCTATTGGATTTGGACGGCAAAGGGAATACTCATCTTGCTCACATGTCTTCTCTTCCATGCAGAGAATGAATTTTGGAGTACAGCCAGCAATGTTCACGAACTACCAGGCTGCAACTGCCGTTGCGAATGCAAGGAGGCAGGAGGAACAGGGCCTGCTCAGGGAGGGCTCAGCACAAGATGAGCCTGACCCAGAAGAGTGCCAGCCATCCAACAGGCTCAGGAGGAGGTGAGAAGGAGGCTCCGCATCAGGGCATGTGTATACTATTGGCGCCTGTCCTTCGAGCGACAAGTGCAGCCGAAAACTTTGGTTAACCAGCTCAGCTCGTCAGTACAGGAAGAATACTTGCGGTTCAAGGCATCATTTTAAAGACCCCCTTGAGTGACCCCACCACAGCCTCTGCCCCCACCCCACCCCCTGCACTCATGTACCTCTTCCGGGGTCCTTGAGCCACCGCTCACCCCATCTCTTAAGGGCCAGGCACCCCAGGCCCAACCCCTTACATGGGCATCCTGGCAGCTGTGTACCTTGGCACTGCCAGCCTGACACCCTGCCATTGCTTCTGCCAGTGCCACCTGGGCACCCTGGCAGTGCCAGGTGTCTAGTGGCAGTGCCAAGGTGCCAGACTGGCAGACCACCGGGGGGTCTCCAAAGGCTTGCCCCCCCCCCAGGTGCCACTACAAATGGCGCCCAGCCGAGGCCTCGCTGCGGACGCCGCTAGTTCCTGGGCCCCAGGAGAATACTGCGCGGGCATATTTAAATTAGCCTAATGGATCATTTACATATGTATATCTGGATCACGCCCAGCGATCTCGCAAGATTCAATGGCCTCATCGCAACACCAAGTCGGGCGCGACGAGGCCAGTAAATCCTGCCCTTTGTCTCTCAAACGGAGAACCCCGTTCTAATGATTAGATGCAAATTTTGTGGAGCCGAATGTCTCAAGGACTGTGTGACGTTGTAAAGTAGATCCTGGAGGAGGAAGGATATCCTGTACTCACAGGAGAAAGGAGTTTACCTCATTTTCTTGTCCCTACGTCCTTACCTGCCCCTCCTTTTCTGCCTGCCCTCATGTCCTCCTCTGGATTCCACCTGGACACCAAGGGGGTCCCCTGGCAAGGTACCAATGGTCAAGTATGTGACTTCTCTTGGTGACTCCTATATGTAAGGAGTAATATCCAGCAAGGTAGAATTAACACAGCATTTACTGTTTTTTAGCGAAGTCCTCAGAGAATTTCCAGAATAAATGTGAAGTGTAAATCAGCTGTTTAACAAGCCACTCCTAGAACAAGCATCAACACTTTACCAAGCTGATGGTTTGCACTAAACACAGTCTAAACCAACATTTCACCTTAAGATCTCACCTCGGCCACCGAGGAGACTCTAACACTTAAAGTATCCATAAAAAACTCCCATAAAGTCTAAACAAGGAGGTTTATATGGACAGAAAGTGGAATAAAGACTGGGAAAGACAGATAAAAAGATTAAATTAAAAGCTAGATAACAAGGTGCATAAATAAGTTAAATTAAAACTCTTTTCCCATGTATTCAACGCTACTTGGTTTTTGGAGGAATCTGACTCCAACGTATGAGATTAAATGTTAAAGATAGAGGATGGGATTTTGCAGCTCACCGTCGGGACCTTCCGGCCCTGCTGAAAGTCAGTGGACTTTTGTCTGGCCTTCTGCATCCCTTGTCGCAGGTCCCACTATGGCAGGGCTAAGCAATCCCAGCCACAGAGGTTGTTTGGCAGTAATGATCACTTACCACGCTATTAAGAATTAATTTACTCCTGAACGCACCAGCTCTACTTTCAGGTGACGTGCTAACGCTGTTCCAACGGCATGTGGCACTCGACACGATGATGCCATTTTGGAGAGTGCGGAGGATAGAAAACCAGCGTCAAACTGGCGCCGTCCCTGATTTGGGAGTCGGAAGGGTTTCTCCGCCTGATCGCCGATTACAATATCGGCATCGAGCAACAGTGAATCCTGCCCCTTGTATTTATATCATGGCTTTAATGCAGTAAAACATCCAAAGGCACTTCATAGGAGCTTTATCAAACAAAATGTGGCAACAAAATCCCATAAGGAGATATTACTGCAGGTGACCAAATGTTTGACCAAAGAGGTAGATTTTAAGGAGTGCCTGAGAGGAACAAAAGAGGCACGAAAAGTTTTAAATAGGGATTTCCCTTTTTCTTTTATAAATTTAGAGTACCCAATTAATTTTTTCCAATTAAAGGGCAATTTAGCATGGCCAATCAACGTAGCCTGCACATCTTGTGGGGGCGAAACCCACGCAAACACGGGGAGAATGTGCAGACTCCACACGGACAGTGACCCAGAGCGGGGTTGAACCTGGGACCTCGTGAGGCAGCAGGGCTAACCCACTGTGCCACCGTGCTGCCCCGGGATTTCCCTTTTTCAACAAACACCTTGAAAACTGAAGGCATATTGATGAGTGGTGGAGCAATTAAAGTCAAGGATCCTCAAAAGGCTGAAATTGGAAGAATGGATATATCTCAGAGGGTTTGTGGAGTTATTTTGTGGGGTTATCTGAACCTTGCTTCACCTGATTTTGTCATACATACATTTCCAAACACCAATGACTAAAGAACAATTAGGAGCTAAAATGCAGGGCAGTTTTCCCCTGTCCTGCACAATTGTGACACCTCACTTCCATTCCAGCTGAGAATAGTTAATAAAGCACAGATGTTAAATTTAGTGTCTTGCTTATCAGTTCAACCCAATAAACTAACAAAACTGTTACATTCCTCATCTGCTGTCTCTGAGAGTTTACATTTATTTGCTTAACTGTGATACACAGGATGATCATGTTCTTGCCTCTGAGTCAGAAGGTTATGGATTAAACCCCACTCTGGGTTGACACATCAATGCAGTGCTGATGGCATGCTGCACTGTCAAAGGTGCTGGCATCCAGGTGAGACATTAAAATTAGGTCTCAACTGATCTCTTAGCGGGATTTCAAAGATCACATGGCACTGTTCAAAGAAGGGTAGGTAGTACTCCACTGTCTCGGGTGGGACTTCCATTGGCAGCTTGTGGAGAGCAGTCACACATGATGTGGCTCCTGCCAGAGTACTTCGATGTTGGCCCTTTTTGCCCGATTTTCAGGGGTGATTTGGGTTGAAACTTTGACAGTTTGATGGGATAAGAGTCCCACCTAAAAGGAATGCCCAAGAAGTACAAGACAAGGCACCATACAAGTAAAGAACCGTGATCAGACTGGAAGCCTCAAGAGCTTCGTCTGCTGAGAAAATGGTGGAGGCTCCTGCTGCGACATTGGCCACGCCACTGACGGCTGATGTGCTCACAGGCATCTTGGTGGTGGAACTTAAGAAGTTACTGCAGGCTGTCTCTGAAGATCTCGACAGAGCAATCGAAGTGGGCAGCACGGTAGCCTTGTGGATAGCACAATTGCTTCACAGCTCCAGGGTCCCAGGTTCGATTCCAGCTTGGGTCACTGGCTGTGCGGAGTCTGCACATCCTCCCCGTGTGTTCGTGGGTTTCCTCCGGGTGCTCCGGTTTCCTCCCACAGTCCAAAGATGTGCAGGTTAGGTGGATTGGCCATGATAAATTGCCCTGAGGGTGGGGTTACTGGGTTATGGGGATAGGGTGGAGATGTTGACCTTGGGTAGGGTGCTCTTTCCAAGAGCCGGTGCAGACTCGATGGGCCGAATGGCCTCCTTCTGCACTGTAAATTCTGTGATCTATGATTTGCGCGGCCATGGCAATAACGGACCAGATGGTCAAGCGTAAGGCGTGGTGATACAGGATATGGAGGTGGCCCTCTTGAGGTGACCAGATCACCTTCCTGGAAGTGGAGATGGTACGGGTGGCTGGTGATTACAAGGCACTAAGGGGCAAGGTGGGCGATCTGGAGAATCTCTCCAGAAGGCAGAACTTGAGAATCTTAGGGCTGCCGGAGGGTCTGGAAGGTCTAAATCCAACTAACTATATGTCACAAATATTTGGGATGATGGTGGGGAAGGTGGAATGGCATCCCCTCCCGAGGTGGGTCGCTCAGGCAAAAGCCCCGTTCTGGTGAACCACCGCGGGCAATCATCATGTGCTTTCATAACTACCAAGTAAACCTGCAGTGGGCGAAGGACTACTGGGACTATAAATTGCAAGGCCATGCCATTTGGCTCTACCAAGATGTGGGAGCGGAGCTGGTTAAGTGGCCAAGGCGGCATTGTATAGGAACAATGTTTGATTTGGTGTGGTATACACTGCATGCCTCTGGGTAGCTTACGAATCGAAAGAGTACTATTTTGATGCAGGAGGAGGCAGAGGCATTTGTGCAGAAGCATGGGCTGGGGTCGAGTTAACTGTGTATTGAATTTGTTGTGAGATTTGTGTTTGTGGCTAGGCATATGATATTTGGGATTTGTTGGGGTGCTTTTTAGGCATTTTGGAGTTTGTACTTGTATTGTTACTGTTGGTTTGTGGGATGGGTGCTGTTTTTCTTTCTTTGATTGTTAAAGTTGGACGTGGGTTGGGCGGCTCTTTGGTGTTATGGTTATTTGTTCTGTTTTTGCTCTGAGCGGGGGCCGCCCTGCTAGCTGTGTAGTTAGTTAATGGGAGCAGAATTATGGGGATAACTGCAGCTCATACTTTGTGAGGGGGGGGTTTGTTTTTGATTTGTTTGGGGTTAAGGATGAGGGAGACAGTAGGGGCCTTTGTTCGCCTTGTTGCTGCTTGTTGGTTTATTTGGGTGCTGTATTGATGGGAGGCGGTGTGGGTTGCAGGGGGGGGAGGGTCAGTTCTCTGATGTTGGCTACAACTTTGTCTTTGTTCTGTTCTGATGGGAGGTTTGGCAGCCATCTCGGGTGAGCCTGGTGTCGGCACTCTCAGAGTCGTTGCTGGACTACCCCACATGGTGGGAATGGCTGACTCTTGTTCGGGGCGGTGGAGGGTAGACTGCTCTCTGTTCGGCTGGTCACTTGGATGGTAAGGAGATTTAACAGCCCAGTGAAAAGATCTAGGGTGTTTACACACCTTAAGAGTTTGAATGCTGTTTTAATAAGGACACAGGGAGTCCACTCCGAGTAAGAATAAAGAACTTTGGTTTATTTACAGATACTTACATACAACTCCCGATAGATCCCTACTATGTTATTCTCTAATTCTGAATAATGACTGTAGACTTACAGTTAACGCTGACACTTTATTCAAAGGGTTTGTTCTGCTTCCAGAGCTCAACTAGATGTAAAACAGTCAAGAGGTATCACCAGTGAAACTAAGGTGAGCTGCCTATGCTAAGCTATCCCTGTGTGCTGCTGTTCACTAGCTCTGTGCTTCTCAAAGAGACGGATTCTGCCATGGGCTCGACCCTTTATACCCGTCTCTGATGCTCCCTCTAGTGATGCTGTGGCTGTCACATCTGTGCTGCAGTCCCTGGTGTATGTGCAGATGTATGTACAGATGTACAGATCACTACATCCCCCCCCCCTGTTGACTTGATATGTTTTCTAGTCTGGCCTCAAGAAAACTGTACATAACAAGTGGTGAGAATAAGGAAAGCTGCACACTGCGAAAATGATAAAGTAATACAGAAACAATTAACAGTGTTATGAGTCCATCGTGAGATATTTGTCTTGTGGGTGTGTTGAAGTGTCATTACAAATCTAGCCGGTCGGGTGCCTTACGGCTTCTGCTGGAGCGTCTAAACGGTGGTGGTGGGGATGATGGTTTGATGTCATCAAGAGTACTGTCTGGCGTTGTGTGGCGAGGAACGTCCTGTGGACTAATGGACTCGGTCAAGTCCAGTGTGGGAAACACCGGCGTTGTAGGCCGAAGCATTAACAGATCCTGGGGGTTATGGCGAAAGAGCACTCCCGCCGACGACTTGACAATGTAGGACCGCGGTGCCTCCTGCCTGATCACCGTGGCTGGCTCAGACCATCCGCCTTCTGGGTCCCTGATCCTGACGATGTCGCCCATGTTCAGTGGCTTGAGTGGGATCACATGTTGATCGTAGTATTGTTTTTGTTTGGACCGTAGTACCCGCATTTTGTCGAGTACCAGAGCATTATCGGGGTCTCGGAATTGAATCGCCGGGAGGGTTGTCCGGATGTCCCTGCCGAAGAGCATCTGCGCTGACGACAGTCCTGAGCTCAATGGGGTTGCTCGGTAGGACAACAGCGCTAGGTTGATGTCTGAGCGTGAATCTGTTGCTTTGCTAATAAGTTGTTTAACAGTGTGGACGCCGTTTTCCACTTTCCCATTTGACTGTGGGTAGCGTGGACTGGATGTTACATGCCGAAAAGCTGCAGCGGTCTGAGAACTCTTTCCATTCCCAGCTCACGAAGCAGGGACCATTATCTGACATCACCACACGCGGGATTCCATGTCGCCTGAATGTCTCCTGGCACGCCTTGATGACAGATGAAGACGTGAGATCATGGAGTTTCAGTACCTTCGGATAGTTTGAGTAAAATTTCATAGAATTTTTTACAGTGCAGAAGGAGGCCATTCGGCCCATCGAGTCTGCACCGGCTCTTAGAAAGAGCAACCTACCCAAGGTCCACACCTCCACCCTATCCCCATAACCCAGCAACCCCACCCAACACTATGGGCAATTTTGGACACTAAGGGCAATTTAGCATAGCCAATCCACCTAACCTGCACATCTTTAGACTGTGGGAGGAAACCGGAGCACCCGGAGGAAACCCACGCACACACGGGGAGGATGTGCAGACTCCACACAGACAGTGACCCAAGCCGGAATCACACCTGGGACCCTGGAGCTGTGAAGCAATTGTGCTATCCACAAGGCTACCGTGCTGCCCATGATCAAGACGTAATCACGCCCTGTGGCATGAAATAGGTCAATACCCACTTTTGTCCACGGCGCCATTGTGAGTTTGTGTTGCTGCAGTGGGTTGATGTCTTTGACAGGTGTCACATGTCATGACCATGTCCGTTATGTCTTGATTCATGCCGGGCCAGTACACAGCCTGTCGTGCTCACCTTTTGCATTTCTCAATTCCTAGGTGGCCTTCATGAATCTTACGTAGAATCTGGGGGCGGAGTGTGGCCGGAATCACAATCTGCGCATCGCGTAGCAGCAGGCCGTCAACTTCAATCAGTTCTGACTTGACATTCTGAAATTGTGGACATTGTCCCCTCGTCCAACCGTGCTGGAGTAGGCGCAGCACCCTCCGTAAGGTTGCGTCTTTCTGCGTCTCCTGTCGGATTAGGGAAAGCTTCTCACCTGAAGCAGGCAAATTTTCCATGCATAACTGTGTTTGGGCCTCGATTTCTCTGATAGGGGCTGATGGTGCGTTGTCAGTGCCAATTGATTGGGACAGTGCGTCGGCAATGGCAAGATCTCTTCCCGGAGTGTATACTAGAGTGAAATCATACCTTTGCAGCTTCATCATGATGCGCTGCAGACGAAGTGTCATGTCATTTAGATCCTTGTCTATGATATGGACCAACGGTCTGTGGTCGGTTTCCACTAGGAACGTGGCCAGGCCATACACATAGTCATGGAACTTCAGAATCCCAGTGAGGAGTCCGAGACATTCTTTTTCGATTTGTGTATATCTGCACTCAGTTGCGGTCATGGCCCTGGATGCGTATGCCACTGGGACCCAATCAGACTGGTCGGCCTGTTGGAGGAGAACGGCGCCAATCCCGTCCTGACTGGCGTCAGTGGAGATCTTGGTGGGTCTGGTTGCGTCAAAGAAAGCAAGGGTCGGTGCCCTCGTTAGTTGCTGTTTGAGATCCACCCATTCATTTTGGTGACGTTGTGTCCACTCAAGCGCAGTGGTCTTTTGTAGGAGATTGCGTAAAGCTACCGTCCGTGGGGACAGGTTTGGGATGAACCTGCCGAGGAAGTTGACGAAGCCCAGAAATCGTAGCACCGCCTTCTTGTCGTGTGGCGTCTTCATGGTCCATATTGCCGCGATTTTCGCCCAATCAGGGCTGACACCCTGAGATGATATGGTGTCACCCAAAAAGGTTACAGACTCCTTTGCAAATATGCATTTTGCCTGGTTCAGTTTCAAACCGTATTTCTGAATCCTCTGAAACACCTTCTTCAGACGACAGAGGTGTTCTTCTTCAGTGGTGGACCATACGATGATGTCATCCACATAGACTCTGACATCCTCCACATTGACTCTGACATCCTCGATGCCCTCGGTCATTTGCTCCATTATCCTGTGGAAGATCTCTGACTCAGAGATAATGCCAAAGGGCATGCGATTGAAGCAGAAACGTCCGAATGGCGTGTTGAACGTACACAGTAATCTGCTCGAGTCATCGAGCTGTATCTGCCAAAATCCCTGCGAGGCGTCGAGTTTGGTGAAGATACGAGCATTCGCCATCTCAGATGTGATCTCTTCACGCTTGGGGATGGGGTAGTGTTCCCGGCGAATGTTCTGGTTCAGGTAATTTGTGTCTATGCATATGCGAAGATCTCCAGAAGGTTTCTTAACACAGACAATGGAGCTAACCCAGTCAGTCGGCTGTGTGACTCGCGATATGACGCCTTGTGACTCCAGTCTGTTGAGTTCCGCTTTCAACTTCTCCCGCAGTGGAGTTGGAACCCTCCTGGGCGGCTGAATGACGGGTTTCGTGCCTGTCTTCAGCATGATTTTGTGTTGGCAGGGTAGGGTGCCCATGCCTTTGAATACGTCGGGGTATTCTTGTAGCAATCTGTGGATTTTAGCTTCCAGGCTTGATGGATCCTGGGTGTACATGTAAATGCGTTGCACCAGCCGCAAGTCTTTGCAGTCTAAAGCGCCTAACAGTGATGATTTATTGTCGTCTACAATCTCGAATCGTAGCTGCTTGCGTATCGTCTTGTTGTTCACCCGGAGATGGCACGATCCCTTTGAGGCGATCTGATTGCCGTTGTAGTCCTTCAGCCGACATGCAGCGGGTATTATTTCATGGTCTCCTGGAATCGAATGGAGATCATTATTAGTGTGTAAGGTTAGCTGAGGCCCCAGTGTCAAGCTTGAAGACTAATGGAAAGTCATTGACTTGCACAGTCGCAGTCCACTCACTGCTGGAATCAATGCTGTTGACCGGGTGAGGCGCGGCGATTATTGCGTCATGTTCCTCAATTGTCTCGATCGTGTCCACGAGTTGTCGCAAGCGAGGTTGTCCTCATCCGAGGAATACACATCATTGGTTTTTTTGTGCTCCATTGAGTCTATGCTTTTTACGTTGAAGTTCATGTGTTTCTGTCTTGTTGTCCTCATTTGCAGTGCAGCTCTGCACTGTGAGGCAAAGTGGTTGTATTTGCCACACTTTAAACATTGTTTTCCAGAAACTGGACATTGCCCTTTTAAGTGGGCGTGTCCGCAGCGGGGGCACGTCATGACGCTGTCCCTCCATGCTCGCGCATGCACAGTCGGCCTTTCTTCCGTGTCAAATCTTCGAGAGAAATGCGCATGCGTGTGGCCTGCATTCAGGTTCACGCGCGCGGGATTGCTGCTAGAGGAGCGCCTTCTGGAAGCCTGGGCCACCATTTTGACGGGCTCGACCTCGTGGTGAAGGCCTTGGTCCCAGTAAGTAAACTCCTCATATTCTTCTTTACCTTTTTCATAAGTAGAGCATCTTTGCATGGCTGTTTCTAGGGTTAGGTCTTTTTGTTTTAATAAGGATTTTCTAAGTCCCTCATCAGATATACCATGACAATCTGGTCTCTGATGACGGAGCCACAGAGGTTTAGAAGTTGCAGGATTGAGCTAGTAATTTTAAATCAGTTACAAAACTGCTGAAAGATTCTTCCGGTTTTTGTAAACGCCTGGTGAACTTGAATCTTTCAAATATCTCATTGACTTCAGATTGACAGTGGGTTTCAAATTTTTTGATTATTATTTCCAGCTTGTCCTTGTCCTCCCCTTCCAGGTAGGTAAAGGAATTATATATTTCTAATGCCTGCGGACCTGCCAGGGATAAGAGCAAGGCTATCTTCCTGGCATCAGATGCTGAGGTTAGATCCTTAGCTTCTAGATATATTTTGAACTGTTGTATGAAAAGTTTCCAATTAGAATGCATATTACCAGTGGTCTTGAGCAGGCGTGGTGGTTGGATTGGGTCCATCGTGTCGATTGGTATCTGAAGGGTCCGTATGCTGAGAGGCCTTCCTTGGTCGAATGTCTGGTTTAAGTTCTCTTCTCTTGCTGGTGTCTAGCTGGCTTGCTGAAACCACTCCTGGTACCATGTGTTATTCTCTAATTCTGAATAACGACTATAGACTTACAGTTAACACTAACACTTTATTCAAAGGGTTCGTTCTGCTTCCAGAGCTCAACTAGATGTAAAACAGTCAAGAGATATCACCAGTGAAACTAAGGTGAGCTGCCTATACTAAGCTATCCCTGTGTGCTGCTGTTCCCTAGCTCTGTGCTTCTCAAAGAGACGGATTCTGCCATGGGCTCGACCCTTTATACCCGTCTCTGATGCTCCCTCTAGTGATGCTGTGGCTGTCGCAGCTGTGCTGCAGTCCCTGGTGTATGTGCAGATGTATGTACAGATGTACAGATCACTACACCTACCAGGTCTGTTCACGGTCAGTGATTTACTGGACGACTTTTTATATATAGCTGAATGGAGTTAGCCAGTCCCTCAGTGGCGGAATTCATACTCTGCAGTAACCATGGGGAGATGATCATTCCAACCCCGTAGGTCCCGTGCAGGATATGACAGCTGATGTGGTGTTTTTACGCAGACCCATTTGTGGATCAAGGAATAGGCAAGGCTACGGAAGGGCAGGATGTGGCAGGTACTCCATTCAGGATTTGATAATCCGATCTGGGGGGATGCTGCAGTTTTGGGCAATAAAAGGATATCTTTTTCGGTGGCTAACATTTTGGTTGATCCGAACGGGAGGTATGTGATTGTTAGCTGGTCGTTGGCAGGTAGTCCGGTGGTCCTAGCTAATTTGTATGCAGCTTTTGTCAATAAGTTGCTGGCTTCTATTCCTGATCTGGATTCGCACCAATTAGTTCTGGGACGAACTTCAACTGTGTACTGGACCCTCAACTGAATAGATCGAGACCTAAGTCTTTGGTCCTTCAGGGTGGCAAAGGCACTATTAGCTTTTATGGAACACAGCGGGGGGGGGGGGGGGGGGGCAGACCCATGGTGACTTTTACATCTGAGTGAGAAGGAATTTTCCTTTTTCTCTCATGTCTGTCAGGTCGACCTTCAGTCTGACATTTTTGTGTTGGGTAGGTGTGTCCTTTCTGGGACCATGACGGTGGGATATTCAGCAAAAGTTATTTCGGATCACGCTCCACATTTTGTGGATATGGTGCTGGCGCATCACCTGAGGCAGCAGGCTGTCTCCTGGGAGTGCAGGTGAAGGACTCGAGTGGCAGGTTGGTCTCTGTCCAGGAAAGGTCAGTGCAGCTTTTCAGGCCTTTTACCAAGCCTCTCTAAGTTGGAGCCCCTGGAGGCTGGAGGAGAGATTGCCCATGACGGAATTTTTGGATGGCTTGTCTATCCCAATTGTGAAGCGAATGAAAAGGAGAAGTTGGGGTCCCCATTGAGCCTGGCAGAGATCATGCAATGTGTGGGTTTAATGCAGTCGGAAAAAACTCTGGGCCTGGACGGATTCCCAAGTTAATTGTTATCAGAAATGTGTGGGTGAGTTGATTCCATTGTTGTTTAATGATTCCATGTCCCAGGGGGTATTTCCGGTCACACTGGCACATTTATCGACCTCCTTGATTTTGAAGAAGAATAAGGATCCAACAGAATGTGGGTCATATCGTCCTACTTCGATAGTGAACGCCGAGCTCAGCTGTTGGTGAAAGTTCTGGCATTGCATTTGGAGCCCTGTCTTCCATGGGTGATATTGAAGGACAGGCGGGTTTTGTCAAGGGCAGGCAGTTATCGGCCGACATACGGCGACTACTTAATATTATCTTGTCCTCCTCTCACTTCCCTGAGCCGGAGGTGATTATTTCAATGGATGCTGAAAAAACGTTTGATAGGTAGAGTGGGGGTGTCCTTTTGAGATCCCTGGAAGGTTTGGTTTTGGGACTAAATTTATATCTTAGACCCGCTCTGGGAGGCAAGGAGACACAATGGTTAGCACTGGTACCTCACAGCGCCAGGAACCCGGGTTCAATTCCCTTGGGTGATGAGTGCTCTGGTTTCTTCTCAAAGTGCAAAGATGTGCAGGTTAGAGAGATTGGCTATAATGGTAAACTAATTGCCCGTTAGTGTCCAAAGGTTGGGTGGGGTTTGGGGGATAGGGTGGAGGAGTGGGCCTTGGTAGGGTGCGTTTTCAGAAATTCGGTGCAGATTCGATGAGCTGAATGGTCACTTTCTGCACTGTAGGGATTCTATGGGCGCTATTCTCCCAAAGGGGAACCAAATCCCCTAGCGAGCACGTTTAGCCATGTGTTTCCTGGCACTCGCGGTGCCGAGAAACACGTGGCGACTCAACGTGGCTTGCATTGAAAAAGGGGCCTGAATGGGGAAGACGCAGTCGAGGCAGCACATTGCCTTGTTGTGTGCAGTGGGGAGCTCCGCCTGCCAGAGGCGGCCCGATTTCCGAGGCCCGCAAACGACCCCGGCCTCCCCTCCTAACCTGGGCATACTGGAGGGTACCCCCCCCCCCCCACCCCACCCCACCCCACGCGCACACCCTCCAACACTGGCCCGATCATATGCACGCAGAAAATGCCAACTTGGCACCTTTTCAGTGCCAACCTAGCATCTTGGCAGTGCCCCTGCCAATTGGTTGTGCCACCTGGGCACCTTGGTAATGCCAGGCTGGTACCCAGGTCCGACTGCCAGGATGCCAAGCTAGCACTACCAAGGTGCCCAGGTGGCATCAGCAGTGCCAGGACACCACCCTGCCCAAAGGGCATGCAGCTGGGGGCCTCTGATCCACTTGGAAACGCCCAGGAGTGCCGTTCCGTCTGGCCCCGGTTGTGATGATATGCATAGGCAATCATATATATAATGATGTTCATGACCTCCAAACAGCAGGTAGCAGTGTAAATCTACAATGTGACTCTGAACCTCGAAGTTGGGAATTAGTCGTGTTGGTGGCTAATCATACATGGAGTAGCTCTAGGATAATTTATTAGTATGAGTAGTTTGTAATATATTTCTTAACGTTATCTTTACCACACATTTGTTTTATAATAAATTACTTTAACTCGTTAAGAACTAGATGTTCTATCATGCATCATTTCTACCGGCCAGAGCACAAGAACATGACATCCGTTTGTGGGGACAAGTACCAAACGGCACTCACCCGAGTTCTCTGAGGCAAAGGGGATGAGTCGCAAAGCCTCAGGTACCTCGGAAATCTGCACACTGGAGTGAGGCTTACTACCTTGCTCTAATATGCAGATTTGCCAAAAAATGATCCGCTCATTGTGGGCAGGATTCACATCACAACATCTCGTGAGATCTCGTTGAATCTCGTGAGGCGTTGAGAGCCAGGTAGATCCTGGGAATGGGGCTTCCCGGCTTTCAACAGCCACGCTGCGCCGTGGTGAGCTGCTTTTCAGGCGCAGCATGGCCGTTGGATCGCACCAGATGATTCTACGATTCTATGATTTATACAGAGCCCCCATTACGAGTGTTCATACGAATGTCCTGAGCTCGTAATTTTTGCAGTTGAATAGGGGCACGAAGCAGGGTTGCCCATTATCCCCGTTATTGTTTGCCTTGCAATTAAGCCTCCGACTATAGCATTGAGGTCATCTATGGGGTGGAAGGGAGGGATGGAGCACAGGGTGGCCTTGTACGCAGATGATCTGTTGTTGTATATAACAGATCCACTTCCCAATGTGAGGAGACAATGCAGCAATGTAGGATTTTCAGCTCCTTCACGGAGTATAAATTGAATCTGGACAAAAGCGAATACTTTCTGGTGAACACCCCAGGGAGGGGAGCCGACTTGGGGACATTGCCTTTTCGCTTGGCCAGGCCTAGCTTTCGTTATCTGGGAATCTGGGTGGCCCATGACTGGGCCTCGCTTCATGCACTCAATTTTACTTGCCTACTGAATGGGGTTAAGTCTGCCTTGAAGAAACGGGACAACCTTCCTCTGTCCTTGGTGGGCAGGATCCAGTGGGTAAAAATGAATGTCCTCCCAAGGTTTTATTTATGTTTCAGTGTCGCTATGCTTTCCTTCCTCAGTCTTTCTTTGTGAAGCTTAATGAAATGATATCTTCCTTTATTTGATCGGGCAAGACCCCACGGATTTGTAGGATTTTTCTGCAGTGGGAGAGACAATCAGGGGCCTAGCGCTGCCTAATTTGTTATTTTATTATTTGGCTGCAAACATTGAGAAAGTGCAGGGGTGGTGTAAGGATCTGGATTCCATACGGGGGCAGATGGAGCAGAGTGCTTGTTGAGGTACTAGTTTGAGGGCCTTGGCTATCGCTCTGCTTCCATTACCACCTGCAAAGTTTACATCATGTCCGACGGTGGTGGCCACTCTGAGGATTGGCAAACAGTTCAGGCACCATTTCAGGCTGAGTGCCATATTAATATTAACCCCAAATGGCAGAAATCCTCTCTTTGTACTGATGGGTTTGGACCCCTCGTTCGGATCATGGGGGAGGGAGGGAGTGGAAAGGTTTTAGGACATGTTTACAGAGGGGAAGTTCACCGATTTTGTGGAATTGGTGGATAAATTCCAACTCCTAAAGATAAATATATTTAGGTCTTTTCAGGTCTGTGGCTTTTTGCACAGGAGGCACCTTCACCCTCTCTTTTGGATAGGCTCCTTTCATTGGCTAAGTTGGGGGAGGGGAAGATATCGGATATTTGTGGTCAGATCTCGTTGGTGAAACAAACTCCTTTGGACGATGTAAAAAGGAAATAGGAGAGGGAGCTGGATCCGATTTTTTCATGGGGTGTGTGTGGAGTGAGGCTCTCCACAGGGTCAACTCTACCTTGTGTGCTAGGCTCAGCTTGATTCAGTTCAAGGAAGTGCACAGGGAACATCTGACCAGGAAGCGGATGAGTGGGAATTTTCTGGGAGTGGAGGATCAATGCGGGCGTTGTTCTTGGGGGGCCAGCGAATCATACACACATGTTCTGGTCATGTCCTAAACTTGTGAGCTTTTGGGCCTCCTTCCTCAACACTGTGTCAGGGATCCTGGGATTGAGCTGGAACCTTGCCCATTGGTGGCCATTTTTGGGGTCTCAGACTTGCTGGAGCTGCAGACGGAGGTGAAGGTGGATGCTCTCACCTTCGCTTCGTAGATAGCTCAGAGGCGCACTCTGCTTGGGTGGAGGACTCCGGTTCCACCCAGTGCTTTGTCCTGGTTGAGTGACCTTATGGAGTTTTTGTACTTAGAGAAGGTCAAGTTCATCATGAGGGGGTCGGCAGAAGGATTCTACTCGAGATAGCAGCCTTTCATTTCCTATTTCAGGGAGCTGGTTACGGTCAGATGTTAGGGAGGAGCTGGGGTTTCTGGTTATGTTTTATTTACTTTTTGGGGGGGTGGGGTTGTGAGGGAGGATACGTTTGGAGTTATATTTGTTGTGTGTTCTGATTTTACTGTGTTATAATGGAAAGGTTTCTCAATAAAAATACTTTTTTTAAAAAGGCAAAGAACCACTTAAGCAGGGCAGCCCCAAAGAACACCCCGCCAACCATGCCCGAAACCGGACATAGGAATGTATCAGTTGAATCGCGCCCGATATTTCAAAAGTACAGCTTTAACTGTGAAAGGATTTGGGACATCCCGAGGTTGTGCAATGCTATAAATAAATGGATGTTCTTTCCTTACTGCTCTGACTAAAAAAATGAAATGTAGCAAAAACTTAGTCTAACAGTAGGGGGCATTGTAGGATAAGAACAATAAACCAGTGGAACTAACTGTTAAAACAAAGGATTAAAAAATGAACTTGTATCGGAAAATGTTCCATTCTGGGCATTATCATCATCATTCCTCATTTTAATCAGTAAAATGTTACTCAAATAAAAATGGTTGCATTGTTGTAACAATAACTCAGACAGACATTCTCAGACCATTTGCTGATTAATTCTTGTCTTTCAACTTTCTAGAACACTGGGTTAAACGTTCCAACAGTCACACCAGGGTCATACCCAATGCGGACTATAGGAAGGGTAAGTTCAATTGGATCTCATCAGTATGAGCTTGATTGTCACACACACACAAAAACAAACACACACCACAACCTGTGCGTCTTGGACACCACCCGGCCCGTGTTGGCAAAAGCACCAGCAGCAAGGAGCAGATTGTGTATCGGTGGGGATGAAGCACCCTCGCCCATTCTTCCCCAGAGACACTATGTTACACCCGCCCAACTTGATACCCTGTGTCAGGGTGCAATGACAAGCATTTGAAGAATAACAAACTATCTTTTTGATTCCAGTCCACAGCAATGTGTTCATTCGTAATTGTGCTCTGAAATGGCTAAAAAAGCACTCAATTCAAGGGGAATTAGGAATGGGGAGTAAACGGTGGTCTTGCGAGTGACACCCACATCCTATGAAATAATTCTAAAACAGAGACCTTTGGAGACTCCAGCTGACTTTGTTCAGTTTGGAGCATGAATTTTATGGTCAGGGTATCCTGTACGTTATAAATAGAGGCATGGAGTATGTGCTTAGCTTATAGAATAATAGAATCCCTGCTGTGCAGAAGCAGGCCATTCAGCCCATCAAGTCTGCACTGACTCACTGAAAGAGCACCCCACCTAGGTCCACTCCCCCACCCTACTCCATAACCCCACCTAACCTTTGGAAGGCATGGGCCAATTTAGCATGGCCAATCCACCTAACCTACAAATCTTTGGATTGTGGGGGGAAACCAGAGCACCCGGAGGAAACACACACAGATACGCTGAGAACTTGCAAGACAGACAGTCACCCAAGTTCGGAATAGAACCCGGGTCCCTGGTGCTAACCACTGTGCCACCGTGCCACAGCGTGCCTATGTAAAGCACTAGTTCAGCCCTGGCTGGAGTATTGTGTCCACAATTTAAGAAGGGCAGGAATGCTTTGGAGATGGTACAGAACAGACTTATTCAAATGTTTACAGGGTTTGTGGATTATAGTTACCTAGATAGACAGGAGAAGTTGAGGTTGTTCTCCTGAGGTCAAGGAAGGCTAAGAGGAAATTGCTGGAGTTGTTTAAAACATAAAGGGTTTAAATATTATAAATAAAGAAAACTGTTTCTAATGGCTGAATGATGGATATCCAAAGGACACAGATTTAAGGTGATTGCCAAAAGAACCAGAGGCGACATGTGATCGGATTTAGAATGCACTGCCTGATACCATAGTGCAGGGCTTTTCAAAGTGCGGGTCACGACCAATGGGTGGGTCATGGCCTGGTGTCAGGAGGGTCGCAGGGCTAAGGGTCAAGGTGTTCTGCGTCCATTAGCCCCCAACGCAGAGTTTCCCAACATCAGCCTGCAGAGAAAATCCTGCCTAAAATATCAATTCAGTCCTCTAGAGGGAGCAATTATTTGACAGAAGAAGGGGGAGAGAGAAGCTCCAGGATATTTTTGAAACCCATTACAGCGACTCCCTCAATCTCATTGCATCTGAGCAATTTTGCCAGTGAAACAATATTATTAATATGGGTGTGTTTAAAAATGTCGCTCCTGTAAACTTTGCGGTTCCCCCCAACACACCACCACCACCCCCTTCCTGAGGGCGGATCCGCTTCGAACACCATGTGGCACAGAAGAACATCTGTCGGATTCCTCGCCCTCTCCTGGCCAAAGCTGCGGCTCAAGAGTTCAGTCAGATGCAGTCCATCTGCAATTCCATCCCCCTGGACATGGACCCCATGTGCTCTGCCCCGATGCCGTTATCCAGTGGACGTCAAGGGTACCATACTCCCACTCTGGGAGACCATTCTGCAGCAGAAAGAGCCCGTCATTAATCAGACAGAGATGATTGGGGAACTCACCGCCAAGCTCAGCAGATGCAAGAGTCAGAGAAAGTCAGAGCCCTCGATCAATGAGCAAAAATCTGGACAGGGATTTCCTGCATGTGTGTGTTTGTTGTGTTTTCGGTGATGACAACAATACAACCGGGGCAATGTCTCTGTGCAGCCACATATTTAGAAAGTTTTCTGCAGATCTTCTTGCATTGTGGTTGCTGCTGAGGGGCCAGAAGCTTGAGTGTCAGTGACGCCATGGAGGCACGTTCAGTGGGAGGGATCGGCTACCATTGCAGCAAGAGCTACATTATTGCAGACAACAGTATCCACAAAGTGACTGCAATGACATGTCTTCTGGTTTGGGAAACATGAACACATCGTGATGCCACAATTGAATATCTGAGAAAATAATAAGTATCTGAGAAAACCTTGTTCAATGTCCATTTTGTCTGATTAATGACAACCAGAACAGTTAGTTTGTCAGTTGTCTTAGATCTGTTTTTGTGTTATCAGCATCATCAATATTGATCAACTTGTTTCTAGCAGTGTACTTTGAAGTACACTTGCATCAAGTAATTGAATTGCAATTGAGCCAATTATGAATCAATATTTTAATACCACCAACTTAAGATTTCTGGCTGTTTTATTCACAAGAACCACATATGATTCTCTCGCAGGGACATCTGTTCTTTGTTCTCCTCTCCTCAGTCTTCATCCTTCGCTTCTTTTTTTCCTTGAGGCAGTGTCCAACAATGAATACAGGTTCACAATTGTTGCAAGCACTCCAGTATCTCTCATGAGTAACTATTCTTCATGTGCGACCCTGGCCAATTAACTTTTATAGATAGGACATCACAAGCATGTCTGATCCTGTCCTCACTCAATGCAGATATGAATTCAATTGCCCAGGTGCTACTGGATAGTGATTAGGAGCAGGAAAACTAGATGATTTTCTTTCCCACCATTGCCTGGAGCAAGAAAACTTTAGTGCCTTGACTCAGGATAGACTGGGTAAGCAAACGTGGCATGGGTCCCAACGATTGGCCGGCATGGGTCCTGAAGGTCGACCAGTTGGCAAAAGTGGGTCCCAGTAAAAAAAGTTTGGAAAAACACTGCCACAGTAGATACAAATTCAATAGTTGCTTTCAGAGGGGAATTGGATAAATATTTGAAGGAGAAATAAAATGCAAGCGTATGGGAAAGAGCAGGATATGGGATTAGTGATTGCTCTTTGAAAGAGCTAGCTCAGACCCAATGACCCAAATGGCCTTCTTCTGCACTTCTATGATTCTATAGTAAAGATCACTCATAGGGAATAAATCGGAGGATTCTATCAGAAAATGCCGTTGCTGACAAAATGCAAATGGGCAAACCTCCCATTGTGAATGTGAAACTTGGAGCTCACAGCATTAACCGCATATAATTACATTTATTGAAAAGCATGAAAATTTGATTTTTTTTTACACAGCATGCGAGCATATAAACATCGTTAGTGTGAGTAATCAAATGAAAATGGCAACAGTGAGTTCAATATTCTTCTGTAATTACTATTACGTTAACCAAACCTGCCAAAATCATTGATTTTTTAAAAAATAGCTAACCTTAGGTTTTACTGTGGATTTTAATTGACAATATATCACAAATAGTAAGTAACTTGAATAAAATTTAAATGTGAATTAATATTGCACTATTTTTTTTTAATATATTTTATTCAAAATTTTTGGCCAACCATGACAGTACATTGTGTATCCTTTACACAGTAATATAACAATATAAATAACAATGGCCAGTTTTAAGCAAGAAATAAATAATATATAAACAACATCAAAATTAAAAAACAAAACTAAATGGCAACTGCCTTGTCCCAAATAAATACTCTCCAAAAATACAATTCAACAGTCCAATATACAATTACCTATAACAACAACCTATACATATTGTACATGTACACTAACATCCCTGAGAGTCCTTCTGGTTCCTCCCCCCCTCCCCCCTTCCCCCCCTCCCCTACCCCCCCCCCCCTCCCCTACCCCCCCCCCCCCCCCCCCCCCTCCGGGTTGCTGCTGCTGTCTTCTTCTTTTCCATTCCCTCTATCTTTCTGTGAGGTATTCGACGAACGGTTGCCACCGCCTGGTGAATCCTTGAGCTGATCCCCTTAGGACGAACTTAATCCGTTCCAACTTTATAAACCCTGCCATGTCATTTATCCAGGTCTCCACACCCGGGGGCTTGGCTTCCTTCCACATCAACAGTATCCTGCGCCGGGCTACTAGGGACGCAAAGGCCAAAACATCAGCCTCTTTCGCCTCCTGCACTCCTGGCTCCTCTGCAACCCCGAATATAGCCAACCCCCAGCTTGGTTCGACCTGGACCCCCAACACCTTCGAAAGCACCTTTGTCACCCCCACCCAAAACCCCTGTAGTGCCGGACATGACCAGAACAAGTGGGTGTGATTCGCTGGGCTTCTCGAGCATCTCGCACACCTATCCTCTACTCCAAAAAATTTACTGAGCCGTGCTCCAGTCATATGCGCCCTGTGTAACACCTTAAATTGTATCAGGCTTAGCCTGGCACACGAGGACGATGAGTTTACCCTACTTAGGGCATCAGCCCACAGCCCCTCCTCAATCTCCTCCCCCAGCTCCTCTTCCCATTTCCCTTTCAGCTCATCTACCATAATCTCCCCCTCGTCCCTCATTTCCCTTTATATATCTGATACCTTACCGTTCCCCACCCATGTCTTTGAGATCACTCTGTCCTGCACCTCCTGCGTCGGGAGCTGCGGGAATTCCCTCACCTGTTGCCTCGCAAAAGCCCTGATTTGCATATACCGGAATGCATTCCCTTGGGGCAACCCATATTTTTCGGTCAGCGCTCCCAGACTTGCAAACGTCCCATCTACAAACAGATCTCTCAATTGTGTTACTCCTGTTCTTTGCCATGTTCCAAATCCCCCATCCATTCTCCCCGGAGCAAACCTATGGTTATTTCTTATCGGGGACCACCCCGAGGCTCCCGTCTTACCCCTATGCCGTCTCCACTGCCCCCAGATTTTCAGAGTAGCCACCACCACCGGGCTTGTGGTGTATTTCTTCGGTGAGAACGGCAACGGTGCCGTCACCATAGCTTGTAGGCTAGTCCCCCTGCAGGACGCCCTCTCCAATCTCTTCCACGCCGCTCCCTCCTCTTCTCCCATCCACTTGCATACCATTGAGATATTGGCGGCCCAGTAGTACTCACTTAGGCTCGGTAGTGCCAGTCCCCCCCTATCCCTACTACGCTGCAAAAATCCCCTCCTCACTCTCGGGGTCTTCCCGGCCCACACAAAACTCATGATATTCTTCTCAATCCTTTTGAAAAAAGCCTTCGTGATCACCACCGGGAGGCACTGAAACACAAAAAGGAACCTCGGGAGGACCACCATTTTAACTGCCTGCACCCTCCCTGCCAGATACCATGTCCCATCTCTTGAAGTCCTCCTCCATCTGTTCCACCAACCGCGTTAAATTTAACCTGTGCAATGTACCCCAATTCTTGGCTATCTGGATCCCCAAGTAGCGAAAGTCCCTTGTTACCTTCCTCAGCGGTAAGTCCTCTATTTCTCTGCCCTGCCCCCCTGGATGCACCACAAACAACTCACCTTTCCCCATGTTCAGTTTATATCCTGAAAATTCTCCAAACTCCCCAAGTATCTGCATTATCTCTGGCATCCCCTCCGCCGTGTCCGCCACATACAACAACAAATCGTCCGCATACAGAGATACCCGGTGTTCTTCTCCTCCCCTGAGTACTCCCCTCCACTTCCTGGAACCCCTCAATGCTATTGCCAGGGGCTCAATCGCCAGTGCAAACAATAATGGGGACAGAGGACATCCCTGCCTCGTCCCTCTATGGAGCCGAAAATATGCAGACCCCCATCCATTCGTGACCACGCTCGCCATCGGGGCCCTATACAGCAGCTGTACCCATCTAATATACTCATCTCCAAACCCAAATCTCCTCAACACCTCCCACAAATAATCCCACTCCACTCTATCAAATGCTTTCTCAGCATCCATCGCCACCACTATCTCCGCTTCCCCCTCTGGTGGGGGCATCATCATTACCCCTAGCAGCCTCCGTATATTCGTATTCAGCTGTCTCCCCTTCACAAACCCAGTTTGGTCCTCATGGACCACCCCCGGGACACAATCCTCTATCCTCATTGCCATTACCTTGGCCAGAATCTTAGCGTCTACATTCAGGAGGGAAATAGGCCTATAGGACCCGCATTGCAGCGGGTCTTTTTCTTTCTTTAGGAGAAGCGATATCGTTGCCTCTGACATAGTCGGGGGCAGCTGTCCCTTTTCCCTCGCCTCATTAAAGGTTCTCATCAGTAGCGGGGCGAGCAAGTCCACATATTTCCTGTAAAATTCAACTGGGAATCCATACGTTCCCGGAGCCTTCCCCACCTGCATGCTCCTAATTCCTTTCACTACTTCCTCCATTTCGATCTGTGCTCCCAGTCCCACCCTCTCCTGCTCCTCCACCTTAGGAAATTCCAGCTGGTCCAGAAAACACATCACTCTCTCCTTCCCATCCGGGGGCTGAGCTTCATATAATCTTTCATAGAATGCCTTGAACACTCCATTCACTCTCTCCGCTCCCCGCTCCATCTCTCCCTCCTTATCCCTCACTCCACCTATTTCCCTCGCTGCTCCCCTTTTCCTCAATTGGTGGGCCAGCAACCTGCTCGCCTTCTCCCCATATTCGTATTGTACACCCTGTGCCTTCCTCCACTGTGCCTCTGCAGTAGCCGTAGTCAGCAAATCAAATTCTACGTGTAGCCTTTGCCTTTCCCTGTACAGTCCCTCCTCCAGTGCCTCCGCATATTGCCTGTCCACCCTCAGAAGTTCTTGCAGCAACCGCTCCCGTTCCCTACTCTCCTGCTTTCCTTTATGTGCCCTGATTGATATCAGCTCCCCTCTAACCACTGCCTTCAGCGCCTCCCAGACCACTCCCACCTGGACCTCCCCATTATCATTGAGTTCCAAGTACTTTTCAATACACCCCCCCACACCTTAGACACACCCCCTCATCCGACATTAGTCCCATGTCCATTCTCCAGGGTGGACGCCGTTCTTTTTCCTCCCCTTTCTCCAAGTCCACCCAATGTGGAGCGTGATCCGAGATAGCTATAGCCATATACTCCGTCCCCCTCACCTTCGGGATCAACGCCCTTCCCAAAACAAAAAAGTCTATTCGCGAATAAACTTTGTGGACATAGGAGAAAAACGAAAACTCCTTACTCCTAGGTCTACTAAATCTCCATGGGTCTACTCCTCCCATCTGCTCCATAAAGTCTTTAAGCAGCTTGGCTGCTGCCGGCCTCCTTCCAGTCCTGGACCTCGATCTGTCCAGTCCTGGTTCCAGCACCGTGTTAAAATCTCCGCCCATTACCAACTTCCCCACCTCTAGGTCCGGGATACGTCCTAACATGCGCCTCATAAAGTTGGCATCATCCCAGTTCGGGGCATATACGTTCACTAAGACCACCGTCTCCCCCTGTAATTTGCCACTCACCATCACGTATCTGCCCCCACTATCCGCCACTATGGTCTTTGCCTCAAACATTACCCGCTTCCCCACTAATATAGCCACCCCCCTGTTTTTCGCATCTAGCCCCGAATGAAACACCTGCCCCACCATCCTTTGCGTAGTCTAACCTGGTCTATCAGTTTCAAATGCGTCTCCTGTAACATAACCACATCTGCCTTAAGTTTCTTTAGGTGTGCGAGTACCCGTGCCCTCTTTTTCGGCCCGTTCAGCCCTCTCACATTCCACGTGATCAGCCGGGTTGGGGGGCTCTTTACCCCCCCCCCCTTGTCGATTAGCCATCCCCTTTTACCCAGCTCCTCACCCGGTTCCCACGCAGCTGTGTCCCCCCCAGGCGGTGCCCACCCGCCCCGCCCACCCCACCCCATACCAGCTCCCCCTTCTCCCCAGCAGCAGCAACCCAGTAAATCCCCCCCTCCCACCCACCCCACTAGATCCCCCACTAGCGTAGTTACACCCCCCATGTTGCTCCCAGAAGTCAGCAAACTCTGGCCGACCTCGGCTTCCCCCCGTGACCTCGGCTCGCACCGTGCGACGCCCCCTCCTTCCTGCTTCCCTATTCCCGCCATAATTATCATAGCGCGGGAACAAAGCCCGCGCTTCCCTTTTGGCCCCGCCCCCAATGGCCAACGCCCCCAACTCCTCCACCTCCCTTCCTCCCTCCCCCACAACCTGTGGAAGAGAGAAAAGTTATCGGGTCGCAGGATTAACAACATAAATATCATCTCTCCCCCCTTTTTCCCCCCTCTTCACCCCCCATATTCGCCCCACAACTTTGTCTCAAACGTTCTTTTTTAATAACCCACTCATTCCAATTTCTCTTCAACAATAAATGGCCACGCCTCATCCGCCGTTTCAAAGTAGTGGTGCTTCCCTTGATATGTGACCCACAGTCTTGCCGGCTGCAGCATTCCAAATTTGATCTTCTTTTTATGAAGCAACGCCTTGGCCCGATTAAAGCTCGCCCTCCTTCTTGCCACCTCCGCACTCCAGTCTTGATATACGCGGATCACCGCGTTCTCCCATCTGCTGCTCCGAGTTTTCTTTGCCCATCTTAGGACCATCTCTCTGTCCTTAAAACGGAGGAATCTCACCACTATGGCTCGAGGAATTTCTCCAGCCCTCGGTCTTCGCGCCATAACTCGATAGGCTCCCTCCACCTCCAGCGGACCCGTCGGGGCCTCCGATCCCATTAACGATCCCATTAACGAGTGCAGCAGCGTGCTCACATATGCCCCGACGTCCGCCCCTTCTGCACCTTCAGGAAGACCAAGAATCCTTAAATTCTTCCTCCTCGCATTATTCTCCAGCACCTCCAGCCTTTCCACACATCGTTTATGGTGTGCCTCGTGCATCTCCGTCTTCACCACCAGGCCCTGTATATCGTCCTCGTTCTCGGCAGCCTTTGCCTTCACGACCCGAAGCTCCCGCTCCTGGGTCTTTTGCTCATCTTTTAGCCCTTCAATCGCCTGTAATATCGGGGCCAACAGCTCCTTCTTCATCTCCTTATTAAGCTCTTCCACGCAGCGTTTCAAAAACTCGTGTTGTTCAGGGCCCCATATTAAACTGCCACCTTCCGACGCCATCTTGGTTTTTGCTTGCCTTCCTTGCCGCTGCTCTAAAAGATCCACCGCAATCCGGCCACTTTCCTCTCCTTTTTCCATCCGTATCCAGGGGAGATTCCCTTCTGGTTTACCGCACAGTGCTTTTAGCCATTAAAATTGCCGTTGGGGCTCCAATTATCATAGAATTTACAGTGCAGAAGGAGGCCATTCGGCCCATCGAGTCTGCACCAGCTCTTGGAAAGAGCACCCCACCCAAGGTCAACACCTCCACCCTATCCCCATAACCCAGTAACCCCACCCAACACTATGGGCAATTTTGGACACTAAGGGCAATTTAGCGTGGCCAATTCACCTAACCTGCACATCTTTGGACTGTGGGAGGAAACCGGAGCACCCGGAGGAAACCCACGCACACACGGGGAGGATGTGCAGACTCCGCACAGACAGTGACCCAAGCCGGAATTGAACCTGGGACCCTGGAGCTGTGTAGCAATTGTGCTAACCACTATGCTACCGTGCTGCCCACTTGGTGCTGTCCAGCTCCCCCTCCGACAGGACCCCCTCCAACAACGAGGAGGGCGGCACCACAGGGAAGCTCAGAAAAGTCTTTCTCACGAAATTCCACACCTGCATATACCTTATTAAGAGCCCAAAAGTCCGTTCCACCGGGAGCTGCCGAAACGTGCGACTTAGCTGGTCATCGCCGCACCCGGAAGTCAATATTGCACTATTGACCATGAAGCAAGAAATGCCCACCAATGTGCTCTGTAGCTCTAAAGCAGAAAGGCAGTGGGAAATTTTTGTAAAATATCAGTACACTCAACACTTACCAGTATGGTGTAAGCAAGGCTATATTAGGCATGAATAGTAGATGGTCAAGGTACAGACGTTTGCACAGATAGTAATCTTAAGGCCTGTGCTATGTTAATTACATATGTTCAGTAGGTCAATGATCGTCCCCTGAATTATTTACAAAATGTTTCAAAACAATTAGATCCTATACGACAAAGCCTCTTAACTTCGCTAAGTAACAATTCAAGTGTTTTGGCAACCCAAAAGTCAACATGAAAGTCTATCAGTGAAACTCAAAGTGACGGAGATTCACCAGAAATACTGTGAACTGAAAATAAATTACTAAAGGGTAGAAAATTGTAGATGGGTTTTTATGGGAGGTGGCTGTTGTGAGGGAATGTGTTTGGACGCACTGAGTTCCATGGCTCAGTGTTGGGACAATTTCTATTTCTAATGTACACAATTTTTTTTGAAAAATATTTTTATTCAACATTTTCCTCCACCCCAACGGGACCCGCCTGAGAGCAATCAACAAGGCAAAGGCTAAGACATCTGTCTCCTGTGCCCGTCTGCAACTCCGGCAGGTCTGACACCCCAAATATGGCCTCAAGGGTACCTGGCTCAATTCCATATGCAGAACCTCGAACATGGTGCTAAAAAACAAACCCCAATATCTCTCCAACTTTGGGTAGGACCAGAACATATGGACATAGTTAGCTGGGCCACTCCCAAACCGCTCGCAACTATCCTCCACCCCCTCAAACAGCTGGCTCATCCTTGACTTTGTTAGGTGTGCCCTATACATCACTTTTAGCTGAATCAACCCCAGCTTCGCACACGAGTTCGAGGTATTGACCCTTCGTAGCACTTCCAACCATAATCCTTCCTCCAGCTCCACCCCCAATTCTTATTCCCACTTAGCCTTAATCCCTTCCATAGACTCCTTATTCTCCTCCGTAATCCTACCATAAATCGTTGAAACAACCCCACTCTCCAGCTCCCCCTCCGACAGGACCCCCTCCAACAACGAGGAGGGCGGCACCACAGGGAAGCTCAGAAAAATCTTTCTCACGAAATTCCACACCTGCATATACCTAAAGCCCTCCTCACGCTTCAGCCCATACTACAACCCAATTCCTCCAGACTTGCAAATCTCTCCTCCAGAAACAGATCTTCACCCCTTTCTCCTCCAATCCCTGGAACCTTGCATCCATCCTCCCCGGCTCAAACCCATGATTCACTCTTATCGGCATCACGCTCGACCCAAGTGTTGTCGAATTTGCTCCCAGATCCTCAGCGTGGTTACCACTACCGGATTCCCACAATACTTCCCTGGGGCCAACAGCAGCGGTGTCATTGCCAGCGCCCCAAACCCTAACCCCTTACAGGACCCCGCCTCAATACACGCCCACAAAGCTTCTGGCTCCTTCCTCCAACCCCGCACTTTCTCCGCATTCATCGCCTACCTCTGTGTACCAGAATGTGGCGACTAGGAGCTTTTCACAGTAACTTCATTGCTGTGTTAATGTGAGCCTACTTGTGACAATAAAGATTATTTATTTTTATTTATTTTACTAATAGTGCAACAAAATTGGAAGAGCCAAACCCCCAACTGCTGCCCCCTTTAGAGCACCACCTGCCTTATCCTCACCACCTTCCCTGCCCACACAAACACCGCAATGGGCCTATCCATTCCTGGGAAAAATGCCTTTGGCAAAAAGACCAGTAGATACCGAAACAGGAACAGAAACCAGGTTTGTGAAATTTAGCTGACGGAGTCGGGCTCAGCCCTGCGTTACCTGCACCCCCAAGTACCTAAAGTGTGTTGTCACCAAACTAAATGGCAACCCCTCCATCCCGCCACTCCACCCGAAGGAGACACGACAAAACATTCACTCGTCCCTAAATTCAATTTATACCCCGAAAATGCCACAAATTTCCCTCATTATGTCCCTCACCGAAGAGCCGAGGTCTGTGATGTACAGCAGTAAGTCATCTGCGTTCAGACACCCGAACTCCTCAGTGCAATCGCCAAGGGCGCAATCTCCAATGCAGACAAGAGGGGGAACATGAGGCACCACGCCTCATTACCCGGAATAGTGGAAAGTACTCCAACTGTGTCTCATTCGTCTGCACACAAGCTGTCGCAACCTTATATAGAAAGTTTCCCCAAGCCACAAACTTAGGCCCAAACCCAAACTTCTACAGTACCGCAAACAGATACCTCCACTCCACTCTGTCAAATGCTTTCTCCGCATCCAATGCCACCACCACCGCTTACTCCCTCCCCTCTGCCGGAGAAAGCACCACATTCAGCAGCTGTCACACGTTCAATGACAGCTGCCTGTCATTTATGGACCCAGTCTGATCCTCCCCCACCACCTTCAGAAGACGCTCCTGCAGCTTCACCGCCAGCACCTTCGTCAATATGTTGGCATCCACATTCAGTAGAGAAATGGGCCTACATGACCCACGAGAGAAAATGCTGGAAAATCTCAGCCGGTATTGGCCACATTCCCCCACCATTCCTATCACCCAGGCCCATACAGGTTCCAACAGCTGTGGCTCCTCCCCACCTTGCTCCCATTCACTAGCCAACATTGTGATTGCTTGCGCAATGGCGCCGCCATAGCCCCCTCCCCCACATCAAAAACAAAACCACACCAACCCCAATGCCCCCCCTCACACCTCAAATCCCCATTACATCCTAAAAACCCAAAGACAAAGTTATCCACAACACCCATATAAGAAAAAAAAACCAACACAGAAAAAAACAAAGAAAAAACCCAGCCAAAAACCGTCAAAAGTCCAAATTTAGTCCAATCCCAGGTCTTTTGCCTTCACAAACATCTCCATCACAAAATAATAGTATCTGCTGTTGTACAGGACCCTCAGCTTCGCCGGGTAGATCACACCAAACCGCACATTGCAATGCCACCTTAGCCGCGCAAAGGCCGCTCGCCTCCTTGCCAGCTCCGTAGTCAAATCCTGATATATATGTATACCCTTGCCTTCCCACTCCACCTCACACCTCTGCTTCACCAACCTCAGCACTGTCTCCGTCACCTGAAAATTATGAAAACAGACGATCGCTGCCCTTGGTGGTTGATTCATCCTCGGTTTTAACCGAAGCAGCTGGTGAGCCCTGTTCACCACGGACTGGGAGGGCTCCTGTTCCTCCCCCATCAACTTCGCCATCATATCGGCGAAGTATTCTGTAGGCATCTGGCCCTCCAATCCTTGTGGTACACCGACGATCCTCAGATTATGCCTTCACAACCTGTTCTCCAGGTCTTCCACCTTGGCTCTCAACCTTCTGTTGATCTTCGCCACCCTCCGCAGCTCTCAACCACTGAAGTGAAATGGTCACTATGCTGTGACAAGGCCTCCTCCATCCCTTTCATTTTCTCCGCCTGCTCCCGCACCGTCGAAGTTCTCACCAACTCCTCTCTCACCGAGGCAAGGGTGTCTCCCACCTATGCATTAAGCAAGGCCATCATCACCATCTGATGCTTTTCAAAATGATTTGAGAACAGCTGTTCGGACTCTCCAGCCATCACCTCCGTCATCTTCTCCATCATGATGGGGTGGCCCCATCCGACGGGATCTTTCCCCCCATCGTTCCTCTTGCAGCACCCTTCGCCACCCTCGGAGGAGGACTTTCGCTCACTGCCTTTTTCCCTTGATTCTTCTTGCCGGTTTTTAACATTCCATAAATGCCCCAAACCTTCCCACAGCTCCTCATGAACAAATCTTCACCAAAAACTGGACTAAAAAACAGCTGGGGCAGGAGCCACCAAACAGGTGACCTCCACCTACATCCCGCAACTGGAAGTTTTCTAATGTACATAATTGATTTTGATTCAAAAATTAGGGACAGCAAACAAAGTCCGCCTTGCCATTGTCACCATTATCCCAAGGGGAAAAAAACAAAATAGTATAACTATTACCATAAATCGAATAGTGCTCAACATTAAAACTCAACATGTGGTGACTAGATGCACAAGTATTCCTCCAGCTTGCCTTGGAAATAAAAAATTATCTGTCATTTCCAAGGATGTCAAAATTAGGAAAAGCTGTCTTTTCTTGTTCAATATTTAAATTGCCGTTTGTGTACCAATTAAATCTTTCCATTCTCATGGCAACGTCATCATTAGGCGACTGCAAATGTTCATTTTAAATTGTTTTTTTAGGGCCAATTTGTTTTGTTTTATTAGCAAGTTTATGCACCAAAAATATGTATCCCCAGGTCGAGGATGTTACAGTGTTATTCAATGAGTTATTGAAGGACTGGATTGAATGCAATCGAGTCACATAGATATTGGCAAAGTGCCAAGTACCAAGCAAATTATGTGGAAGACTTGTGGTATTCACAAAAGTGGCTATACTTCCCCAACATTTCACCAGAAATGCATATGGACATAATCAAATGTTAGGTCTTGAGTCTAACCATTTTTATTTTTAGATAAAGTCTTGTACGAGTAATTGTCTGTGTCTATCATTTATCTTCTTCCACATTTTTTCTTTGTCTCTACTATAAGGGCCTTTCCAGTTGTTTCGTTTATTTCCATTTCTTTTACTTTATCGTCACCATTTTTAACCCATGGATATTTAATGGACATATACTTTTAAGTCGAGCAGAGGAAGCGAGGAACTCAAAAGTTGTAAAATAGGACATTGTACAATTAGAGACAGAGGGCGCGATTTCATGGGGAAAGTTCTAAGTGTCATATCGGGCGTAGCTTCCTAAGTGCTTCCTGATGGCCTAGCTGGTGAGACTGCAGCCTGTATTAAACGACACTCAATGCCAGAAAAGATTACCCCATGAACGTCACGGCAGAACTGGCTGTCCCGCCAGCTGATTCACCAGATCACGCCCGGCAGCTCCCCACTAACAAGGGGGAGCAGCTCATAAATGCTCCCTCTGAACTAACTCCCAGGCAGCACGTGACCATGGAACCACGTAGACCTGCTCCACAATTCCAGGGTGCCGACCTGGCCAGGCTACTGGACTCCTTGGAGGCAAGGCGGGACACCCTGTTACCCCGAGGCAGTTGGAGAACCAGCAACAGATACATCAATGCTGCCGAGGAGGCTGTTGCAGTGGCCATCAGTTTGAGCATCGTAGTCAGGAGGACCGCAGTGTGATGTTCTCTGTTTTCGTGTCTGGATGTTATACAAAGAACATCAAGCTATGTAAATTAACAAAGAACAAACAAAGAACATAGAAATGTACAGCACAGGAACAGGCCCTTCGGCCCTCCAAGCCCGTGCCGACCATACTGCCCGACTAAACTACAATCTTCTACACTTCCTGGGTCCGTATCCTTCTATTCCCATCCTATTCATATATTTGTCAAGATGCCCCTTAAATGTCCCTATCGTCCCTGCTTCCACTACCTCCTCCGGTAGCGAGTTCCAGGTACCCACTACCCTCTGCGTAAAAAACTTGCCTCGTACATCTACTCTAAACCTTGCCCCTCTCACCTTAAACCTATGCCCCCTAGTAATTGACCCCTCTACCCTGGGGAAAAGCCTCTGACTATCCACTCTGTCTATGCCCCTCATAATTTTGTATACCTCTATCAGGTTGCCCCTCAACCTCCTTCGTTCCAGTGAAAACAAACCGAGTTTATTCAATCGCTCCTCATAGCTTATGCCCTCCATACCAGGCAACATTCTGGTAAATCTCTTCTGCACCCTCTCTAAAGCCTCCACATCCTTCTGGTAGTGTGGCGACCAGAATTGAACACTATACTCCAAGTGTGGCCTAACTAAGGTTCTATACAGCTGCAACATGACTTGCCAATTCTTATACTCAATGCCCCGGCCAATGAAGGCAAGCATGCCGTATGCCTTCTTGACTACCTTCTCCACCTGTGTTGCCCCTTTCAATGACCTGTGGACCTGTACTCCTAGATCTCTTTGACTTTCAATACTCTTGAGGGTTCTACCATTCACTGTATATTCCCTACCTGCATTAGACCTTCCAAAATGCATTACCTCACATTTGTCCGGATTAAACTCCATCTGCCATCTCTCCGCCCAAGTCTCCAGACAATCTAAATCCTGCTGTATCCTCAGACAGTCCTCATCGCTATCCGCAATTCCACCAACCTTTGTGTCATCTGCAAACTTACTAATCAGACCAGTTACATTTTCCTCCAAATCATTTATATATACTACAAAGAGCAACGGTCCCAGCACTGATCCCTGTGGAACACCACTGGTCACAGCCCTCCAATTAGAAAAGCATCCCTCCATTGCTACCCTCTGCCTTCTATGGCCTAGCCAGTTCTGTATCCACCTTGCCAGTTCACCCCTGATCCCGTGTGACTTCACCTTTTGTACTAGTCTACCATGAGGGACCTTGTCAAAGGCCTTACTGAAGTCCATATAGACAACATCTACTGCCCTACCTGCATCAATCATCTTAGTGACCTCCTCGAAAAACTCTATCAAGTTAGTGAGACACGACCTCCCCTTCACAAAACCGTGCTGCCTCTCACTAATACGTCCATTTGCTTCCAAATGGGAGTAGATCCTGTCTCTAAGAATTCTCTCCAGTAATTTCCCTACCACTGAAGTAAGGCTCACCGGCCTGTAGTTCCCGGGATTATCCTTGCTACCCTTCTTAAACAGAGGAACAACATTGGCTATTCTCCAGTCCTCCGGGACATCCCCTGAAGACAGCGAGGATCCAAAGATTTCTGTCAAGGCCTCAGCAATTTCCTCTCCAGCCTCCTTCAGTATTCTGGGGTAGATCCCATCAGGCCCTGGGGACTTATCTACCTTAATATTTTTTAAGACACCCAACACCTCGTCTTTTTGGATCACAATGTGACCCAGGCTATCTACACCCCCTTCTCCAGACTCAACATCTACCAATTCCTTCTCTTTGGTGAATACTGATGCAAAGTATTCATTTAGTACCTCGCCCATTTCCTCTGGCTCCACACATAGATTCCCTTGCCTATCCTTCAGTGGGCCAACCCTTTCCCTGGCTACCCTCTTGCTTTTTATGTACGTGTAAAAAGCCTTGGGATTTTCCTTAACCCTATTTGCTAATGACTTTTCGTGACCCCTTCTAGCCCTCCTGACTCCTTGCTTAAGTTCCTTCCTACTTTCCTTATATGCCACACAGGCTTCGTCTGTTCCCAGCCTCTTAGCCCTGACAAATGCCTCCTTTTTCTTTTTGACGAGGCCTACAATATCACTCGTCATCCAAGGTTCCCGAAAATTGCCGTATTTATCTTTCTTCCTCACAGGAACATGACGGTCCTGTATTCCTTTCAACTGACACTTGAAAGCCTCCCACTTGTCAGATGTTGATTTGCCCTCAAACATCCGCCCCCAATCTATGTTCTTCAGTTCCCGCCTAATATTGTTATAATTAGCCTTCCCCCAATTTAGCACATTCATCCTCGGACCACTCTTATCCTTGTCCACCAGTACTTTAAAACTTACTGAATTGTGGTCACTGTTACCGAAATGCTCCCCTACTGAAACATCTACCACCTGGCCGGGCTCATTCCCCAATACCAGGTCCAGTACCGCCCCTTCCCTAGTTGGACTGTTTACATATTGTTTTAAGAAGCCCTCCTGGATGCTCCTTACAAACTCCGCCCCGTCTAAGCCCCTGGCACTAAGTGAGTCCCAGTCAATATTGGGGAAGTTGAAGTCTCCCATCACCACAACCCTGTTGTTTTTACTCTTTTCCAAAATCTGTCTACCTATCTGCTCCTCTATCTCCCGCTGGCTGTTGGGAGGCCTGTAGTATACCCCCAACATTGTGACTGCACCCTTCTTATTCCTGATCTCTACCCATATAGCCTCACTGCCCTCTGAGGTGTCCTCTCGCAGTATAGCTGTGATATTCTCCCGAACAAGTAGCGCAACTCCACCTCCCCTTTTACATCCCCCTCTATCCCGCCTGAAACATCTAAATCCTGGAACGTTTAGCTGCCAATCCTGCCCTTCCCTCAACCAATTCATCTGCCTTACCCGTAATGCTCCTTGCATTAAAACATATGCACTTCAGGCCACCAGACCCGCTGTGTTCAGCAACTTCTCCCCGTCTGCTCTGCCTCAGAGCCACACTGTCCCTATTCCCTAGTTCTCCCTCAATGCTCTCACCTTCTGACCTATTGCTCCCGTGCCCACCCCCCTGCCATACTAGTTTAAACCCTCCCATGTGACACTAGCAAACCTCGCGGCCAGGATATTTATGCCTCTCCGGTTTAGATGCAACCCGTCCTTCTTATACAGGTCACACCTGTCCCGGAAGAGCTCCCAGTGGTCCAGATAATGGAAACCCTCCCTCCTACACCAGCTGTTTAGCCACATGTTTATCTGCTCTATCTTCCTATTTCTAGCCTCACTGGCACGTGGCACAGGGAGTAATCCCGAGATTACAACCCTCGAGGTCCTGTCTTTTAACTTTCTGCCTAGCTCCCTGAACTCCTGCTGCAGGACCTCATGCCCCTTCCTGCCTATGTCGTTAGTACCAATATGTACAACGACCTCTGCCTGTTTGCCCTCCCCCTTCAGGATTCCCTCTACCCGTTCGGAGACATCCTGGACCCTGGCACCAGGGAGGCAACATACCATCCTGGAGTCTCTTTCGCGTCCACAGAAGCGCCTATCTGTGCCCCTGACTATAGAGTCCCCTATTACTATTCCTCTTCTGCGCTTTGACCCTCCCTTCTGAACATCAGAGCCAGCCGTGGTGCCACTGCTCTGGCTGCTGCTGTTTTCCCCTGATAGGCTATCCCCCCCGACAGTATCCAAAGGGGTATATCTGTTCGAGAGGGGGACAACCACAGGGGATTCCTGCACTGACTGCCTGCCCTTTCTGGTGGTCACCCATTTCTCTGCCTGCACCTTGGGTGTGACCACATTTACATAACTGCGATCTATGACGCTTTCCGCCACCTGCATGCTCCTAAGTGCATCCAATTGCTGCTCCAACCGAACCATGCGGTCTGTGAGGAGCTCCAGTTGGGTGCACTTTCTGCAGATGAAGCCATCCGGGACGCTGGAAGCCTCGGGGACCTGCCACATCTCACAGTCAGAGCACAGCACCCCTCTAACTGACATTGCGTCAATTAATTAAAATTTGTCTTTTTTTTTTTTAATACTTTTTTAAAAATTTCAAAGTTACTGTCAACTATCTGTTTCCTAGCACTAGATTTCTAATAGAAATGCGATAGCTAACTATAATACTCTCCGATCTCTGGCTTAGATATCCTCTAAATTATAATTAAGTTATTATGTTTAATTAGTTCCCAGATACTCAATTTTTTTTAAAATTTAGGTTAGAATCCCAACCAGCCACTCTGGCCACAGCTTTTCTGTGATGTCACTTTAGTTTCCCCCCGACACACACAATTTGAAAAAAGGTATAAAAGTAAAAATAACTTACTTACCTTCTGAGTGTCTTAGATGTTCTCAGGTTCTCTCGCTGACAGAGACTGCTCCTCCACCTCCGAACCTTGACCTGCACAATGCTAATAATATAATAATAATATAATATGGCACTTACCTTACACCAATGGGTCTTATTATTAGGTTAGAGGAGGAGGACGGGTGGGAGACACTACACGTGTAGTGTCTCGGGTTTCCTCTCCACCAGAATTTATTGGTTGGGGGGGGGGACTTGCCAGAGGTCCGCGGGTCGAACTTCCGGTTCCCGCCTTATATAAAAACAAATAAAACAGAAAAGAAGAACAGACACGGGACCAGGCAAGGCTTTTAAATACACTACTCACCTCCCAGAAGGCCCCTGCGCACCGCTGCCGCCGAAATCCAAAGGGCTGCTCCTGTAAAGGTAAGGCTTTTAAATACACTACTCACCTCCAAGAAGGCCCCTGCGCACCGCTGCCGCCGAAATCCAAAGGGCTGCTCCTGTAAAGGCAAGGCTTTTTAAAGTAAGTACTCACCTCCCAGAAGGCCCCTGCGCACCGCTGCCGCCGAAATCCAAAGGGCTGCTCCTGTAAAGGTAAGGCTTTTAAATTCACTACTCACCTCCAAGAAGGCCCCTGCGCACCGCTGCCGCCGAAATCCAAAGGGCTGCTCCTGTAAAGGTAAGGCTTTTAAATACACTACTCACCTCCAAGAAGGCCCCTGCGCACCGCTGCCGCCGAAATCCAAAGGGCTGCTCCTGTAAAGGCAAGGCTTTTTAAAGTAAGTACTCACCTCCCAGAAGGCCCCTGCGCACCGCTGCCGCCGAAATCCAAAGGGCTGCTCCTGTAAAGGTAAGGCTTTTAAATTCACTACTCACCTCCAAGAAGGCCCCTGCGCACCGCTGCCGCCGAAATCCAAAGGGCTGCTCCTGTAAAGGTAAGGCTTTTAAATACACTACTCACCTCCAAGAAGGCCCCTGCGCACCGCTGCCGCCGAAATCCAAAGGACTGCTCCTGTAAAGGTAAGGCTTTTAAATACACTACTCACCTCCAAGAAGGCCCCTGCGCACCGCTGCCGCCGAAATCCAAAGGGCTGCTCCTGTAAAGGCAAGGCTTTTTAAAGTAAGTACTCACCTCCCAGAAGGCCCCTGCGCACCGCTGCCGCCGAAATCCAAAGCGCTGCACCTGTAAAGGTAAGGCTTTTAAATTCAATACTCACCTCCAAGAAGGCCCCTGCGCACCTCTGCCGCCGAAATCCAAAGGGCTGCTCCTGTAAAGGTAAGGCTTTTAAATTCACTACTCACCTCCAAGAAGGCCCCTGCGCACCGCTGCCGCCGAAATCCAAAGGGCTGCTCCTGTAAAGGCAAGGCTTTTTAAAGTAAGTACTCACCTCCCAGAAGGCCCCTGCGCACCGCTGCCGCCGAAATCCAAAGCGCTGCTCCTGTAAAGGTAAGGCTTTTAAATTCACTACTCACCTCCAAGAAGGCCCCTGCGCACTGCTGCCGCCGAAATCCAAAGGGCTGCTCCTGTAAAGGTAAGGCTTTTAAATACACTGCTCACCTCCAAGAAGGCCCCTGCGCACCGCTGCCGCCGAAATCCAAAAGCTGATTCATTAACACTATTTAAAGTAGATTTGAACATATTCCTAAATACAAAGGTTGCTGTAATGACTTACACCAGGCCTTTGAGATTGGCCAATTGGAATACGAGTTTCCTGATTAGTGGGCCAATCAGGGAACCTCTCCTCTGTATATAACAGGGAGTGTCAGATCCTCTGCACTCCTAGTGTAGATAGCAAGCTGAATACACATGGTTGTACTGCTGTTGATTTTGTTAATAAAAGGGATTTTGGTGAAGGGAAGTAAGCAATGTACCTTTAATAAAACAGTGATGTCAGGGAGTGGGTGGAGCTGAGGTCAGATCAGCCATTTTGCAGTTTGGTTTTGCAGTTTGAAAAGTGCCTGGCTGGTTTTGCTTAGAGCAGCTAAAAGGTGCCTGGCTGGTTTTGCTGAGAGCAGTTTAAAAGTAGAAAGCCAGTTTGAGACAGCAGCTTGAGAAGTTCTGGTTTGCTGTGATCTGCTTGAAGGGAGAAAGCCAGGTTTGAGAAAGCAGCTTGGGTGTGTCTGTGTGTTTCCAGAGAGCTGCAGGAAGAAAGCAAGGTGCTGGAGCTGAAGTCACCCAAGCTAATATATCTCTGCCATTCTACAGAAAATATATATATCCTTTAACCTAATGTGATACTGTTTAAAAGTGTTAAGTCTCTTGGAAGTTTGAAGGAACATTTTAAGGAGTTATTTACTGTTGCAATATTTTTTGAGTTATCTTTGAAGTAAGGGGTGTTAAGAGATCCAATGTTTATTTAAGATGTTAAGTTGAGTTCATGGAATAAACAGTGTTTTGTGTTTAAAAACCCACGTGTCCATAATTGTAATCCCGCACCTAGGGAAAAAGCCGTGTGCTAGGAACAGCAACAAATCCATTAAAGGGAGAGGTTGGTTGAACTCCATGATACATTTTGGTGTTCTGAAAACGCCTCGCCCATAACAATAGCAAGCTGAATGCACATGGTTGTACTGCTGTTGGGTTTGTTAATAAAAGGGATTTTGGTGAAGGGACGTCTGCCTCCGTGGACTTATTACAGTGGTGATGAGGAAAACGGAACGACCTGAAGGAACCTGCTCATTATCAGTTGCAACATATTGAGGGTAAGCCACTGACAAAATGCCTTTATTTGGGAAGTTGAATTAATTTGACCCTGCAGTGGAAACTGGGATCAATATGTAGAGTGGATGAAGTACTTTTTCAGAACGAACGATATAGTTCTGGATGAAAAGCAACGGGTCATTCTGCTGACCGCGTGTGGGCCGGCAGCTTTTGCCATTATGCGCAGTCTCACTTTTCCAGAGGCACTGGACATGAAAACGTTCCAGGAGTTGATGGACTAAAGAGTACTATGACCCAAAGCCACCTCTGATCCTGGAAGGTATTGGTTTTACTCAGCATTCTGAGACACGGGGGAGTCAGTTACAATTTTTTTAACGAGATTAAGGCTATTAACAGAGGCTTGTGAATTTGGCCTGACACTAAATGAGATGCTCTGAGACCAGTTGATGTGCGGAATAAATAATTTAGCAATAAAAACATCTGTTAGCAGAGGTTGAGCTGCAATGCAAACTAGCATTGCAGCTGGCTTTGTCCTTAGAAAAAGCAGTGAATGGAGCACATCAGTTAAAGGGTACTTCGATGGAGGTAAACGCCCTCACCAGTGCAACTGAGTTAAGAGACTACCGCTGGGGGATAGGCAACTGCATAGCCACCCTCAGGAACGACTCGGATACTAAGGAACCCAGGTCCACTCACAAATTGCTCCCAAGCAAGGGAAAATTAGGACCAGACAGATGGCAGCCCCTGCAGCCTTCCGCCTGACAAGATATTGCAGTTGTTGCCAGAGTTCGGAGCCAGAGATGAGAACTAGAAGTACAAAACCAACATTTCAGACAAGGACACATAGGCTGGGGTACAGGAGAATGCACACCCTGGAAGTCCCACCGACCTCTGACGAGGAACAACTAAATTGTGTAACAATGGTTAAATCAAAACCCATTAAATTAACCATAAGGCTGAACGGACGTCCAACATTAAGGAGGTCGACACGGGAGCAGCTGTATCAATGATAGGAAAAACAGTATTTAATTAAATTTGCACTGGACTCCAACGCTTATCCCTAACCAGGACCTCGGCAAAACTGAGGACGTACATAGGGGAATCACTGAGAGTGTTGGGCACAACACATGTACCTGCGGCTTACGGAGAGCAAATAGTTAGGCTGCCTTTAATGGTAGTGGAAGGTTTGGGACCGCGCTCATTGGGGCAAAACTGATGAAAAGAGATGCAGCTGGATTTAGTAAACATTTTCCAGCTGGAAAATGGCCGCCTGAGAAAACGCCTGTGCAAATACCCAGAGGTTTTCCGAGAAGGACTCGGAACAATAACAGGAGCAAAGGTGATATTACACGTAGATCCGGAGACAGTCCTAAAATTCTACAAGGCCCGACCAGTACCCTCTGCGTTAAGGGAGAAAGTCGATACTGAAATCAAGAGAGTGATTAAATCAAGAGAAATTCGAGAGCGTGAAGGAATAATAAAACCGGTCCAGTTTGCAGAACGGGCGCCACCTGTGGTGCATATTCTTAAACTGGATGGGTCGGTCCGCCTTTGTGGAGACTTGAAACAAATGATTAATCGCTACTCACAACTGGACAAATACCCAATTCCCCTGATTGAGGATTTATATGCAAAGCTGACAGGACTCTTATTCTCAAAGCTGGACATGAGCCACACATATCTACAGCTGAAGCTGGACGAAGAGTCACAAAAATTCTTAACGATCAACAACCTGAAGGGCCTTGTTCAGTGCACAAGATTACCCTTCAGGGGAAAGTTAGCCTGTGTGATATTCCAGAGGACAATGGAGAATATATTGAAAAGGTTACCACAGGTCGCCATTTTCCTGGATGACGTCCTCATTATGGGAAAAACGAGGGCAGAACACCTGCAAAACCTGGAGGAAGTCCTCAGGAGATTTTCAGCAGCAGGCGTGCGCTTAAAGAGGGAGAAATGTGTTTTTCTAGCACCTCAGGTAACCTATCTGGGGTACAAGGTTGACAATTCAGGGCTACACCCTTTGGAGGATCGGGTGAGGGCGATAAAAGATGCCCCGGCCCCCACCACAATCCAGGAGTTAAGATCTTTTTCAGGACTGGTGTCGAACTATGGAAGGTTCATACAGAACAGTGCTCCCATCTTGGACCCCCCCACACTAAAAAAGGGGCAAGCCTGGGAATGGTCCACCTGCCAAGTCAGGGCTTTCAAGAAGATCAAACAACAGCTCTCCTCGGAAAAAGTCTTGGCACACTATGAGCCCAGGAAAGAGTCGGTGCTCACTTGCCTCGCATCTCCATATGGCATTGGGGCAGTTCTGGCACACCGAGGGCAAAACGGACAGGAACGGCCGATAGCATTTGCTTCCAGGACTTTAGAGTGAAAGTACGCCCAAATTGAAAAAGAAGGACTGGCTACAACTTGTATGGGCGGAAATTCACGATAATCACAGACCACAAGCCATTGCTGGGCTTGCTGAAAGAAGACAAAGTGCTGCCACCAATAGCTTCGGCCTGGATCCAACGCTGGGCCCTACTACTGGCAGTGTACCAATATCAACTGGATCACTGGCCGGGAACCCGGGTGACAAATGCTGACGGACTAAGCAGGCTGCCATTTCCGGACACCCCACCATTGGGACCCAGAATAGAAGAAATGGTGATGACATTACATTTCCTGGACACCCTTCCAGTGGCAGCACAAAACATTTGTTTATGAACACAAAGGGACCCAGTTTTAGCAAAAATAAAACACATGGTGCTAACAAGGGGATGGAAAGACCAGTCCAGGTGGAATTCCACCCCTACTGAAGCAAAAGAGAGCAGATCACTGGAAGGTGGGGTACTGCTATGGGGAGCACGAGTAATAGTTCCAAGTCAGGGCCGTCAAGCCATACTACATCATGGCAGCCCTGGAGTCCCAAAAATGAAGTCTGGTGGCCAGGCCTGGACACGGACATAGCGGTATTGGTAGGTCAGTGCCAACAAGGGCAGAAGGTGCCACCGGAAGCCCCGCTGCACCCATGGGAATGGCCAGGTAGACCATGGCCGCGACTTCATGTCGATTTTGCAGGCCCGTTTATGGGTCCATTGTTTTTTGTGATAGTTGACGCCCATTCCTAATGGCTGGATGTGTACAAAATGAACTCGGCAAATAGAATTGCAGCCATCGAGAAACTCTGCACGTCGTTTGCAACACTGGTATTCCGGAGGTGTTAGCTTCAGACAATGGATCAGTTTACTCCAGCCAGAAGTTCACAAAATTCATGAAATCAAACGTCATTTGGCACATAAGGACGTCACCATACCACCCGGCATCAAATGAGTTGGCAGAGAGCGCGTCCAGACCCTAAAAGTTGGGTTGAAAAAACAGTCAGCAGCATCAGTAGACACAAAAACCTTCGCGCTGGCTATTCGACCATAGGACAACCCCACACATCACAACGGGAATAGCACCAGCGGAGCTACTCATGGGCAGACGACTCCGAACCAGGCTGAGTCTACTATTCCCAAATTTAGACAAAGTAGAAAAACACCAAGAGGCCCAATGCAGGGACCATGACAACACTCGCCGAGAAAGGTAGTTCAACACTGGCAAAAAGGTATGATCAGAAATTGTGCAAATGGCCCCACATGTGTAGCAGGAACGGTCAAGGCCAGGACAGGACCTGTGTCGTCTTAAATGATGGTGACTCCGTGACTGTCAGATAATGCTGTGATGTTCAGTTTGAGCTTCCTGTTCGTCATTAAAATAGCATCTGGACCATGTGCGGGCCTCTGATTCGTTTACTCCCCCGGAGCTGACTCAGACCAGCATACCAAGGACCGTGGAGTGTCGTCCCCGACAAACTATTCACGCCCCTCCGACACGCTGGTGAGGACATCGGACTCGGAATTGGACACCATGGATAACGCCGCTGCTGTCCCCCTGCCGCTGGAGGAAGAGGGTGAACCGCCCCTCAAGCACTCTCATTGGAAAAGACAGGTGCCTAGCCGTCATAAGCCCCCCTATGTCGGAGGCCGAAATGGAGTATCCGGACCCGGTGCAGAAACAAAAGAGACCCGTGAACCACGAGGACCACCGGGGCTCCTTGGACTTTGGGGGGGGGAGGGGTGTAATAACTTAGACCAGGCCTCTGACATTAGCCAATTGGAATACGAGTTCCGTAATTAGTGGCCCAAAATCAGGGAACCTCTTCTCTGTATACAACATGTCAGATCCTCTGCACTCCCAGTGTAGACAGCAAGCTGAACGTACATGGTCGCACTGTTGTTGGTCTTGTTAATAAAAGGAATTCTGGTGAAGGGACTTATGCCTCCGTGGACTTATTACAGTTGCTAAAATAAAATAAACTATCTATAACTCTAAGTACAGAACTCTCCAATACTCCACTACCCTCTCTCACTCCCAAACACCATCTTCCATTCAAACAAGGGTTGTCACTTGATATAGATGTGACTGCTCTTGATCACCATCGTTTGGACATGAAGTTGTTAACATTTTACCTCCCATACAATATCTCCACCGGGCCGCAAGATAAGTTAAAACCAGCTCCCTGGCATCAATCCTGCCTGCTACCTCCTGTCCTCCACTTCTCCCCACAAGTCGGCGGCTGGCACCTCGCGTAACCCCCCTAGAGCATAACACCGCACTTGTACCCCAGCACACCCTGGAATACACCAGCACAACCCCTCCATGCCCAGGAGCGATGCCCACACATGTCATTTGCCATTGACCCGTCCTGATGCATCAGGTGTGTGGCTCACAATACCCTCACCCGGTCCCCGCAGGAGAAGTTGGCCTACGACAGGTGGGAAAGGGCCCAGATGGGTGATTGGGATGTGGACATCAGAATCCTCATCCCCATGACCTGCATGAGGCAGGAGCTCTGGAGATCGCGGACTTGACAGAGGAGAGAGTAGTCACCAACCGAGAGCTTGGCCTGTGCTGCAGAGGTGAGGATCCATTGCCCCTTCACCCAGATGACCTGTCTCAGGTGAGTTGTTCATGTCTTCTTCTCACTGACCACATGTCCATTTTCTTCCAGGTTCTCCACTTGATGGTGCTGGGTCATCTTGGGTCGCCTCACCCCCCGCCACCCAAGAGAACACCTCGGAGGAGAGCTCTGAGGAGATCACCATCGAGGAGTCACAGCTGTCATCCCCACCCTCCACCAGCGCAGAGACACACCTCGGTGGGCAACATGAGTTGGACAGGCTTCTGGGGCACAATCTGGTGAGCACTACTGTTATGGGCCAAGGTTTAGAGAACCCCAAAGTGCATCATGGAGTTCACTTGACCAACAACATTTAAATGATTGTGGTATGGGGAGCACACGGCCCACTCTACAGGTGTGGTACAGCAGAAATGGAAAAAGTATTTTTTAAAGCAAAACAATGTTTATTCTATGAACTCAAGTTAACCTTTTTAAAACATACAGTAAACATCTTAGCAACCATTAATTCAAATACAGCCCCCAAAGACTACAACACTAAGTAATCCATAAGCTTTCCTTTTGACATCCATAAGACTTACAACACCGTTTACCAGAGGCACATCAGCTTAAAGTCACTACTGTTATTAGTTTTAAATCATCAGGATCGATTTACAGTCTTTAGATTACAGAGAGATATTCATACACCTTCTGGCTGTGACTGCAGCTATCCAGCTCTGAAAACGAAACTAGAACACGCCCTGCAGCAAACAGCCTAAAACGAAAGTAAAAAGCTGACAGACTGCCCAGCTCCACCCACTCTCTGACATCACTGCAGTAGTAAATACCCAGTTCTTAAAGGTACTCTCACTACAGATATTTATATACAGACCCATTTATAAACACCCATCTCTTAAAGGAACTCTCACATGACACCTCCCCCCAAGAAAAAAAAACCATCAACTTCAAGATGGTTTCATTTTTCATCTTTTCTCTATCCTTTACGAAATGCACACAGTAAATATACTTTTTCTTTTCAAAAAACAACACACGCAAACAGGTATAATAATACAGTCCATTTTTTTCCCGTTCTTCTTCCTCCAACTGAAATCCTTCCTGATTGACAGTCTCTTTGAACAAGAAGGTCTCTGCATGATCCGTCCATTTATCTACGCCTTGGCATTTCTCTTTAAAGTCAGATACTTTAGTTCAATCTGATCACAGAGTCCCTTGCAATTCTCCAACACAGGAGCATTGGTTATCTCAGCTTTCAGGCCATCAAATGCCTGTTGAAAGTCCGCTGTCCACTGAAATTTTCGACGTTTCTTCAGCACGTCAATCGGTGGAGCAATCACACGACAAAACTTTTGCACAAATATCCGATCAAATCCACTCATGCCAAGAAAGCGCATTATTTCCCTTTGTCTTGAGGGTATTGGAAACTCCTCAATAACTATTGGTTTCACATCCCGTGTGACCATTCGACTCTGTCCAATTGTATGGCCAAGAAAGTGACTTCAGCTTTTCCAAATTCACTTTTGGCTACGTTTATCACCAAACCCGCCTCCTGAAATCAATTGAATAACTCCATCAGATGTTTTAAATGTTCTTTCCATGTCTGGCTGAAAATTACCAGATCGTCGATGTCTACCGCACAATTGGGTAATCCTGAAACTATTTTGTTAGTTAACCGTTGAAATGTGGCTGGGGCGTTTTTCATGCCAATTGGCATAACTTTGAATTGGTATACACCATCTGGAGTCACAAAAGCTGAAATCTCCTTCGCCCTTTCGGATAAAGGTACCTGCCAGTAACCTTTAAGTAAATCCAGTTTGGAAATAAAAGCTGATTGTCCCACTTTCTCAATGCAATCCTCCAAATGTGGGATAGGATAAGAGTCCATTTTTGTAACTGCATTAACTTTTCTATAGTCCACACACAACCGTTGGGTACCGTCTGGTTTAGGTACCATCACTATGGGTGAGCTCCATTGGCTGAAACCCACATATGGATGATAAGGGAATAGTGTAGATGGGCTTTAGAGTGGTTTCACAGGTTGGCGCAACATCGAGGGCCGAAGGGCCTGTTCTGCGTAGTAATGTTCTATGTTCTTTGTTCTACGTTCTAATTATGCCATTTTTAAGCAAATTCTCAATCGCTTCGTTAACCTGTGCCAATTTTAAAGGGTAAAGTCTGTATGGATGTTGTGTGATCGGAACAGCCTTTCCCACATCGACATAATGCATAGCCATTTTAGTACTTCCCAATTTATCTCCACAAACATGCCCATGTGATATCAATAACTCTTTCAGGTCAGTCCGTTTTTCCTCTGGAAGGTAACTCAACAATTTATCCCAATTTTTAAGAACATCCTCATTTTCCAACTTTATTTCAGGTATGTCAAATTCAGTCATCTGGATTTGGTTCGTCACTTTGAGTTAGAATCATTAAAACCTCCTTTTTCTCTCCTTCCCTTTCAAAGTACCTTTTAAGCATATTCACATGACACACTCGGTGAATCTTCCTTCTATCTGGTGTTTTTACCACATAATTCACCTCACGTAATTGCCTTTCAATCTGATAAGGTCCACAAAACCTTGCTTTTAAAGGTTCACCTACCACTGGTAACAATATTAAAACTTTATCTCCACTGGCAAAACTACGAACTTTGGATTTCTTGACGCGACCCATTTCATCACATTTTATGCAACTTTCAAATGTTGTCTGGCAATTCACCTGCTCTATTTAACCCTTCCCTAAAATTTGACACGTAATCCAATAATGTAATTTCCGATTTCTCACTCACCAATTTTTCCTTAATCAAATTAAATGGTCCTCTTACCTCATGACCAAAAATTAGTTCAAAAGTACTGAATTTGGTTGACTCACTAGGTGCAGCCCCAATTTTAAACAGTACGAATGGAATTCATTTATCCTAATCCTCTGGATAATCTTGAAAATAAGCCCTCAACATTGTCTTTAATGTCTGATGCCACCTTTCTAACGCTCTCCGCGATTTCTGGATGGTACGCAGTTGATTTAAATTGTTTTATTCCTAAGTAATCCATAACTTCTTTGAATAACCTGGAGATAAAATTTGATCCTTGATTCAATTGTATTTCTGTGGGTAGTCCATATCTAGTGAAGAATTTAAGTAACTCCTCCACAATCTATTTAGCTGTAATATTATGTACTGGAATGGCCTCTGGAAACCTAGTAGACACACCCATTATAGTCAAAAGATATTGATTCCCACTTTTCATTTTAGGAAGCGGTCCTATGCAATCAATTAGGACCCTTGTAAAAGGTTCCTCATATGCTGGAATGGGTATTAAGGATGCTGGTTTTATCACTGCTTGAGGTTTCCCTATCACTTGACATGTGTGACATTGAGTTCTTTGAGAAGGTGACCAAACAGGTGGATGAGGGTAAAGCAGTTGATGTGTATATGGATTTCAGTAAAGCGTTTGATAAGGTTCCCCACGGTAGGCTACTGCAGAAAATACGGAGGCATGGGATTCAGGGTGATTTAGCAGTTTGAATCAGAAATTGGCTAGCTGGAAGAAGAGAAAGGGTGGTGGTTGATGGGAAATGTTCAGACTGGAGTCCGGTTACTAGTGGTGTACCACAAGGATCTGTTTTGGGGCCACTGCCGTTTGTCATTTTTATAAATGACCTGGAGGAGGGCGTAGAAGGATGGCTGAGTAAATTTGCAGAAGACACTAAAGTCGGTGGAGTTGTGGACAGTGCAGACGGATGTTACAAGTTACAGAGGGACATAGATAAGCTGCAGTGCTGGGCTGAGAGGTGGCAAATAGAGTTTAATGTAGAAAAGTGTGAGGTGATTCATTTTGGAAGGAATAACAGGAAGACAGAGTACTGGGCGAATGGTAAGATTCTTGGTAGTGTGGATGAGCAGAGAGAGCTCAGTGTCCATGTACATAGATCCCTGAAAGTTGCCACCCAGGTTGAGAGGGTTGTTAAGAAGGCGTATGGTGTGTTAGCTTTTATTGATAGAGGGATTGAGTTTCGGAGCCATGAGGTCATATTGCAGCTGTACAATACTCTGGTGCAGCCGCATTTGGAGTATTGCGTGCAATCCTGGTCGCCGCATTATAGGAAGGATGTGGAAGCATTGGGAAGGATACAGAGGAGATTTACCAGAATGTTGCCTGGTATGGAGGGAAGATCTTATGAGGAAAGGCTGAGGGACTTGAGGCTGTTTTCGTTAGAGAGAAGAAGGTTAAGAGGTGACTTGATTGAGGCATACAAATTGATCAGAGGATTGGATAGGCTGGACAGTGAGAGCCTTCTTCCTCGGATGGTGATGTCTAGCACGAGGGGACATAGCTTTAAATTGAGGGGAGATAGGTATAAGACAGATGTCAGAGGTAGGTTCTTTACTCAGAGAGTAGTAAGGGCGTGGAATGCCCTGCCTGCAACAGTAGTGGACTCGCCAACGCTAAGGGCATTCAAATGGTCATTGGATAGACATATGGATGATAAGGGAATAGTGTAGATGGACTTTAGAGTGTTTTCACAGGTCAGCGCAACATCAAGGGCCGAAGGGCCTGTACTGCGCTGTAATGTTCAATGTTCTATGATTGACAAAATTTAACTACATCTTTATGTAGTCTAGGCCAATAAAAATGTTTTTGTATTTTTGCTTGAATTTTCCTTATTCCCAAATGACCTCCCACTGGTACCTCATGTGCAACTCGCAACACCTCTTTCTATACCCTACCGGCAATACTATTTAATGAACTTCTGCCCACTTTTCATCCGCCTGCATATGTAAAGGTCTCCATTTTCTCATCAAGACATCACTTTTACTGTAATAACACTCTGGTATACACGCAGATTCCTCTTCCGTGTACGCTTTCTGATACATCCATTTTATTTCTATATCTTTCTGTTGTAACTCTGCCAATTTTCCTGAACTAAAAATATCTGCCTCATCCGCCACCTGTTCTTGTTCTTTTTCAACCATCTGATCAAAAATCGTTTCTGACAATTGCACTTCAACTTCATCTTCACTCTTTGATTTCTCCTCTTGTCTTAACCTGTGACTTTGCGATCTTGTTATGACAGAATCCGGAAAAATCCCAGGATATTCGTCCTTCAACCCTTCAGTTGTCTGATTTTCCACTGGCTTATCAACCACAGTAGGCATCACTCCCACCTGCGATCCCGCTGTATCATTACCCAAGATAAACTGTATTCCTGGACAAGATAGTTTCTCTATTGCTCCTACTACCACTTCACCACTCTTCACTGGACTTTCCTTACCTTACCTTATATAATGAAACGCTACTCCTCTCACCCTGAATTCCACATATTACCACCTTTACTGGCAACATTTTTCCCAAACTACATAACTCCTCATCTCTTACAATTAAAGATTGACTAGCTCCTATATCTCTTAAAATTGTGACTTCTTTACCTGCTCCTCCTGCTACACATGAGTAAACTTTACCCACACAAGAAAATTCTTTCAAGAGATCTGACACCTTCTTATCAATCACCTCTTGAACAGGCTGTACAATCTTTTGCACCTCCTTCGCTTCACTTGGGCTTTCCTTTACCACTTTAACAAACCCCACTGTCTTATCCTGTTTTACTATGTCAGCCTTCCCAGTGCTTTTCTTCAACCACTAACACTGTGACTTTACATGGCCTAGTTTATTACAGTGAAAATATTTGAAACTTTTAATTTCTTTTCCATCCTCCTGGATTTCTTTTTTAATCTGAGGTACACTCTCCTTATTATCTCCCATCAGATCACCTTTACCTTTACCACGTGAGTATTTCTCATGTCCCCTGTTTCTATCTCTCACAGGCTGAAACTGAAACGGAAACCAAGTTTTGATTTATGAACAAATTCATAATCATCTGCCATTTCTGCTGCTAACCTCACAGTTTTAACCCTCTGCTCTTCCACATGAGTTCTCACTACATCAGGAATTGTTTTGTGAGGGCCACGAAGAATCCAGCACGAGTTGAAGGATAGAAAGAAATAACATTTATTTACAATAATATATATATACAACAGCAGCAGCAACTCCTTGCTGCTCACTCTCCTCTAGCCGGTTCCAAACTGGCCAGCTTTATTTATGCAGGGCATCTGCAAATGATTTCTCCGCCCCCCTCTTTGGAGAAGTTCATACTCCCAAATGATTGTGGGATTTCCATTAGTCCCCAGCCAGTGGTAAGCAGGCAGGTTATAACATCCCTCCCCAGAGTCCAAGGAATACACCAAAGACCCTGGCGAAGGAGGGTGTCGGATTCGTTTTGCCGCAGGCCAGATACCATTTGTACAAAGCGCTGGATCGGGCAGCGTGTAACGAGATGGAGAACAGTGCTTCCGTGATGAACGGCGTAACGGTTGTACATCCACGGCCCATGGGCCCGAGGATTCCCCCTCTGAGGCACCCTGTGTCTCCATCTCGGAGTCGGAGTCCGCTGCCTCCGTCATCTCAGCATCTCGATCTCCACGCGGTTCTGCAACGACCTGCGCAGGCTTTGAGTGCGGCACCAGAGGAAGATTGTGAGGACCACTGTGTCTGATCTCTGTGGCTGTAGAAATGAGATCCGGGGGCGGGGAATCTTTGGAAGGGATGGTCTTTAGGACCGAATGTGGTCCACATGCTTGTGCTGGAGACGACCCTGGGCTTGCACCTGGAAAGAGATAGGGCCCGCTTTGCGAAAGATTACGCCAGGGACCCACTGGGCACCACCAGCAAAATTCCAAACGAACACTGGGTCACCGGGCGCAAACTGCCAAATCGGCCGATGCCGAGAAAAACCATGTCCCTGCCGTTTTTGAGTGCAGCGTACTTTTGCGCCAATGTCCGGGAAAACCATGCTAAGGCGGGTGCAAAGTCTCCGGCCCATTAGGAGGGTTCCGCGGGAGCTACCCCAGTCACTGCATGTGGGGTGGTCCTATATGAAAACAAAAAATGAGCCAGTCTCGTGTCCATCGACCCAGAAGACTGCTTCTTTAGGCCTTGTTTGAATGTCTGCACTGCGCGCTCCGCCAACCCATTTGAAGCCGGGTGATAAGGGGCTGTGCGGATATGGCATATGCCGTTCATCTTCATGAACTTTGCAATCTCCTCACTTGTGAATGGAGTGCCGTTGTCCGTGACCAGCACCTCTGGGAGGCCATGCGTACTGAAAGGCAAACTCATCTTCTCGATTGTTGCGCAGGGCGTTGTGCCTACCATCTTATGCACCTCTAACTATTGAGACTGGGCATCGATTAATAGAAGGAACATAGATCCTTGAAAAGGGCTGGCGAAATCCGCATGTAAGCGTGCCCAAGGCCGCCCTGGCCATTCCCAGCGATGTAGGGGTGCGGCCGGCGGAAACTTCTGATGCTCCTGGCAAATGGAGCAGTTTTGGGGTACCTTCTCAATGTCGGTGTTGAGGCCTGGCCACCAGACTCCTGGCCAACATTTCCATTTTGGTCACACCCGGGTGCCCATTGTGCAAGTCTCTTAGTATCAACTCCTGTCCTATTTCCGGGACAAGCACACACGTCCCCCACAAGAGGGTACCGTCTTCCATGCTAAATTCTGACAGCTTGGAGGAAAATGCCCGCAACTCGCCTGGGAGCTGTCTATGCTGCCTACCATACAGGACTATGTGCCGAATCTCTGACAGGACTGGCTCCGTTTGGGTCCACTCATGGATCTGTGATGCCGTGACAGGCAAGGTGTCCATAAAATTTAGAGTTGCAACCACCTCACCGATCGTGGGGGTTGACATGGGGTCGGTCGATAAAGACAATCGGCTCAGTGCATCGGCATTTGCTATCTGGGTTCCTGGTTTGTACTCCAGAAAATACTCGTAGGCAGCGAACAACAAAGCCCAGCGCTGGATCCGTGCGGAAGCAATGGGCGGTATTGGCTTATCCTCTCGGAAAAGTCCCAGCAGAGGCTTATGATCAGTCACGATAGTGAAGTGGCGGCCATACACATACTAGAGGAAGCGATTCACTGCAAAGACCACCGCCAGGCCCACCTTCTCGATCTGCGCGTATTTCTTTTCCGCTCCAGTCAATGTGCGAGAGGCGAAAGCTATCGGCCGCTCGGCCCCGTTCTCCATCTTGTGGGACAGGACGGCCCCAATACCATACGGGGATGCACCACATTTGATGAGCAAAGGCTTTCCAGGATCATAGTGGGTTAGTAACCCAGACGACGACAATTGTTGTTTTACCTGCCAGAAAGCGATTTCTTGCGGCTGACCCCTAACCCAGGTGTGATTCTTCTTTCAAAGAAGGTGCAACGGGCCCATAGTAGTTGCCAGATTGGGGAGGAACGTCCCGTAATAGTTTACGAGGCCAAGAAAAGAACAAAGATGCGAAGAGTCAGTCGGGACGGGGGCCTGTTGAATTGCGCACACCTTCTCTGCGACGGGGTGCAAACCTTCGCAGTCCACCCGATAACTCAGGTAGACTCCTTCCTTCGCCTGAAAGACGTACTTTGTGCAACGTAAACAGACTCCAGCCTCTGAAAAGCGTCTCAGGACAGCCTCCCAATTTTCCTGCTCCGACGTCCCTCTAATTAAAACGTCATCTAAGTAGACAGCAACACGTGGTAAACCTCTCAAAATGCCCTCCATGACACGTTGAAAAATAGTGCAGGCAGAGGATACCCCAAAGGGCAAACGAGTATATTCATACACGCCCCGGTGTGTATTAGTCGTTACATATGGCCGGGAGGCAGGGTCCATCTCCAACTGTAGGTAGGCATGACTCATATCTAATTTTGTGAACGAGGGTCCACCTGCATGCTTCGCGTAGAGATCCTCTATGCGAGGCATTGGATATCGGTCGAGCCGGGAAGCCGTATTCACTGTAAGTTTATAGTTGCCGCACAAGAGAACTTTGGCATCTGGCTTCATTACAGGTGAAATTGGTGCTGCCCAGTCAGCGAAACGGACAGGCCTGATAATACCCAAAGTCTCCAAACGAGTGAGCTCCCCTTCTACCTTCTCGAGCAAGGCGTAAGGCACCGGGCGCGCCCGGAAATAGTGCGGCGTGGCTCCTGGGTTTGATTTGGATACGGGCTACGGCCCCTTTTTTTTCCCCAAACCGGGCTGGAATACATCTGGGTGCCGTCCTAGCACCTCAGTCAACCCTCCAGAAACTGTTTGGAGGATGTGCTGCCACTGCAGCTGCAAATGGCGCAACCAGTCCCGACCCAACAGGCTGGGCCTGTGGCCGCGAGCCACGATAAGTGGGAAACACCCCTTCTGGCGTCCATAAACAACAGGGGTCATCGGAGTTCCTGCAATGTCCAGTGGTTCCCCCGTGTAGGTGGCCAACCTGGCCTGTGTGTCGGTTATTGTAAGGGTCTGTATATCCTGCTTAATGCGGTCGAATGTCCTCTGGGCGATCACGGAGACCGCTGCACCAGTGTCCAACTCCATCTCAAGTGGGTGACCATTGACCCGTACTGTCACCTTAATGGGGGCCACACAGGGAGCTGCCACACAATGCAGCTGCAGGCAGTCGCCCTCCGTCTCCACGTCCTCGGGAGTAGTCGCCGCAGGTTCATCCAAATAGAAGGTACGGCCCCTGGGCTGGTCCTAGTTACAGCCACTGGGCTGGTCCCAGTTTCGGTCGGAACGACGGCGCCTCTGGCGCCCCCCAGGTCCGGCGTCTGCGACGGGGTCGGCGCCCACAAGTCTGACACGGACATCGCTCCTCATCCATTGGTTCTGGAGAAGGCTCCCTTCGGGGAGGAATGTCCAACAGCCACTGGCGTCGATCCGGGCGCCGCCTCACCCAAGGTACCGCAGGGATGCGGGAGCATTCGGACGGAAGTGGTTGTGCCCCAAGGCATGCACCTCCATTCCCTGTAGCTCCTACACTTCCCATTCTGCACGCTCTCAGGACAATACTATTTGAATGGCCTGCTGAATAGTCAATGTTGTTGAGCGATATGACCACCTGCTGCTCGTTTTCGGTGATGTTGTTTGCCCAGAAACAGTAACACATCCGTTGTGTGTACTGGTTCCAGCTTTCCAGCGCAGCGTCAAAAACATCCAAACGTCCATACAGAGGCATGGTGTAATAGAAAACAACTTCCAACCTATATCCAACAAAAATCCAGGGAGGTGGCTTCAGCAGTGTAGACAGCTATTCATTTTAACCCTCGTTGCCAGTTTTGTGAGGGCCACGAAGAATCCAGCACAAGTTGAAGGATAGAAAGAAATAACATTTATTTACAATAACATATATATACAACAGCAGCAGCAACTCCTTGCTGCTCACTCTCCTCTAGCCGGTTCCAAACTGGCCAGCTTTATTTATGCAGTGAATCTGCTAATGATTTCTCCGCCCCCCCCCCCCCCCCCCCCTCATTGGGGAAGCTCATACTCCCAAAGGATTGTGGGATTTCCATTAGTCCCCAGCCAGTGGTAAGCAGGCAGGTTACATCAAATTGAATTTTTAAACTCCTCCAAAAGTATAATTTCTCTGAGAGCTTCATACGTTTGGTCTATTTTCAAAGCCCTTATCCACCTCCCAAAATTAGTCTGTTTGATCCTTTCAAACTCCATGTATGTTTGACCAGGTTCTTTCCTTCAATTTCTAAACCTTTGTCTGTAGGTTTCAGGCACTAGTTCATATGCACCTAAGATGGATTTTTTCACCTCCTCATCCGTCTCAGATACCTCCTTCAGTAGTGATGCAAACACTTCACTAGCCCTACCTATCAGCTTTGTTTGAATCAGTAATACCCACATGTCAAGTGGCCATTTTATTTGTTTAGCTACCTTCTCAAATGAAATGAAAACGGCTTCCACTTCCTTCTCGACAAACCTTGGCAATGCTTGGACATATTTAAATAGATTCCCACCAAGCCTTTGACTTTGACCCTCTTTCTCACTATCCTCATCACTATCATCCAACTGTACGTTTCCCTTTATGCCTGCCAATTTTAACTGACGGTCATGTTTCATGGCCATTTGCTGAAGTTCAAACTCTCTCTCTTTATCCTTTTCCCTGCTCTGTATCTCCCTTTCTCTTTCTTTTTCCTCTCTATCTCTTTCGTATTCAAGCTGCTTTAATTCTTTCTCATTTTCCATTTGCTTAAGTTGTAACTGAAGATTTGCCATTTCCAATGAGTCATACTTTATCTCAGGCGACTTTAAACGCTTAGCCACCGCGATAATTACCTCATCCTTTTGCATTTGGTCAGGTGATGTTAACTGCAATGTTTTTGCTAAATCTAACAGCCTGCTTTTAGTCTCTGTCCATAAGGTACTGCGTGTGACCGTCTCCCCCAAAAAAACTTCAGAGCCTCTGAAAGAGCCATTGTCCACAACACACTCCCCACTTAAACTAGAATACCACACCTGAAAAGCAACCACAATATGCTCACCCCTCACTGTCTTTAAGTTCACTAAGCCAATCCAATGGATAGATTTTTATCCCCCTCGAGCCCCCAATTTGTTAAGGGCCAGGGTTTAGAGAACCCCAAAGTGTATCATAGAGTTCATCTGACCCACAACTTTTAATAGATTGTGGTATGGGGAGCACACGGCCCACTCTACAGGTATGTTACAGCAGAAATGGAAAGTATTTTTAAAAACAAAACAATGTTTAGTCCATGAACTCAAGTTAACCTTTTTTAAAACATACAGTGAACATCTTAGCAACCATTAATTCAAATACAACCCCCAAAGAATACAACACAAAGTAATCCGTAAGCTTTCCTTTTAACATCCTTAAGACTTAAAACACCGTTTACCAGAAGCACATCAGGTTAAAGTCATTACTGTTATTAGTTCTAAATCACCAGGATCGATTTACAGTCTTTAGATTAAAGAGAGAGATTCATACACCTTTTGGCTGTGACTGCAGCTATCCAGCTCTGAAAACTAAACTAAAACACACCCTGCAGCAAACAGCCTAAAACGAAAGTAAATAGCTGACAGACAGCCCAGCTCCACCCACTCTCTGACATCACTGCAGTAGTAAACACCAATTTCTTAAAGGTACTCTCACTACAGATATTTATATACACACCCATTTATAAACACCCATTTCTTAAAGGTAGTCACACATCACACGACACAGTTGCTGATGCACATCAGGTAGAGGCAGGAACATCCATGGAATCTGCCATCAGAGGTTTGCTGGATCCCAGGACTCAGCTGAATCCCAGGTAGATGTCGAGCCTCTATGCAAAGTTATTCCGGAGCAGATGCAACCGCTAGGACATGGCCATGAGATTCAGGAGGGGATGTCACCGACACTCCAGCAAGTGCATAGCCGATTGGAGGAGTCCCAAAAGCTACTACGGATGCAGGAGATTGTGCCAGAAAGTTGGGGCACTGTGGCCGGCACTGCTAGAGTGGCGACACTGTAAGGGGCTGGTTTAGCACACTGGGCTAAATCGCTGGCTTTTAAAGCAGACCAAGCAGGCCAGCAGCACGGTTCAATTCCCGTACCAGCCTCCCCGAACAGGCGCAGGAATGTGGTGACTTGGGGCTTTTCACAGTAACTTCATTGAAGCCTACTTGTGACATTAAGTGATTTTCATTTCATTTCATTTTCACAGTGGAAAGTCTGGAGTACGATGTATGTGTCAAGAGTGGTGGTGTCCAAGGCATCGCTCAGCCTGTGACGGCCATGTCTGAGGGCCTCGATATCATGTCCCAGTCACTGAGGGACATGACCCAGATACAGGTGGACATTGCTGAGGCGCTCCAGAATATGGTCCAGTCACTGAGGGCTGAAGACAATGGGGGGGCGCCAGGACAGGCAGAACCAGATGATACAGAGGCCTCTGTAGCTCGCTTCAGATGCCCCTCCATCCCATTGAGACCCCCAGGGCCCCATGGACACCGTCGGGGAGGAGGCAGCGCTGGAGCAAGGAAACAATGGCGATCTCCACTTCACCCGAATCCCTCCTCCTGACATCGGCGCGTCTCAAGGTCAGTGGGCAGAACAGGGTGGTACAATGCCAGTGACACTGGTAAGTCAGCTGGGGCCCTCCGGCTCTAAGCCCCCCAGAGGACGCCAGCCAGGGGCATCAAAGGCCATGGCGTGAAAAGCAGCAGTCTGCCTCCACCTCTGATGTGCATCCTGGGGACTCACCTCAATCGACCGGCAAAGCATGAAACATGAAGCAGATTGAGGATCACTTAGCGGGCACTGGGGGGCACCATCTGTAGATTGGGATAGTGGGAGTTTGGAATGTTCACTATTTAAACATGTTACACCTGACACATGTGTAGCCTTTGTCGCATTAATCTTCACACCGGGCCTGCCTGTACCCCTACCCTCTAATGCCCTCCGCTTCCACTGCCCCTTGCCCCTGGGCACAAAGCAAGTGTCCCCGATGCAGACCCCGTGCAGGTGGCCGATACAGGCACATCACTCTGAGGTGATGTGTTATAGAGAGGGTGGAACAGGGTAGTCGAGGAGGAGGATGTGTGTAGGAGGG